>NW_022589710.1:42643865-43243865 GCF_004348235.1 Phoca vitulina | reverse complement strand
TTCTTCTTCCTATCAGGTGTTTGAGGGGTGGAAGGCTTTACTGAGATTCAAAGGTCTTGAGAAGGGGGTACATATTGCACGACCCAGCAGCAAACATTTAAAAAATCACATACTTGACATTCTTGCTTTTGCAAAGTCCTTGGACTCTGCAGTACTAGGGCTCTTCCTGGTCTCTGCTGTCACTCTGCTCTCCCTTGCCTCTCACTGCGCTTAGGTCTCCCCTCTCGGAAACAAAAAGTACGTTCTCATTTTCTCATGTCACAAGTCCTTCCCCTTGTTTGAGTCTCTGCCAGCACCCCTGCCCTCTGAGACTGATTTTTGTGCCTAAGTGACTTATCCATGTCCTTTGCCAAATGAGAAGGAATCCCGGGGCTGGGAGATAGGATAGCATGTTTTATACACCTTGCTACATTTGCATCTTGAGAGACCTTTTTTGTTTGGAATGCAGCACATAGTAAGTTCTCAATACATATTTGAAATAGTCACTCCTTCATCTAGCCTCCATCCAATCTATACTTTTTGAATGCCTACTATGTGGCAGGCATAGTCCTGTTTAAGTCCTATTTTAAGTCCTAACTAGAAAGAGAACCAGGGGGAGGATGTGATAAAGAATAGCTGGATGGATGGGGTGACCACTAGAGAGTGAGGGATCAAGCAGACCTTTCTGAGGAAGGGTCACCAATGCTGAGTGAGACTTGAAGGAGAAGGGAAACCAGCCAGGAGAGGTTCTGAGGAAGCAGGCCAGGAAGAGGCAACACGCAAGAGTCTGGAGTTCAGTAAAATAAAGTTACAAAGAAAACAAACAAATAGGTAGTATGTAGAGGCAAAGAAATTTGTTATCAGCAGATGATAAACTTTGAGGAATTTGGGGAAGGTATAAAGCAGATGGACTGAACTGGTATCAACTGATTGAGAACCACCTATGTCTCTGGGGCCATCTGAAAAGAAATTAGCTGGGTCCCCAACAGAAGCCTGGGAAAACCCCAAACTCTGAGCAGCAGGACTGGAAGTAGAGGCAGTTGGTGGGCATTGGATGGGGACATATGGAAGAAACTCAGAAATATGGACCAGATTTAAAAAAAACAAAAACAAATATGAACCAGAGGCTCCCTATGGCAGAGAGGGTCTCCTGAGCAAATGGGGGGTGTTTTCTGGCCAGCTGCTAATATGGGTAATAAAACCAGGGAGTAGTGCCTCTGTAATCTCGGGGTGAACAGCCAATAGAGAGGGGAAAAGCATCTCAGCAAAGCAGAGAAACTTCTAAAGACATTCTGGCCTTTTCCCTACTTTTCATTGGTTTCTGCAGTCTAATCAGGCTCCCTAAGACCCCTCAGCAGAAGGGAGAAGAGTGGACTTATTGGGAGCACCGTGGAGAGGAAACTGAAGAACTTCAGAAACCCCGTCAGGATCTGAGACAGAGCAGAGCACCCGGCTTAAGGGACTGTGGAGCTCTACCACCTGTCCTGCTCTGAGAGGGGACCCAGTCTTTCAGTCTGCTCTTGACTCACATGGCCAGGACCCAGAGGGACCCTGCTGACTGACCTATGGCCCCCCAAAACATTCTCAGGTGAAACCCTACAGCCATGTGGATGGCTCAGAGGAGAGCCTGCACTGGGGTGGACGGTGGGGACTCTGTGAACCACACAAGGACTTCTCAAACTGCTGTGCCGCAGAACCACCTAGAACACTTGCCAGAAATACAGACACCCAGAACCACCCTGGGGCATCTGTTTTCTTAATGAGCATCCCAGGTAATTCTGATGTACCCTGTATTTTGAAAACCACGGACCCCCCCCCCCCCCCCCCCCACCCCCCCCACCCCGCCCCGCCGACCAGTTACTGAGGGAATCCTCATCAGCTACAATCCAGTCCGTCTGGATCAGGGCTGCCCTTTAGAATCACTTGGACAGATGAAAAACAAACAAACAGACAAACAGACAAACCAATGCCCCACTGCCAAAAATTCTGATTTAATTGTCCTAGGGAGGGGACTGGGCATTGTTTTTGTTGTTGTTGTTTGTTTTTTAATAAACTCTCCAGGTGGGGGGCGCCTGGGTGGCTCAGTTGGTTAGGCGACTGCCTTCGGCTCAGGTCATGATCCTGGAGTCCCGGGATCGAGTCCCGCATCGGACTCCCTGCTCAGCAGGGAGTCTGCTTCTCCCTCTGACCCTCCCCCCTCGCATGTGCTCTCTCTCTCTCTCAAATAAATAAATAAATAAAATCTTTAAAAAAAAAAAACTCTCCAGGTGGTTCTAATGTATGGCTGGAGTTGACAGCCAAGAGCTTCACTTATGAAAACCAATAGTCCCTCAAATTGCTGGGTATATGAAAAGATGGACTGATCTGCTCTAAACGGTGATTAGTCACAGTGATTGATTCTGTGATAAATGACCCCCAATGAAACAGACTATGTCAGAAATAGAGGGAAAGTATGAAAACAAAACCAAACCAAACCTGTATCACACCCTCAGGGGGATTTAAGAGGATAAATATAAAAAAGACAGAGGAGGCTATTAAGAAAAAGGAGTCCAAGAAATGGTAAGAATTCTTGGAAATGAAAAGTACGATTGTCAACAGGTCCTCCCAAAACTCAGTAGGAAAAGAAAAACTCATGAAGTATAAAGTCACAGAATAGACATTACTGAACACCAAGCCGGAAGCTCTGAAGAGTAATTCAAGGAATTCTATCCTTGAATATAACATAAAAAGACTAAGAGATGGGAATTATAAAAGAGAAAAAGATAAAGAGGTACGGCTGCTCCATCCCAGAGGCTCAGAGTTTCTACGAGAGGATTTCCTGAGAAGAGAGGATAAAACAGAAAAAAGAGTATTATGATTAAAAAGAGAGAGAGAGAGAGAGAGAGAAATCCCTTGAGTTAAGGAAATATTGAAATTCTTGGATCAGATTAGAAGGGATGATGTAGGGCACGTCAGAACTATTAGAAAGAAGATACTCATCTACAAACTATTTTTCTTTTAATGTTGATGGAGAAATATTAAGTCCCAAAATGTTGGTTTAAAATATATCAGGTTAATATACTTATCAAGAAGAATGGGATTTGGAGGAGGCAAAGGGAAATTTCTATTTTTTATTTTACATAATTTATTATTATTTGCATGAATTGATGCCATTGATTAAAAATTAAAACAATAGTAAATATGATTAGAATAGAAACTAGAGTAAGGAAAGCTAATACAAAACTTGATTAATAAAGCAAAAATCAGGGAAGAGGAAAAGAAACAAGAAGAACGAGATCAGGAAAACAAGAAATATCAGGAAAAGATAAAATATATAATCCAAGTAAATGTAACTGTTTTCTATCCCAATGTCCAAAGCAAAATACACCACTAGAAAAGTGGGTGAAGAACACAAAACAGTCAAGTCACAAGAGAAAAATGAATATCAACCATGAGAAAAGATTTTCAAGTCTTTCAACAAAGAAGTGGAAAAAAAATGAGATTTTTACTTTAACTTATCACACATGCAAAGACGACAAAGATTGACAATGGTTGAGGATAATGCTTGAGTTGGTGAGGAATGTGGGGAAATGTACACTTTTAAGCTGTGGGCATGAAAAAAATGATATTATTTTGCTTAAGAGGAATCTGGCCATATGAACTAAAATCAAAATAAACATGCCCGTCCTAGCAATTCCACTCCTGGAAGTTTATCCTAAAATAATAATTGGACTTGTGTATAAGGATGTTCTTTGCATCATTGTTTATACTAGCAAAAAAAAAAAAAAGGATATAACCTTAATGTTTATGACCTGGGGACTGGTTAAATACATTATACTACACTCATGCAAGGGGACACTGTGTAGTTATTGAAAAAGATAAGGGGGATTTATATGTGTTCCCATGATATATTAATTAAAAAATTATGGGACAATGTATATATAATGAATCCATTTATGCAAAAGAATATGATACTGTATATCCATAAGAATCTAAACTCCTTGAGTTCATGGCACCCTTAGTGTCCCAGCAACTTTTTCATGGTGGCCCTGGGCCAAAAAAACCACGTAACAGCTTTGTTTTTTAAATAGTCAAGTCCAAAGGACTTAATAAATATCTATGTCCTAAAAACTTACTAGCTACAAAGTACCTATAAATTGAAAGAAAAAACAATGTTCACTTCATTCTTAAATAACTACAATGTGGGCCTGTTGAGCACTGTACATCTTCTCAAACTTTGGAATCAAACTGGACCCCAACACGCTCATTTTCTGTTCCATTTTGATTTTTGCACAGTACTTGTCTTTTATCATAGCAACTGCCCTGAAAACCCAGATTTGCAAAGAAAAGAATGTAATATGAAATGCTGAAAACGGTGAAGTATGTTAAGCTAGTACTTTATGCAGTATCGGACACATGTCAGACGTCATGGTGTTTCCCTCAAGGATACAGAATATCCCGGGGTGACCCTGTGAATTCCCTGCAGTGGTCCAGGGTGCCCTGGCTCAGTTTGGGAACCACGGCATTAGACTATAAACAAAGATTCTTTCTGGAAAGTGAGATTGGATGGCTGGGAGAGAGACTTTTCTTTGTTATGTACATCTGACTAGTTTGAACTTTTTATAATAAGCAAAATATAAAAGTCACAAAAGACTTTCATTACTTTTTTAAAAGATTTTTTATTTTATTTTTTTAAGATTCAATTTATTTATTTGAGAGAGAGAGCATGCAGGAGAATGAGTGGGGGAGAGGGGAGAGAGAGAATCAGGATCCCCGCAGAGCAGGGAGCCCGATGTGGGGCTCGATCCCAGGACTCTGGGACCATGACCTGAGCCGAAGGCAGACGCTTAACTGACTGAACCACCCAGGCGCCCCAGACTTTTATTACTTTTTATAAGATTTTTTTCATTTCCGGATAAGAAACCAGAAAAAGAGCAAGAGTGAAAGCGAATGAGGGAGAGATAAAGAAATGAAAAATGAAATAAAGTCTTCTAGCCGAGGGGCAGAGGGTGAAAGGCACACCACACCAGATGTGTCTGTGCGCTTCCCTCGGTGACTGTGACTCTGATCCAAGTCCCTCTGGGCTTTGGCTCCTGGGCTAGTCAATGAACGCACTACCTTCCCTCACAGGCAAAGAGCTACTTGCAGTCACTCCCCAAGAGCAGAGTGATGAAAACCATAGCTCTGGAGCCTGCTGTCTGGGTTCTGACCCTAATTCTGCTACCCACTTGCTGTGTGACCTCGAGCAAGTTCATTAACTCCTCTGTGCCTCAGTTTCCTCATCTGTTCGATGATGCCACTACTGTTTACCTGTTGTGGGGACTCCAGGCAAGACACCATGTGGCGGGTGCTGAGTCCATGCTCGCTCTTACTATTGTTCCTGCTGCTGTTATATACAAACAAATTGGCTGACAGATTTTTTTCCCTCCGGCAATCAGAACTAGGAAATTGGGGGGCACCTGGGTGGCTGTCGATTGAGCGCTCAACTCTTGGTTTCGGCTGGGGTCCTGATCTCAGGGTCGTGGGATCGAGCCCCGCATCTGTCAGGCTCTGCGCTCAGCAGGAAGTCTGATTCTCTCCCTCTGCCTCTGTACCCCCCTCACTCTTCTCTCTCAAAATAAATGAATAAAATCTTAAAAAAAAAGAACTAGGATATGTGAAGGACTGTCCCCATTATCATGATATCCAAGGGTCAGAGAGAGGTCAGAGGAAGCCACCGAGGATCCATGTACAAAGCGAAGCTATAGGGAGGTAGAACCATGTGTGGGCAGGACTTAGGAGGTAACTTGAGGGGTTTCTGTTCTAGTGATAAAAATAGTCAAATTAAAATAGGAAATAATGTAATCTCACTATCTCATGATTTTTTCCCTCACATTTCTTTCCTTCTCAAACATTAAAACTTTTTTTTTTTTACCTCATCTCTATGTCCCATAAAGTGATATCGTCGCTGATCCAGGGATTGGAGGGCTCAGCTGGCGTGACCAAAGGATCATATTCCACATACTGTTCCGTGTAAGCAATTAAGCTGCAGGAGGGAAGCAAAGAACGCCACTGATTTCCTGTAAAAACTTGTATTCTCTTTTACACAAACATTCTGTCTTTATATAATTCTAAGTTAAAGAGAAAAAACACCTTTACTCCCAATTCTGGGACAAATCCAACTGTTTCCTTCTCATGACGAATGTATCATTTTTGCATTATGCAGTCATAGTTATGTAGGCATTTTATATCTTCTCCCCACTTTACTCTTTACCTGAACCCTGGTGCATCCCTTCCTGGCTGCGCAGGCCTGACGGATACACAGGTCCAAACCTGCCTGTGTATCACCCTCTCACAGAGACTACGGATCTCAGGGCATCCAGGTCACACCAAGGACACTAGAAGCCCTCCAGGCTGCCAGCCAAGTGTTCCCACCTGGGAGACTTCCTTATTACAAAGACTAAAATCCTGATAGACCAAAAGGAGGTAATGCATTATAAGCATTATTCCACAGGGCGACTTAGTTTTTTCAGTTATAATTTAAATGGCCACATAATCTTTTTAAAACAATAAAATAGTACTAAATGATTTCACACACACAGAAACAGCAATTTTAGCAAAAAAAAAACAGAGACTTTTTTTTTCTCCTATCCCTTCTCACAGAGACTTATACTTTCTACTCTTCTGTTTCCTTTAGCACTTACCTGTATATTTCTAAATTTGGTTTTTATAGTTGTTCTTATCAATTTTAGATGAGGATTTAACTTTCCCTTCACCGGTCCCCAAATCTCCCACCCCCCCACCTCCTCCCATGATCCTCCTAAGAGACATATAATAATTTTTGTTAAATCAATATTTACTATTGTCCACATTATTAAACTAGATACAAATCGTCTCCTGCTGCACTAAGTAGCATACTACCCTCTTCAAGCGTTCTAACAAATCTGTAAAATGCCTAGCAATAATTTTTCCACATCTTAAACACATTACATAATCGTTGTTCAGTTCTTTCTCCCCGTCTCCCAGAGGTCCTCTCTTCAAAGTCTTGAGTCCTCTCGCTCCAGTCTGGATGGTTGGCTCTACACGCCTGATGTAAAATCACCCTCTTGGGACGTCCTTCACTTCTGTGTGGAGCCCTTGCTTTTCTGGACTTCACTCTGTTTACTGGTTTTACTCCCTGATTGTGTTGAAATACTCCTTGAGTCGTTTCCTAAGAAAGGATGCATAAAGGCTAACTATTTCAAGTCCTTGCAGGGCTAAACATATTTTTATTTTATCTTTATACTTGGCTGACACAGAACCCCAGGGAAAAAATTATCTTCCTTCAGGGTTCTGAGGGTGATGCTCTACTGTGCTTTTTGGCATCCAGTGTTACTGCTGATCCAGTTTGATTCTGGATCCAGTTTGATTCTTGTTCTTTTGCTTGGTGTCTTTCCTCTCTAGAGACAGAGCCTTCTCTTCATTGTTGCAGTGCTCTGAGATTTCACCCTGGCCCTTGATGGTTGTTTTTATTTACTGTGCTGGGTATAAGGTGCAAGAGATTTAAAAAATTTCCCAGAAGTAAGTATTATTTCTTTGCTAATTTCATACCCTTCATTTCCTTGGTCTTCTCTTGCTATAATTCTTTCTAGTTGAACATTGAACATTCTGGATTGGTAATCTAATTTTCTTAAATTTGCCCTGCCATTTTTCATCTTTTTGTCTTTTTGCTTGACAGTCCTTTCCATCTTGTTATTTATATATTTATTTTTTAAATTTGGGCTATCACTTTCTTAAGTTTCCAGAGTTCACTCTTGTTTATCAGAGGATCTAGTTCTTGATGTATGGATGAAATATCTTCTGATATCTGATATTAATATTTCTTCTTTTTTAAAAAAGATTTATTTATTTATTTTAGAGACAGAGAGAGAGTGAGAGTGGAGGGGGAGGAGCAGAGGGAGAGGGAGAGAGAGAATCTCAAGCAGATTTCTTGTTGAACATGAAGCTCGAGGCGGGGTTCAATCCCATGACCCTGAGATCATGACCGAGTCGAAATCAAGGGTCGGACACTGAACTGACTGAGCCACCCAGGTGATGCTGATACTAATATTTCTGAGGATATTAATTCCATATTTTTATTTTGTTTTGTTTTTTTTTTTAATAGTTTTTGGTTCCTCCAAGTCCCTTTTGCTCTTTGTTTGCATCATACTCCATCACATTGGGGTTTCCCTTGAATGTCTGGAAAATCTCTGGACATCCACTTGTGCGTAAGAGTAAAATACTAAAACCTGCTTGGAGAACTCAGTGTGTATGTGGACAGGGCTTCACCAGACTTTTCGCTAGAGCTCCAAATGAGGGATTTGGGGGCTTTCCTTGGGGGGCATTGATTTTTCTCTAGAGCAAGGTAAGTAAATGTTTTCTGCAAGACACAGTAAATATTTCAGGTTTTACAGGCCAGATGGTGTCCGTTCCAACTACTCAGCTCTTCTGTTGCAGCAAAAAGCAGTCATAAATAATTCATGAATGAATGTGTGTGACTGGGTTCCAATAAAACTTTATCTGCAAAAACAGTAGAGTGGAGTAGACTTGGCCCACAGGTTGTAGTTTCCTAGGCTCTAGCCTGTGGGCATATACATCTAGCTCCTGGAGGGCTGAGAGCTAGGCAGAGGTGGGATGGAAGATCCCACTGTTCAGTATGTTGATCTTCAATTAATTTGCTGTTTTCACCTGGCCATTTATGATGAGAGGTGCCTGAATTCTGAACTGATGTGACTCAGTTTCTCTGGAGAATAAACTGCTCATCTTCTATGGTGGTATAAACTGGGGAGAGATAGTTTTCTAGTGGGGCAGGTATCTAGGGATCCAAAGATCCAGAGACAGACTTTACCCATTCCTCTTGGTTAGCCCCATGCTTTATTCTTGCTCTCCATGGTCTCTGGTACCTTCAAGAGCCAAGACCAAATTTTTTGGGGGGCAATCTGGCTCACTTTGTTATAATACTGACACTCTTAACACGTAGGTTATAATGTTCTTCATTCTGTCCCCAGCCATCTTGGTTTTTTTTTTTTTTTAATTAAATTTTGAAATATTTCAGGAATACAGAAAGGCATAAGAATTGTAAGGACATCACCCTTGTCTTCACCACCCAATTTAAAAAAATACAACAGAGACAGGGGCCCATGGTTATACCTTAATTCCATAGACTCTCAATCTGGGAAAAATTTGTTGAAATGGTTAATCCATTAATTTGTTGCCCGTGTCATTCATATAATTTTTATTGCTTTACTTACATGTTGCTTTTGTCTTGAGTGAATTTATTATAATTAATGTAATCATTTCCTTTATAATAGACACAGATTTTAAATTTTTTTTAGTATACATAATGCTGTAGTAGAACACCGTTGTTCACATAGGTTTTTCCATCTTTTGGGGTTATTTATTTAGAATTAACACCCATAAGTGGAATTACTGGACCAAAAGGTATGAATATTTTTATGGTTATCGATCCACAATAAAACTTTTCTCTAAGCACTGCCAACTTGAGTGTCATCAATCTCTCCTGAAATGATAAATTCAGAACCACAGTTCTTACTACTGAATTAGAGGGCAAGCATGGTTAATTACTGCTGTAAGTGTGAAGAAATTAGCCAGCAGCTACATCTCATTGCCACTCAAAAATTGTGGTCCACAAATAGGCAGCTCAGTTATCACCTGAGAGCTTGTAAGAAATGCAGAATCTTAAGTCCCACCCCAGACCTAAAGAATCAGAAACTGCATTTTAACCAGATTCCCCAGGTGATTCATATGCACAGCGAAGTTTGAGAAGCACCACATCTAATTCTTTGATGTTCTGAGGAGCTCAGGGCACACGTTTTATTCATCCAATCAAAATGAAGGAGCCTAGGATACTTCCGGTTTGAAACATGACTGCAGACTTCCCATCACCTCACAGCCTCCTCGCTGTCCCAAGTGTGGGCTGTTGCCTAGTGGAGGTGTAGAAGGAGCATTGGTCCAAGTTGGAAAACCTTGGTTCTCATTCTTGGTTGAGCCATTTAAGTGATCTTTGTCAAGTTCTCCATGTTACATAATGGCCTCGTTGAGCACTCAGGACCATTTGAGAAAAAATGGAAAAGCATTTCAAAAGAATCTTCCAAATCTTCTATACACGTAAGATATGTGATTGCAGTCACCATGTGCAGTGGAGGCATGTTGTCCTTGCTGGGGTACCAGGCAGGCAGTGTGCCCAGACGAGCCTTCATCCCTGAGAGCTTTGTGGCATCTTAAGTCTCTGGGGCAGCACTGTGGCAAGAAGGGTGTTGTGACAGCTTCACAGGGAGCCCTCCCTTTGCCACTTGGGATAATTCTGTTCTTTTTGAAACAAACTGGTTGCACATTAAGGCACATAATAGTTTCCTAGGGCTGCTGTAACAAATGACCACTAACTTGGTGGCTTACAATGATAGAAGTCTACTCTCTCTTACTTCTGGAAACTAGAATTCTGAAATCAAGGTATCAGCAGGCCTATGCTCCCTCTGGGGACTTGAGGGGAAGAATCCTTCCTCGCCTCCTCCAGCTTCGGGTGGCTCCAGGCAGTCCTTGGCTTGTGGATGTGTAACTCCAATCTCTGCCTCCTCTGTCCTCACATGACTTCTCCTCTGGATCTGGGTCTTCTTCCCTTCTCTCTCTTACTTGTCACTGGATTTAGGGTCTGCCAGAATAATCCAGGATGATTTCATCTCAAGATCCTTAATTTACATTTGCAAAGACTCTTTTCCCAGATAAGGTCACATTCACAGTTCCCTCGGATTAGGACTTGCACATACCCTTTTGAGGGCCACTATTCAACCCACTGCAGGGAATGTGAAAGAATCCAGGCATGAGGCTGGAGAGGGCACACTTGACTACCTGACTCCTTTATTCAGACTGGCACAAAAACTAACCAGCAGCTGGTAACCTCAATCCTGTTTCAGGGACAATGAGCCATGTGAGATATGTCTGAGTCATGATGAGGTGTTGGGGCTTTCCTGATTATGATGTACTTGGGCATCCATGGAATTCTCAGAATTTAAGATGGTGGATGTAGTCCATGGGGCTCTCCTTAGCGGTGACACCTTTGTCTCCCAGAACATCTGCCCCTGGCCATTCCAATGACCTCAGCCTCTGGTGGCCCCAGTCGCCAATCAAAGACTTCTACTCGAGGAGCCCAAGGCAAAGGGTGTGTGTGTGTAGGGGGGGGAAAGAGTCTTCTAACTAGTTAATTTCAAGTTATGGGGGATTTTTTTTCAACCAGAAATGGATTTCCCACAAGTGATACATAGGGATGGAAAAACAAAATTTCCTCCCCTGCCTTCCTTACCCCTCCTCAGATTTCTGTGAGACAGGCTATGAGCTCTTCCACATGGCCACACCTCATCTGGCGAAGGCAGGTCTGACCAACCATGCCACCCCTAGGTTCCTGGATGGAGCCCAGCAGGAGTGCCTGGGATGGGAGGAGGCAGGGGAGGCTCATGAGAGGCTGGGTGAGAATTCTGAGTAGTTGAGCACTTGGGGGAGCCTGCCTGTTGGTGGCCTGTTATTCATTGCCAGTGAAGACAGCTGTTGTGCTGACCAGCCCAAGGCAGCAACCTTACAGGGCCAGGGAGCAGCTAGGAGGATGTAAGCTGTAGTGAAACATGGGCTCACAGCCAGGTCTCTTTTAGAGAAATTTGGGGATACCTTCAGAGGGTGGAGAGGGGTGGTGAGATTAATGGGTGATGTTGGTTCAAGAGAAGTGGTTGAGAGCCCAAGGAGCAATTTTGTAACCACTGAAGTTAAGAGGGCAAGATAGGACTGTGTAACCTGCATTCATTGTGACTAAAGTTGTTCCCATGGCTTCACCCCACGTCGTGCCTTCTCAGAACAGGGTTCAGATGGGACCCTAGATATGCGTGGAAGAACATGTGAAGAGAGGGGTAAGAACTTCCTACAGAAATGCCCGACAGTCTGTACCGAAGCAACAGAGCTCAAATCAGGATGATCACTCATCAGTTACCCAGCACCAGTGATGGGCAGCCTTGGTCAGCAGGGAAATTTGTTGTATTGGAAGAGGTACAGCTATTTTGTTAGAGTATAGCTACATAAATAAAGTTGGTAAGAGGCTTTGTAAAGAAAACAGTAAAAATTGTATGGGCATGTGCATTTTGCATGAAATATTTTATTGGTAGAAGTGGGATGTACTGACTGAATCATCAGAATTAGACAGGGTTATTCCAGGACCTTCTGATCAAGCAAGAGACTTGGAATTTTTTTTTTTAAGACAGGGAGGGAAGGGGGATGGGCAGAGGGAAAGGGAGAGAGAGAATCTCAAGCAGACTCCCCACTGAGCCAAGAGCCCAAAGTAGGGCTCGATCTCATGACACTGAGATCATGACCTGAGCCAAGATCAAGAGTTGGATATTTAGCCAACTGAGCCACCCAGATGCCCTGAGACTTGGAAAGTTTTAAAGATATTTTAGAAAGGAAGATCTTGAGATTCTAAGAGGAAGAGAGAGATTGGATGGTATATTAATTTCTAACAGCTGCTATGTAACAAACTGCTACCTACGTGGTGGCTTAAAAAGGGACAAATGTATTATCTTATAGTTCTAAGTGTCAGAAGTCTGAAATGGACATTGTGGGGCTAAAATCAAGGTGTCAGCAGGACCGTGTTCCTTCTGGAGGCTCAAGGGGAGAATCCATTTCCTTGCCTTTTCCCCCTGGTAGAGGTGTCCCATGTTCCTTGGCTCCTGGCCCCCTTCCCTCTTCAAACCCAGCAGTGCCTGGCCAAGGCTGGCTCACACTGCGTCAGTCTGACACGGACCCTTCTGCCTCCCTTGTCTACAACAAGGACTCTCCTGGTTACACTGGGCCTACCTGGATAATCCAGGGTAATCCCCCTGTGTTAGGTTAACTGATTAGTAACCTTAATTCCATCGGCAGATGTAATCTCCCTTTGTCATGTAACCTGACACTTTTACAGAGTCTGGGGATTAGGACCTGGGCACCTTTGAGGGACTATTATTCTGTCTTCCACGGGTGTAATTTGAGAGGCATTTGTGCAGAAGGTGGAGAATGAAGTCACTTAACGGAGGGTGTGGTGGTAGGTAAAAGGTTTGTACCTGGCCTGCGTGGACTTTTTGAGAATGGCAGCAACATGTTTTATTGCATTGTCATTGTTACAACCTATGCAAATAAACTCAGTTTTCATGAAGCTATGCTCACCCATGTCCTGTTTGCCATCACTTCATGGAAAAGACAGGAGATAGCCAAGTGCCTTCTCTTGGAGGTTCCTATGAGTGGCTTTGGCTCTTAGTAGTCTGTTGCCTTAACTCCTCTCCTAGCTTTTGTGGGGCTGATCCTTCTCAGAGAGAGGGGCAGAGAAGGTTAACTCCATAATCAGGGTGACAGAGGACTGAGAGAAGGTGAAAGAATACCCTACCCCAGGAAGAGATGGAAGAGGATCTCCTCTCCCCTAATCTCAACACCACGAGACTGGCCAGAAACAGCACAAGGGGTGGCGTGAAAGCAAGCACTGCCCACCTTGTCCCTGGGCTGGAGGTGTCTTACTTAGGAAGTAACACTTCCAAAGTGGGATACAGAGGAAAGGAACAAAGGGCTGGTTGCCTAGGATAAGACCTAAGCTTCACGCAGAGAGAGTACAAGGCATCTTGTGCAAGGGTCTGCATCTGGGCTGTGCAATGCCATTTTTCAGGTGTGAAAAGAGGTACAGATGGAGACAGAAATGTCATCTAGGAATATAGTGAGTGTACTGGGTTGGGTTGACCCTTGTGCTGTGTCTCTTGGGGTCTGAGTGAAGCAGCTAGGGATCCTGGGTGGTGAGAAGCCCTCCAGAATGGGTGAACTAGCCCAGAAGATGTCTCTGCGTTCTTGCTCAGTCTTACCCATCTCCTGAGAATTTCACCCCAACATGTACCCAGGGCTACTTTAGGGGCTGCCAAGTGCTTATAAGCCCTGCTCCCGGCCACAGTTGATCTGTCCAGGAACGGATACCTTACTGACCCAAGCTGGGTTGCTACGCTCTTTCTCTAGCTTCAAGTGTAGAAACTGCAGTTACAAAGTTCAGGGGCTGGAGGCAGTCCTGTTTCCTAACACCTGTCTGTGATGAAAGAGGATGAGGCCAACATGGAAAATGGAACAGGACAAGAGGTGAAGAAGGAGCCTTGGGAATGTTTGGGGCCCTGGCTCCTTTTTTTTTTTTTTTTTTTAAGTAGGCTCCACGCCCAGTGTGGAGCCCAACATGGGGCTCGAACTCGCGACTCTGAGATCAAGACCCGAGCCGAGATCAAGAGTCATTCATTCACTCAACCGACTGAGCCACCCAGGTGCGCCCCAGCTCCAGCTATTCTTGAGCCTAGGGGTATTGCTGGCCTTCCCCGAGCTCAACTCTGCAGCTCTTCCTTGTAGCCTGCGGGTGAGCACATGTTCCTCTCAGCGGAACTGGGTTCAAGCTGGGGTTCTATTGCCTGGCAACAGAGCAGTAGAATTGAAAGAAGAAGGTGATGGGAATGTGAAGGGGAGTTCATGGAGGCAGCCCTTTGTAGCATTAGCCAGAGAGCCTTCGTCTCCCCCAGAACATGCACTTCCTTGCAGGGCACAGACAAGATATCAGAGTCTCCTGGAGACACACATAGACAATGAAATGGGCCAGCAGGCAATGAGGGAGGTAGCAGTCCTGTTTGAGTCCAAAGTCAACATCAATGACTACAGGAAGACTTGAGAGAGGACAGGGAGAGCACAGAGAGAGAACAGAGAGGCATGGAAAGAGCTTTGCAGACAGTTGCTGCATAACAGCACACATGGAACGATGTCCACGGATCGTTGGGGGTGGGTGGCACCCAAGCAGAATTGCGAGGTGTTACAGACTGAATTGTGTCCCTCCCAAATTTCATGTTGAAGCTCTACAGGGTGACTGTTTTGAAGATAGGGTCTTTAAGGAGGTCATTAAGGTTAAGTGAGATCATGGGGTGGGGCCCAGATTTGATAGGACTTTGGTCGTAAAGAGAGGAAGAGACACCAGAGTGCTCTCTCCTCTGTGTGTGTGCACAGAGGAAAGGCCATGTGAGGACACAACATGCTAGCCAGGAGGAGAGGCCCCACCAGAAACCAGCCCTGCCGGCACCTCGATCGTAGACTTCCGACCTCCAGAACTGCGAGAAAATAAATGTCTGTTGTTTATGTCACCCAGTCTGTGGTATTTTGTTATGGCCACCTGAGCTGACTAATACAGAAGGAAATGGAAAAGATAAAATAAATACAGGAAATCCGGAGGAAGTCCATTAGGAGCATGGTTTCTCATTGAGCAGTTTTAACATCCTTGTCTCCTTATCTCTGCCTCCTTCTGATTAGTATATGGTGTTGTTATTATCAAAGGCCAAATTCTCACATCATTAGAAGATCCTGACACACCAACCATTGGCAAACGTGCTACCCACCATCATCAGGTGCTTTGAACTGGTTCTTGGGTGAGTATGGAGCTGGCCAATTTATCCCCATAGTCCTTTCCATTTCCTTGTAGAAAGGGGCAGAAATTCACCACCTCGCTGCCAAGGGTAGAGCCCATGGTCAGTCATTCAGTTAACATTATTCAGTACCTACTAGTGCCATGAAATAGTGAACAGCTCTCTGGATCACAGGATGATGCTCACACCGAGCTAATAGCAAAATCATGGCTTCTAACAACTGTGACCAGTAGTCATGGGTTATTTTATACACACACACACACACACACACACACACACACACACATATTTTATATATGGGGGCTCATATATATGACATATATATGTTATAGATATTATAGTTGACCCTTGAACAACATGAACAACATGCGGGTTGGGGCACTGAGCCCCCGTGAAGTTACAAATCCATCCAAATTTTGACTCCCCCAACACTTAACTGCAAATAGCCTACTGTTGACCAAAACCTTACTGATAATATAAACAATGCATATTTTGTATGTTATATGTATGATGTGTTGTATTCTTACAATAAAGTAAGCAGAGCAAAGAAAATGTTATTAAGAAAATCATAAGAGAAGATGCATTTATAGTACTGTACTATATTTATGAAACAATCTGTGTATAAGTGGAGTTCAAACTCAGGTTGTTCAAGGGTCAACTAACTGTATATATATAATAGGGGGTTATTAATATAGATTGTTAATTAGGTTCTACCTTTGATAAACCTAGAGAGGAGAGAAATAACAAAAGTGAATTTAGAAAACTTCTAGTCCAACCACTTAAAAAAATCTGAGAGAAAAGTTTTAGAATTCATCCTCTCTCCCTTAACAAAAAATAAAGACACAGTTTTGCTACAAATTGTATAGAATATGACAAAAAAAGTAAGACAGGCGAGTTGGAGGAAGAAGTGATGGGTTGAGGGGTGCCTGGAAGGGATGCCTAGAGCGATGCACACATATGGAGTGTGGTCCACAGGGCAGGTGTGGGAGAAGATGGAGACACAGAGTCTGGGGAGACGGACAGTGAGGGATGGCTCGCAGCTGTGGGACAACAAGGCATGGAGTGTAAAGCATTGTGGGACAGTGACCATCATTCCTACTTTAGAAATATAATACAAATGCGCTACAACACTTATTAGGAAATTGGGGCCTCTAAATGGGGAGGAAACCTGGAAACTGAATGTGGAAAAGGTGACTAAGAGAGTGTGTTTGCAGCCCCTTGCATTGCATGTGTGGTTTGCTAGACTCGATTCACTAAAGGGAACCAAGACAGAAAGAGGCTCTGGCTAGAGAGGGAAAGGAAAAGCAAGCAGTACTGCAGAGAAGGAAGAGGAACCTTTGGCTCCCATTCATTCATTCATTCACCCAATTTTTTTTTTCACATTGGAGAAGGTGAGGAAAAGAGAGACTATAAAAAACTCCTAAATTGTGGGTCACCAAGAGAAGATACATTCCATGGAGAAAAGTGGGACGGGTGAAGGGACATGAGGGTGAATTTAGCCCCTCAGAAAGAAGAGCATATGCCAGGCCAGGTATCTCAGCCCTTCTAGGTTTTGGTCTGGATACAATCGCCCTGGCTATCACATTGCCTCTGATCTTTCCTTCTCTGTCCCCTAAGGTGGGCTGGGAGAAAGGAGAAGCAAGGATCCCACAGTGTCTGGAATCACATAAAAGCAAAGTTGTAACGACCTCTTCGGCCCTTTTTTTCCTTCCCCGAAACTATCATTAAACATTAAGTTCATGGACTTCCATCACCCTAGCAGGTTTTTAATAACCCTTAAGGTATCCAGCTCCTTGCTGTCTTATCTCATTTCGTTAATTACATTTCATGATCGTGGAGGGTTGGGAGGCAGAGAAGGAACCAGCATCCAATTTCAGAGAGCAGCCGCGATCCCGAGATGGGCAAGCAAGATGATGTAAAAAATCAATTCAGCAGTCAGCTGTGATGCACAATGGCTCCCAGGGATAGGGTAAGGACAGCCAAGTACACAGGCAGATAGGGAATGAGACAACTCGATCCCTCTGTGTGGGGCAGTGTGATGTGGCTCTTGCAGTGAGTGGGCATAACTCAGGGCCACTGTGAGTAGGGAGAAATCTGTGCAGATACCCTGCAAAACGTAGAGACTTTTCAGACCACTTGGAACTAAAATGTGTACAGTTTTGCGTTCCCAAATTGATTTGTCAAGTGCTGTAAGGCTTGGGTGAATAAACAAGGGGCTCCATTGAGGACCCTGGCAAAGGACAGTAAGACCTCAATTATTTGGCAATCTCAACTATTGAGGGAATACAGGTGAGATAGATGACCGAAAGGGCCTCTGACTAGAGTCTACAATGACATAAACCCGATGCCTCGAGGCTCATCATCTGCATTCAGAAGAGCACACCCCTCGGAAAACACTCTTTACTCTTGCTTTAGGACCAAGGCTAAGGGACTTGGTCATTTGATTTCCTGGTATGGTAGATCAATTTAAAAACAAGTCGCCAGCCCATGAATCTGGTCTGGGCTTGTGACATGTGTTAGCCAATAAAATACAGCAGAAATGACAGAGTGTCAGTTCCAAGCCTCAGGAGGCTTTGCCTGCTTCTACTCTCTCTCCTGGAATTCTGCAATTCCCACGTGAGCAAGGTCAAACTCGCTGGAGGATGAGAGACTGTGTGAGGAAGAGCCCAGTATCCCAGCTGAGGTCATGCTAAACCAGCTGGAGCCAAGTGTGTGAGAGAGCCCAGCCAAGCTCACGGAGCTGCCTGCCCGGCCCATGGCTGCACACAGACACGAGCCCGAGCCCAGTGGAGCTGGCTGGGTGGCACGTAATCATGTGAGCAGTAGCAAATGCCCGCTGTTTGAAGCCACTAGGTTTTGAGGTCGGTTGTTACTCAGCGGGATCTAACTGAAACACCTGGTCTGCTGCAGATTGTTGACCGGGAACAAGAAAAAAAACCAACAACCAAACAACTAAAAAGCAGAAACAGAGACTCAAAGGTGGTAATGGTCTGGGGCTGTTTAGGGAAAGGGAAGCAGTTTGTGGCACTTCCTAAGACCCTGATCACTGGTGGTTTTAAAGCACAGTATAAAAGTCATCCAGGAAAATTAACTGAAATATAGTGTCCTTTCTTTAAGAAGGCAAGTTCATGGACCATACTTAAGAAAGATTCTCGTGTGGGGGCACTTGGGTGGTGCAGTCAGTTGGGCATGCAACTCTTGGTTTTGGCTCAGGTCATGATCTCAGGGTCGTGAGATCGAGCCCCGTGTCGGGCTCCGTGCTCAGTGCAGAGTCGGCTTGGAGTTTCTCTCTCCCTCTCTCTCTGCCCCTCCTCCCTTCTCTCTCTCTCTACTAAATAAATCAATCTTTAAAAAAAAAAGAAAGAAAAGAAAGAGAAAGATTCTCATTTAAAATAGTTAAGATAAAAGGCTTAAGGTGTTAAACGTTATTTATCTGGGAGATTCATTTGTGTGTGCAGGGACCATACTACCTGAAGCAAAAATCGGGTAACATCTTAGACAGGACTTTGTATTGCTTCCAGGAGCAAAAGGCAGCGTATGCTGGGAAATGGAGTTTGGTTGCCATGATATTGGCCGTTAGCCACTCATGGTGACAATGGGACGCCGTAGTCAAAACCAGGATGACCCAAGAAGATCTGGGCAGAAGAACCAAACTCTTCCCATATGGCCCTTCCTTCTTCAAAGGTGCCAGATTAGTGGTGCTGACACACAGACGTGGACTGCAGAGCCAGCCTTCATGGGCAGCCTGCAGGGCTCTCTGTGCAGCAGACTGAAGAGAGACAGGGTCGAAGAATTGCATTCACACAAAGCTGCCATCTGCAGGACCAGCTTCACTCCTGGGCTTGCCCTTTGTTGCTTCCTCTGAACACCACACACCCAGTTCATTCCATTCCATGTACCTGAAGCCTGCTCCTTTCCAAGACACCATTAAGCACCACAGGGGTAAATGATAAAATTAATGGCTCACATTCATTGCATGTGTAGTAAGTGCCAAGGACTGGATGAAGCTCATGTCATGGGCGAACTCATTAACCCCGTAAGTTAAGTGCTACTGCTCTCTCTCCTTTAAAGAAGTAGAACAGAGGCACAGAGAGATAAAACAACCTGCCCAAGGTCACACAGTTAGAAGATGGCAGAGGCAGGATCCCAGCCCTGATGGCTGGCTCCACACCCATCCCCTAAATCGTTCGTCTCTGCTGCTTCAGTAGGCAAGTGTCCTTATTACCTTCCCGGCTGGGTGTGGCCACAACCTTTGACCAAAACCCTGAGCCAACGCATCACTCATCACCGGCCCTCACGCCTCTCCCCAACATCAGCTCTCAGGGAACTGCGTGACATGCGCTTGTTCTCAGGGGGATGAGGTCCTTTGTCCGACGGCTAATTACCACCCATCACCTGCCGCAGGCCCAGGGAGAGCAGCCCTGGCACGGGGCTGTGTGCGCCCACCTGAGGCAGCTCAGCTTTCAGCTTTGGGGAGCGGAGTGGTGGCACCCCAGGCTAGCTGCCAACACCCCCTCCCTGTCCCCGCCCCCGCGGAGCCGCTAAAGGCCAAGGCTCCAGGCTGCTTTATCTCTTGCTCACACCCGTCTCCTCTCCCTCCTCCTCTCTATCTGGGAGTTTCCTTGTGGTTCTAATGAAAAACCCTCGTGTCACGTTGAAAAGTTGCCAGTTATTGCTGCCGGGAATAAAATCCAGTCTCTGCTGGGCGGAGACTCCCGAATTTTCGAGCTGGGAGTGAGGAGTGGCTGGTTGGAATCATCTTTCTGGTGCCAGCCGAGCAGTCTCTCAAGCATAAAGAGATGCCCCCAGGTGGGGCCCTCCCTGACAGCAGTAGGCAAACACACACCAGGCCTGGCCAGGCTCCCCACCCCACCTGGACGGTCTCTCGGGCCGGCCTTAGGCCCCAGCACACCTGCCAGGAGTCAGTGGGCTTCCCTCAGGCTGACTGGTTCAGGCTCTTTCCCCATCTCCCCCAGAGAGTGGACAAAGCTTGGTGCCCCTTCTCCTGTGAGCTCTCAGGTCAGTGAGGGCTACGCAGTGGCTTCCCCAAATCCTTGGAGACCTGCTCAGTCCACCTGCAGATTATTCAAAATGCGGGCTCCTCTGGATCTACCCAGAGTCCCTGAATCCAAATTCCCAGAGCTACGGTTTGGGAAACCCCATTCTGAACCCCTCCCTGCCTGGACTGTCCTGCTCAAAACCACGGGACCTAAGCCACTTGACCCAAGGAAAGATGCTTCCCGCACCGCGCTTCCCCCCACCCCCACAAACACACATACTCTCCTAGGACTGCAAAGTCTCATGTGCCCTGCGAAGGCCAGATGTGACTGGCACATGAGGACAGCCATCCCCGTCCCTCTCTGACAGAGACAGAAGCTCAGAGGCCCTCACAGGCTTGGCACCAATGCAGGCAAGGTCACCCTGCCACCTCACGCACGGGCACTCTCTGGGACAAAGGCAACCGCAGCGAGATCGGAAAAGCAATTTTAGAGCCTGGTACTTGGGAAGCCCCATGTCATGACAGTTGTGGGGAGGCGGCTCCAGGGCTCGAAGAGTCAGCTGCAGCCCCGACTCCACAGCAATCCGTGTGGAAGGGTGAGCTGAGCGCCAGCCTCCGGCCACCTTCCAGAGCACTTGCATTGGAGAAAATGGGAATCTCGGTGATTCTTACAAGGGGCAATTTTGCCTACCCCCTGGCCCTGCCCTGGGAACATTTGATGATGTCTGAAGACATTTTTGGTTGTCGTGACTGTGAGGTGGGTTTTGGCATCTAGTAGGTAGAAGTCAGGCATGCTGCTAACTATCCTGAAATGCACAGGACTGCCCAGGATGTCAATAGCGACATTACCAATGAGTTCCAGAATAGACAGAGATGCCAGCCCAAATCCACAGATGTCCTTGGCCCCCTGAACACAGGGTGTTCATTCAGGGTTTTGGGTTTGGGAGTGGGATTTTTCTTAGCCTTAATTTGTTGTTATTTATCTAGAAAGAGTATGCAGATCAACCTGGGGGCCAGCAGGGAAAGGCTCACAGGTTGAACACACAGCCAGCCCTCTGTGTGAGCGGGGCTTAAAGAACCCACTTTACGCCAATATCCAGTAAATGCTAAGACCCAGCTTAAGCCCTTGATCCCTCAGATACTGGTCATCGCTTAAGCAGTAGCATATGGACGAACAAATGTTCAGTGTGGGACTGTCTGATCAGATTTATTCCATCACAGATTCCCCAGGTGGTCTCTCCTCTTCACTGAGGATTCGAAAAACAGACCATTTAGTTGACAAAATGGAGTTTCCCTTGAGTTAACGGAGTGGGAGTGGAACCAGCTACGGGTTCAGATGGTAGCACAAATGCTCCCGAGGAAGCCAGGCTGGAGGGGCCAAATATTTTCTTTACAGTTGATTTGATGCAGTTCTGTGGTCAATGGTGTGTGGAGGTGGGACGCCTCCTGATGGCCCGGCCCCCTCCTATTTGCGCGGCCAGCACCTCAAAGGGCACACATCATTTTTTTCCCCCTATAAAGTGAATCTGGGCATTTTATAGCTGAAAAGGGAGCAATTCCATTTGAATGAATCAAGAGGCTGAAGGCAAAAGTGCATTACGTAGCTTTTACGGACATTCCTCCTGGATTGACAAGGATTGACAAGGTCCCGTGGCCACCCCCTGAAAAGCTTCAGCCACAAAACATTTCTTGACATCACTCAAGGGAGGTCTGCTGTCTTAGCTGTACTCGCATGGGGCCTGTGGTGTTTTTTCACTTATCAGTTTAAGAAATGACTATGGTCTGCCTCTTGGTGTGGTGCATCCTTGTTAGCCATGACCCTGTAACGTTTCTCCTTTGTTAAATGAGAAGAAAACAGTAATATTATGGAGGGGAAACATACCTTTCAGCCACTTTGGACATTTTTAAACAATGTCTGTCAATCTGTGCATTCAAAAATGTTATCTGGGGAAAGATAGAACAGAGGTGTTAAGACCAAACTTGATTTTTTCCCCCCTTCACCCCATGAACCCAAACCCTGTATTTCCATCAATAGCTAAACAGCTCCTCTGGCCAGCCTTTGCCAACCCTCCGGCTTTGCATTCCAACAATCATTTGCCCTTCTGGAAATTCCCACCACACTCAGCAATCACACTCTACAATTTAGCCTATGCTAATATTCTGTACTGTGTTGTAGCCTAGGTCTCGACTCCAAAAAGTGATTGCAAACTTAAAGACAGTGGTATACATCCTACAAAGCTTAGCAACACTTTACAGGCACCGTAAATATCTGGTTGGACTAATTTCCAGTGATTTCCCTCTGCACACCCTTCACACCTACATCACACCCACCATTATGCTTGGTGTACTTGACTAGATCATGAAATAGCTACTTCACATGCATCTGTTTCCTCTTCCCCACCCCAAATAAACTTGTCAAGGGCAGGCACCTTTGGGTTTCCCCCAAGAAGCCAGTAAAACATAATGCAAAGATCCTAAAGTTACTTTATTGCCAGTGAATCCTAGAAAGGAGTAATGTAATTAGCCATTGTCTGCTGACCTGGGTTGACCAGTTAGCTTCTCATCATGAAGGAAGACAACATTGAACCAAATAATGCTGAATTGGCACTGAGAGTGGGGCTTTCTTTATTTGTAAACTTGCCTTTTGAATCACAGCAATAAAGTTGGTGGTTCTGAGCTGGCTTACTCTGTAAGTGCATTACAATCTTAAGGACTCCATGATATCCGTCCCTCCCCCCTTCAGCCCCCACAGCATTCTGTGGGAACCCCACCTACAGCAGTCACCCCGAGGCATTGGGATAACTCCTCTATGTCCTTCTCTAATAACTGCTGGGGAAACTCGGTGGAGACTTTTTCCTCTCAAGCTTCCATGGGTTGTTCGCACACAGCAATCAGAGGTTCAAGTCATCCACAGCTGGGTTCCACTGTGGTTTCCCGGAACTCAAAGCTCACTCAGGCTTCAGAGGTGAACCTTCAAAGAGTTTTCAAACTGGCCACGTCTCCTCCTGGGAGTGCAGTAGTCAATTCATTCACCTGTTTCCGGATGTCCTCTTTTGTAGTTTTCCTGATTGGCTGACTGGGTATGTGCACGGGGCTTTGCGACTGGGACTCTTCAGTCACGCCATACACTGACTAGAGAAGAAGCAAGAAGATAGAATCATGCACCCTCAGAGTTGCAGGGCGCCTTAGGGGCAAGCACTGCAAGAGCTCTTTTGATGCTTCCAAACCCCTCGGTGACATCCTGACAATAAGTGATCAGCCTTTGTGCAAATTTCTACAGTGAGGAGACCTCTTCCTCTTGAGGCAGCTTGTCCCATCTTCGGGCTACCACTGTTAGAAGATCTTCCCTCTCACTAAGCTGCAACAGTCTCTTGAATATCAGCATGTCTCCAAATATGGTCCTAGACCATCTGCAAAGAATCATCTGGGGGTACTTGGTAAAGATGCACATTGCTGAGCCCCACCCCCGACCTACTGAATCAGTCTTTGTGGGTGGGGTTTGGGAACCTGCACTTTTATCAAATGGCCCAGGTGATTCTGAGGCACAAGAAAGTTCAAGAACAACTGTTGAAAGTTATGCACGAAAGATCCTCTCTAGATTTTCTCTTCCCCAGCAGATGACAATGCCCATCTGGTACAAATTTGAGATGGCAGGGTTTCAGATTCTTTCCTTTTCAGCCAAACAGCTTTCTGGCCTCAGTTTCTCCTCATGCTATGGCTGCTTATTAAGCAGTTCCCTTGTGCTGGAGACAGACAAAAGACAATCTTTGCTTTGGGAATGAAATGAAACCCCAAAGGCTATGCAATGTATAGCTGAAATCTATAAAATCAAGAGGGGCTCAGACAGAGAGGATGTGAGCACCATGAAATTCTGGAATATTAGAATTAGGGGGCCCTTAAAGATTAATTGAGGATGCTTTAAGACTAACGTCATAAAGTCTAATACCTACAAGGGCATAACTTTTTCAGTAAAGAATAAAATATGTAAGTAGATTCAAGAAGTTGATATATATATCATGTCGTGTGTGTGTGTGTGTGTGTTTGAGAAAATGAGAGCATTGGTCATTACAAGAAATAGGAATGTCTGGGGGCACATCTCTAACCTTTTGAAATTAATATTATGGGGGACAGACTTGTTCTCCCACAATATGGTCCTTGGTGTCGTGGTGAGGTTGGGATATACCAGCTGCGGGGCAGGCTGAGTGTGGCACCCTTGAGTATGTCATGGCCACCGCCCCTTCCAGGAGAGTGAAACACAAATAAATGACGGTTGGCACCTTCATAGTTGGGTACGATGGTGATGTGAATTTGGATGATCTAGCTACATAAAAGACTTTCAAAGTACTAAGCTCACCTTCGCCCGTGGGACTTGGATACTTTTTGTTCCTTTAGTTTCTTTTCCTCCCCGGAGCCAATTGCTACTTCCCCTGCACACCTCAGCACACTTGAGCCTGCTTTGGAAGCCCTCAGGAAGCCCCCCGTCTGGTGTCCCCTCCTGGCCCCCGGGTGCCATCCAGCACTTCCCTGACACAGCCCACCTGACTGCCTGGGGGTTCGCCTCCCCCCACCCCAGTTGTGGGCTTTGTGATGACTCGTCACTGTATTTCAACAGCAAGAACGGTGCCAAGTACACTCCACAAATATTTGTAGAATGAATGAATGAAATTGTTTCAAAGGACAAAACGGGGTAGAATTAACAAATAGCAAACAACGGTTTGAACAGTACCAGAAACAGAAAGGCTATTTGCGTCAAGAATTTTTAATTCAGCTAAACTAGCGAACCTTTTTAACCTTTTGTGGGTTCTTCAGACGCCGGCATTTTCTGATATCCATTTCTGTTGTGTTCACACACCCTGGCTGAGAAAAAAAAAAAAAAAATTATATAAATTACTAAGTTATACCTTCCAGTGTGACCCAAGCGACACTATCAGACCCAGTCTTTGTCTTTCCTATTACAGATATTACATGATTATCTCCACTTGGCCATTTACAATTCCTTTTACAAAGACGTTTTGTCTTCAGTATGTGTTCCTGCACAGAGTCCCCATATGAAATATCAAAGCCTACCTCCCACTATCTAGGGGTGACATGTAGAGGGTAGAGTGTATAGTTTATAAGAGTAAACTTCTTCTTTTTTTTTTTTAAAGATTTTTATTTATTTGACAGAGAGAGACACAGCGAGAGAGTGAGCACAAGTGGGAGGAGGAACCGAGGGAGGAGCAGGCTCCGCACCGAGCAAAGAGCCCTATGCGGGACTCGATCCCAGGACCCTGGGATCATGACCCGAGCCAAAGGCAGACGCTTAACCGACTGAGCCACCCAGGCGCCCCAAGAGTAAACTTCTTATTCAGAGTGGCCAGATAGTTTCAGCCACAGCCTTTGTTACTACACGTTATCTGACCATCTACCAACAATCCAATATCACAACGGGGAATTACTTTTTGGGTTTTGCTTTTAACCAGCTTTTAGGAAGGGCTGACATAGTTTCCTCATTCTAGTTCCAATTCATGAGGAGAATGCAAGATTTGTTTTAATCATAGGAAATTAAAAATACTCCTTACTTCTAACCTCATTATGCATGGATTTTGTATTTGTGAATTCACCTACGAACTAAACTTTATTCATAACCCCCAAGTCCCTATTTGTGGTGCATTTGTGATCATTTGTGGACACGGGCAAAGCAGCAAAAATCATGAGCGGCCCGATGTGGTATTCCCAGGGAGGCTGACTAAGCTGAGGCTCTGCCTTCTTGTTTCATCTCTTACTGTAAACGAATGTCCTTTTGACGGTCCGTTTAGGCCCACCTTTTCCACAGTTCTGTGCTTTTTGTTGATTTTGCTGTTTAACATGGCCCCCGAGCATAGTATGATGTGCCGTCTAGCGTTCCTATGTGCAAGAGGGCTGTGGGGTGTGTGACAGAGAACACAGGTGTGTCAGGCAGAGAACACTGGTGGCCCTGAATTCCGTATTCATAAACCAAGAACATACTTTAAATAAGATGTCTTTAAACAGAAACAGGCTTTAGACATGGTTACCTATTGATTAGTTGAAAAGATTGTGACCAGAGGCTCACAGAAACCTAACCCTATATGTCTCCCTGGATAATGGCTCAGCATTGGCTAATTCAGTGAGCATGGCTACTTTGAACGTAACTACCATGAATACTGACAGTGGGCCGCATTTGAGGAAGATTATTCTACAATTTAGAGTTGAGTGACAGTAGAAATGGAAACTGCTTATTGAAAGTGAGGGGATGGAGAAACATCCAGCATGCAAATGGATGTCAAAAGAAAGCCGGATTTAGCTATACTGATATCAGACAACTAGACTTAAAACCAAAGACAAACGAGAAGTGAAGAAGGGCTCTGTATCACAATAAAGGGGACAATCCAACAAGATGTTCTAACAACTGTAAATATTTATGCACCCAATTTGGGAACACCCAAATATATTAAAAAAAAAAACCCAGAAACTGCTTATTTTGGGGCTGTAAACTTCTGGGGCCCAGATGTCCCAGGGGGACTTCCCACAGTTCTCCTTTTCCAAGTCCATATTTTCATGGATGAATAATTCTTAAAAGCTGGAACTGACATACATTCCAGACAATCTACCGAGATTATATCGACTGAATGGCAAAACCAATATCACAAAGTTTAGCAATGCTCTTTAATTTTAAGAATGAGACACCTGGTGGCTAAAGACAGTCTTTTCTTTCAAGTGAAGGAAGAGGGAAACAAAACAAAACAAAACAAAAACATAGAGAAACAAGCAGGGTTTTCTCACCACTGGCCTGTGCACATCCCAAAAGGCCCGTTCTTGACTATCCAAAATTTTCCTTTCCGTCTTGTCCTTTTTCCGATCTATCCTGAAAAAGCAAAGAAAGGAGATCAGAGGTTCCTGTTTCTAGGAGCTTAGTGCACACAGGGCTATTGGCATCTCTGTGGTCCCTGCTCTTTGCAGAGCTGTAACATAGGGGCGGACCATTCCCTCAAGAGAACCTCAAGAAGTCCACACGTGGGAAGAGTACTTGTTTTAGGCTGGACTACAAATCATCATAGATGTGGACTGAACATTGTGGGCCTAAGGAGAGAACCAGAATCCAACTGTTCATGTGAATGATTAAGATTGATATTATTCAGAACTGAATTATCCATGGACATGCCCCCTATCAAAGTGAATACTATGTATTCAAATTATAGGAAAGAATATAACCATGGGCTTGCAGTGTTTCATCCTCAAATTTGAGAGTTTGCTTTAGATTCAGTTAATAGAAATGTCTTTAAAATACTGCAATTGCATGTTTTAAAAGTCACGTAAAGCATCTAGCTTTCTAAAAGCAGAGTAATAGCCCTAGCATGTGACAAGATCCAGAAGGCAAATATCACTGGTCTCAGCTAGGGGAGGTACAAATTGCAGGAGGTAAATTATAGGTGACTAAGACAGATTCTTTATGTTCTGATCAGTAAATAGATAAGAGTTTTTTTTTTGTTTTTTCTGTTTTTTTTTTTTTTTTAAGGCCTGTATTACTTCATATTACCTCTCTAAGTAAAAAGTAACAGATTAATTGTTGTGTAACTTCTGGTTCTTGGCTCTCTTGGGAGCACTTCAGTTTACTGGCCTGAAATAAACCATAATCACCCTCTGATTTTTGTGATAATTACTGTGTATTTCAACGGCCTACAATTATAATGTAATCACGAACTTAATCAAAAAAGTTAATCGAGAAATACCATATATGTAGAAAGTGACAATTTCCCCTCCTTTTTCAACATGCGATGCTGGGTGATCCTCAAAGTGCAAATTAGCTCTCCTCTTTGCTTCGCAGTGGCTTCTGAGTACACAGGCTCGGTTCTGCCGTCTCCTCCCCCCTCAACCCCCCTTCCACTTTCTCTTTCCTCCGGGGCCACGGCTCCTCCAGCTCAGCACAGCATCCTGTGCCCAGTGCCCACCTCCCTCCCGGCTGCCGGCAGCACCAGGTATGGTCTGCAGGCGTGTGGAATCGTGGCAGAGGGGAAAGGCAGAGACTGCAGAGGGAGGGGGAGAGCCATGGCACCATGCTGGCCACCAGACCCAAAGTCCTTGGGTCATTTCCAACTATGACTACACCTGTGATCGATGACCCAGCCCGGGGTGATGGGATACAATGCTGCCCCCAGAGTGCGGAGGGGCGCTGCTCAGGGACAAGCAGCGTTCAGAGAAAAGGTGCTCACCTTTGCCTAGCTCAGTGTCCCTTTCTCATCTCCTCCTCTGTCCCATTTCTTCTGTTAACACTCCCAGCTAAATCAGAGATCATTGTTGGAGAGGGCAAGAGAGAACCCAACCTGAGCAAGTTCAATTTCTAGAATTGAAAGGACCTGGTTGACAACTATGCTTATGGGCGGGAGGCCGTGTATTGGCCACTTCTGATGTTTCCTTAGAGAGGTAGGAATTTCCACTATAGTCCCTGGGAGGGGAAAGTATGGGGAAACACTCCAGCTAGTCTTTCATCCCCTGTACTCCGGGGGAGAAAGAGGGCCTTCACTTTGTTGGTGGATCTGAAAGAAGAAATTGAGAAAGCTCAGGTCGGTCCTTTCTGGGCCCTGTGTGGGTCAGCCTGTTCTCAGGATGCCTGTCCTCTGCATGCAGTGAACTTACAGGGGTCAACTCTGCCCTGGGGTGGGGGGTTCTGCAGATATCTAGCTCTGTTCAGCATGGGCAAGTTGAATTCCAGGGTAAAGATCTGTGGTCACAGATCCAAAGTCACGCCCTAGAACCTGGCTTTTATCAGTAATAATCTTAACACACTGGACTCCAACATCTGACTTCTGTGCCTTATTTTTGATGTGCTCAACCCCTCCCCTGGGGGGGAAGGGAGAGGAGCTGGCCTCCCTAAACTCCAACATGTTTTCCTATGAAGAGAGAATCTCCAGAAAAGTGGGTCTGATGTTTTTCAGCCCCTGAGCACAGAAGAATACTTGGAAATCTCTTTAGGAAATAGGAACATCTTCTAACCAGATCTCTACATTGGAAAGCAAGCCCATTGCCTGCTAGAACACATGCTTTTGAAGTTATTTCAGAGTGCCATTGATTTCAAAGATGAAACTTATCCATCTCGACCTTGATTTCTACTCTGCTGCTCTCATGCAAGACGACAGCATTTGACTGGCCATGGCTGGCCGGCCGTGGAAGGAAACCACTCTCACGCCACCTCCACATTCCAGAGAGTCTTTCTCTCTTTTCCAGGGTCTCTGTCAAGTTCACCTACTTCACTTGTGCTTCTGCTTGCATAAAGATGAATTCCCACTTCCTTGCAAAGGCCCTCTGGAGTCTTGCTAAGTTTTCCTAATGAGAAATGAAAATCAACAAGAAGGCATTAATCTTTGTAAGTTTGCACATCGACACCTATGCTTATTACAAGGCAGTCATCTATTTTGGTTACTCTCCATAGAATAGCAGCGCCCCACTTTAAATCCACTGGATGTGAACCCAATGTGATTTTGCACCAGACCCTGCTGTACAGAGTAGAACTATTAATATTCATTTACACACCCATTAAATCTGCAATCTCCGTGGTTCACCTGATTCCTCTTCTTTATGTGTTTTATATGAACTTGTCGTCACCGTCACTGAAGATAGGGAAAAGGGTTTGTGGCTATTCATGCAGGATTTGGGGAAGGGATGAGGGGGCTCTGTGCAGCCTATTGGACATCTCCAAGAGCAAAGGCAGGAAGGGATTTCTCAAGACTCATCTTCTAGCAAGCAGGGGCCGGGGAAGGCGGCAGGAAAGGAAAACACTGATGACCTGGCATTCATGCCTTTGAAAGTTTAGATTCAAAAGAGGGAGAAAAGGGAATGTCTATATTTGTGAGGTTCATGAAAGGAAAACCCAAAAACAGAAAGAAAGAAAAGGCATCCAGGGTTGCCTTTAGAGGAAGAGGGGAGCAGCTTTTTCTCTAAGCCTGTAGTCTTACCTGATGGCACAATAGGACAGTGGTTGGAGGGTGGGGGGCTGTTTGACAGGTCTCCTAATGATCCACCTAATTCTGATGGAATGCAAGGACAGAGCCCACATTATGCTATGTATTTTCATAGAGCTCATGCCAACACTAATTGATTACCCTCATTAGTGGGTTATTAATATAAAAGGAGCTTCAGTTGAAGATCAACACACGTAAACTAAACTCAGTTATTACCAAGGCTCAGTGTACAAATACCTAAAAAAAAAAGCTGTTCCTTTGATTCTTCCACTGTTCATAGGAAGCAAAGCTGGTGATACCTACACATCAGTCAATTCAGGAGCAGTTATATAAATTATGAAGAGTCATACCATGGAATACTAGGCAACAATCAAAATCAATAACGTAGATTATTGTTACTGACATGGAAAGATTCTCAATATACTTACAGCTAATGATTGGGGAAAGAAGCAGCTTATAGGATAATGTTCAGGGTATGATTCAAGTTTTTTTTTTTGTAAAGGAAAAAATGTATGTACAGAAGAAAGATTAGGGGAGAAGGATTATAGGTTCTTTCCCCTCCTTTCTTTGCTATTGAATTTTTGGTTTTGCAGAGAGAATATGTCATCAGAAAAAAATTAATAACATTACTGAATTTTGAAAACAAAATACTTTTTAAATTTTCTAACCCACTTTTAGGCAGAACTTCAGCCTGAAAGAACATCTTAATGCCATATTCTTTACAAATACCAAAACAGAATATTATACAGCAAGAGAGGAGAAAACTGAATAAAATATATCAGGAGTTGATGCTATCTTGTTTCTGTGTAGGACCTTTTCTATGACATGGAAAATCTGGGGAAGAGAGACACAGAGGGGCCGGACCACATGCTTCTGCAGGCTAGGTCTTTTTGATAGGTCATGTTAGGGAAGGGATGTAGCACCTCGTACTGGGTGCACAGAAGTAGGAGAGCAGATTCTGAATGAGGGGTGATGGCTGGCACAGGAGGGCTGATGGCGACAGGAACTGGGTGCCCAGGATGCTCAGATCCACAGAACAGCTATGCTAGGGTTTGCTTGGGAAGATCATAATGTTCCAACATATTTACTTGTAACGGCTCCCATTGATAAGCACACTTTGTCCAGGTCCTGAGGCCCTGGGTCAACTGAAACATGTCCTCCAGGACTGTTTCCCCACTGGCTTATGCACAGGTCCCCAAGAGCGACAAAGCCTGGTGCAGTGGCCTCACACTTATTGTGGGAAACTGAGGCAGCGTGTGAGGGACGTTTGGAAGGAAGGAGCTGGAAGTCCTGTTAGTGCTGGATTACGGGGGAAGGATTCCTCACTGCTCCAGGGCTGCCCCTCCCCCTCGCCACCAGCCCGTCAGTCATTTCATGGATCAGCAGCTGCCGTACCTTCTGGAGGGTATGTGAAAATCTGGTCCATTTCCCAGATTCTCTGTGACCCATATAAAGTTTGGTTTGGGGAAAAGGTGGTGCAGCAGGAGAACTGGGAATGTCTATACTTCATCTGACACGTATCTTATCTTCTGGATTAGATTTGGTCCTTAGATTCTACTGCCAAGAAAGGCAGAGTTGGGTTTAAAGATGCAATTAAAAATTATCATACAGTAAGTTTTAAAAATTCTCATATTACCCTCCCCGTTTTTTTCTTTTGGTGTACAGCTGTATGCATTTTAACACATGTATAGATTAGATCTGGAACGACCACCACAATCAGGATACAGAATAGTTCCATCATCCCCAAAAAGCTCCCTGTGCTATCTCCGTATAACCACATCATACCCCCACATGTAACTCCAAGCAACCAGTGATCTGTTCTCTCTCGTGATAGTTTTGTATTTACGAGAATGTCATAAAAATGGAGTCACACAGTTTGAAATCTTTTGAGACTGGCTTCTTTCATTCCACGTAATGTCTGGAATACTCATCCAAGTGGTCATGTGGATCAATAGTTTACTCCTTTTCACCACAGAGGAATATTCCCCTGAATGGACATACCAATGTTTATTTCACCATTTACCTCCTAAAGCACCTTCGGGTTGTTTTCAGCTTTTGCTTATCACAAACAGAGCTGCTATACCCAGGTTTGTGTGTGAACAGAAGTTCTGATTTCTCTGGGTATGTATGTAGGAGTGGGACTGCTTGGTTATATGGGAAGTGTATGCTTAACTTCGTAAGAAACTGCCAAACCATTTTCCAGAGTGGCTGTGCCATTCTGCATTCCCCCTTGGCATTTCCAGGACTTTTTATTTTGGCCAATCTAACAGATCTGTAGGGGCATCTCACCCTGGATTTAATCTTTATTTCCCTAATGGCTGCGGATGTTGAACATCTCTTAATGTGTTTATTTGTCCTCCCTAATGTCCTCTTTGGTGAAGTGTCTGTTCAAGTCCTTTGCCCATTTTTGAGCTGTTTGTTTTCTTATTGCTGAGTTTTAAGAGCTCCTTATATAAAGATGCAATTTTATTGGATGGTAAGAAGAGGTGAGAACAAAGGAGGGGAGATAAAAGGGACTTCCTTTCCACTGTCTGAAAGGGACTAGGGAGAGAAAAAAGGAACCATAGAAACGGAAATAGAGCTGCAGATATGGTTTTACTCTCCTCCCACACCTAAACTGAAAAATAACCATACTTACTGCTTCATAATCTGCCAATTCCAGCCTTGCTTTATTCTGCATTGTCCTCTTACAGAGATAGATGGCTGAGGGAAGAAGAGAAATTACATGTGCAAAACCTGCAGTGTGGTGGCGTTACAAATCCATCCATCCATCTGTCCGTCTGCTCATCCAGCCAGCCACCCAGCCAGCCCTCCCTGTGTGCCCGGTGCTGCGCTGTGCAGAATTTGCTTCTGTGTGGAAGCCATGACACCTAACCTCCAGGAATCTTCCTACAGCTCAGGATCAGATGAGGATTCCATCTTCCAAGTCTTGACCATTCCCTTTCATCCTCCTCACTCTGTTTCACCCCAAGCATCCCTCACCAGGGTCATCTTTTACAAATATGATCATGTTACCTCCTCCACTCCCTGTACTGCTTCCTCAGTGACCTCAGAAGAACCATCGGGCTCCTTAGGGTGGCAGGCTTGGTTCTTTAAGATCCAGTCTGCTTATCTTGTCAACCTCTTCCTTCCCTGCCTCACTTTCAGTTCCACTCTTCTGCCCATGTGTTCTCTGCTAGGAAAGGCCTTTCCACTTCCCTCTTTTTTTCCTCTCTCTGGCAACCTCCTACTAATCTTGGAAGACCCAGCTCTGTGTTCTGGATAGCATCTACCTACCCTCACCCATGAAACCTAATTCCAGTGCACGGTAATCATGGGTTTACTAGACTGTCCCGGCTCTAGGGCTCTTCAAGGGCAGAGGCTGTGTCCTACTCAGCTTGAATCCCTACACCTAGCACCAGTGCGGCCTCCCAGGTGGAGTGCATGAACAGTGAAAAAGGAGGACAATTTGGGTCTCTCTTTCCAAGCTAAGGAAGGGTTCTTGGCCCTCAGTTGCCAGAGGATTCTTTCTGAAACCTGCCTTCATCATTTCCTCTCCCTACTTCTGCTTCTTCACTATCTCCCTCCTTCTCCAGTGCCAAGTAGAATGACCCAGGGAAGACAGTAGATGAGCGGTATGAATGACATTTAGGATGACCAGAAGAGAGGGTCAGAGAGGACCTGTGGTTGACCTGTGGTTGACCTGTGGTTCGACAACTTAGTTATACTAGGAGATCTAGTCAACTAACTCCTTGCTGGATCAACCAATCTCCTCCATGCAGTTTGAAAAATGTGCTCATGGCAGCTTACAATATGCTAGAATCCTGTGGCTGGCAGCCTGCTCTGGTATGTTTATGCTTCTGCTCACGCCAGTGGAGTTGTATGTGAGATTCAGTCAGTTGTGTTTGTTCTCAAATCTGTTTATGTCAGGCATACCTGTTATTTTAATAATGTAAGTTCCCTAAATATTACATTTCACTGATGAAATTAATGTGAAAAGAGAGAGTTGTTGTTTCTATGAAGACCCAGGTGAATGGTTCAGAACAACTTGATAAAGAAGAGTTGGCTAAAACAATTGTTCATGAGTTTGGTAGAGGTGAAATAACTGAAAAAATGGGGAAAAAATAATAAAAATCTGAAAGGGGTCAACATACAGGTTGTTTCAAAAGTGTTTTTAAATTCTTGATGCACTTTAAAGATGCCCAACCTGGACAGTTTATCTTGAGTGTGTAGCTAAGAAAGACACTCATATCACTGGGGTCCATGATCGAAGAGAGTCTTTGATCCTATCTCAAAAAGCTGTCAAATGATTGTTCCTTTGTATAGCTTATGTTGATATGAAGTGATTCGGTATGAATGTATCTCCTCTTCATAATCCTCCACTTACCAGCTTTTCCAGAGAACCAGGCACCCATAGCTCTCCATAACGTCTGAAAGGGGCATATGCTCTATTACAAGGTACCTCCTTCATTCCCTTCGACCACCGTTTAGGCAGCCTGTGGAATTGGGGGCTACTAAAGAGGAAGCCTGTCCACCAGCCCCACCACGCTGGTCTCGTTGACCCAGGGGAAGAGCTGCTCAGTGGAGGTGAAAGCTGCTTTGACAATGCTGTCCCAAGCAGTGTTTTGTACTGGATAAATGTAAGACGCAGGGAAGTCCAACCCAGGTTGGGCTACGGGCTTAATTTAAGCAGAATCATCCTGAGAAATTTCTAACCCATCTGGGTCAGAATGGGCCAGCTGGGTTATAAAGTAAAATACCCTGCACGGAATGCAAAGCTGGCACCATTCCTGATGACCATGAGCTACTTGGTCACATGCTTTCCACTTGCTTTCTCTGTGGCTAATGTCACATGTTAGGCAGTCTGTTCACCACAACTAGGGAGGTAGGCTGGAGCTGTTGAGTCGACCTTTTCTTGGTATAGAACTCGGGGCTTGTCTGTGCTACCATAGTGCCTTCAACAGTGCTTTTGCTCCAACGCCTAACCCATCAGATGACCGTTGGCAATGACAGCCAGTCCTATCACAGGGCATCTGGGGGACTTGCTGTAAGCTCAGATGTGGGTTTTTCTTGGATAGTTAATCTCTCATTGTTAGATCTTTGTCTCCTCACCCTCACGCTTGGCAATCTGACCTCCTGGCATCTCACTTGGATGACCCACTGCCATCAGGGTCACCACATCTCACCGTGATACAAATAGAAACCATTCGAAATTTCATGAAGTGAATAGCTTCATATAATACACATGCAATTAAACAATAAGAAAATATTGACCTTGTCCTATTTCAATGTACTTAAGGGACTGACTCCCTTCTCAAACTTTGTCTTCATGAGTGACATCATTTACCTCAATCTCTTAAACCAGGGAACCTGTATAACATGTATTTCTCTGTGTTCCTCATACCCTCAAATTACTTTTTGGTACAATGGGATTTTAGCATCGGAAGTAACCTTGGTGACCAGCAAGCACAGGCCCCTCATTGCCAGATGGGAAAACCAAAGGCCCAGAGAGGTGAAGTGATTTACCCACAGGCCAGTGAGTGGTAGAGGTGGAATTAACTTTTCCCATAATGACATTCACTGGTCATTCATTTGTTCATTCATTCACCCACTTAAACATTTATTGAGTGCCTCTTAGGTGCATGTTGAGACATCATAACAGCCGCTACACCTGTATGAAGCTCACTGAATGTCAGGCGCCATTCTAGAGACTTCCCAAATGTTCACTTACTCAATCCCCATAATGACCCTATGAGGTGGGTTCTGTGATTATCCTCATTTTACAGATGAGGGAACCTTTTCAGGTCATTCCGCATTGCTGAGATTCCCTAAAGCTGCTGCATCCATTCTAAATGTCTCTCCTTGACCCCGATGGCTTTTGGATAAACCTGCCCCTCCCAAATGATTCAACCTTCCCCGTCATTCTTCATCAACATGAAACCTCTGAATACGCAGATCAGACTCCTCACCACCATCTTCCTCCCCATCACACTGCCTCCCCCCGGCCTGGAATACTTAGATGGTAAGACTGGGATTTATTCAAATCTGTGCCCTAGCAACTGACACAAAGTAGGTGATCAGTAAAGGTTTGTTGGATGAAAGTTTTTGGTTCTTCATCAATCCAAATCATACCTATTCTGAGTTCTTAGCTTTGCTTTCCCATCCTCTCTGCAAGAGGGCCACCACAGAACTAATACTGTCAAACTTAACAGTAATAATACTAACCACCACCATGGTTTCTACTGAATCCTTACTGTGGATCACACACCAAATCTTACAGACATTGCATTTCATTGTAACAAAACAACACTAGGAAACAAGTACTATTATTATTATTCTAATTTGCACATGAAGGTTTTGAGGCACAGAGAGGTTAAATAACTGGCCAAGATCACACAGCTAGTGGAGCCAGTTGATCTTGAGCCACTGTGCTAAATTCTCTCTTGGTAAATACTTTGATTTTCTGACTGAACTGCTTTGGAAATGCTGGTGAGTACTTTTGCATCCCGTACCTTGACTTCTCCATCTGATCTGCCGAAGTCGAGGCACAGGAATTCGAAATAATTTTGTTTTAATGAGAACCTGATATAAATTGTTATTTCTATCCTTGTTCACGTGCACATAAAATCACGATGCAGAGAAAGGGAAACCTAATGCCCCGGTGTATGCAGTGCCCGATAGCCGAAGCTTTATGGGTTCATATTCAAGTAGGTATTTTCATCTTACTAAGGTCTAGTTATCTGGTCCTGCCATCCTCCCCCCGCCCCCCGCCCCTTCACTGCCTGTAAGAATATTGGTTTTTACATTCACAAGGGCACATGGCTGCTACCTGGATCTGAGCTACAATTACTCAAATTTCCAGTTGGGCTTTCGTGAGCAGTATTTCAGCCCCAGAAGAATTTGTTTTGTGAATAGCCAAATGTAGCTCTGATTTTGAGTTGGAAGCCTTGCTTATCCACTTATCATATCACTTAGAGCACAGCCCAGTTCCAGAGGGACCCACCATGGTGCCTGCAGACAGCCACAGAGACCGTCAGAAGGCCCTTCCCCCTGCGTAAGGACCGTCCTTCAGACCTGAAAACAGAAGAACTGTAGCCTTAGCAGGCAATGACTTGTCTGCACCCCACCCTCGGCATTGCTCTCACCTGCCGGCATTGGGAGTGAGCCAGTCTACTTCATCGCCAGGTCTCCTGGACAGGCTTCCCTGAACACTACCCAGCTGCACATCTCCCTCCATTCTCTGTAGCTGCCTCTGCCTTCCTGAGCAAGCAATCCTGCAAAGAACCTAGGGAGAAGCTGTGGGTCTCACCAAGTGCCCCAGTCCCAAGGACAGCCACTGTGGACTTAGCAGCCAAGTCAGTGACAAGAACGCTGTGCAAAGGGACAGACCATGAAGGAAGCATGGGCCTGGAAGGCACTCAGATCTGAGTTCCAATCCTGATGCTTCTACTGAGAGTCTGTTAATCACATTTAATAAAGAACCAGAACTGTCAGCCACTATTTACTAACGCTTCAGCTGTGCACGGTGCACCGGGGAACACGAGAGTGAACAGGTAAGACCAGTCCCTGCCTTCCTGGAGCTAACGATTGGCTGGGCATCCAGATAAATAGAATGCAAGGGGGAAGTGTGACGATGTGGCCTCTCTGAGCCTCAGGTTCTTTATCCAGAGTAGGGGGACAATATAACTTCTTTAGAGGATTGGCACGTGGAAATATTAACCAGTCTCATGGAGAGTAATATGGCCAGAATCTAACAGATCCCTGCCTGGACAGAGCTAACTCCCTTCTTGCCAAGCTCCCAACTTCACCCACTCTTATTTTCCTCGTCCAGGGTACCTTATGTACATTCCTCCCTGGTCTGTCTCCCTTCCCCCCTAACTTCTAACTATCAAAAACACCCATGAATTATTAATAAGTCTTAACAAGGCTGTGAGAATAGAAAGAACTAGGGGGAGGTGGCCCCTAGATCCAGCCCTCCCTGAAACCCTGTCCCAGAAAGGACGGGTCAGCAGCCACTGTCTTGGCTCTTGGCTCCACAGAATGAGCACATTGGCCAGCTTGATAGAATTTTTCTTCCCTTCCCCCATTCCCTTCCAAAGGCTGCATCTTTCAGTGTGCTCTGCCTTTCTTCATTATGTGGAACAGGGAGCTTATTACATGTCAACGGTATGAAAAGGATTAAGCAGGACAACGACCCCTCCTCCCTGCGTGACCGTCACCCAGACACCAGGCATTTGTCTTCCACTCTCCCAGGAGTGACACTTCTTCACTGCTCACCGTAGTCAGTGTTTTCAGGCTCCCAGCAGTTCGAAGGCCAAAAGTACGGGGCCTGCAAAAGAGCACAGGTGTCAGGACTCAGAGGAATGCGGGCACCTGCCCTCCTCGGCCCGGAGCGAGTGTCCTCCCTCTCCAGCACCCAGTGAGGACCCCTCTCGGTGACAGGCTCTGCCCTGTCTCTTTCGTGCCGACACCACATCCCCAACTTTCTCCTGTTCTTAATGCAGCTGAGGCTGTCGACATTTTAACCTAGGTATTGAGAAATGAAATCCAAGGTGAGCAAAATAAATGCAAAAATGAGAAACTTAGTTTATAGGGCAAACATTTCTTATCCCAAGACCGGCACAGCTTACTGGGCACACAAGCTCCAAGTTCCTTTTATCCCTTTGAATTGTGTGCCCCTAAAACTGACATGCAGAAGCCTAGCCTGCAGTGTGGCTGTATTTGGAGTAAGGAAGTAATTAAGGTTAAAAGAGGTCACAAGGGTGGGGCCCTGATCCCATAGGATTAGTGTCCTTATAAGAGGAGCCGCCAGAGAGCTTGCTTTCTCTCTGTCTCTGCCATGTGAGGAGGATACAGCGAGAAGCGGCTGTCGGCAAGCCCAGGTGAGAGCCCTCACCACAAATCTAACCTGCTGGAACCTTGATCTTGGACTTCTAGCCCGTGGAACAGTGAGAAATAAATTCCTGTTGTTTAAGCCACTCAGTCTGCAGTATTTTGCTACAGTAGCCAGAGTGGACTGAGACACCCTTTGATGCTGTCTGAAAAACTCCACTCCAAACACCTTGGTGTTGACCTTGACACAGACTCTTATCCTCTGCCCCATTTCCCTCTATGACAGGATCTGTGAAAAGGAGAGGAAAATGGTGGGAGGGCTTAGGCAGAGGATAGAAACTTCACACCAGGAAGGCAGCATGACAGAGTAGAAAGATCAAGGACTTTGCCATCGGGCTGACCCACACTCAAATCAAGGCCACCTCTCAGATTTATTAATCCTCAGAGCACTTCCGTGTTCTCATCTGTCAAATGGGTGATATTTACCTCCCAAAAGTTTGTTCTTCAGAATGAATGAGGGAATATGTGGAAACCCCCCACCCCAACAACAGATGGCCCAAATAAAATCTTGTTTGGCTTCCCAGTGCTGGGGGGAGGTAAGGGTTGCTCCCTTAAATACCCTCAGTTTTGTAGGTAGTTCTAATCTGAGATCAGATGATAAGAGAAGGTTCTTCAGGGAGAGACGCTGGCAGGCCTACCTGGAAACGGTAAAAGGTGCCATCATCCTTCATGGTAAGAACGTGGTCCGAGATCGGAAAGATGTAGCCCTGGGCGGCTATAAGGCTTCCCAAGTGTATTGCTTCAACTGCACGGACAGGGCAGAAGAGAGAGAGGAGTATTTAGCAAGCTGTCAGAGTGCAGGTTTCCTTAGCTGGAATGTAAGTCAGGAGGGCAGAAAGGCAACCGGAAATCAACTGTTCTCACCCTCAGATAACTGCATGATCGATTGGCTGATTGATTGATAACCTTTGATATCAATCCACTGGGCTGGATGGGGTGGGTGTCAGTGGTTGGGAAGGGCCAACATGTGTCTGGGACTCATCTGGATCCCAGCTCTGAGAGTCTGGCTTTGGTTAACTTCCCCCCAAGACTTCCAGAGGAAAGTAGCTTCAAGGTTAAGAGCAGGGGCTCTGGCACGTGTAGACCTGTACTGAATCAAGTGGGCTGTTTCATGTAAGGGCTTAGCAGTGCCTGGTGTTCAGTAGGGGCGGGCAGCCCTGATTCACGTTGCTAGTTTCATCATTTTTATTCCCCAGCAATGAGCACATAGCCTCACTGCCCAGAGAGACTCTCGACTCCCATGGCATTCCCCGATATGACAGTCCCACCAGAGAAGAGGAGAGCATTTCCCTTCTCTTATGGACACAGAGTAAAACCTCACTTTCTTAGAAAATTGGAGGAAGGACACTGCAGTGGGGAGTGGCAAAGGGAAGCCGACCTGAAAGAAATATGTACATCTTTGCCACAATCAACCCATTGTTTTGTGACTTAGTATCAGCCATAAATAGATCCACGTAATCAATAATTTATATTTATTCTGAGCAGAGCTAAGAAAAAAAATAACAGATCTATATGGTTCTACCATGCATGATAATCTTTCACAAATATAAAAGTACTCTTCTTGGTAAAAACTAATTTTTGGATATAGAAATTATTGATATGCTTAAGGAGTCTCCAGGAATTATTAATTTCATAAGCTCTGAATTTTTTAAAGCAACTTGTTTTGTCTTTACTTGCAGACTTCTCAAGAGGTTGTATATAATCCAAGTGTTTTGCTTATTTAGAATCACCTATCCTTCGGAAATAACTGGTGGAATCAGAATGAAGCTGTATCTTATTTGCTTAGGGATGACCAGTGTGCGTTTTAAAGTCTACATGCTTCAAGAATCATGGGTCCAGCAAAAAAAAAAAAAAGAGTTTCATCACTGGCAGCTGCTCCTTCCCCAGGGAAGAGAACACAGCTTCCAGTAAGAAGGTGACTTTCATGTCACCAATGTAGGAGCTAGAACTCTCACTTCATCTTTCGTGGTTTTGCTTAGATATATGGCAGACGGGGAGGGAGGGATAGATGTTGGATGAGCCTGACTTCCAGGACTTTGATTTGCCTCATTTCCACCCTTCTATTCCCAGCTGGTGAACTGTTCTTAACTCCTCCTCATCCATTTCTCAGAAGCCCAAACAGTTCCCAATAACGTGATGTCCTCCCAAGGCCATCTGTGTATAAGAGAGCTTCATAGATATGATCCTTATTAGGTATTATTCACGACCTTTCAGGGAAGCCTCTCATATGAGGGCCGGAGGCCTCCTGAAGCCTATTCCCCTACCACCAGCTGGCTCAGGGCTCTCACAATACTGCTACTGGTACTAATGATCATAATAAAGCATGTGTCAGAAATACAAGGATTATTGTAGAAGGGCAAAGGACAGAGTGCTACCGGAAGAGAAAAGACCTCCATGGAGAAAGGTACTCCCTAGGCTTAGCATTATAACCAAAGAAACATTGATTTTAAATACATGGGACTAAACTGGTAGAAATGTATTTGGTCCAGGCTTTACAAGTGGACAATGGCAAGTCCAGGCTGCATGAGGAAAACACGTGGTGTAGTTAATTTGGGCTCTTTCCTTAAGAGGATTTGAATTCACAGTTTCCCCCTGTGGATTAAGAGCTTAACTAGATTTAAGAATTTTCACTAGTCATGGAAGTGGCCATTAATCATGATGGTGAACAAGGCTAGTGTCACTTCCATCAATGACCTGCTTTTGTGGTACTCAGATTTCTGGCAACTATATTTCCTTGAACGCCATGTAAATTATATTGGTTCTTAGTCAATAGTATATTAGGAGCATCAGATTAAAATAGAGCAATTTCTGAGCTGACATAGTGATCTCCAGCAAGGAATCACAGACACCTAGAAAGGGCATTAAAAAAAAATCTTTAGAAAGCATAGCCATTGGTAGCCATTTAATTTGGGTCAGATAGATCTAATCCCCAAGAACATAAGAATACATTAATGGATATTTATAAATATGACCTTCAGGCGTTGAGAATACTCAGTTAAAACAGGAAGTATATAATAAACTCCAAAAAGTATTAACTAACACATGGATAGTAAGCTTTACTTATCTGCAATTTTTATTTTTCTGAAACTCCTCATTTTCTAATTATGCTATGAAAATAAATTTTACTACTTATTTTCTGGTGGGAGGACAGATTTGGAAACTGTTTTATTGGCCAGAGTTTTGTTGTTGTTTTTCTGGTAAGGTTTTCCTAATTGAAATGCACAATTAAGGTCGGAAAAAAAAATCATTCTTTCACTTCTTGCAGAAGCAGAAAACAGAAGGAGTCTTAACAAATAATTAGACATCTTAATTGTGGATCAGGCAATCTAATTTTAAGAGCTGGCTCTAGAAGGCTGTTCCGTGATAGTTCTACAACTTATCTTTAATTGCTGTGGCTAACGAGAATTCATCTCATTTCACACGTTATTGTATTGGGCTCTTTGGCACTCTAAATAATTGCTCATTTCCTCAAAGGGTGATTTAGATTTAAAGATAGATATTCAGTCAAGAAAACAAATGAATTTTATTTGCAAATGGACTGATTCCACATCTTGGGATTCACATTTGTAAGTCCAGTTCTCAGGAGAACAGGAGAATCTGGTCTGGAACTTGTTTATGGGATGTTTCTCAATACCATGGAGGATAAAGTCAGGGTCAAGTACCTGGGTCCTCGATGCAAAGGTTCTTCATAAGCCACTGCACAATGTCAGTACCTGAAATGATAAAGCAAATTGAACTGAAGACGTCATGGATGAGTACCCTCTGGCAGAAGAAACATGTTTATCTAAGAAAGTCCTAATTCCAACTAGCACACGCCCAGAGAGCTGGGTAATATTGACAATTTTCCATCCTAACTAAGCACATCTAGCCATTGGGACACTTCCATAGTCACAGTCCTATTTGTTTCCAAATAAATCCACTTCCGATGACTCAGGATGATCTTGTGTCCACACTTCTAGGGAATATCTACAGGAGACTTCTTGCAAATACAGATTTTGATGACTTCCCAGAGAAAGGCTAGGTGAAGTTTTACCACACCTGGCCCCCAGGATATTTCCTGAGGTTGGAGGCCTCTTCAGCTCCCTACCCTAACTGACAAGGCCTGACCAACACAGGTGACCTTACAGGTCCCTAAAAAAAAAAACAAAAAAACAAAAAAACCCGACAAAAAAACAAAACAAAAAACCTTTAATTTTTTCTGGCATGGGCATATTTTAAATTAAAATGCCCCTGTTTCTGGGGAGAAACTTCTATGTGTTCACCAAAACTTCTTTCCTCTATTCCTTGGGTCACTAGATTATATCTCTAGACTCTTCTGCAATTGGGTATAGATTGAGTTCTTACAATGGAATATGGCTAGAAATGATGTATCCTGCTTCTAGGCCTGGACCATAAAACTCCCATGTGACTCTGCAAACCCTTCATTCCTTATCTGCTGGCTGAACGGAGAGAACCCCAAGAACCCAGGGGAGGACAGAGCCTCCCCTGTGGAAGGAGATTGGGATCCCGAACAACCATAAAAATTGATGCCCATTTTGGGCTCTGACTTGATTAAAAAATAAACTTTGTTGTGTTAAGCCCCAGAAGTTGGGATTTATCTGTTTTGATATTGAGTACTACCTTAATTAATATAAAATTGTAAGAGTCGGAAGGGACTTTTAAGTCTTATCTACTCCAACCCTAGCCAATACCGGAACTGCATCTATAATACCCCAGACAGGAAGTGCCATGATCTCCACTGGGAAAAACCCTAGTACGTGGGAATCACAGATTCCCCCCTAGACAGCCTGTCCTAGTCAAATCATCTTTGATTTCTCTGAACAGAAATTTGACCCTTTCTAAATTCCTCTCTTTGGACTTAATTTTGCCCTCTGATTATAGAGAAACAAATCCAGACCTTCTTGCTCTGGAGAGAGTCCATCCGATATACTATCAACATTCTTCTTAAGTTTTCTCCCCTCGAGGTGAAACATACCTGGGTCCCTCAGCTATTTCCTGCCATGACATGACCTAGAGCCCTTTCCCATTTTGGTCACAATTCTCTGAATATGTTTCCTTTTGTTTGCCTCCCTTTGAAGATGTTGCACCTAGAGCCAATGTGGGAGTAGAAGAGTCCAAATTTCTGGAAGGTTCTGAACTTCCGGTCTTCTCAGCCATCTCATTTGAAACCAGTGCAGATCTTCAAAGGTGGCTTTGTCACCTCGGGATGGAATGTTTGATGGAAAGCAGCCTGAAAAGGGCAACGTTTCTAGATGTCTGAATCCTGTCATGCGTGGGTCTGAGGCTTGGTGTGAGAGAGAGGGTCTGCCCATAGCTCTTCTGGAACAGATTCCCAGCTGAAAACCTGAGGAGCTAGCAGAAGTCTTTAGCGAGCATTGCCCTTTCCCCAGAAATAAAGTTTCCCAGACATGTTCCAGAGGTGAGAGCAGCTCAGGCCTGTTTCTCTCTGGCTCCCTGGAGGGGGAGTGAACCTTGCGCAGTAGACAACCAGAGCCCCATCCTACTATTTCTGTGCTTCCCCCAGGGCTAGCCTCCACTGACACAGCCCAGCAAGTTCCCCCCATTTCAACCTCCAAAGCAGAACTTCTAAGCTGTTCCCCACTCTCACTCCCGGATGGCATCTATGAGCTAAACTTTGGATCAAAAACTTTCCTATTCATTCACATTCTTTGAGCAAAAGGAGAGAATGTCTGTGTGTGGTTGTGTGTGTGTCCATATCCTCCAAATTATACAAGTTCAACATTTGTCCTAGGAAATGAAGAACAAAGCAGAAATCAAATAAGAACTGTAATCCCAAGTTGGGGGTGGGGGAGAGCCTCTAACCTGTTTTTTCCTCAAAAGAAAAATAGTTCTTTTTTGTGGGTTGCCTGGAAACAGATAGGTTTCCAGCATCAGCAACAGCTCTCCCCCGGGCAGGCGGATTATCTTTCTGCTGAGCTTGCTGAACCATTATTTATCACCTGCCAAGATTGATTACTCACCCTGGGACAATGACAGCCCTTCCTTTCCCCTGTTAATTACTGTCATCATTAATATCCATGTCACTAATTAGTATTCATTCACATTGAAACTCCTTCCTTGCTATCATATCCGTTCCCCCCGCCACCCCACCCGAGACTTCAGCACCATTGTCTAGATTTCTACCCCCTTTTGGTTTTCTGCACTCCGTGTCTGGCCTAATTGCTCTCCCCAGTCCACCAGGCCCTGGTTTGCATTCACAGAGCTGAAGGATCACATTTAAACATTTAAGCCCCCTCCCTCCCCACCTTTTTTTTTTGGTCAAGAAGAGAAAGTCACAAAAGCCTCTTTCCTTTTTACCTAGCAATGTGGGGACCACAGACCTGGATTTCTTGTCCCTGGTGCAGCCACCGTAACAGTCAGGGTCTTTATCTGGGGACTGGTGTGAGTGTCCTCGAGCCCCGGTGAGGGCCAAGCTGGACCCCCTGGCTGTCCTGGGTCCCTGCCCCCAGTCTGCAGCAGTAGCCACCTCCCCGCTGTCCCTCACCCACCGCGGGGCTGCAGGGTGGACTTCAGCGAGCACAACAATGCCTCGTTCTCTCGGGTGTGGGGTGTTTTAGCTTCCTCGGACTAACCCAGGAGGGGCCAGCCTCCAGCCTCATGGCAGGACGTAAATATTGCATGTTCAGCCCCGGGGAAAAGTAAGGGAGGGAAATCTGTCATAATATTATGTCCTTTAAAAGACCTACAATTATTCCACAGCAGAATCAGGTGAGCATAGTGCAAACAACCGTCAGGAGAAAGCATTTTTCTTCTTTTTTCTCTTTCCTTTCTTCCTTTTTTCCCTCCGGCCCCCAATCATTTTTTCCCCTCTTATTCGAAAAAGAATTTGAAGCGGATTATTTTTCTATTCTCTCTCAAATGAATTGTTGCCCTTTGTTACCACTGTTGGATGCGGTTCTTATCTTAGTCAAGCTGCCCTGCCAAGGACTTAAAACCAAAAAAGAAACGTTAGGGACAGATGCAGAATAGCCACCCTTTATCCCCAAAGGTTCTAAAACACTTGGCTGGAAGTTTTCTTTTTGAGGCTAATATATCCACATATATTCCAGGGATATCCATGAACTACATCAGAGGCACCCGAAACTCTTCTCCACAACATGCGTGGTGTGTTAGTACATTTAAGTAGACATTTCTGTGCAGATATGCTTTCAGTTTCTATATGTGTTGTACGTACGTATTTCAGTTCTGTCTTTTACATATAAGGATGTGTATTGGAAGGGTGTTTGGACACAACTCAAACGTTCTCAAGTAGGGGATTGAATAATTAATTATGGCTCATCCATACAATACATATTTATTGAACACCTACTGTATTGAATGAAAAAGTAGGACAGGAACAGTGTGTATTGTAAGATGACATTTAAAAAAATTTTTTTAAATGACATTTTTACAATAGAAAATATATATTTACATTCGTATCCTATTAATTACGTATGTATAGATATATACAGGTACTGAGAAGAAAAGTTCTGGAAGGATATTTAAACTGTTTAGGTGATCTTGGAGAGAGGGGAGGGTCAAATCACGGGAAATTTCTATTCTTTACATGTCCTTATTATTTGGAGCTCAAGAACTTTAATATATTGCTTACGCACTGAGAAAAAGACTTTTCACTGTCAAGAGCAGAGAGGGAAGTGCTGGCCTCTGAGACTGCTGTGGACAGGCTGTGGGGAATCAGGTTGCAGATGCAAAGTGGAGAGGGTGGGGGGGTACTCTGAGCTGCTGCCCCTGGGCCCTGGGCATGTCCTGCTCCCCTGGGAAAGGGCGAGGAGTAAAGAGTGGGAGGCTCACTCCTAAGCCTCAAGTTGTCACTCTCTGTGGCCATTGGGCCAGCTAAAGGGGCTGCTCACTGCAGTCCTGGACTAAGGGTGACCATCTGCACTCTGCACCCCTCAATATAAACTGGATTTGAGTAAGCTGGCAAGATCTTCCAATATCTTAGGGAGTTCTCTTTCTGGTTTGGGGGAGATCCTTACTATAAAAAGGTTCTATACTGAGCTTCGTGCTCAGGTGTTTTAAGCACCCCCAAAGATTAAGGGATACCTGGAACTTCCTCCCAAATAAGTCAGAACCTAAGGGGATCCTACTCTGAAACACTTGCCCCATTCTCCCCAAAGTATTGTAACAACTGGAGCCCAAATTGATTATGCAAACTTGAGAAAAGACTGGTTCCAGGCACTTGCAAATTTCAAGTCATGTGAAACTTGGTAGCTTATAAATCATAGTCCTGATAATTGAAGCAATTGATAATTTACTTATCAATCCTCACCATTGGGGAAAGACACCTTCACTTGAGTAAACTCTTTCTGGAGCCCAACAAAAGATAAGATTGTTCCTGCTGTGAGTGACCTCCTGGTACTCCTCAGTCAAGGTTATGATTCAGTCCACCCCGGGGTTCTCACATACCTGCCAAGGTCTCTGCTGCACCCGTGAGTGAAGAGGACAGCTTTGTGCCACCTGATCACGTAGGTGCCACGTGCAGGCCAACACTCACGAAGGAGGGAGACATTGCCCAGTGCCCCTTGTGTACCAGGCCAGAGCCAGGCACCTGACACTGTAGTCACATAGCATCTTGACAATAATTGTGCAAAATATGATATCTAGCATACCCATTTCACAGATGAGGCCCAGAGAGGCCCAAGGCCACATACCTATAAGAGCCAAGTCTGGAATCCAGGAAAAACCCATGCCAGATACCATGGCCACTATGCATTCTGCCTCTCTTATTTCTGAATAACTTTCCAAACAGTACTCAGAAGAATAATTGGAAAGGGATACTCTGTGCTCATAGACATTCATTTAGTGGTAATAATAATTACTACTAATATTAGCTACTGAGCACTTTCTATATTTCAGGCTTTGGAATGACCCTACTCTAATAATCCCATGATGTAAATAGATTATTACCATCTCCATTTTGCAGATGAATGGAAGGACACCCTAAGTAGGGCAGTCTTTATAGTTTTAGACCTTTCTTTTTATGCCTTAGTTAAAAAACAAACACACACAGGGGTGCTTGGGTGGCTCAGTCGGTTAAGTGTCTGACTCTTGGTTTCAGCTCAGGTCATGATCTCAGGGTCCTGGGGTCGAAGCCCGTGTTGGGCTCCATGGTCAGCGGGGAGTCTGCTTGAGATTCTCTGTTTCCCTCTCCCTCTGTCCCTCCCCACTCTCAACTAAGTAAATAAATAAATCTTTAAAACACACACACACACACACACACACACACACACACACACACACACAATGCAACAGTTAGCCAGCAGGGAAAGCTGAACTTACTTAAGAGATGTTAAACTTTAGGACTTTGGAGGGTGGGCACAGGGTATGGCCGGCAGGAAGACAAAAGGAGGGTCAGAAGGCAGAACTGGGTGCCCTGACAAGTCTAGTGGCATTTTGAAGAGTAGAGTTTGGTCAAGGCGCTTGAGTTTCTCCAAGGAAAAGCGTGACAAATTTCACAGATATATGCTTGTTTACCAAGCATATGAAGCAATAAAGTCAGGCTTGAGTTCAGTTCAAGCCGTGTCGCTTACAAACTGTGTGACCCTGGGCAGGTCCCTGAACCACCCTCCACCCCAACCTGCATTCCTTCATGGGTCGATGGGGTGAAGTATTGGCTACTTGGAGGGTAAAGTAAGATCACGTATCCACACATCCATGTACGTGTCATGCCAGCGCAGTGCCTGGGACAGAATAAGCATTAGCACACATTAGCTACAGACTTAGGGACCTTGTCTTGGAGCCAAGTATCTAATCGAATCATCTGCATGCAGCAACTAGAAAGTTTTGAGGGTGGAAGGCGGAGCACGTGCCCTCATCCCACTGCAATTCAGTCCAAAATAATGAACTGAGCATCATTCTTGGTCTGTGTGTGCTGGTCCCTGACATCCCCCCATCCACCTCCTCTCCCTTCTCTTCTCTTCTGCCTCATGGACGCCCCTTCCACTCCCAGAATGTGCCATGATCCATCCCGCTGCAGGGCCTTTGCATCAGCGATTCCCTGGGCCAGTAATGCTCTCCCATTTCTCCACCTCTGCCCCAAGCTGACTCCTGCATGTCCTTTGGCCCTGACTTCCTCAGGAAAGCCTTCACTGCTCTCCAAACCAGGTCAAGTCCTTTGGCTTTCACTTGCAGAGAATGGGGTTCCTTCTCCATTTGGAAGTAGACATCCGCCATGTGGTTCTTTGATCCATGTGTGCCTTCCCCTCTGTATTAGCTTCCTGGGGCTTCTGTAAGAAAGTACCACCAACAGAGTGGCTCAAACAGCAGAAATGGATTGGGTCCCCTTTCTGGAGGCCAGACCCTGAGATGAGGGTGTTGGCTGGGTCTGTTCATCCGAGGGCAGCGAGGGAGAGTCTATTCTGCTCCAGGCCTCTCTCCTTGCTTCTGCAGGTTTGTGGCAGTCTTGATGTTCGCTGGCTTGCACACGCATCACCCTGATCCCTGTCCTCCTCTTCACATGGCCCTCTCCCTGCGGTGTGCCTCGGCATCCAACTTTTCCTTTTTAGCAGGGCACCATCCTAAGGGATCAGGGCCCACCCTCACTAGTTCATATTAACTCATTACATCTGAAATAACCCTCTGTCCAAACAAGGTCACACTCTGAGATATTGGAGGTTAGGACTTCTACATATGAACTTTTGGGAAGACACAATTCAACTCCTAATACTTGCTAACCTATCACTCTGAGACTGTAGGACTCTGTCATTCTGTCCTCTCTCCGGCACCGTGCAAAGAGCTGGAATGGAGCTAGGGTTTAATAAATGCTCATTGAGATGTAATATATTCAGTTATATTCAAATAGACATCATATAACATGTACCCATCCAGATGCACATATTCATTACATTTAAAAAATTTCTCTCAATTTTTGTGACCCCTGAAAACCTCATCCCAAACCAGCACCAACTGTGGATGGGCATTTTGCAACCATTGCTTTCGAGGACATTTTTGGGTGTTTTCACCCACTGACATGGTTCTCTTTCAAAAATCACCTCTTTTCTTGTATAAAGAAAGCTTAACAAATGAATGCTTGAAAAAATATTAGGCAGCAATTCCAAGCCTCCTTCTTCTCTTTATGCAACCCTGGCTGTCACCTGAAGAGCACGGTGAGCACAGGAAAGGGAGTCTTCGACTCTCTCCTTTGGGGCTGACGGCCACCGTCCCCTTCCCGCCTCTCTGCCTGTCCCTCTGCTCACTCCACCGGCTTCTAGACTGCAGAGTTCAAACTGCCTTTGACTGGCTTTGATCCACTGTGTGATTCTCCCTTCCTCACAGGCATCTGCAGAGCCTGACTTGGTTTTGAACAGGTTGCAGGAATGAAATCCAGACACGCCAAATACAATTTTGAACCCAGTGGGACCCACACATCACCACCACATCCACTCCTAAACCAGGGCCTGGCAGGACCATCTGCCTGGGGTCTTCTTCCAGGCCACGCACATCGGCTTGCTGACCTCCATGAGCGTGTGGCCACTGCGCCCCTCAGCGACCCAGGGCCCACACAGCAGGAAGGAGGACCAGCTGCTGGGAAGCCCCTGGTGGGCCTCCCCCCTCAAGCCCAGCCTCCCTGCTCAGATTCTGCGTTTTCCCATTCTCTGAAATTTAAAGCTTCCCGGTGCATTATGAAAAATAATAGGGGGCAGGAGACCAGGCGAGGTTATTACCAACTCATAAATCAACCAGGAGGCTCTGAGGGTTGCGGCGAGGTGTCTGAGACGGGCCCCCCGGTTTGTTATCTCACCCAACCCCCCACGATTGATTCATAACCTCATAACCCTCCTGCGTCCCAATCCCAGGCCTTATATCTAATTGTCAGCAGCCGAGTACATGATTTGCAAGAGGATGCAGTGGCGGCAGGCGTGGGGGCGGAGGAGAGATTAGTTTTGTCAATCAAAAGCGTCCAGGGGAGGTTGGGGAGCACTCAGGATTCAGCTTCACAATCAGCTTATTAAAGAGAAGGAGGAACATGGTTACCCTGATTGGGCCTCGGTGTAGGGAGATGGAGGTCATGGCCACTGGGGGTGTAGCCTCTGTTCCCGGAGGGTGGTGGCCACAGAGGCCCGCCTTCCGCTCAGTCCAAAGGCAGGAATGATGAGCAAGCAGACTGGGGGCTCCTGGGAAGAAGGGAGCTGATGCCAGGCCTCCAGCAGCTCCCATCAGAGAGCATTACGCATGTTCTGAGGGTGGCCGAGTGTTCCGGGGAGGTTCCGGGGAGGGCTGGAGGGGACTCTGTAGCTGGCAGGTGTCAGGGCTACATTGCCTCTCAGCATTGTCTAATGGTCATCTCCTTTGTGCAAATTCTGGATCTGAACCGTGGTTCATGAACACGTGCATTTATATTGAAGTTAATCTGTGGGGCTAAGGCTTTCTTGAGGGTAGCAGGAGGAAGAGACTTTCTGATGCCCAGGTCTGCAGGCTGGGGTCCCTTCTCCGGAATGTGATCCATCCGTCTGCACTATTACACAATTATACTCACCCAGTTCCACAGCACGCTTTAATGCTTCAAGTCTGCAAAGTGCACTGGACATCTGCCATTACCGTGGGATGGGCAAGGTGTGCACAGCAGGGGTGTGTGAGCAAGCCGGGGCTGAAGCAGCACCTGGCACACACAGGTTCATGAGCAAAGATTTTACCAGTTTTGCGCTAATTCCAGCTCCAGTCCCCGGGAGCCTGCCTCTGGGCTTTGTCAGAGAACAGCTCCAGTGTGGTGGAGCGAGTTTTTGCAATCAGACGGACCTGGGTTCAAGGCCTGGCTCCGCCCCTTGCTAGAGCATCCCCTTGGATGAGTTATTTCACAACACAGAGCCCCAGTTTACCCACCTGCAAAATGGGGTCAATCACAGAATCTCCTTCACATTCTGTTATGATTATTAAAATGAGGTAGTAGAAAAGACACCACCCAAGTCTATTTTTCACCTACAACCCGTGTGGACCCCTCCATCTGCCCCAACTGGAATCTAGAGCTGATCTCCCAGGGAAAAATGCCCCACCTGGAACCAAGCCTCTTTCCTTGCTCCTCCCCAGCCTATGCTACAGGCCCTCCGGGGAGCTCACCACTCGTTCTAGTGCGGCTCTTCCCAGCTTCTCTGTTTCCTTTCATTCAGATGGATGAGCCCACATTTTTTTTTTTTTTTTAAATATTTTGGAGAGAGAGCATGAGGGAGAGAGAGAGCATCGGTGGCGGGGGGGGGGGGAGGGAGGAGAGGCAGAGTGAGAATGACAAGCAGACTCCCCACTGAGTAGGGAGCCCAACTTGGGGCTGGATCCCAGGAACCCCGGCTCATGGCCTGAGCCAAAGGCAACGCTTAACCGACTGAGCCACCCAGGTGCCCCGAGCCCATCCTTTCAAACTTGGTCTGGGCTCTTCTCTATCAGCGAGAGATTTACTCCCAGATCCACTTCCAGTTCTTGAGGCAAAACACCAGGAAGACCCCTCCAAAACCCCTACCCCAGCTATAGCCCAGCCCTAGACTGGCTTCTCCCCCAGGAGCAGCGAGGAGGCCAGTGGCCTGGGTGTGAATCCAAGTGCCCCCTTCCACCAGCTCTGTGACCTTGGGGATGTGTCTTGCCCTTTGAAAGCTTCAGTTTCTATAAGATATGAAAAAAGCACAGTCTGAGAGGGTAGACATGTGCTGATGTGTCCTTCAACACATAGCGAATGATGAGTACATGTTGACTTTATGATTATTATTATTGCTGTTACTCTGACTGGAACATTTCATTCATCCACCCGTGGTGATGAATAAAACAGCTCTGTCCTTAAACAGAAAGGCACACCAGTGGGCTGCAGGGACTGTGACTGGAGTATCTGCGGGGTGCTCTGGGGCCACAGGCAGGGAGTGTGTCAATCCAGCTGACCCAGTGTCAGGAAGCAGGTGTTTGGGATCAGTGGGAAACGCTGAGACTGGCTGGGGTGTGGGGCGGGGGCGGAGTAGAGGATGCAGAGCCAAGGGCTCTCCCCGAGCAGCCTGAAGGAACCACACGAATGCCATCTGGGACACCTACCATTTATATCAAGGTCAAGGTGGATTCACAGCAAGTCTCTGCGAAAGGGAAGTGTCCTAGGAGGGCAAGAAGTGAGCAGTACGCACTCGCATCTCTTATGTGCAAAGCACTGTAGCTCGGCACCAAGGGCTGAGATTCAAGCGTGAATGAGAAAAAGAAGCAGGCTTAAGAGCTAAAGGGAAATGATCTCAGAGTTGCTGAGGAATGAGCTCATGTTCTCCCAGCATAAGGATGCTGGCCTTTCCCTCTGTTCTGTTCCCAACCTGAGCCCCATGGCCTCTGTCAGCATTGCCGTGAATCCTGCTGGGCCAGTCTGCAGCCCCCATACGTCCGCAGCCAGTGGGGCCCCCTGAACCCAGGAGACTGCCACACCCCCATGGTTTCCCCGCCTCCCCACCTTTCAGGGGAGGGCCAGAGGCTCTGGGTTCTCTGGGGTCTGCTGCCATCTTGCCTCCCCAGGACCCCACTCCCTCGACTCCACCAGGATTGACAGCCTTGAGTGCCGAAGGCAGAGAGCTGGGCTGTCTGAGAGTGGGGAGGTGTTGGCACCAAGCACAAGCAGTGGCCGGAGTGACAGGAGCTGGTCAGAGGACTGTGTGTCCTGCCCTTGCTGACGACAGGCCGGGGCCTTGGATAACCAGGAGGCAGAATGGTCCTCATTGCTCAGTTGTCAGTACAACACCAGGGCTGGGCCCAGACCAAGCCACACCACCCGCCCTCCCGCCCCACTCTGTCCTCCTGAAATCCCTCACTCCTTTTCTTCTTTAGGCAGAGAAGTAAGGGGCCAGGGCCTGGCTTGGGAAGATTTGAGGGAAAAGGGAAGTGGCCACTGAATGGAGGGGAGTTTTGAAAGTCTACAAGTCAGACCTCTCTTCCCTGCCTTTTCTGGTTTCAGCAGGCCCAGGTTCTTAAATCAGTCACATACCCATGTGTGGGGACAGGGAAGGACACCGAGGGAGGGGACCTGAGGCTTGCAGGGCCTGGCTCCCTCCTCTTTGTTCCCTCAGTCTCTCATTCCAGCTTTCCTTCCCCCATCCCTTCCCAGTGATTGTGCATGCCCTACGCAGGCTCACACCCTCACAGCCTCACACACTCACACCCTCACACGCTCACATGCTCACACACACCCTCTCATATTTCATAGTCCTCTCATTGCTCCTGTAATACGTCCCCATCCCTAAAATCCTGACAAATGACAAAAACAAGTTTAGATTCAGAACAAATTTTGAAGAAAGAACAGTTTTTTATCTGTTAGAAACCCAAGTAATACGGAGTATAGGCCAAAGGTCAGTACTCCTCATATGGTCAGCTGCCATGAGTCCCCTTGCTGGGCCTAATCCTGACTGTCCCCAAGCAGTGGCTGTGGAGGGAAACAGAGGGGCCGAACCCAACCCGCAGAAGGGAGAAGTCACCGCATTCATCTCCAAGATGTTGAACACATTTTCTCTGGTAAGCTTCTAGATGATTTTGGTCCTCCCTGGTTAAGGGGTGGTCTTGGTGCTGAGGGCAGAGGGTTGGGATATCAGCTGGGCAAAGGAAGGCCAGAAAGAAAAGCGTAAGAGCCACCACCGCAAGTGGGCGGGATTCTAGTAGAAAGTCTGGTCATGCGGACACTGTGTCAGTGAGGTCCTGGAGGGGAGCAGGGCGCCCCCGTAAACACCACAGTTGGGGAGCATGCAAGGAGGGTGCTGTAGACAAAGGGACGGTGAAGCAGTCTAGAGCCAGAGCATCGGCTAGAGAAGTTTCTAGCACTAGGTCCAATAGGACGGGAAGACAGAGCAGTTATGGAAGCCCAGAGGTGGGGTTGCTGTAAGAGGGGGTGGCTGCACAGGGACCATGGCTTTTAGGACAATACAGCCACTATCAGACTGAGGTCTATGAGGGATCAAATGCTGTGGCCTCTCCTTCTCTACACTGAGGTCCTGCTGGTGCCACAGGGCAGGGGTTGAACCTGTTGCAGCCAGGGGGCAAGGGAGCCTGTTAATGCAGCCCTCCGTGAGGGCCTCTGAGGCTGCAGAGCTGGGCGGGAACGGGGGAGGGTGGCTCTGGAGGGACACAGGGAGAGGATCCGGCACTGAAGTGGAGGAGAGAGAGCATTTACCATAAGGCCTATCCATAAAGTGTTGTTCAGGCGCGTTTATTCTTCAGCACACTTTACTTCAGCGGAAGGCAGGGTGGAGGATTTTGCTCTGATGTCCTGGTCCCCCGATACTGATACTTTTCAGCTCTAAGGAGATGTAGTGCTCAAAGGGGCTGCACACATAGCAGCCCTAAGTCACCAGCACAATACACCTGAGCCTTCGCTCAGATGCTCCCACTTTACAGCTGGGGAAAGGGAGGCTCAGAGCCTAATGGCTTCTTCACTTACTCGTTCCGTTGAGCTCCTGCTGTGCCCCCTGCTGTTCTTCACCTGGAAGGGGGGCCTCCAAGCTCACACCTTCACGGAGAAGTCAGACTATTAAGGAGCGAGGCACGCAAAGACAGCAACAACAACCAACCAGTGCAATAGTGAAGACGAAACGGGGTGGCGGGAGAGAGGGAGATGGCGGGCTGCGGAGGCTGGGAGGTGAGTGGGTGGTGGTTACCTGCGGGCCTGAGCAGCAGGAAGGATGGGTTGTGTGAGTATTTGGAGGAAGAGCAGGGATGCCAAGACCCCGGGTGGGCCTGGAGACGCAGGCCAGGCTGGAGATGAGCCCGAAGAGGGAGGGGCCACAGCGGGGAAGCCTCTGGAGGGCTCTGAGAAGGGGAGCGCCTGGCGTGGGCTTTCATTTCCTTTAGGTCAGTGATTCCACAAGTCCGTACGTGACACTGTGCTCATCACAAGTGTAGCTCTGTTGCCACCAAACAGCTCTGTGACAATACCATCGACTATCTTCCCTATGCTGTGACCTCTTCATTCCGTAACTGTAAGCCTGTACCTCCCACAAACAGGATGGAGGTTCCTCAAAAAATTAAAAATAGAAATACCATATGATCTGATAATTCTACTACTGGGTATTTACCCAAAGGAAATGAAAACACTGATTTGAGAAGATATACGCATCCCTATGTTTATTACAGTGTTATTTACAACAGCCAAGATATGGAAGTGTCTGTCCGTAAGCAAATGGATAAGGAAGATGTGGTATGTATACACAATGGACTGTTACATAGCCATAAAAAGGGATGAGCTCTTGCCATGGGGCATGTTTTTCAAAGATGGCTTTGGCTGCTGGGAGGAGGGGTTGTAAAAGGACAGGAGCAGAAGCCGGGAGACCAGCTAGCAATCATTTTCAGTGGGTTGGGGGAATCTGATGCTGGCTGGGCTCCATGGTGGCAGTGGGTTGAGAGAGGCAAGTAGAGTCCAGGCTACCTTGGAGGCAGGGCTCCCGGTCCTCTTTAATGGATGGGACATGGAGACTCAGAACAAGAGGAGTCAGGATTGACTCCCAGGTTTCTAGCTTAACTAATTGCATGCATAGTGGAACTTCGACCAACTGAGATACGGAAGCACGTTGGGGAGGAAGCCTGGGCCTCCTTTGTTGGCCATGTCTTGTCTGAGATTTATATATAGTAGCCATCTGGGTGGAGATGTCAAGTTGGCTATTGGACAAAGGAGTCTGGATTTTTGGGGGGAGAGCAGGCTGGGGATGCTACTTGGGAGTGACTGGTGTATAGGAAAGCACCTCAAGCAGGGGCACTGGATGAGGTCACCCATGGAGAAAATGTAGATGAGAAGAAATGGCATTGGAATGAAGTCCTTGGCTTGTAAATGGTGCAATGGCAGGGGACACAAGGCTGTCCTTCCTTAATCTGAAATGCCTTCCGTTGCTCTGAATGCCCGGGCTTCTCTCTTCTTGATTTCTCCTGTGACCATGGCACTCCATTCCCTTCCTCGGGAGACAGCAGGAAAAATGAGCTCCCACACTGGATCTTCTCTGCCACGCTCCACCAGAACCTGCCGTTAGAGCTGTTAGAGCTCTTGCTCAGGTCTTTACTGGGGGGGACATCCGTACTACCACCATTTACAGCCCCTGACTGCTCTGTCCAGTGACCAAGCCAAAGAGACAGTTAGGATTTTGGTATTCTCTTCTGATTTACGACAAGTTGAAACATGTTTTCTGGCTTTTCTAACACTAAATGATAGCTGACTCCTTGAAAGCATCTTGTGCGACTCTGGAGCCGGCCTGTGGCCAAGCACTCTATCTGAACGCTGGACACGGTCACTCAGCCTGGGAGGTGACCTCAAGCTCCAGATCCCACCTGTGTTAGAAGACTTTGGGGTGGAAAGGTGTCAGGAGCCAGGTGTCTTTCTTACGAGCGAGACTCATTTCCTACCAATCAACTCCAGACAGAGAGAAGCTGGCTTTTGTCTAGGGAAGATGCTGAGAATATTCCCAAATGAAGAAACCCTGCGATAACTAGGAAAGAATAAGTATAAAACCCAACATGAGTTTATTCTTTCTGGCCCCATGGTCTCATCACCACCCCTGCCCAAGTGCTGGATACTTCCAAAATAGAATAGGGTTGTGGTGGTAAATAATTAAGGATATTGCTAGAATTCATAAAGAGAATACAACAGGATCCAAATGATGAATGGGGAGAGCTATACGAGGAACCCCGAGCCAAGGAGAGGTGCTGTAAGTGATCACAGAATTTAGCTTATGATTCCTGGAAATAATAAAACGATTAAGTTAATTACACTCATTTCTTGGTTTGTCTTCTCCATTGGGGCCTATGAGGGTCCCTAAGGAGAGAGATCCCCGTCTCCCCAGCTCTGCCTCCCTAACGCCTTGCACACCACAGATTTTCAGTAAACATCTGATGAATATATTACAGAGTGTTGGCCAAAATCGATGATTTGCATTTTGGTGTAACTAATAACTATGCCTTTTTTTCTTCCAGATGTTGGTTTTGATAGGGTTGGTTTCTTCTTAGGGCCACTACTGAATCTTGATAGTAAGGCAGGCCAGATAGATCTTTGGTATGGAAAGTTACCTTGCTGTTTCCTATTGTAGATTGTTTGTGTGTGTGTTAAAGATGAGGGGGCCAGTCCAGGGTCTTATTTTAAGTTACCCAGGACTAGCCCATTCTTGCCCACCCTGGTTCTCCTGGTGCTATTGCAGTAAAATACGGTCAAAGCTCTGAAAGAATTATTAAAGCCGAGATTAATATTGAGGTTGTACAGCTTAGCTTACAGGCAGAACTAAAGGCTGGTGTCTGATCAATACGTGATAAAAGTGGTCACACCCATGCTGATGGGAGGGTAGTGCATTGAGAGAGTCAGACTTGGAGTTTATTAAGTAGAGACTTGTGTATCCTTTTGAGGGATTGAGATTAAGTTTAGCTGCACATTCCAGAAAAACAAAACAAAACAAACAAACAAAACCAAACAAAATGACAGTGACTTAACCAAGACAGAACTATATTTGGTAAAAGAAGTCTAGAGGTGGTGGTTCCATAGGTTCTTAGGAATCCATGCCTTGATGTTTCTCTTCCACCCTCCTGGTGCTTGGCTTCCATCACCAAGGTCACTTGATGGTTCAAAAAGTCTGCCAAAGCATCAGGCATCACCTCCCAGCTTCAGGAAGGAGGAAGAAGGAAAGGCACAAGAACTAAAAAGTGCCTTTCCCTGTTGACACACCTCCCTTCAAGCACATTTTTTGGGAGTCCCTTACTCTATTTACACATTGTGAAACACAGAATAATGGCTCCCCAAAGATGCCCATGTCCTAATCCCTAGAACTGTGACTATCTACCTTACATGGCAAAAAGGACTTTGCAGATACAATTAAGGCACTCAAGATGGAGAGATTCCTGGACTATCCACGTGAGACCAATGTAATCACAAGGATCTTTACAAGAGAAGGAGGGGGTGTCCGAGAGAGGAGATATGATGACAGAGCAGAGGGGTGTGTGTGTGCATGTGAGAGAGAAAAAGAGAGAGTGGGAGAGAGAGGGAGGGCATGAAAGCAAGTGAGGGGAGGGGGGGGGGGGGGAGGAGAGAGAGAGGGAGAAAAGGCGGCTAGCTGCCGGCTGTGAAGATAGAGGAAGCCTACGGAGGGAGGAACGCAGGCAGCCCCTGGAAGCTGGGAAAGGCAAGGAAACACACTTTCCCTCAGAACTTCCAGAAGGAACATAATTCTGCCAATAGCTGGGTTTTAGCCCTCTAAGACCCATGTCAGACGCCTTACCTCCGGACAGTAAGATAATACATCCATATTGTGGTAAGTCACTGGGTTGGCAGTAATTTGTTGCAGAACTCAGTCACTGACCACATCTCCTCGCAAGGGAAGCCGGGAAATAGACTTTTACTCTGGGCAACACTGTGCTCAGCCAAAAATGGGGCTTTCTTACTAAAGAGGGAAGGAGAAATAGGTGCCGGGGTCAGTCACAGCAGACTTCCAGGTGGGGCTGTGATGCAAACGGAAGCGTCTCTATATTTAGGAGGGGAGAAAAGCATTCTTCTCAAAACAGAACTGGCAACACTTGGAATCTATATTGAGGAAATATACCTAAGAAGGTGGCATAAAAACTTGAGAAGTATTGTGGCAACTGATTAAAAAAAAGGGGTTTAAGTAATTCTTTTGGCAGAACATTTTCTAGTATGCCTATTTTAGCCTGTAGGATTGTCTGAGCCCGGCTGGGAAGGCTGTAGCCTACAACAGGACTTTGATTTTGAGAGAAATAGCTCACTCGGTTATCAGTAAGACTTTTGGTCTCCCAAATTTCTCTTGTTAAAGTCAGGCCATGAGTAACTATAGCTCCTTTTTACCAATACAATTACTATCCTATTTCTAAAGGGTTGAAAGTGGTACACATCGTGTCCACTGGGTTTTCCACTTTCGAGTCAGAGATGAGATCTTGCTGCAGCAAGAGGGCACTTCAACTGTCACATGGCGTTTAATAAGTGGCTCCAGGAGTCATCACAGGTGGGCAATGGGAGGTACCTGGCCAGTGACAGAGGGAATTCTGCAGTGAAGGCAGAGATTGATCCCAAGAGAGCCAAGAATGCTCAGGGGGCCTCCCCTTTGCCAACCATTGCTTCCAACATGAGGTGAAGGCTGGGAGATAACAAATCCTGCTAGGGTTCTCTCAGAAACAGCACCATTCTGAGTGAGGCTGAATCTTCCAGAGAGAAATCCTCCCATCTGTCTGTCCATCCATCCATCCATCCATCCATCCATCCATCCATCCATCTATCCTTTTATCCAAATAACCCACAAATATGTATTAGATGATCTGTAACCTGAGCTAGAAGAAATGTTGGGACCAGTTAATTCTCCTGCATCCTTAGTCAGTGAGTAAAACCCAAGTGCCTCTAGTGCCCCATTATTTCTGTCTCATTTCTTGTTGCTTTGAGCTTCTTCCCTTAATCAGCCTCTCCCCCCTTCCCCCATGCACATATCTGGAACCTCTGTTCTCCAGCTCCATTGGTGAAAAAGCCTTCACCTAAGCACAGAAGGACCCCCGACCTCCTGGTCTTCGCTCACTCCCCTGAAGTTGTTTCAAGGGCCTTTTTTTTTTTTTTTAGAGGGAGGGAAAGAGAGAGAGAACAGTGGGGGAGGGGCAGGGGAAGGAGAGAGTCTCAAGCAGATTCCCCGCTGAGCTCCGAGCCTGACACAGGGCTTGATCTCACAAACCTGAGATCATGACCTGAGCTGGAACCAGGAGTCAGAGGCTTAACTCTTCACTGACCGAGGCCCCCAGGCGCCCCTCCAGTGCCTTCATTCTTGGACCACCCTCCCCCACCCCACCACCTCATTTGGGGTGAGGAGGGAAAGTAGGCATCTTCCTTGCTCTCTGATGCCCTTTAGGACATTTCTTCTTTTTCTTGCGTAAAAATTCCTGACGATTTGAGGCTTGCATATATGCCACCAGGTCCCACTCATCCTCTGGCCTGTCATCTCTAGTTTTGTTCATTCCTCCTCATTCATGCAAGACTTTGACACGATTTTATTCTCCCCCCCAGATCCTGCTGTTATCCTTGGTGATCACGTTATCCACGTGGAGGACCCATTTAATGGTTGGCCTCACAATTCCCTGCTCTTCACTCCAATGACCTTCAAATTCAAACCATATCCCTCTTCCTGTCTATAAATGGGGTAGAGATTCTGGAGTCAGAGCTCCGTAAGAGTGACCGGGGTTCTGTGCCAGGGCCCCAGAATTTAGAAAGCACCACAGAATGATTTTCAAAGGTTATGCAAATACTTAAACGTTTCAGTTCTCCAAACACATTGCAGCTCTCCAGCCGTGCCCTGTTTTGAATGGTAAAGTTCAGGCCTCTCAGCAGGACATAGAAAAGGCCAAGCCCATCCGTCAGCTTCTCCCTGCTGACTCCCTGGCTCTTTTGTATGTGCTGTTCCTTCGCTCCCCACACTGGGCCTATTCCCAAGTCCCCTTCAGGGCCCCGCTCGGATGCTACGGCCTCCCCCTGCCCATACTCCATGTGCTCCTGCAGCCCACACCCATACACCTCCAGCAAACTGCCTGCCACACTGCGTGGCTGTTGCCCGCCCAGGGATCTGTTCCTCTCACCACACGGACGCCACCTGCAGAAACGCACGGCATCGCGTCCGTCTCTAAATGCCCGTTGCCAGGCTGCGTGCCCACCGTTCAGCAGCCACTTGGTTGTTCCTGTGGAACAATGGACCTTTACAACCCACAGAGTCCAACTGCCCGATGGCAGAGTGGGGTGGTCTCCCGACCTTCAGCTCCCACCCTGCTCCCGTCCCACTCACCGTCCTCCTCATCACGGCCGATGGCAGCCCCGTCCTTACAGCTGCTCAGCCCCATGCCGCACGGCGACCCCGGAGTCCTCTCTTTCTCTCACACTTCATAGCCAGCGTCTCAGGGAATGCGGTCGGCCTCCCCTGCCGAACGTGGGATGTGTCCCAGAACGCAGTGCTTCTTACCAGTCCACTGCCTCTGTCCAGGACTGGCCACCCTCTCCTGCCTGCGTCCCTCACTGGGCTCCCTGCTGCCGCCCTTCCTTCCTGGGGCTGCTTCCCCACGTGGCAGAAAGAGCCGCTACCCATGCCGGTCAGCTCAGATCTGCTGAGAACGCTGAAGGGCCCGGAGTCCTTACAAGTCCCCACAAGACTCTCCATCCTCTGAGCACACTCCCCACTCAGCTCCTTCCCCAGAACCCACAGGCCAAATCCCCAGTCACCCTCTCATGGAGGCTTCTCAGACCACACCGGGAGCACAGCAAACTGCCCCCATGCCGTGCTCCCGACTCCTTTCCTGGTTCTACTTGTTAACCTTCCACATACTAGATGCTTTTTTTTTTAGATTATTTATTTATTTGTCAGAGACAGAGAGAGAGAGAGAGAGAGAGAGCCCAAGCAGGGGGAGTGGCAGGCAGAGGGAGAAGCAGACTCCCTGCTGAGCAGGGAGTCCAATGCGGGGCTCGATCCCAGGACCCTGGGATCACGACCTGAGCTGAAGCCAGATGCTTAACCGACTGAGCCACCCAGGCGCCCCAACTAGATGCTTCACTTACTACATAGTCTCTGTACCCTGGGCTGAACTACAAGCTTCACTGGGGCAAGGACCATATCCATTTGGTTTGCAGATACATCCCAAGCCTGGGAAAATGTCTGGCACCTAGTAGGTACTTCACAAAATGAACGTTTTTCACGCAGAATTACTTTTAAAAGAATGATGCGATTCCCAGATATGTCGGCTATGGTTGTTGCAAAAAAAACAAACCCCAAACACCTCAAAAACCCCCAAAACCTGCCCCCAAACCACATCGCTTTTTTTGCTCAGGAATCTGCCATCTGGGCAGAGCTGGATGGGTTCAGTTCACTTCACCCCACGCAGCATCAGCGGAGGTGGCTCCCCTGGGGGCAGGAAGATCTCCTTTCAAGATGCCTCCCCTGGCTGGTAAGTTAGCTCTGCTGGGAGCCAACCGGGGTGTGCGCTGGGGCCTCTCCTTTCCATGTGGGCCTCTCCGTGGGCTGCTCAGGCTTCAGCGCAGCTCGGGGGTTGGATGCCAAGAGCAAGCATCCCAAGAAAGCAAGGCAGAGGGGCATGGAATTTTTCAGACTTCGCCTTGGCTAACACAAAGTAACATACATTACAGAGCATTACCTCGGCTACACTGCATTGGCTCCACCTTTGGGGACGGAAGAGTGACAAAGTTCTGGAAGAGCATGTGGGATGGGAAATAGTATTCCACACGTCCCGGAAATACACTCTGCCATGCAGGGGTAGCGCCCAAGTCTTGTTAACACGCGTCAACCATGCTGAAAGGGCACTTAGGAAGGACTTATGCAAATGATAAACCTCTGGGAATGTGACAGTGCAAGTTAAGAGATATTGATAAAGTGACAGTTTATTATGTCATACTGAAGCGGACCAAGCAGGGGATTTGGACTAAAAGTGTGTTTAAACAACCCCCAACTTCACTTACTGTGTACAACCTTGAAAAAGTCACTTAACGTCTCTGAGCCTCAGCCTCCCTGCCTGTAAAATGGGGATAATAAACTTATCTTGCCTGCTTGACACTAATAATCTAATAGGATCATGCTAGGGAAGTGTTCCCCAAACCATGGAACAGTGTGCTCTCTACTTCTGCAGGCCAATCATGGTCTAACAGTCATTCAGATTTTTATTCTGAAGAAGGAGCACCTACTGAGCTGTGGGGGTGGCACCCCCGACTTTATGACCAGGCTTGCTACTGATTAACTGTGAGATACTGAACAAGTCATTAGTTTTTCTCAGCTTCAGTTTTGTCATGACGCGGAGGGATAATGCCACCTCCCTGCTTAACTCAGAATTACGGTAAGGACTTGATATAGATGAACTCAGAGGCTTACAGTAAAGACTTAATAATATGGGATAGTTCACTTGGTAATAATTACATTATTACCTAAGCCCCCATGATTTTCTATTCCGAAGAATTAATTTTTTGTCAATACCAAAGTAAAAGATTTTATTCACTTTAAAAGATTTTATTTTTTACTTATTTGACAGAGAGAGAGAACGCGAGAGAGGGAACACAACAGGGGGAGTGGGAGAGAAGCAGGCCTCCTGCCGAGCAGGGAGCCCGATGCGGGGCTCGATCCCAGGACCCTGGGGTCATGACCCGAGCCGAAGACAGACGCTTAATGACTGAGCCACCCAGATGCCCCTAAAAGATTTTATTTTAATAATTAAAAATCACATCTGGTGTAGCCACTCTGAAAAACAGTATGGAGGTTCCTCAAAAAGTTAAAAATAGAACTACCCTATGACACAGCAATTGCACTACTAGTTATTTATCCAAAGGTTACAAAAATAGTGATCTGAAGGAGCACATGCACCCCAATGTCCACAATAGCCAAAATATGGAAAGAGCCCAAATGTCCATCGACAGATGAATGGATAAAGAAGATGTGTATAATGGAATATTATTCAGCCATCAAAAAGAATGAAATCTTGCCATTTGCAACATGGATGGAACTAGAAGGTATTAAGCTAAGCAAAATAAGTCAGTCAGAGAAAGACAAATATCATATGATTTCACTCATACGTGGAATTTAAGAAATAAAACTGATGAACAGAGGGGAAGGGAAGGAAAAATAAAATAACAGAGAGAGAGAGACAAACCATAAGAGACTCTTAACACTAGGGAACAAACTGAGAGTTGCTGGAGGGGGAAGGGGTAACTGGGGGATGGGCATTAAGGAGGGCACGTGATGTAATGAGCCCTGGGTGTTATATGCACCTGATGAATCACTAAACTCTACCCCTGAAACTAATAATACACTATATGTTAACTAACTTGAATTTAAACTTGAAAAAAATCACACAATTTCCCCAAGATTCCCCCTCTCTCTTTCTCCTCTTTTTATAAAAACAAATGTTTACGTTTATATGTAGCTCCTTGTAGTTAAAAAGCTGTTTTCCATTTTGTTTGTTTTTTGCAATAATACTATAGCAATCAACAGTTCTAGGTTTTTTTTTTTTTTAATATATCTTCTATGATTTCCTTAAGATAAATCTCTGTAAGTGAAATCTCTGGCTTACTCTCAAGGCTTCCGAACCTGCTACACCAAATTCTCCTTCTTCTGGAAGTGCATGCTCCTGTTTATCTCCCTGTGTCCCACACAGCACTAGATATCTGCATTCTTGTTTATCACTGCCAATCCGACTGGGAGAAAATGGTAGCCCATTTCAGAAAAGAACTCTGTTTTTATCAGTGAGATGTAAATGTTTCTGATACATTTATTGGCTATTTGTGTTTCTTCTCCTGGGGTACCCATCTTTGTAGATTGATTAATAGGGACTTATGAAGTATTAAAGTTATAACACCTTATCTGAAATTTGTGCTATCCAGTGTTCCCCCTTCAATTTGTTATTTATACTGAAGATATCTTCGGAGGTAGAGTTTTTAAATATTTTATCCCAATCCATCAATTCTTTCTTATATGGTTTCTGCCTTTGTTGCTGTGCCTGCAATATTGTCAAGGTTTTTTAAGGGATGAGCTCTTATGAGTTTTTGTGGAATTCATGTATTCATTCATTCATTCATTCATTCAACAAATACTTACTGCCCGCTTCCTGCATGACTGGTCCTATTCTTAGCACCGGAGTATTATCTAAAGCATAGAGCTGAGCTCAGAATGAGAACATTTATCCCTGAAGGACTTGGAAACTGAAATGAGCACAAACCCCAAACACATTCCAGTCTATTGAAGGACCAGCTGCACAGAAGGGTTCGGCCCCTCGCGGCCATTATAGCGATGCCACCCAGAACTCAGATTCTGGGATTTCGGGGCATTTTACAATGACTAAAATCTATGTGGGCATGACGATGCTTAGGAAAGGGTAACAGGAATACCATGGACGGGAAGGCCTGAAAAGACGCTGGGGAAAGTAGTTAATAGGCTTTGGTCCACATCAGCCCAAAAGGAATTGTCATCAATGACATAATGTTTCATTTCATTAGTCAGTTAAATGCAGATATTATCTATCCCCCAAGACTCCTTTTAGAATCTTTCTGAATCACATAATTCCAGCAAGAGAAGAACTACCTCTCCTATGAGGGTTTTGACTGAGAAAGACCCATGAGCAAGGAAAGAGCATCTTGGGTTTACTGCCCCTTGGCTGGACCTCGTCCACTCAAGGGAAGTCTCAATGTCCTCAGGTTGCCAACCCCAACCTGAACAAACTTCTGCTTATTTATTTGTTATACTTTTTATCTCACATTTTTCTTTTGAGGTGAAACAATAAATCCCCAGAAAACTCACCCCCAAAAGAAGTGTTCCGCAAGAGGCACAAAGGCTCAGCCCATAACACATGGGACATTCTAGCAAAGACTGGAACAGGACAGGATACGTGGCCTGCTCTCCTTACCCCGAGAGAGGAGATGTGGGTTTGTCTAGGTCCAGGCAGAGCACCTGGCCTTACCAAGAATACTCCCAAGCAGGTGGCCGCCCTAGGAGACCGAACCCCCTCCATTTACTGGAACCAACTCATGCCCGAAATGCCACCTGTATGGCTTCACCACCTGAGTAAATGTCCCCAGGAGACTGGAAGCCACATGAGGAGAGGAATACATCTGCTTTTGTTGATCATAACTCTAGCCTAGCACTGAAGGAATGAATGGGAGGGTGGGCAGGTGCCCTGACTTACGACTTGTGATAAATGATTTTGTAATGAGTAAATTGCTAATAGTTATTTTTATCTCATCTTATATCTTAGAATTAGGCACCAGCTGTTTGGTTTTGAGAGGAGAAACCAGCCTGAGGTCGTCCAGCATGTGTAGGAGGGACAGATAGAGATTACATGGAGGAAATACAGGTGGAAAAAGAAAAGGCCCTATCAGTGGGACCCATTTCTGGCTATTTCATGATCTTGTCTATAGCCAGCTCTGACACGGATGGTTCGTAAAAGAATCTATCCAAAATTGTGTTCCTCATTCAAAACATTGCTGAAGGACCATCTTCCGAAAGTCAGAAGTTCAAAATCAAAGCATCAGCAGAGTTGGTTCTTCCTGGAGGCTGTGAGAGAGAAACAGTTTGTACCTCTCTCCTGGCTTCTGGTGGTTCCCAGCTTTCCTTGGGATTCCTTGGCTGGTAGACGCATCATTCCTATATCCATCTATTGAATGGTAATTTCCTCCATGTGTGACACCAGTTTATTTGTCCCTTTGATACTCCTCAAATTTGACCCTGCCCCACCCTATATGGGCACCCACTCCCGGTCTCTTGGGTTGGCTCACTGAAACTGGACATGAGTTCTCCTGAAAAAAGACTCCTTTCTCCTCCCATTCAATTCCAGCCAGGGCCACTTCTCCATCTCATTTCTCTAGATTTGGTTTCCCCAAGGGTGTAGACACTAACAAGAATTACTAGGTTATCTCACCCCTTTATTATAATAAATAATAAAGATGCTATGTATATTTATTTGTTATTATGTATTGATTTATGTTATATTGCAGATACAAAGCTGCACATTATAGTTATGATGATTCAAGAATTCCATCCTCATATCCAGTTTAACCCCTGAGACAAGTCTGTGAGGTCGGCAGGCGGCATTATTCCCACTTTTCAGATGAGGACACTGGAGCCCCTGCCCCACACCACAGGTCAAGTGGGCAGTGGCCTCCTAGAGAGGAGGAGGTAGGAGCTGCAGGCAGGGTGTGGGCATCAGGGGTGTGCAGAAGTTAAGAATAATCAAAGGGTCAGTGATGAATCCGTCTCCCACTTGGCACCCCAGTGGCAGAGGTCAGGGCACAGTGGTTTCGGAGGCTCCTGGAGGGGGAGCATCCCAGACACTCTGCTCACAGTTAGGAGAAACTAGATCCTTCTTTCTCAAGAGAGCATGGAGGGTCAGCTTGAGGAGGGAGGCAGCCACTGAAGGCATGATGTCATAGCTAGAAATTCTGAGTTTTGGTGACACCAATTTACTTCTCTGTTCTGTGTGCAAGACACTTCTATGCAGCCTTTGGTTTCGTTGGAAATACAAGCTATTACATTTCCCATCATTTTTTAAAAAGATTTTTATTTATTTATTTGAGAGAGAGAGAGAGAGCACAAGCAGAGGGAGCAGAAGGCAGAGAAAGAGGGAGAAGCGCTAAAGGCAGACGCTTAACCAACTGAGCCACCCAGGCGACCTCCCTTCATTTTTATTACCAGACAAATCTTAGCCTACCTCCCTCTACTCCCTGGCTCCCAGCCGTTCCGGCCACTCTTCCTCTCTCCTGATCTTCACTCCATCTCTCCAATCCCATGCCTTCCACTCACCCCACACTTTCAAACCCTGGAAATGATTCAACCAACCCATGCTGCTTGCTGTCCTTTTCCTCATTTTACAGGGAAAAAGAGATCCTCGCTCAGTTTTAAGACAGAAATCAGTACAATAAAACTTAACTGTGCTCATCATTTTGGCAGAAACAGCCTGTTGGTTTAAGGCGGAAATTACTTGGGGCTGAATAGATGTCCTTGCCCAAGGCCGGGATTCCTTCCAGCCTGGAGTTTTCAAGCACTGCTGGGGGTGCAATGCACAAGATCACCACACAGGGGCGCTGTTGTTCTTGAAAGCCGCAACACTTCACAGGCAGCGTCTTCAGTTAGGGAAAAAATGCCAGGATCCAGGGTTGCGATATTGATTTCTTATTTCTTCTAAATGTATAATCATGGGTACTCTGAATGATTGCTTAATTTCTTAGTTCTAGAGGTGGTATCTGAAGTCTGTCTGATGCCACAGCATCCTCCAGAAGCAAATAATGAAGGTCAAGGGAAATGAGCTTCCAGCCGAAAGTTAACTTGCTAAAGTTGTTCAGGAGTTTGAAAAGGTTCCAGACCCCCAGGTTATACGGATTAGATAAACATGTGAATTTCTGCGGTCCGAGAGATACAAGGGGAGCAAATGAGTAGGCGGGCAACAAGAGTTTTAGGTTTATCTGAGGACGGTAGAGGGGAAGAAGAGGGGGGTGGGGTTAGCCTTGTAAATTACGCAGCGGCGATGGCTGCTTATGACAGAAGCGTCATTAAGCCCGCGCGTCCAGAATTTAGGAGACTGTGGGTTGAAGGCCTCGCTTCTCCCAAGTGTCTGCAGCCACCTCGATTCCTCAGATCCTCAGTTTCTCCTGGCATATAGAGGGTGCTTAGACTTGCCTGCAGACAGGGGCAGTCTGGAGCTGATACTAACGCCAAATGCAGACTATGTATTTGGAGAACATCACAGAGAACAGGTTATTAAAACGTGAAGCTTTTCTGGCATTGTGAGCCCTTGACACTCACCTGTTTGCATCTGGGGAGGAGTACAAAGGAAACTGGGGCAAGCCCGAGGTCTGAGACATGGTTCTGCCATGAACTAATGATTGTATTGTGCCCTCCACTTAATCCTAAATCTTGGGTCTGTCTTCTGTAAAGTGAGGGGCTTGGCCAAGCTGCCTTCTGAGTCTGTTCTGAGTGTAAGACATACTCCTCCTCCCCCCCGCCCCACCAGTGACAGCCTTCCTGGTCCTTCAGGCCACCTCTCTCTCTCGTACCCTCAGGTGGCCAAACTGGACCATTGACCGCACCCTGAAACAAACCCCCTTTCCTATTTGTCCTTCCTACCCTCTGCTCCATTCTCAAGTTTTACTCCTATTTCAAGTCCTAGCACAAAGGCAGCCTCCTCTGAGAAGCCTTCCCTGACTCCACAGGTACAGAGTATCCCTGTCCTTTATGAATCTGCTGTACTTTGTCTGTACTTCCCTTTTAGCATCTACCATTTTCCTCTTGTGGTATAACGATTTCTGGAACCTTTTTGTACCCACTGGGTCTTGAGGGCCGTAGTTTGCATCGGATTCGTCTACCCCACAGGATCCAGCCCAGGGGCCGGCACACATAGGGACCCAGGAGATGGCTGAAGGAATTAACAATCACGTGCGCACACACACTGTATTTTGTGTGATGGATCTGGGTTTGACTCAAACACTCTGATGTTCAGCTGATGGGACGTGGTCCCTGGTGCCCTCACACTCTCTCCTGCGGGGTAGGCAGGCTTGCAGGTGGTCAGTGCTGGGACTCTGGAGCCAGACTGCCCAAGTTCCTAGCCTGGCTCTGCCACTTGCAAGCTGGGTGAACGTGGCCAAGCTATGGAATTTCTCTGTGCATACATTGCCTCACCTGTACGGTGAAGGTCATGAGAGCAGCCACTTCCCATGGGTGCTGGGAGGATAAAAATGCCTTGTGACTTAAACTCAGGTCAGAGAAAATCCATGGCACCACTTCTGTGTTCTAATGTGAGAAGGTATTTACCTGTGGGAGCCTCATTTCCAGCTTCCCAAACCCACCAGATAACAGAGCCCCTAGTAACCTCTCATGGGCCGCCCTTTGTAAGATTACACTTTAGTGACCCCCAGCCCTGGCCTCCTGCCTTATCCCTCACCCAGTAACCAAAACTGGCTGATCCCCTTGCCGCCACCTGGGTTACCTGCCTGGGTAGCAAGGGGAAAAGCACCCAATCAAAGCAAGCTCTCCATAAATGCTAGCTTTGAATAGTATTTTTTTATTATTACTAATTACAATACTAACACCTAGGACTTCTTGCCAGTTACCAGTATCTTTCTTTCATGGTTAAACCCCCCCCCCCCCACACACACACACAACTTCTTGTGTTTATTCCTACCTCTGGTTAATTTTACTGGCTTCTTCTGCAGGGAGCTGGGAAAAGCCATCTAAGCCAGCCTGCTCCCTGGGTGGGCTCCAACTTTGCATCTTCAGAGTGCATGCAAAACAGATTAACTGGCTATCATCCCAGCCTGCCACCGGCCACTTGCTAAATTGCACAATTTGATAATGGTGAGTGTCCCGCGTCCCCCTCCCAGGCCCTCCCAGGCGCCAGTCTTGCTTCTTATCTCTGCGGTGTTACGGCTGTAATTCACCTGACCGCTTGTGACTTACATCCTCTCAGCAGATTTGAGCTTTTAGCTGCTGGGATTCGAGGGTAGAGGAAGACAGGAAAGGGGATGAAGGGAGGTGAGAAAGGACAACCCAGCAGAATAAGTGTGCTTTGAGTCACCTTCCCGAAGGAAGTTCTGGAACATTCTCTCGGGCTTAGAGCTCAGCCATGGGTGTGCCTCCCTATCCGTGGGCCTGCTCGGTCTGTATCCCGGCTGCACCATGATTTCAGAAAAAAGACAAAAGCAAAAACCAAAACCAAAACCAAAAAAACCCCCAAAACCCCAAAACAAACAAACAAACCCCAAACACATTTTCCTATCTTCATGATCCTGTTCTAATTTTTTTTCTACCTACTTCCAATTCCATGTCCTGGCAAAGAAGCTTATTTTGAATGTAGACCCTGGCAGCAAAAGAGGAGGTTATAGCTGCCCCCTTGACTTCTCGCACACTGCCTGGATTCAGTGAACTGGGGCCGTGGTTCCCGCATGGATGTGCAGGCTGGGGCGGGGCGTGGAGGGAGGGAGTGGAATGAGTGGAAACCGGCATAACCTAACCCGTCTTCCTGCCTCCAAGATCCCGTACGTCCCCCGAGCTACACTATAAACCACTGCCACAGGAAGCCAAAAGCACAGCCTTCGACCTGCCCATCAAAACCCTGAGCACAGAAGGATGTGATGTTATGCAGTCCAATTGCTTCTCGTCTCAGATGCAGAAACTACGGCCCAAGAGGCAGGAAGCAATGATGAACACCCACATAGATCTGAGGATGCGCCAGGTGTTGTTCCAAGTGCTTTACCTTTGTGCGGTTTTGTTTATGTGTCTTCCATGTCTATTTTGTGGGTGAGCCAACTGAGGCACAGATTTGCTAAGGAATTTATCCAAGATCATTCAGCCAGGGAATGGCAGCACCATGACCGCACCCAGAACCAGCCCCAGCGTCCGTGTTCTCCGCGTATCCAATGACCCCGCCTCCCCGGCAGGATCATTGTTATTTACAGCTGCACCGTTAATCTCAAGTTGTCACGGGGTCTAGAAGCGATTCTTGTCTCCAAATCCAGGTTCCCTGTTGTCTGGGGAAAAAAAACAACACACCCAAGATCTTCAGCCTGGCTTTCTGCCCCTTGCCGGCTTACTCACAAAGCACCTTTTCCACTTAGCTGCCACCTTTCCCCCGATGAACTAGCTCTTGTCAACTGCTGGCCAAGGGAAGGCACAGACGTGAGAGAATAAATGAAGCACCAAGCCCTCCCAGGCTGACCAGCCGGCAGGTTTCGGGAGACTGCGAATGTTTGACAATGACATTATCAGTATCTCGGTAGATCTTTCCAGTTCTTTCCGGGCCTGGTGCTGATCACGCAGCTCAGCTGGTGGGGAGCACTCCTGAGACCCACCATCCAAGTCTTGTCTTTATGCGGATGTCATGATCAGGGTGCCACACTGCATCCCTGAAGGGTCAGGTCCCTGGGCCCTCCCAGGCGGCAGCAGTAGGAACAACAGTAACTGTAGAAGAAATGATGCTGCGGCTAACATTTCCTGCACGCTTACCATGGGCCAGGCACTGTTCTAGGCATTCCCTATGTACCCTTTAAGCTGTCTGACCCTCACACTGCCACCATGGGGGTCCTTGCACTAGTATCAGACCCATTTGGTGGTGGAAGCGCTGAGAAATTAAACGTCCACATATCTGGAGTCAGAGGTGGGATTTGAACCCAAGCAGTCTGTTGTCAAAGCCCCTACTTATAACCATACTCTCCAGCTGGCTCAGAAAGCTCAAAGAGAGAAATGCGTGCTTCCTCCAGAGCCTGAATCTGGAGGATCGGCTCCCTGTTAGCGGTGGGCAGCTACTGACGCGGGTTATGTAGGTGCAGAGCCTAAGATCAAGTGTCAAATGCTATTTCCTTACAGCACTCATGGAGTTCCACAAAAGGCCTAAACAGAATGAATGACTTCACTTGACCTTTTTTTTTTGGGGGGGGGGGTGTCCCTTTATATATTGGGGCTAACTTGAACTGGAAACACATTGGGGAATTTAAGTTAAGAGAATCAACCTCAGTTACAAATCTGATACTTTATGAGTTTTAGGCTTAATAGGCAGTTCTGGAATATTTACAAAATATTCCCATTCAGAGCTGAGGGCAGGTAATAAAAAGAAAAGAAAACCAGCCTGAATGTTTGTGGCCAGGGCTTGGGTCTGCCAAGGGTAGGAATATTCAGGTCAGCGTTTCTCAAAAGTGAGTAATGGTACAGAGCTCTGTTAAAGAACTTGTTTTCGTGGTGCTCCAGTATTTACATTCTTTTTATTTCAATGTTATAAACATAAAACGAGGAATAAACATTTTATGCTTTTAGTTCTTACATAAGTCATACAGCCAATGAGTACACAAATAAATACAGAGATACAGAAGAGTGAGACTCAAATTCAGAAGCATTAATCCTTGTGATGGTTGTCGCTTTGCTGACCCTAAATTGCCACTCTTGTGCTTCTTAGGTCAGACAATATGGACTTGCCATTTTTGTAGGTCTGGAATACCAGTGGCAAAAAGAGTAATTTACATGTTGCGCTTTTTGTTAACTTCAGTCTTTGGATGATGAACAAGGTGGATCCCCTCACTGGAGTCTCTATTATTATTCTTATTATCATTACTATTTTTAAAATAATGTACTTGCTTTTACAGAATCAATCCAAGTGTACCCTGAGACACATGACTTAAAAACTTAAAAAAAAAACAAAACACTTTGTTTCATCAAAACAAGAGTCATTTTGTATTTTCCGCTGAGTTGCTTGTACCAAGATGGAACCCAAAGAAGAATCTGCTACCACAGTAAACCAGGTACGATGCGACAGGGCAGACCCCCTGTGATGACTTTATTCCCCCATCATTTTTTATCTTTCCCAATTACTGTGAAACTTCTGTTTGTACAGACTGCCACAACTTCATTTAGCCGAAATGTATCAATTACCTAATACGCCCTTTTCTGTCCTTTATCATTAGACTGTGGGTGACTCTGATGTACTATGCCATTTCTGTGATGCCAAATCGATTTATTAACTACTCCAAGAAACTAAATTCCCGGTTTAGAAAAAGGTCATTCCACGGAGAACTCTCGTGGCAAAAGAGAATTTTTGCTTTTGCACCTGGTGATAGATTTCAACACAGTACAAAATGAGTACAAGTCAGATGTTGTCAACCAAATGACAGCCAGCTAGGCCTTGCAAACATTTAAAGTTAAATGATGTTATTTTCGATGATGTCTAGGTTATAGGCACTGATATCTCATGGCAGTGCTTAGTCATAAGGTGATCGTTCACATGATATATACGTATAACTATCATCAGCATTGAAAAGATTACCATAAACATTGAAAGCAGTGATCATTTAAAAAATCAAATGACAAAATCATAAACAGTGGCAGAATCTGCAAATCTTCAAGTCATCTGAGAACCATTAGGAGTCTACAGATGTTGGTGTAAGGTCAGTCTTGTGCTGGGACAACGAAAAGGACCCTCAACATTTCCTTTAAAGAGGAAGAGTTATCTGTGCAGGAATGAGCATGAGTCAGCTTTATTACAGCTTGACTGAAATACAACTTTTTGGGGAGCATGTTTGAGGCAGAAAGCAGGAGCCAAGCATACAAATGACTCCACTCCAGCGAGAGCAGAAAGCAAAGCAAACCCTGAGGTTTAATCTCTGGCTGTGCTGTTTTGAGGTGTAGGGCTCCTTCTCCTACTACACTGGTCACCTTCTTCATGATACGCAGATCACAGGAAATGTGGTAAAAGTAGAGCACAAGGGGCGCCTGGGTGGCTCAGTCGGGTAAGCACCTGACTCTTGGTTTCGGCTCAGGTCATGATCTCAGGGTCTTGGGATTGAGTCCCCTGTCTTGCTCTGCGCTCACCGGGGAGTCTGCCTAAGATTCTCCCTCTCCCTCTGCCCCTCCCCCTGCTTGCTCACACACTGACTAAATAAATAAATAAATAAATGAAATCTTAAAAAAAAAAAGAATAAAGCATGAGTTAAGAAAACAAGATGGTGATGGTGGTTCTTGATCTGTTGGGAGGCCAAGGGATGGTCCCTCCATCACAGCGATGAGCCATTTCCCCAAAGCTTCACCGACAGGAGGAGGGCGGGATTTTAATGTCATTACATCGGAAAGGTCATGGCATCTGGCTTTCACCCAAAGTCAGATTCTAGAAGGAAGAAATGTTTCCTGACCAAGGGGGCTTTAAAAGGGGGCTATTCCAGCTCATTGCCTCAACTAACACTGACCTTGCTGGGGTGAAAGTGGCAGCAAAAGAAGACAGCACGTATCTGAGGGACAGGCAACAGCAGTACCAGAGAGTCATGGAGGGAAGCAAAGATTTCCGTAGAATTAACCAATACAGACTCATTACTGCAAGATGGTCCTCTGAACAAGCACACAAGTGAAGACTAAGGGTTTTGGAGGAAAATAAAAAGTAGGCACCCTAACACAGGCATCTTGGGGTGACACTCCATGGGATATACAGGAGACAACCCAGAGCCTTCCAGAAGGACCTGTGCTCTGCCACAGGGGTTATAGATGGCTACCAGTTTTATTATTTTTTTTAAGATTTTATTTTTAAGTACTCTCTACACCCAACGTGGGGCTTGAACTCACAATTCAGAGATCGAGAGTCACATGCTCTACCAACTGAGCCAGCCAGGTGCCCCATGATGGTTACCAGTTTTTAAGAGAGGAGGACCTTGGGACTTGGTATTAGGATGTACAATACGATATGACATGATACAATACAAATCAATATAATTAATTATGAACAGTATGTAACAATGTCAATGTAACTGAAGAAAATTGTACAGTTGGACCTTGAACAACACAGGTTTGTACCACACTGGTCCACTTATATGCAAATTTTTTTCAATAAATATAATTCAGTACTGTAAGTGTATTTTCTTTTTTTTTTATTATGTTATGTCAATCACCATACATTATATCATTAGTTTTTGATGTAGTGTTCCATGATTCATTGTTTGTGTATAACACCCAGTGCTCCATGCAGAACGTGCACTCCTTAATACCCATCACCAGGCTAACCCATCCCCCCACCCCCCAGTAAGTGTATTTTCTTAACATTATCTTTTCTCCAGCATACTTTGTTGTAAGACTAGAGTATGTAATACATATAATGTCCAAAATAGGTGTTGACTCCTTTTTTAAAGATTTTATTTATTTATTTGACAGAGAGAGAGAGGGAGAGAGAGAACAAGCAGGGGAAGTGGCAGGCAGAGGGAGAAGCAGACTCTCCCCTGAGCAAAGAGCCCGATGTGGGACTCGATCCCAGGACCCTGGGATCATGACCTGAGCCGAAGGCAGATGCTTAATTGACTGAGCCACCCAGGCGCCCCAAGGTGTTGACTCTTTATGTTATCAATAAGGCTTCCAGTCAACGGTAGGCTATTAGTTACGTTTTGGGGGAGTCAAAGTTATACACAGATTTTCAAGTGTGCAGGGGTGGAGGGTAGGGGTTTGGTGCCCCAACCCCTGCATTATTCAAGGGTCAAGTATACGTCATTTTCATTACCAAATGTGGCGTTAGGCATTCTCATGAGTTATTTTCATAAAGTCTGAGTTAATGTCACATGCAGTACCTCAACAGCGTGTACCAACTCAACCATAAAATCAAGACTGGATGCCCACAGTGGGCAACACCAAAAGCCCACAGCAGGTTGCTGCCCTCCCTTCACCCTTCTTACCAAATACAGCCTTCAGGAGGCTGGTTTCCCTGAGTCTATTACCCGTAACCAACCTCAATGGGATGGTTGCCTTGTGAGTCTGGGCTCTGAAATCCCCGGGTGGACACAGCTGTCTAGGTGCACATCAACTATGGGAAAGAACACACATCTCCAAGCACAAAGACAACACAAACCTGGAGCCTGTCACTACAGATGGGCTTCTCTCGTCTCTGGGATAAGCCTGAGAGCCAGTGAAAGAAATGAGCGCTCACTCCCGCCCCCCAGCCTAGACTCGTGTCCTACACACCCCCCGCGGCCAGTCACCTGCACCCACACTCACAACTGCCTCTACCTTCCTTTCTCAGCATTCCACATGCAGACGGCACAAGTGCTCAGCGGATGTTTGGCTAGGTGGCATTTTCCTTTACAGTTGAGAACCGCCCACCCAGGCTCTTGGGTGACATTTAAACACCCCCTTACACTCCCTCCCATTTATTGTCTACAGTAACGCGAACATCTGGATTCAGACGTCCCCAGCAGCCCGAGGACACCTTGCAAAGGAGAGGGTCACGTTCTATACAGAAAACAGCAACCCTGAGAAGCTGAAGCGATGTTCGGATTTTCAAAAGAAGGTACAAGGCAGGGACCGCAGTGGCAAGTGAGAGCTGATTACGGCTCAGGAAGTGGAAGATGAAATCCCAGTCACCATACGAGGTCCCCGGCAGGGACTCCTTCAGCTAAGAGGGGCAAGCACGGAGGCCCAGGGTCAGGGGTGAGGTCTGTGCCTCCCCCAAACTCCGACGGCCGGGCGCCTCAGGAGCTTGTGTGTGGTGACGTGAAGCTGCGGGGCTGACGGGTGGCAGATGCACCCACACATACACACGTCTGCGTGTGTGCACATACAAGCACCGTCCACGCCATCACACAACCAGCCTGGGTGGGCAGCATAGCTTTACCGGGAATTCCCGGCCGTTGAGGCTCAGGTGACCGCCCAGGGTGACACGGTCAGTCATCAGTGGGGCCAGACTCTGAACCTGGGTCTTCTAAAAGTGAGTTCTTTGCTCCTTGCTTTGTTAGAAACGTCCTTTTGAGAGTTTAAACGGCTAAACAAATGTAAGGGGTTATTCCCCTTGTATTATGGTCATTTGGGGTCGGTTTGCTATGCTGCTCAGGGTAGACCAACTAGTCACTTTTTTGGGGTAAAAGGAAGGGTAAAAAATATTGTGAAAAGGTCCTCTTCCCCCTCTTTTCCACGCTGCCTTCCACCGTCTTGCGTGAGGTTCAGGCTCATGAATGAGAGATTGGGAAGGCAGGAAAGGACTTGCAGGGGTAAAGTCCGGCCTCTCTGTTAGGTGTCACCCAGCCCTCTCCTCGCATTCTTGCTCCAGTGACTTCGTCTCAAAATGTGGCTGATTCTGTTTGAAACACCTCTGATTGTCAAGGAATTTTCCCTCCCTTTACACTGATTTTTAAATCAGTTTCCCTGCAACCTCATCTCACTCAGTTCTGCCTTCTTCAACTTCTTATGAATCCCTTTGAGTTTTTCTCTTTTCTGGGGTCCCCACTTGCTTGCATGGTCCTTCCTGCTGATGAATTTTCCAGCCTCATCACCCTGCAGGTTACTCTCCCAGTGAGAAACTGAGATTTGTCATTGTTCTCTTAAAATGGGTGCCTTACCATGTAGATAGCACTTCCGATGTGCTCTTGCTATGTCACTTCTCCTAATTTAGACACTATACTTCTACCTGTGGCAGTGACCGCAGTGGTGGTCCTTTCACTCAGCCTTCATTTTGTCCCACTTCAGCATATGACAGACAAATGAGCTCTATAAACCATAAAATTTCATTCCATAACATTGCATTTCATGTGGTCCAAAAGTTGAGATCTTGTAAAACACTGTCCTTTAGCCTATTTGTCATGCTTGCTCTCTGGGGCCACCCAGAGCGTCCCGAGGCATGTGGTGTCTCTGCATTTCTGGGGACAGCTCACACAGCATGCTGGTTGGCAGCAGAGGGGTAGGTGACAGGGGTTTCCCTGAGGGGTGAGGGAGAAGAGAAAGATAGTGGGGTCAGCTCACCCCTCCGTGATTCCTTGGGTTGGCTGGGGTCCACCACTGAAAGCCACTGCTTCTGTCTTGTGAACCTTCCCAAATAATTACTCTCCTCAGGTTCAGACTTGCTTCATCTCTTGCTACTTTCTGTACTCTTCCCATATCTTTCAAAGTCTTTTTATTAAAATATCCTCAAATATCATCAGTGAGCCATCTGTTTCCTTTGAGACCTTTACTCATCCTTCTTGTGACTCCAAATCTTTTTGTTGTTGTTGTTGACCTCTGGATGTTTCATAAGACTCCAACCTTTCTCACTGTTAGCCTATCTGAATATTATTCGTTCAGCTTTGGTTACTTTATGTTTTTCTCCTTAGCTTCCTTGCTTTGTTGCATGCATCCTTGTATAATCTAAGCCCTACAGAAAGCTTCCTATGTAGCTTTTTAAAATTTATTTAGATACTTCCTTTTTCTTTCTCATCAGAATCACTTGGAAATCCCAAACTGCCACAGAATTGCAAGGTTGGAAGGGACCTGGAAGGTCACGTCGTCTAAGCCTCCCCATTGAGCATCCCCTCATTTGAGCAACATCTCACAGATATGAAATCATTTGTGGATTCTGCTCTTTATTTCTAGTAACAAAGTAGTTGTGATACCCTCACAAGTGATGGAATGTGTTGCAACAATTAGTCTTGTGAACCCAGCCAATTATCAAAGATTCTCCCATCTGCTTTGAAGCCCTTCAGGAGAACAAGCCAGGGCTGGGAAGGCTTAAAAGAGACAGAGCAGAAATTATTCTTTAGGAATTGATCCAACATGAGGAGGCAGACAAGGAAAATCTAGTTAACATACCTCTCTACCCCTACTCCGGGAAGCTCACGATGGCTTGATTTTATATCAGGGATTCGTGTTCATAATGGTATTTTCAAGTAAAGAAGATAAGATAGCAAATTCTGATCATAACATTTTTCTAACTTAGCGATTCGTAATAAAATGAACAATGACAACATCAAAATAGTGAAAAACCAAATAAAAATGTTATCAGCAGCAACCAAAAAGGGAAAGAGACCTAATAGCCTACCGCCACTCACGTGCACAACTGCAGGCAAGGAAATTCTGCAGAGAAGCAGGGGAGGAAGGCTCAACCTGTAACTGCCACCCTGACCAAGGTCGTTGCTCCTCAAAAGCAAACCCAGGAGGAAGCAGAATGGGGAAACTGCCTGTGAATCTGGCAAGGAGAGAGCTTTTCCCTCTTTTAAAGAGGCAGAATGCGAGGGATGTGGGGACAAATGAAGGTAAGAAGGTAAGTCAATGATGGGCTGACTTTCAATGATGGAGGGGCATTTCAACCATCCTCCCATTTTCATAAAGTGTGTCTGGCTCTCCCTCTAGTCTGCCAGACCTCTACTTCGATATATGCACAGAACGAATTCAATTACAGAAACAACCCTGAGCAGTTGTGAGGCTTAGTGAACAGAATCAGCACGATGGCAAAATTGTCATTTATTTTTCCTCTCTGTTAAAATGCAAGAATCATGACAGGTGAGAATTCTGTATGCTCTGCCTACTGCCTATAAGCTGTGGGCACAGCGTCTTGAAAGTGCCTTGCACAAAGCTGACCTTCAGTTAACATCTGTTGAGTGAAAGAATCAGAATGAACTGCTAAAATGGGGAGGTGGAGGAAAGAGAAATGGGAAGAAGTTTTAATACATATTTTTCATAGCAGGGAGTGGATTGATATGCTATAAAACTGAACCATGTGGTCAATACAAATATTATGACTCCAATCACTTTTATAGTCTCTTTTGTTTAGGCATCTTCAAGGAAACAATGTAGTTGCACAGTCAACATTTACATGAGGTTCAGAATTCTTCCAGTGTTACTCCAGTCTCTTTTACTTCTATATATAAGTAAAATTGACCTAACTGTATGTTTTTTAATCAAAGAAAGGCGTTAGAGTATGATCCCCATTTTACAGTTTGTCTGTCTAGCCACCCAGCTTCTCTCTCAGACACATATTCTTTGAAAGAATCTGAACTCATGTCTACCTGATACTCAACATTGTTATTTTGGGATGGTGCAATCTGGAAGATTATTTTACTTTTTTCTCTTTGTACTTGTCGGCAACTCTTGAATTCTTTGAAATGAGAATGTATGATTTTAATAGAAACAATACTGCAATTTTTTCTTTAAAATTTTATAAAAATAGTCACCATCTGTCACCATACAACATATCGTGGTGAGCACTGAAAAATGTATAGACTTGTCAAATCACTATGTTGTACACCTGAAACTGATATAACAATGGCGTGTCAATTATACTTGAATTAAAAAAAAACTGCAGATATTTACATCATAAATGTGAACACCATAAAGATTCCCTACCACTAGATATTTTGCTATAACATTAAAATATAATAGATAAAGTAAGAAGATAGTAAAAGTAGATATTGGTATATTATGTGATCGCCACAGATTGAAAATGTCTGATCATTTGATTTTGTTTCTATTAAAAATAATTAATGATAATTAGGAGGACCCAGACTGTAAGTTGAATGTTGCTTTGCTTATTTACAAAAGTTTTCTTAATCTAATTCACCATTTCCCTCTTTCTATTGTTTTCCTTTTTAAAACAGACTGTCACAGAGGCTTCTGGCTCTATTCTAGACTGAGCATGTGACCATATGCTAGCTAAGGTGGTTCCATTTTTAGGAGACCTAATTATTGGCTATTAAGCTCTCTTGTCATTTCTAGAATCATTCTAAAATGCATTCCATGGAACAATACATTCCTAGACTCACCTACTTTCCTTTCTCTTTCTCATGCTATGGACAAGGTAACCTAAGGCAGACTGCTGGGAAGCATGAAAACTGTAGGGTCACATGTGTTTGTCTACATGCTTCAGGAGTTTGAGTGAATGACCGAATTGTCAGCCTCATCGTCTTCTATAAATAATAATATTTTCCACTCAGGACACAGTAGACATTGCTGCTATGAACATTGGGGTGCAGGTGCCCCTTCTTTTCACTACGTCTATATTTTTGGGGTAAATACCTAGTAGTGCAATTGCTGGGTCGTAAGGTAGCTCTATTTTTAACGTCTTGAGAAACCTCCATACTGTTTTCCAGAGTAGCTGTACCAGTTTGCATTCCCCCCAGCAGTGTAAGAGGGTTCCCCTTTCTCTACATCCTCGCCAACATTTGTTGTTTCCTGTTTTGTTAATTTTTGCCATTTTAACTGGTGTAAGGTGGTATCTCATTGTGGTTTTGATTTGTATTCCCTGATGGCTAGTGATGTTGAGCATTTTTTCATGTTTGTCTGTCTGTTAGCCATTTGTATGTCTTTGGAAAAGTATCTGTTCATGTCTTCTGCCCATTTTTTGACTGGGTTATTAGTTTTTTGAGTGTTGAGTTTGAGAAGTTCTTTATAGATCTTGGATATCAGCTGAGATGCCCTTCAACAGATGAATGGATAAAGAAGATGTAGTACATATACACAATGGAATATTACTCAGCCATCAGAAACGATGAATGCCCACATTTGCATCGACATGGATGGAACTGGAGGGGATTATGTTAGGTGAAGTAAGTCAAGCAGAGGAAGACAATTATCATATGGCTTCACTCATATGTGGAAAATAAGCAATAGCACGGAGGACCATAGGGGAAGGGAGGGAAATCCAAAGGGGGAGAAATCAGAGAGGGAGATGAACCATGAAAGACTATGGACCCCGAGAAACAATCTGGGGGTTTCAGAGGGGAGGTGTAGGGAGGGGGTAACAGGGTGATGGGTATTGAGGAGGGCATGTGCTGTGATGAACACTGGGTGTTATACTTAACTAATGAATCACTGAACACTACATCAAAAACTAATTATGTACTATATAGTGGCTAATTGAACATAAAAAAAAAAAGATATATATCTCAGGGTGCCTGGATGGCATAGTTGGGTGAGCACCCAACTTTTGGTTTCTGCTCAGGTCATGATATCAGTGTCGTAAGATTGAGCCCTGAGTTAGGCTCTGCATTCAGCTTGAGATTCTCTTACTCTGCCTCTGCCTCTCCTTCCTGCTCTCTCTCAAATAAATAAATCTTTTTTTTTTTTTAAGATTTTATTTATTTATTTGACAGAGAGAGACACAGTGAGAGAGGGAACACAAGCAGGGAGAGTGGGAGAGGGAGAAGCAGGCTTCCCACTGAGCAGGGAGCCCAATGTAGGGCTTGATCCCAGGACCCTGGGATCATGACCCGAGCCGAAGGCAGACACTTAACGACTGAGCCACCCAGGCGCCCCTCAAATAAATAAATCTTAAGAAAAAGAGAAATGTATATGACACAAATACATTTTACAAAAATGGTATTTCAAAAATAACAGGAAAGATGAAAAAAAAAAAACACCCCACAGTAGAGAATGCAGTTTTAATTTATGTTTCTTTGTTTCAGCAGGGGATATTGTAGGATACACAGTGGAAAGTGCCCCAGTTTAAGAGTGAGGACACTGGGATCCCATTCCTTGTAGGCACTGCTGGGCAACACACCTAACTTCTCTATGGCTTAGCGTCATTACCTAGAAACAAGAGGGTTAGACTGGATCCCTGGTTCTCAACCCTGGCTCCACATCAGAGTCACCTCGGGACCTTTATGAACTAGTGATGCCTCATCCTCACCCCAAGCTGTGGGGGACTTGGATTTGGACAGACTATAAAGCTCTGCAGGTGATTCTAAGGTACAGCCAATCTGAAGGACCACTGAGCTACCTGATCACCCAGCTACCCTTTTTCTCAAATCCTATCTTACATCACAGAATGTCTTATTACAGGCATGGTTCTGGTTCCCCAACACTGAGAAAAGTGGTGGCCAAACTGTATCAGACCCTCTTGTGTATGGCTTAGAGATCCTCAGGTAGGAGGAGACAGAAAACACCCTATCTATCTAAGCAGATATACCAAAGATGTAATGACATCAGACTCTTTGTTCCACTGACATGTCATGCAGGGTTCAGCATTATCTTCAGAAGCTTGCCACTCTTTATTTGATTTGGCCATTAAGAGAGCCTCTTTTCCCTCCACTCGTCATACTTGTGATGGTGGAGGTTTGCATCACTGCCAAATGGACTTATAATGTTATTAGCTGCTGCTTCCCTACTTTCGTCTGTTGGTAGCTCATCTGGGAATTCCAAATCTTTCCCCAGTACAACTTCTTGCAGAGTGGAGTGGCTAGGTTCCTGAAAGTGCACATTGACCCAGGAGACTAGTGTGGAAATGGCCACAGAGGAATGTGGAAGGCTTTGCACACCCATTGCATCCAGGCTGCCTGGTAGCTTTGTAAAGCATCAACTTGGCTAGGCTGAATCACCTTCCCAGGGTTCCCTTTCCCCAGTGTTTCAGGGACATTCCTTGTGGGAATGGAGAGCGGAAGTGAACACGACTCACACCTTGTCCCTTATCAGTGGGCTCACGTCCTTGGGGCGGGGCAGCAGCCAGCCCTGCCACTGCCCCACCTTCCCCTTCATTTTCCTTGAGCTTCTCTGACTCCTGGGCCAGGTGCCTGTTTACCTCTGTCACGCTGGGAGCCAGCATGGGCTGCAGGACAACGACATCATCAAGGGAGGCAATGAGAACCGACATGGGTCTCAGTCAGTCTTTGTGGGTTCCAGTGTGGGTCCCAGCTTGTCCTTGTGCTCCCTGCTTTACATCCGTCTTCCCTTGCTGACTGCCTGTCCTCTGGACTCTGAGCTCCAACATCAGAGGACCCGAGGTGAACACTGTATTGTGATTGCTTCAATAGTTAAGAATATCAGCTGTCATGACTTTGAAAAATCAAATCAAATCAAATCTTCACCCGAGGTGAAGACAGCAGCCTTACAGAGACTGCACAACAACCACAACTGCCTAACGTCCAATCCCTGTAACAAATATTCATATCTCTACTTGTAATGACATTCAATGCTACCTCTTAGTGGTTCTGCTTCTCTGATTGAACTGAGTGACCTTTTCAATCTTCATATCCAATGCTACCTCTATTTGAAATCTTTAGTGCCTCCCACTGCTCTGGAGACCAGAGTCCCCGTCTGCCCTTCCAGCCTCACACCATGCCATGCCCCTCTGCCTTCTCTCTGCTCCTGCCACCATGATCATCTTTTTCTGTACTTGATGTGCTCTCACCCATGATAGAGATTTTGCACATGCTGTTCCCTCTGCCCACTTCTCTCTTTTTAGCCATCTCTACCTGGCTCACACCAACCTGTCTGTCATACTTCAGCTTGATGTCAACCTACTCAAATTGTGTGCTCATCTCTTACATCATTGTGTACCTCACCTTTGAGTGTCCTCACTCATGCTTGTCCATTTATTTGTGGGATGTCTTGCCTAACGTTTCTGTCCTCCCTTGGATTCTAAGCTCTGGGAGGGCAGAGAGGGCTGTCTATTTTTGCTTTCCATTGTATTTTCCCTGCATACCCAGTACCTTGCATACCCAGTACCAATTAACTTTTCTTCTTGGCACAAGAAATATCAATGGAATAAATGAATAAATAAAAGATGCTAGACAGATGAAGGAGATGGAGGGGGAGCAGCAGGAAAGCATCAAGGGGATGAGGTATGAAGGCAGCCAAGGCTTGGAGCCCAGCCAGGCTTGGGGGTCCGTCGGGGCCAGCCACTGGGGGGGGTGAGGGGAGCTGATCCTGACAGCACACAGTTAGGTGCTGCGTTTCTCTCCAAGAGATTAGGAATTACTCGCTCCTATAAGATGAATGCTTGTTGTGAACTAGACAGATTTCCCTTTTCCACGGCCAATTTTTGCTAATGATATTTCAAAGTCATGACAGCTGATATTCTTAACTATTGAAGCAATCACAATACAGTGTTCAACTTTTTTTTTCTTGAAGTTTGAATTTCTTTAAAGTGAAAGTAGAATTTGGAAATGTATCATTCCCTTCAGAATAAATTAGTGAGTGTCTGCAGAAGAAAGAAAACAATTAACACATTCATGGATTATGGGTAAGTTTTTACCATTTTTTCTAACAGTACTTTATATAAGAAAAGCTTTCTGCCCCGATTTTAGTTGATTTATCCATGTGCTTGCATTTGCCACATGTTTGAATTTCACAATTTCTGCTTCCAGCCTAGCACAACTGTGGACACAATGCTGGAGCATGAAGTCTGAATGGAAGGTTCTAGAAGATTGGTGCTTATCTGTGGCCCCAAAAGGAAGTAGCCAGCAACCTGGGAGGGTCATGTCTCTAGATCTCAGACCTGGAATAAGAGCCAGGAAACCTGGTTTTTGTTTTTGATTCCACCACTAACTAGCCATGAAAGATCTCACTTAATCGGCATCTCTGACTCTCTACTTCCTGGCCTGTAAAATGAGTCAGTTGGACCAGAGGATCACAAAGGACCTTTAAACTCTGGCATATTATGATTCTAAGGTTTACCCTTTCTGGCAGCAATTATGGTAAATGGCTCTTATTAGACAGATACAATGACTTTTGGGGAGATTGTGTAATAGCTAAATTTATGAATTACTTAATCATGAGCTTTGCCCTGTTTTTCCCTTAAAACATTTTACCTCTGAACGTTTCTCATATAAATATTTTAAATCTAAGTATAACATTTTTTGCATGAAAAGTATCCCATAATTTTATTTCACGTGAAAAATTATGGTTTATAATTAAAATTTTTCATAAGTGTCCCAATGTTTTCCTTCCCCCCACATTAGACCTTCTCTAGCACCCATATTAGGAATTTTCCAGGCCACCACAATAGCTGATGTGAAAGGCGTCACTTTCAACTAAAACTATGGCTCTTTACACTCTTCTGTTTTATTTGGCATTCATCTATTTTAAGGAGCCATTTATTTTTTTGAAGTTTTTTTTTTTTTTTTGCGGTTTTCCTACACTTTGCTGTTCCTACCATCTGTTGTTGAGTCTTTACACAAGTCTGTTTATTTAGCATGTGCTCTCCCTGGACTTTAACTTTAAATTCTAGTTTAACTTTTATTGTTAATTTGAGGATGTGCAATGGAATCAGAAAAATCTATGAAAATTAATTTGATAGACTCATGTAATTAATGTGATTCCAAGAATTTATTCACATGGGATAGACTTCAACTTTATGAATTTACACAAAGTATTCAAACTTGAATATAAACTATCCGAACAGTTTTATTGTGGGATTTTTTTCTTCCTCTGAGTCTTCAAAAATAGCTTGTGTCTAAATGATGAAAAAACAAACTAACCAGCCATAATTATTGGTGGATCTTGGGAAGTAAACAATTATACCACTGAAGATGTTCCTGCTCATGACAATTAGTTTCCAAATATTTCCTAGACCATGCATCAGGCCCTGGGGACCAGTGATGAGATGGGTGACACAGTCTGACTCTCGGATGTTGGAGGGGCCTTTCTAAAGTTTCTCTGCCATTGTTGGGGAATAAGTTAATTCCAGTGATTTTCCTCCACCACACTTCCATCACCTACTTGTGCCCTGCCTTTTGCCATAGGCAGTATCCAGGGAGATCTCCCTGCCTTGGGAGGGAGTGACCAGGCAGACCAGGAGTCAGTCCTCTGCATGTGAGTCCAGAAAGCTCATTTAAGCTTTAGAGCCTTCCAGGAAAAGCAGTCTATAGGATGAATGGTGGTAAAGGAGAGAAGGAAAGGAAGCTGAGGAGTCAGGCACCCCTGAGGGGCCTGGGTACTCAGATGCACAGTTAATAGAACAAAGATTTGGGCATCTGGGATAGCGATGATCTGCACCCCTCCACGTCCCAAGGGAAACAGAGGGAGTCTGCAAGGTCCTACATTTCTGCACCTCAGCCCCACAATTGGTATCTGATATTCCCGGCATGATGTAGGAGCAGAAATAATGTGTATAGCAGATGGGTCTGAGATGCCCAGCAGAATTTCCCACCCCTAAGAGGGGTAAATTGAGTATTTTATGTGCTTCCGAAAAAAGCACTGATGATGCACATGAAAGAGAAGAACACTACAACTAATACTAATAATAAGAAATATACCAGCCCTTTACTTGTAATGTCATTTGCAAATATCTCCTCCCATTCCGTGGGTTGCCTCTTAGTTTTGTGGACTGTTTCTTTTGCTGTGCAGAAGCTTTTTATCTTGATGAAGTCCCAAAAGTTCAATTTTGCTTTTGTTTCCCTTGCCTTTGGAGATGTATCTTGAAAGAAGTTGCTGTGGCCGATGTCAAAGAGGTTACTGCCTATGTTCTCCTCTAGGATTTTGATGGGTTCCTGTCTCACTTTTAGGTCTTTCATCTATTTTGAGTTTATCTTTGTGTATGGTGTAAGAGAGTGGTCCAGTTTCATTCTTCTGCATGTAGCTGTCCAATTTTCCCAGCACCATTTATTGGAGAGACTGTCTTTTTTCCATTGGACATTCTTTCCTGCTTTGTCGAAGATTAGTTGACCATAGAGTTGAGGGTCCATTTCTGGGCTCTCTATTCTGTTCCATTGATCTGTGTGCCTGTTTTTGTGCCAATACCATGCTGTCTTGATGATCACAGCTTTGTAACATAGCTTGAAGTCAGGCATCGTGATGCCCCCAGCTTTGGTTTTCTTTTTCAACATTCCCCTGGTGATTCGGGGTCTTTTCTGGTTCCATACAAATTTTAGGATTGTTTGTTACAGCTCTGTGAAAAATGCCAATGGTATTTTGATAGGGATGGCATTCAAAGTGTAGATTGCTCTGGGCAGCATAGGCATTTTAACAATGTTTATTCTTCCAATCCATGAGCATGGAATGTTTTTCCATTTCTTTGTCTTCCTAAATTTCTTTCATAAGTGTTCTGTAGTTTTTAGAGTATAGATCCTTTACCTATTTGGTTAGGTTTATTCCTAAGTATCTTATGATTTTTGGTGCTATTGTAAATGGAATCTATTCCTTAATTTCTCTTTCTTCAGTTACATTGTTAGTGTATAGAAATGCAACTGATTTCTGTGCATTGATTTTTGTATCCTGCCATGTTGGTGAATTGCTGTATGAGTTCTAGTAATTTGGAGGTGGAGTTTTTTGGGTTTTCCACATAAAGTATCATGTCATCTGCGAAGAGAGGGAGTTTTACTTCTCCTTTGCCAATTTGAATGCCTGTTATTTCTTTCTGTTGTCTGATTGCTGAGGCTAGAACTTCTAGTACTATGTTGAACAATAATGGTGAGAGTGGGCATCCCTGTCATGTTCCTGACCTTAAGGGAAAAGTTCTCAGTTTTTCCCCATTGAGAATGATATTTGCTGTGGGCTTTTCATAGATGGCTTTTATGATATTGAGAAACAGATATGGAATATAGATAGCTCTTGCTATAGGGCAGACACTATTTTAAATATTTCTATATATGAACTCATTTAATCCTTCCAACACTCCTGTGAAGTAGGGACTACTTGATGCACATCCACAGTTGGCCCAGTAAATGGTAGGTCTGTTCTCTTTATATTCATGATGTCCCAAGGACTTAAACCAGTCCTCGTCCTCTGAGTTTGTTGGATGTCACAAATGGCACCTGGTATTTACTGTTCACAAAGACATAGCCTCTCCAGAGGCCAGGACATATTGGGATTCAAAAATGATCTCACAAATAAAGAGTCACTCTACAGTTTAGGATTTTAAAGTAGGCCAATTATGAGACAAAAATGAAGGTTTTTTTTTTTTTTTTTATAATTATACATGTTACGGGGAGAGGGGGGCAGAAGGGGAAGAGCTCAGGGTTGGAAAAATGTCTTAGTTTGGGTCAGGAGTGACCCAGATGTTGGGTCTCTGGGCTGTGAGGGTGGCTTCTCATGACTCTGTCCTACAGGTAGACCCTGGTGGGGGTCATTCCATTTCCTGTAAAGAGAAATAGGTGGCTCCAGCTCCTTTCATAATGATGGTGATCTTGATGTCAATGACCGAGGAAGCAGCCCTCAGTGAACACCTGTGGACATTTTCTCATTCACTCTTTATAACAACACTATGCAGTAGGTTCCCCTGTCCCCCTTTTGCAGGAGAGGAAACAGGGCCACACAGTCAGATAGTCAATGAGAGGCAGAGCCACATCAGTGCAGCTGGGATCTGGGCTCCTGCTCTGATTTATATGGCGTTGGCTCTTTGCTCACTGATTTCACTCATGTACAAATGCTTCCCAACACTCTGAGAAGTTCCCCCAAATATTACTTACTATAAAGGAAGGCTACCATCAGATATGATTCTGCAAGCATTTTCAGATGGGAGGAAGTGGGACAAAAAGATGAGGGATGCCATAAGTGCCAGGACTAGGAAGAGAAGGCAGGAAGCCTGCTGCCCAAGATGCCAGTCTTCTCCCTTTGGTCCACTTCCTGCACTTGCCAGTGACCCTGAGTAAGAAAGCCCCAGGGACCACTCTCTGAGGAGGAGAAACACTTACCCAACAGCATGAAGTTTCTCAGCTTTGCCAAGCCCTCCAGCAAGAGTGAATTCTCTCTCACAACATTCAAGGGGAGCTCCTCAGAGGCAAAACGAAAGGTCACCTTGGGAGAGTTTTCTCTACCCTCATTTATGATTACAAGTATTCCAGGCTGAAAATAGATTTTGGCCATGTTTACAAATTAAAGCACAGTTCAGGGAATATGCCACCTTCCTCACTTGTCCCTTTGGAATTCTTAGTTCAGCATTACATTGAAGATCAAAGCCAGCCCTAAACACAAGACAGGGGAGGTGGGGGGATGCCCATAGTGGGCTGAGTGAAAATCCCAGCCCCATTACTAACCAATCCCGGGGTCCCCCAGCAGGGCAAGTTAGGTTCATCTTTATCAAAAGAGCCCTATGTGGTGGTGTTTCACTTCATTGTTTGGAATAGTAAATAAGAAAACACACATTAAGTCCCGGTTAACCAGCAGCAAACAAACTTCCAATTGCATAGCTCCTTACTACATGACTTAAGGAATACATCCCATTTGCCTGAACCTTCTGTCTTAAGAATTCTCTGGAAGCAATACTGAGGACCCTTGGCTGCTGACTGTTGAAATCCCCCCACATGTGCACCCTGCCTAACACTATTGTACAATAGCAGTCCTCAGACTCTTTTCTTCCTCATGTTATCCCCAAAAGAATACTGAAAAACTAGGAACCCTCTTACATATTTCAACATAACATCTAAACATTTAAAAGGATGTTAAAATGGCTGCAAGGATGTAATTTCAGGTGCCATGTCCATGACAACCAAGCTTTAAATATATTTTTGATAAAACCTCAGAGAATTGAATCATTCAGCTTATGAAAAAGGACTGCCATATAACCCAAATGGCAAGCAAGGCTCATTCTCGGGCAGACCAAGTTTAGGGAAATATGTGGAAGTTGAAGATTCCCTTAAAATATCTAGTTAAAAGAGTCGTTTTCCACTTGCCCTTAGCTCTAGATTTCCCACTGACACCCTGGGGAACTAAAAGGAAAAGAGGATTCCAGGGTGCACCTATGTATCTGACACCTGGAATACCCTCTCCTTACTGACAACAACCAGAAGTGAACTTTAATAAAACAGAAATATCTACAAAAAGCACAATTTAGATAGCTACTAAATCATACCACTCAGAATATATCACTTTCTTGATTTTTTTCTTACTTTTAATTCCCCAAAATGACCAAAAAGAATAAATTTCACTTTTAAAGCTATTTCTAAAATTCAGTAAATATTTCGTGCACAGACTGAAACTTATGCTTACCAAACAAAAATATTACCCTTTGCGTTTTTCACTGTTTTCACTTTCAAATACAAAATTTAGATGCAGGTATAAACTCGAAGTGGTCACACAGAATGACAGAATTGAAATAGCTTATGTCTGTTTCATTGTGCTATCAGTGTTTATTTTAATCTATTAAGACTATTTAAATAGTGCCATAGAGGTTTGAGACATGAACCGTGCCTAATTCCAAACTGTTATGCACTTGGTCTCAAAATGAGTGCATGCCCTGCTAATTGTGTTGGGAGTCCCCTATAACTATTGGTTCTCTGAGTTAGCTTCCATGTAGAATAGGAGGTTATTAAGGATAGGTAATTACAATGTGCTAATTTGAAGCATACATATATAACATTATATCTCAATAGGAACTGTAGCAGTTAAGAACTCTTAGACCAACAAAATAATTTTAGGGGGAGGAGTTTTTTTAAAAAGATTTCATTCATTCATTCATTTTAGAGAGAGAATGCAAGTCGGGGGAGAAGCAGAGGGAGAGGGAAAGAGAATCTGAAGCAGACTCTACACTCAGTGGGGAGCCCAACATGAGGCTTAATCTCACGACCCTGAGATCACCACCCAAGCGAAAACCAAGAGTTAGATGCTCAACCAACTGAGCCACCCAGGTGCTCCAGGGAGAGGAATAATTTAATACCAACATTATTTAGACTTGTATGGTGATAACATAAAGAATGATTTTCATTCCCTTTTATTATTATTTTAAAATTCTCTACAGATAATGTCTCCCCTACTCCTAGTCCTTAATGTTTGCATTTGGAGTGGAGGCTCCCACAGCCCTGCTCTGGGTTCTCCCCTGGAGGACAGGTGACCATCCTCAGGAAAGAGTAAACCAGAAGGAATTAGGAGCGAGAACTCTGTATGGAAGATGAAATTCTCTGCTTTTTCCCTTCACAATTTTGAATAGAGCTGAGCATATGACCCATCAAGGGAGGGTGTCAGCTCCATGTAGGAATATCGCCTGCTTAGGGCTGTTAATAAGCAGAATAGATGATAATTGGATAATAACCAGGGAGCAGTCAGATGGATCATGTTGCAGATCTGTTTACAGAAACTTGACAGTGTGGGTTAAACACACAACACCCAAAGTAAAACAGCCTGTTTGAAAATACGCAAGCTTGAATGGTTTTCAATGGTTTCCTGTCTGCTAAAAAGCCTGAAGTTAGATTATGAGGCTGGGTATAATCCAAAAGCACAGCAGGGTCAAGTTCATCTTCTAAAAGTAAATGTGTTTGTTTATTTCCATCTTATGATATGCTTTTATTTTATGTTTCTTTAAAATCTCAATCTCAATCTCTCCTTCTCACCCATCTACACACACCGGTGCATATGTCTACATGATTTTTGCATGGTTGTAATTGTAGTGTATACATATATACAGTTGTAAACTCCTGAAAAATACATCACCAGTATATACATAAAAGGGATATCAATTGATGGATAAATGGATAAAGATATGGTAGATATACACAATGGAATATTATTTGGCCATAAAAAAGAAGGAAATCTTGTCATTTGCAACTACATGGGTGGACCTAGAGGGCATTATATTAAGTCAAATAAGTAAAACAGAGAATGACAAATACCATATGATCTCTCTTACAGGTGGATTCTGAAAAGCAAGAAAGCAAACAAACAAAACTGAACTCATAGATACAGACAACAGATTGGTAGTTGCCAGAGGTGGTGGGTAGGGGCTTGGCAAAATGGATGAAGGGGGTCAAAAGGTACAAACTTCCAGTTATAAATAAGTAAGTCATGGGATGTCATGTACAGCATGGTGACTATAGTTAATAATACTGTATTATATATTTGAAAAGTTGTTCAGAAAGTAGATCTTTAAATGTCTCATCACAAGAAAAAAAGTGTAATTATGTGTGGCGATAGACATTAACTAGACTTATTGTGGTGATCATGATTTCACAATATGTGCAAAAATCGAATCATTATGTTGTCCACATGAAACTAATCTAATGTTATGTGTCAATTACATCTCAAAAAATATATATATACACACACACACATAAAACGTATAAAGCATAGATATAATAGATTTGTAGATTTTACCATTCTATTCTGAACAATGCTGGTGTTAAATACATAATGATAATCAAACAACCACTTAGGTACCCACAACCCAGTAAAAGCAAGCAAGTAATACTAGTCCCTTTGTGATCCCATGTGCCTCCATCTCCAGTATTTCATGCTTTCTATAAGAGCTACTCCCTTTCTTTGAGTTCTATTTTCTTTATCCCATGAAAGCTAAGATCACTTTTTCCTTTTTCAGTTTTCTAGATTTAGTTTCTATTATTTTATTTATGATTTTTTCCCCTCTATGTTCACAAAAGAAATTGGACTGTAATTTACCTTTGCCATACTGGCCCTGTCTAGTTTGGATATCAAGGTTGAATAATGTTATATAATGAGGTGAGGAATGATCTTTTTTCTATTGTTTCTATGAGTTGTGTAAGATTAAACTTATTTGATTCTTGAATGTCTGCAGAACCTATATGTAAGAACCTGGAACTAGTATTATATCTGTAGGGATATTTTAAAACATTCATTAAAAATTATAGGAATAATCATAAAAAATTTTGAGTCATTTTTGGTAATTTATATTTTTCTAAAAATTTGCCTATTTCACATAAATTCTCAGGTGGGGGCATAAAGTTGTTTAATATATACTCTGAACATCTTTTGATCTCTCCTACATCTGTGGTTATATGTTCTTTTCATTTGATATTTATTTGTTCTGATATTCATCTTTCTGTCTTTCTCAATTTGATCTTGCCTAAGGTTTGTCAACTTGGTCAATCTTTTCAAAGATGATTTGGGCCTTTTAGATAGATTTTTCTGTTCTACCAATTTATCGTCTTTAATTTCTGTGTCTATTTTCTATGGTTTATTCTCTTGTTTTTATACTTCTCAAATTAGAATCATAGTTCCTTTGTTTTCAGCTATTAATTTCCCTCTAAGTACCACTTTATCCAGATTCTACAAGTTTTCAAATGAAGTGTTTCATTTTGTTCAGTTTTAAGTCTTTATTAATTTCTATCATAATTTTTCTTTGATCTGAGGCATCGAGAAGTATGCTCTAAATTTCTAATCTTAGTTGTTACCTATATTATTACTACTACTACTACTACTACTATTATTATTACCAGGTTAATTGCATTGCTGTAAGAGAATATGGTCTATATGATACCAAATCTTTAAAATTTGTTGAGACTTGTTTTATGGTCCCTAGAAATTTTAGTACACATTGTGCTAGGTAGAATAATGGCCCCCAAAGATATCCACATACTTCTTCTGGAAACTGACTATATTACCTTACATGACAAAAGTGACTTGGCAGATGTAATTAAGGAGCTTGAGAAGGGTGAGATTATCTTGGATTATCTGGGTGGCCCCAACATCGTTACAAGGGTTCTTTAATGTATAGAGGAGAGAGGCAAAAGACTCAATGCTAGAGCCATGCAGCCTAAAAAGGCTCAGCTAGGTGTTGTTTGTCATGAGGCAAAGAATGTGGGCAGCCTCTAGAAGCTGGAAAAGACAAGAAACACATTCTCCCCTAGAGCCTCTAGAAGGAACACAGTCCTGCCAACACTTTGCTTTTAGCCCATAAGACCCATTTCATACTTCTGACACTTGGAACTGCAAGGTAATAAATTTGTATTGATTAGCCACTCTTTGTGGTAGGTAATCTGTTATAGCAGCAATGGGAAACTAATACACACATATATAAATCTTAAAGTCTAGAGTAGGGCTATCCAATAGACATTTCTGCAATTATGCGAATGTTCTATTTCTGTCCTGACCAATATGTTAGCCACTAGGCACAGGTGGCTACTGAGTACTTAGAATGAAACTAGTACAACTAAGGAACTGAATTTTTATATTTTGTTTAACTTTAAATTTGATTTCAAAAGCCCTATTTGGCTAGTGGCTACCACATAGGACAGTGCCAGTCTATGCTAAGTATCTTTATCCTGTTTCCAAGTAATATAGGACCTTTATACATGTTAACTGATCAACTCCCTCCCAATTTGCATGCCTTTATTTTCCAGTATTTAGAAGTATTTTTTTATTCACTCTTCACACTAGAGATTATTGGTTTTGCTTTATGTAGTCCATGTTTGCTTAGATCAATCCCTACTTATCATGTTTCTTACCATTCTCAGACTTTCCCTGGGATAATTTTCCTTCTTCCTGGAATATGTTCTATAGAAATTCCTTTGGTAAATGTATGTTAATAATACATTCCCTTTAGTTTTATATGTTAGTTCTGCTCTTATTGAAAAATAGTTTCACTGCATGCAGAACTTTAAGTTGACTATTACTTTCCCTAAGTATTTTGAAGATTTTCTTTCACTGCCCTGAAGTTTCTATTTTGACATATGAGAAGTCACTGCATGAGAAGTCATCTTTTAGATAAACAATCTGTCCTTTCTCTCTAGTTGTTTTGAAGATCTTTTTTTTGGTGTTTCTGCAACTTGATGTCAATGTAGCTAGATACAGATTTGTTTTGTTTATCTTACTTGGAATTTGACTTTTGGAATCTGAGGGCTGATGTTTTTAATTAACTCTGGAAAACTGTCAACTATTATACCTTTAAATCAAAAAGGAAATAATAAAGAAAATGGGGATGAATTACTCTTCCCAGTTGCTCTATTATTTCCTTCTCAAAATTTGATAATATGTTAGAATTTCTCACTTTTCAATAAGTCTTTAAACTTCTCTTTTGTATTTATGTTTTTGCCTTCCTATACTGCATTCTGAACACCTACATCCGCTCTACCTTCTAGCTTGCCATTTTTCTTTTTAGCCATGTGAAATCTGCTGTTTAACATTTCTATTAAGTTTCTAATTTCAACTATTAAATTTTTTGCTTCTAGAGATTCTATTTGGCTCTTTATCAAAGCTTCTAGTGTTTTTTGAGAGTACATGATCCTTGGTCCTTCAAAATACTTCCAATACCATCTCATTTCTTTAAAAATATTAGGTTAAACATATGAGATTGCAGATATTGACCAGTTTTGAGCTACAAAAATGGCAATTTCATATGGTCTGACCTAATAATTATTCTATATTTGTATATGATAATTCCAGCAACCATGGTATTTATTCTGCTGTTTGTGCTTTCTGCCGACCTTCACTCACGATGGTTTGTTTTCTTATATTTCTAGCGATTTTTGTGGGTTACCCCCACCCTGGGAATTTTTGAGGTCCATATTTTAAGTGTGTTCCTCCAGAGAGGAGATTTGTTTGCCTGGTGACTGGAGGAAGTACTGAAATGGAGAAACTTTATATTTTTTGCTTGGCTCTTGTTGGTCACATGGAGTTTGGTGAAACACACCAGCAAGAGGAGACTTAGAATCTGGAATTAGGAATTATCTAGGAAGATATTTTTTTCCCCCTTTCTTTCACTCTAATAATAACCCAGGCTAAAATGATTATTCTTATCATTTCCCTTTCTGAGGCTCTTTTCCTCCTGGTTCACCTAATGATGGCATTGCCCCTCAGGAATCTATAAAGAGCCTGTCTCCCTAGTCAATTTTGCCACTTGACACCCACATGCATGGCTCTTAAAATCCAGGCTCTGGACTACCTAGTATTAACAGATGTCTTCTAAAAAAAAGGGCTAATCTAATACTCATTAACTTGTCTGGATTCCCACTTTCCAGTTTATGGTCTCTAAAGATTTCCTTTATGTTCTTACCAGTTCTGTGTTCTGCACCAAAGAATATTCTTCTGACATCAGGTTGGCTGTATGACCAGAGATAGAAGTCCTAGATTCCTTTTGTCACTCAGTATTATATACAGTTTACTGAACACTATGAACTAAATGACATACAAACATGAAATGATTTTGCTTTTCCCTGATCACTGCCCTGAAACATGAAAAGTCAAATCTCCACTGCTCTTGTTTAATAACTTCTTGGTCAGAGTCTTTAGCTTTCTGGCTACTTGCAGTCAGTTCTATTTAAAATTTAAATCCCAATTGACTCTCACTTCTTTCTTTTCTACGAGCCCCATCCAGAGGGTCTTGTAGTGGAACAGGGTAAATTCTGCTTCTCTCTTTCTCCTCTCTTTATCTCTTCTTCAGTCTCCATAGAGATCCTTCCTTGAGCCTCTAAGGGTCACAGGGATCCTGGGGGTCAGAGTTCCATAGTTTTCTCCTTGGGAATCATGCCACACTATAGTCCCTGTTTGCCTATTGGTGTGATGGGCTGCCCCATCCAGCCTCTTAACTTGAAGATGCAGACATTCTTGGTTCACATACAGCCACAAACTCAATGAGGTTAACAGCCAAGCTTCCCATGAACTTTTCCATATTTTTCTTCCTGGTGGCAGAAGCAGGAAAGAACTAGGGGTTCAACAGCTCAGTAAGAATCTACTTAGGGAGAGAATTCAATGTGTCCCTTCTTGTGGCACCCTTTATCATCACCAGTGATTTTTTTGGAGCCCTCATCCCTTGGTTTAGAGAAAGGAAATACTTGGATTTAGGAAGTGTTGTTTAGGAAAATCTATAAACAGTGACTCTGGAGATCCCCTCTTGGGACTTCCCAGCTCACCCTCCACCCCAGCAGTTTGCTCATATCATCAGGATAAAGATGGGAGTGTTTTAGACAATACTGATAGTCAACAATGTTAGTTAGCTATGGTGAGCTCTATAAATGTTGCTGTCATGATTAGTGCTCAGGAAAATAATGCTCTAGTGGCATATTACCTGAAGAATATATAAGGTAGAACTCTGTAGGAGATCCTGAGCCAATGATATTGTTCTTAGATCTATAAAATGATGTCGGGTGCCTGGGTGGCTCAGTTGGTTGGGTGACTGCCTTCGGCTCAGGTCACGATCCTGGAATCCCAGGATCGAGTCCTGCTTTGGGCTCCCTGCTCAGAGGGGAGTCTGCTTCTCCCTCTGATCCTCACCCTCTTATGCTCTCTCTCTCTCTCATTGTCTCTCTCTCAAATAAATAAATAAATAAAATTTTTAAAAAGAAAATGATGCCTTTGAACCATAAACTAGGTAAAGTATTATAATCCAATTTTATATAAAAATAACTTCACATTTCCTTTGGCTGCATCTGGGGGAAGAATTAGGCTTTATTTGTGCAGAACATATTAAAGTCAATATGTTTATGGGGAAAAATAGCCTTCATAGATGACACATGACAACTTCTAACTTTGGCTTTAAAATTTTTTATATATAACACATGCCATAATTATTTTAATATGCCTTTAAAAATGTTTTGTGTTTCCATAAATTAAAGCTTTATCTGGGACCATTGTCCTCCATAGAACAGAATGACAAGATCAACGACCTAAGTTGGCTAAGCTGAAAACTAAGTCTCCATATTCACCATCTTTGCATAGACTTCTTACCAGTAACGTGATTTTGCTACTCTTCCTACCAGCAACACATCTAGCCATCTAAATATCTAGAATTCTGTGCTACGATAGTTGATTCAATGAAATCAATAGTCATCATTGTTGCTAACCCAACACCCTTTGTTACAGGGCACAGGCTCCACGATTCCTTCTTTAAAAAAGAAACCAGTGACCCTGGATCAGTTACAATAAATCTGAACCTATTCTCTTCTTAAGTTTTATCTTACTCTGATATAGACTTCTTAATAGAAGTATTTAAAAAATTTTTTTAGTGAACAAATTAGAGGGTTGTGTGGTATAGTTTCACTTTTAATAAATGAGCTGTCTTTTTCTGCTTTCATGCCACTTAGCATTTCTTCTCAAAGGAAAAAAAATCAAACAAGGAAAAATGTGAAAAAGATGAATTAATGTGACATTTAGAGTAAGATTTTAATGGCACAAAAGCCAAGAATACCAGAGTTATGCCTTTTGCTTTCACAATTATAACTTGACAGGATTTCAGGATGTTGTTACTAAAATGAACTTCATCAGAAGAAAGTTAAAATGCATACATTTAAAGAAAATGTGTTGGTAGAGTTATATTTGTTAAGGCAAACACAGCAGAGTCAATATTTAATTAAGCATTGTCCTTTTCAGAGTTGGCCCCTCAGAGGCTACACCCTTATTTCAATTAGTATTGGTTATGCTACACATGTTTTTTGAAATCCTCTTTGGAAATAAACTCATAAACAAGTTTATAAGGACAGCAAGAAAACCAGCTTCATTTATTCAGAGTCATACCTTATTTAAACCAAAATTGCATTGGCAATTAGCATTTCCCAGACCTTCCTCACCAAACTGACTTCAAATTACTTTTTATAATGAAAAAAGAAACTATTTTTTTTGTGAAGCACTACACGCACAAAACAGTTTACATTTAAAGAAAACATTCATGTTACCATAACTGAGGTTTAAAACATTTTTCTAACATTCCAGATGTATTGTCTCAATCACAATACATTCCTTGCCCCTTTGAGGTAAATGGTGGTCACTTCCATACTTTTCTTGTCACTTTTACTACCTATTCTATATCCCTCAATGCTATCATTCCATAGCTTGTTTCTTAAATTTTATGTAAGTGAAATTGTACAGCATATATCCTTTTGCATCTGACTTCTTTTGCTCAATATCTTGTTTATGAGATATACCTAAGGCAAGCATAGGCAAACTATAGCCTGCCATCTATTTTTGTAAATACAGTTCCATAGGAATACAGCCATGCCTACTCATTTGCATATTATCTATGGCTGCTTTTGCATTACAATGGCAGAATGGAATAATTTCAACAAAGACTGTATGGCTCACAAAGCCTAAAGTATTTGCCACCTGGTGTTTACAGGAAAAGTTTGCCAACCCCTGACTTAGATATTTCGCTTGATTCAAATTTGCTAATATTTTATTTTAAGATCTTGCATTTATTTTCATGAGAGACATTGGACTGTAGTTTTCTTGCAATGTCTTGGTCTATTTTTGGTACCAGGATAATCTTGGCTTCAGAAAATGAGCTGGGAAGTGTTCTTACCTTCTCAATGTAGAACTTGCATTTCTTCCTTTAAATCTTTAATTCGATTTCCCTAGGAAGTCAATTGGCCCAATAGTTTTGTTTGTGGGGACATTTTCAACGATGAATTCAATTCCTTTAAACAGTTAATGTTCTATACAATTTTAAGATTTTCCATTTGTTAGTTTTGGTAATTTGTGTGTCAAGGAATTTTTACCTTTTATCTAAGCTGTTAAATTTGTTGGTATAAGGGTAATTTTGCTATATACAGCATTTTAGATTGACAATTATTTGCTTTCAGTTTATTGTCTTTCAGCATCTACTGTTTCTCAAGAAAAACTAGCTGTGGTTCTAATTGTTTTTTTGAAGTTAGATATGTCTTTTTTTTCTCTTGCTGTCTTTAAAATTTGTATCTTTGTTTTTGGTTTTCTGTAATTTTCCTATAATTTATCTAGGTGTAGATTTTAATTTTTTTTGAGGATTATTTGGCTTTCTGAATTTGTAGGCTGAATTTTTATTTTATTTTATTTTTTTAGTTTTGGAAAGATTCTCAGCTAATTTCTCTTCAAATATTGCTTTTGCCTCATTTTCTCTTCTATATATAAGACTCCATTAAACATTTGTTTCACTTTCTCACATATTCTATACCTTTTACCTTTTCTTTTCATTTTTTTTAAAGATTATTTATTTATTTGACAGGGAGAGAGACAGTGAGAGAAGGAACACAAGCAGGGGGAGTGGGAGAGGGAGAAGCAGGCTTCCCGCTGAGCAGAGAGCCTGTTGCGGGGCTCGATCCCAGGACCCTGGGATCATGACCTGAACTGAAGGCAGATGTTTAATGACTGAGCCACTCAGGCGCCCCTCTTCTCAATTTTTAATCCTGTTCACTTTCTGTTGTCATCTTCTTTTTCTTTCTGAATGACTTTCTAGTCCAGTGGTTCTCTTTTCAGCCACATTTAATAGGCTATTAAACCCACACACTCCATTCTTAATCCTGGTTATGAAGTTTATCTAGTTCCAGAATTTCCATTAAAAATGTTCTATGAATTTTTTTGTTTGTTTTTCATGGTTTACAGTTCTTTGCTGAAATTTTCCTTTTTGCTCTCCATCTCCTTGAACACAGTCATGACAATTATTTTAAAGTTAGTGTCTGATAATTTCAGTCTGGAGCTCCTTCGAGTTTGTTTCCATCATCTGTTGTTTCTACTAGCTCTCATTCATGTTAACTTGTCTCCTTATGTGCCTGGTTATCTTTGATTGCATACGAACTTTATATTTGGAAAGTCACTGGTAGAAATAATTGGAGGACTAGAATAAAGTTATCTGCTTTTTCCAAGTGCCAAGGGGCACAAATAACCTGGAACCACTTTTCATCAAGAAGTTAGATTTTTGTGGTCTGTGTCAGTTACTAGGGGAGCTGGCCTTTGGTCTGTGCAGAGATTGAATATTTTCACTTCACTTTTAGCCTTTCAGAATCTCGATCCAAAGAGCGGTGAATTTACCAGGATGCCCATCTTCAGTGTTCTTTCGGCTCCAATTTTAGTTATCTTCATCCCATTACATTCTTAAAAGCACTGCTCAGCTTTGCCATTGCCTTTTTGGATTGTCAAATTTCCCCATGACAAAAATAGTCTCCCAAGCCAGGATTACATCTATGGATTTTCATATTATCATGAATCTTGGCCCAGTAATTCTTCATTCTCTCATTAACTCTCCAATAACATGAAGTTTATTTTTTTCCCTCAGATTTTAGAGTTGCTCTCAGCCAGTTGGTCTGAGTAGACTAGTTCCCTATTCCCCAAAGCAGAAAACTGAAAAACTATTTTGAAAATATATATGTACGTGCATGCATATGTATATGGATATGGATTTATGACTTTGCTTCTGTTGAGGATATTTCAACAAATTCTAGAAGCTTTAAAACCTCTTATCAGAAAGAAATTCTGGAAATAAAGCAATGGCAGCATTCTTAAAATAAATACGTCACTTCTCAAGGTGACTATTTGAAGGGAATAATACATGCATATGTATAAGTTCTGGCATGCTAATTAAAAATAAATTATATGTATATACTACTAATTGATTTAATATAATTAATCACAAATGCAGGAATAATAGGAATACTTAGGATATATAAAAGGTATCTACATTGAGACTTGGACAAACAAAATTTGTATTTTAGCATTATGAAGTAATTTAAGCTAACTACTCATTGAGTTATTATATAATATAGGTACATGTCAGTGCAATTTGCTTTCAGGATTAATATTATAATTTATATTTTCCACTACACTTTGAAAGAAAATTATTTATAAACTTGTGACTTTTTTCCAATTAATAACATCTCAGCCTTCGAAGACATCACTTACTCTGTCATTTTCTTCATGCTACAATGTGTTTAGTGCAATTTTGGCACTGTGTTAGTTCTTTAGGGCTGCTATAACAAACCACCACAAACTTTGCAGCTTAAAACAACAGAGATTTTTTTTTTTTTTTGTATCACATCTGGAGGTCAAAAGTGTGAAACCAGTTTCACTGGGCCAAAACCAAGGGGTTGGTAGAGTCACACCACCTCTGGCGGCTCTAGGGGAGCTTCTGGGGCTGGCCCATTCCCTGACTTGCAGTCACATCACTCCAACCTCTGACTCTGTGGCCATGTGACCTCCTCTTTTGTCTGTGTCAAATCTTTCTCTGATTCTCTTCTACAAGGATACCTGTGAATGCATTCAGGGCTCACCCACATCATCTGAGACAATCTCCCTATCTCAAGATCCTTAACTTAATCACAAATGTAAAGACCCTTTATCATCATAAGATAACATTTACAGGTTTCAAAAATTAGTGTCTGATATCTTTGGAAGCTACTATTCAGCCTGCTACAGTACCCAACAAATTATCTCTATTTTGAGTTTTTTTTTTTTTTAGTTCCTCTTCCTCTCAATGATATAGGAGCAGAGGAGAGTAACAAAAATCAGGAATGTTTATTAATTTGGGGGTAACTCTCAGTTTTCCTAACCAGATTCTCTTACTTTGGAAGTATCACAGTTTAAGAGAAAACTGATGGCCTAGATTAACCCAGGGGTAGATTCAGTCAGAACATCAAAAGCACTAAGTGGAAAGTGGTAACTTCAGACAGACCTTCATACAGATCCAGTGAAGAATCACAGAAGGATAGAGCCAACATGGACCACAGCTGTTGTTTAATCCAAACTTATCAATTAACAGATGAGGAAACTGAGGCCCAAAGAGGGTCAAAGGTCGCACATTTACCAGCTCAAGTCACTGAAGCAGTTTACAGCCCCAGACTCTTTCATCTTTCACGCAAACTGTACTGCCAAGAAGCCATAAGGAAAACACTTTAAAATGTTTATGTCAACATAAAACCACTAACAATAAATTCATGGACTACAAAAAGAGACAGAAATGTACACATGAAGAAATGTGTTGAGATAAGCAAAATAAAACTACATGTATATACCTAGCATATAATCTGAAAATTATTTGTATAATAAAAATTCATAAGGAAGAGCTAGGTGGATGTACTTTTAATCAAATTCATCCCTCTATTCTTTGATTGTGATAAAGAGGTAAAAATTGGTACTAATGAATTAAAGCTATAGGGAGGTGGGCAAGTTTCCATCCATTATAAGGAAGAAGTTTCTAAAGGTCAAAGTTGTCCAAAGATGGAATGAGAGATGATGACATTCATCATTGGCAGTTATTAAAGCAGAGGCTGGAGAGCACTTGGCAGGAATGTGGTGGTTGTACTGATTCCCAAATTCAGACAGGTTGTATTAGATAATCTGGGCAGATGGTAAAAATAGACCTCAGGCCTCTGGGGAGCCCTGGGATCTGCATTTTTAATAAGTAACCCAAGTGATTCTCATATTCAGGGGGAATGTATCAGTCATCTAAACTATTCCAATTCAAGAGTTTGCAATTTTTTTTTAAAGATTTATTTATTTATTTATTTGACAGAGAGAGACAGCGAGAGAGGGAACACAAGCAGGGGGAGTGGGAGAGGGAGAAGCAGGGTTCCCGCGGAGCAGGGAGCCCGATGCGGGGCTTGATCCCAGGACCCTGAGATCATGACCTGAGCTGAAGGCAGATGCTTAACGACTGAGCCACCCAAGCGCCCCAAGAGTTTTCAATTTTTTGCAGGAAGTAATGGAAACAGCATTGCAAAAGTAGCATGAAATCCAGGTCCTATCTTGATTCAGTCCCTAACAAGCTGTGTGATTTCTGGGTACATTACATCATGTCTCTGGGATTCAATTTTCCTGTCTGCAAGAATAAGTGAGACTAGATGAATCTTATGGCTCTTACATGCTAGGAAATTGTGTTTCTGAGGGTGGACTAGGAGAAACTAATCTTCAAAGTCCCTGGAAAATTCCTCATGACATTTAGGTGACAGAGAATTATCCTGGAATGACTGTCATGACAGCTGGGCAAGGCCGTGCAATCTGGCTGGTTTCCTGGAGTTGGCAGGCGTCCGGCCCAGGATGTGTCTGTCACATGCAGGGTAAGTAGATAGGACTGGCAGGCTGGAAGTTGGAAACTCAGAAACCTCACCATGCTAGCTCCAACCATCTTTATTGCCCACTTATTATTCAAAAAGGAGGACCCAAGGAGGCTGATCTGTTGTCCTGAAGAGGGAGTGGTTAAGCTGCCCATGAGGTGCCCCTTCTGTGTGCATCTTGCTTAGAAATACCAAGTCTCTGGAAGGTGAGATAGGTTGGCATTGATTTTCATTTCTTATGAATGAACTTAGCCCCCAAAAGCCAATGAGTCTTGGCTTTTGATTTTGGATTCTCTTTTCTCCTTTCTTCACTACTTCTCTCTCCTATTCTCTGTGTTCCCTGAGAGTCATTTATTTCTAAGCCTCATCTCTTATAGCTCTTAATTTTTCAGTTCTGGGGGGGGCGTTGTATTCTAATGGCTATATCTTATGTTTACTCTTTTTCTCCTAAACATATTCATTCCCTTTCTCAGGACATTTACTCTCTGGGCTGACCTTCCCAAACTCAAGATGTCTAACCCACAGAGGTGCCTGGGTGACTCAGCTGGTTAAGCGTCTGACTCTTGATTTCAGCTCAGGTCATGATCTTGGGGTCATGAGATCAAGCCCCACATTGGACTCTGTGCACTGGACATGGAGCCTGCTTAAGATTCTCTCTCTTCCTCTGTCCTTTCCTGCTCATGCTCTCTTTCTCTTAAAAAAAAAAAAAAAAAGATGTCTAACCCATAGGTGAACCAATGGTCATCCCTTCATCTCTTCATCCTAGCAACATCTATGAATTTGCCCATGAGTTTTTATCTGAGAGGTGAAGATAATTTTCTCACATCAGCAGGAAAATTTCAAACTCAAAATCATAGAATATGATGGTGCGTTATCTCAGGCTAGATAGGGGATAGACTGGTATATAGCTTATACATGAAGATATACAAATTTTAGGCCCCATCATTTCCCTGAAATCCCCTGCCACTTAGGATCTGATGATTCCTAAACCCATATCTCTTATAGAAAATGTTTCCCAGAACTTCATTTCCTCATTTCCAACTGTCTCCTGGAAAACACCACCTAAATATCCCTTCAAAACTTCTAACTCAACATGACTAAGACTGATCCTGTGTCTTCTCTTCCAAACCTGAAACTTCCTCAAGTCTTTATACTGGGTAAAGTCTAATAGGGTTAGAGCAATAAAAGTCTTTTATTTTTATTAAATTCATTTATTTTAGAGGGAGTACATCTCAACATAATAAAGGCCATAAATGGAAAACTCACAGCTAACATCATACTCAATGGTGAAAAACAGAGCTTTTCCCCTAAGAGCAGGAATAAAACAAGAATGTCTACTCTCAACATTTTTATTCAACATAGTACTGGAAGTCCTAGCTATAGCAATTGGACAAAAAAAAAAAAAAAAAAAAGGAATAAAAGGCATCCAAATTGATAAGGAAGAAGTAAAACTTTCACTATTTGCAGATGACATGATACTACATATAGAGAACTTTAAAGACTCTACTGAAAAACTATTAGAACTGATAAATGCATTCCGTCAGTGCTCAGGATACAAAATCAATATACAGAAATCCTTTGCATTTCTATACACTAATAATGAAGCAGCAGAAAGAGAAATTAAGAAAACAATCCCACTTACAATTGCACCAAACATAATAAAATACCTAGGAATAAAGTTAATCAAGGAGGTGAAAGACCTTTACTCTGAAAACTATAAAACATTGATGAAAGAAGTGAAGATGACACAAATGGAAAGGTATTCCATGCTCATGGATTGGAAGAACAAATACTGTTAAAATGTCCATACTACTCAAAGCAATCTTCAGATTTAATGCAATCCCTATCAAAATACCAATAGCATTTTTCACAGAGCTAGGACAAACAATCCTAAAATGGGTATGGAAGCATAAGACACCCTGAATAGTCAAAGCAATCTTGAAGAAAAAGCTGGAGGTAGAACAATTCCAGATTTCAAGTTATACTACAAAGCTGTAGTATCAAAACAGTATGGTATTGGCACAACAACAGACACATAGATAAATAGAACAGAATAGAGAGCCCAGAAATAAACCCACAATTATATATGGTCAATTAATCTTCAACAAAAGAGGCAAGAATATGCAATGGGAAAAAGACAGTCCCTTCAACAAATGGTGTTGGAAAAACTGTGGAGAGCTACATGCAAAAGAATGAAACTGGACCACTTTCTTACACCATACATAAAAATAAACTCAAAATGGATTAAGGACCTAAATGTGAACCCGAAACCACAAGAATCCTAGAAGAGAGCACAGGCAGTAATGTCTCTGACATCAGCCATAGCAACATTTTTCTAGGTAGGCCTCCTGAGGTGAGGGAAACAAAAGCAAAAATAAACTATTGGGACTACATCAAAATAAAAAGCTTCTTCACAGAAAAAAATCAACAAAACTAAAAGACAACCTACTGAATGGGAGAAGATATTTGCAAATGACATATCCAATAAAGGGTTAGTATCCAAAATATATAAAGAACTGATACAACTCAACACCAAAACAACAAATAATCCAATTAAAAGTAGGCAGAAGACATGAACAGACATTTCTCCAAAGAAGACATGACACATGAAAAGATGCTCAACATCACTAATCATCAGGGAGATGCAAATTAAAACCACAATGAGAGAGCACCTCACTCTTGTCAGAATGGTTAAAATAAAAAACACAAGAAATAAGTGTTGGCAAGGATGTGGAGAAAAAAGAACCCTCTTGCACTCTTGTTGGGAAGGAAAACTAGTGCAGCCACTGTGGAAAACAGCCTGGAGGTTCCTCAAAAATTAAAAATAGAATTAAAATATGATCCAATAATCACACTATTGGGTATTTACCCCAAGAGTATAAAAACACTAATTTTTTTAAATTATGTTCAGTTAACCAGCATATAGTACATCATAGTTTTTGTTGTAGTGTTCAATGATTCATTAGTTGTGTATAACACCAAATGCTCATCCCGACACGGGCCCTCCTTAATACCCATCACCTGGTCACCTGATCCCCCCAACCCTCTCCCTTCTGTAACCCTCAGTTTTTTTCCCAGAGTCCAGAGTCTCTCATGGTTTGTCTCCCTCTCTCATTTCTTCCCATTCAGTTTTCCCTCCCTTCCCCTATGGTCCTCCACTCTATTCCTTATGTTCCACATATGAGTGAAACCATATGATAATTGTCTTTCTCTGCTTGACTTATTTCACTTAGCATAATCCCCTCCAGTTCCATCCATGTCGATGCAAATGGTGGGTACTCATCCTTTCTGATGGCTGAGTAATATTCCATCGTATATATGTACCACATCTTCTTTATCCATACAACTGTTGAGGGGCATTTTGGTTCCTTCCACAGCAAAAACACTTATTTAAAATGACACATGCCCTCCCATGTTTATTGAAGCATTATTTACAATAGCTAAATTAAGGAAGTAACTCACTGATAGATAAATGGACAAAGAAAATGTGATACACACACACACACACCCACACACACACACACACACATACAATGGAATACTGCTCAGCCATAAAAGAAAATGATATCTTGCTATTTGCAGTGACATGGATGGAGATCTAGAGAGTATAATGCTAAGCAAAATAAATCAAAGTAAGACAAATACCATATGATTTCACTCATATGTGGAACTTAAGAAACAAAAGAAATGAACAAAGAAAAAAAGAGACAAACTCCAAAATAGACTCTTAACTATAGAGAACAAACAGATGATTACCAGGGGGAGGAGGGGAGGGATGGGTGAAATAGGTGAAGGGAATTAAGAGTACACTTATCTTAATGCATACAGTTGTTGAATCACTATATTGTACACCTGAAATTAATATAATACTGTATGTTAGCTATATTGGAATTAAAATTTAAAAATTATTATATTTATTTTTATTAAATAATAATTATTAATAAAGATCTGACCAATAAGGTTAGATCAGATACTTAAAGGCCAGAAGAAAAAGGACAGAGTAACATGATAGGAAAGGTTTTATTTTCAACATAAATGATCAAATAGGTACTTTCTGTCCAGGCTCTCTATGGATCCTGCATGAATTAACAAAATAAATTTAATTTGTAGGATGGGAGGTCAAGAAATGTCTACCACCTCTTGTGTCATTAATTCCAACTGATAGGCACCAAAACATTAGTAAAGTTGTAAACAAATGCACCATAAAGCCTGCTTCAAAGGGACTCATCTGAAAGAAATAACATCCACTCAACTCTGATCTTTTTGTGTCACTGGGTGTCATGGATCCTTTTAATGTCACCTGTGAATTCTAGAAAGCTTTCTTTATTTCAGTGTTCAGCTCTTATATCTTCCCATCACCTATACCCTTATTCCTCACAAATTCCATTTTCCAGTCTATTTACTAAGTCTGTGTATTTTCCTTTATTTCAATGTTGATTTTTTTTTTTTTTTTTTGCAAATGCATTCTGTATAAGGAAACTTTTCCTTATACTCTAGAAACTTCAGTTTGGAGTCTCTCACTCAGACTCATTCATTTCATCTATTACAAACAAATACATCTGCATATTCACATGTATTAGTTTATTTATTTGGTGTAGATCACTAACAGTTGTTTATTCTTTATCTTTGGGATGATTTGGATAAGTTAGTAAGATTCTCAACTCAGGGTAGTTGCTGGACAGCACAAAGATGGTCCTTCCAGCAGGGATACATTCAGATTAATGTTACTCTCATCTTTGGTTTTTACCATGCTTCTGAGAAAGTGGTGATCAGTAGCTTTCTAGAGCTTTTCTTACATGCCCCTCATCAATACGATCTTTGGGAGGAATCTCATACTTCTCAGCTTTCACCACAGGACACTCATTGCACTATTTGTCTCCATCTTCTTGCCCTCTCCCATGGAATTCACTTTCTGTTTTATTCAGGTGGTCGGTCACATGTAGGTATGGACAATTTGTTGTCCACCAACACAAGTGATAGAAACATTGTGTTGGTTACACCAGCCTCATTTCATCCATCATTTTTAATCTTTACCTTTTAATCTTTACTGAGGAAATGGGGTCCTGATACAGAAGAGAGAACGCTACTCCTAGCTGTTGCCCATGGCGGGGAAACTCCAATGTTGGAGCAAAACTCCCAAAACGTGTGAGAGGGTGTCTGCTGGTTGTGATGGGTGATGGGCTATTTCACTAAAGGTTAGAAAGATGGATGCAGGTGCTGAGTGGGAGTAAAGGCTGCAATGTGGGCTGATTACGGGTCTGTACACACAATCTCCATTGGCACAGTAACAGAGTGGCCACATATTCATGGATCTCCACCTTGGGTTTGGTACTAGAAGGTCTCAGCGACCTAGATTTTTTCTGGATGTAGCTCTCTACTCTAGTACCAGCAACTTAAGGAGATTGAAGAGGTATAATGTTTTCCTGAAATATCATCCCAGATTTTCTCTAGAGAAGGTTGGTGGAGGTGAAGAGCTTGGGGCTGCTGTGTTGGTGCTCGCACGCTGTGTTGGTGCTCGCACTCTGGCTATGGGTTTAAACATAATGCTCATGGGATTGGCTACAACCGTGGCTCCATCCGACAACATTACAGCTAAATTCTGTTTCAGTCTGTGGCTGCTGAGTACCCACTGGTGCAGACTTAAGTTCTTCTGTGCTTGTTGGCATTGCCAAATGAGGTTCCTGTGTTCCAGTTGCTAACTCTTCCCTGGGTCACAGCAGGTGCTGGCTGAATGTCATGTTTGCTGCCTACCTTGAATAGGTTGAGCATGAGATTTATCTTTTGTCCCGGAGTTGGATTGGTGTTAGGGGCAATCTCAACTCCAGCCCGAGCTGTGCTGGCCGCGTGGGAACTGACAGCACTCAACAGTAGACACTGAGCTGGTGATTGGCCCATGGAGTGGTGGTTAAGCAGAAGGTGAGTATGTTGGACAAATGCATTCTAACTAGATAGAACTACAAGTATCTGAGCCTTTTGAGGACTCTATCACATAAATAGAGCTGTTTTTTAGCCTTCTCCACTGACTAGTGATGGTTAGGTTGCCTCAGAGCTGTGCCCATTAGCATGCATCCATTTGCTTTTCAGATCCCTAAATTTTGCTGTTACTGTCTCCTGTGTTGGGAACTATTTCTCCACGAGTATCTCACATACCTGCACATCTTGAGAGTGAGGCATTAATTGTCTTTTGTATTGGACTATCTTTTCAAGGATATTTAATCCAAGGATATTTACTTTTCACACTGTATTGTTATAGTAATGGCCTCCAACTTTGGGATTACATCTTTAAAAAATCCTTTATTATCATTTTTGTGGGGTTTCAAAGGAGAAAAAGATGAATGTATTTAATCCACCATGTTAACTGGGATCCTATTTTGAATGAATCCCCCTTTGCCCCACATCTAGTCACCAAGTCCCATCCATCTTTTATTCTATCTTTCCCTCAGAATCTTACAGTCACTATTCTTTCATGGGGGTCACTGGAGGCAGAGGTCCTGGGACTGACTAGCTGGGTGACCTCAGAAAAGCAATGTATGCTCTTGAATTAGTGGGTTCCTCACCTGTTCAATGGAGATAAGAACACTTCTTACCTTCCAGAATCTTTGTGAAGCTTAAATGAGGAGCAGCTCTAAAGCTGTGGTTCCAGCTGATACTGTGGCTCCTTATTTCCTGCTTAGACTCCCTCATCTAAAGATTCTCTAACCAGTTTTCATGCTCCCTGTCCCTTCCTGCTTCTTTTCTTTTTTTAATTTAAATTCAATTAGCCAACATATGGTACATCATTAGTTTCAGATGTAGTGTTCAATAATTCATCAGTTGCGTATAACACCCAGTGCTCATCACATCATGTGTCCTCCTTAATGCCCATCCCCCAGTGGCCCCATCCCCCACCTACCTCCCCTTCCACAACCCTCAGCTTGTTTTCCAGAATTAAGAGTCTCTCATGGTTTGTCTCCCTCTCTGATTTCTTCCCATTCAGTTTTCCCTCCCTTCCTCTATGATCCTCTGCACTGTTTCTTATATTCCACATATGAGTGAAACCATATGATAATTGTCTTTCTCTGACTTATTTCACTTAGCATAATACCCTACAGTTCCATCCATGTCAATGTAAATGGTATGTATTCATCCCTTCTGATGGCTGAGTAATATAAACCACATCTTCTTTATTTATTCATCTGCTGAAGGATATCTCGGCTCCTTCCACAGTTTGGCTATTGTGGACATTGCTGCTATGAACATTGGGGTGCCTCTAACACATGGATGTGATGTCACTCCTATTTAAAACCATTACCTTTGGGATAAATTCTATAAGTCAAGTTCCTTTATAATCTGTTGTTTTTTTTAAAGATTTTATTTATTTTACTTATTTGACAGAGAGACCAAGGGAGAGAGCATGAGCAGAGGGAGCGGCAGAAGGTGAGGGAGAAGCAGGCTCCCCACTAAGCAGGGAGCCTGATCTGGGGCTCGACCCCAGGACCCTAAGATCACGACCTGAGCTGAAGGCAGACGCTTAACCCACTGAGCCACCCATGTGCCCCTATAATCTGTTATTAAGGTTAAGTCTCATATCCTTTTAATTTCTCTGGGTATTCTGCCAATGTGCTCCTCTCTTCAAATACATACACACATACATGCATTTTAAATTATAGCCACATAAACGAGCTCATCTCTGCTGCAAACTGTCATACTTTTCATGCATTTTGGCCCATGAAAATTCTATTTTCTCTGCCTGGAATGACCTTCCCCAGTTTTCAACTTATGTTTAAGATCCAGTTCTAAAATTATTTCATGTGGTAGATCATTATAATAATGGCCCCTAAAGAATCATGTCCCCTTATGTCAATGTGACATTCTATTCCTACACCAGAAATTGGTTTCTCTATCCTCTTCAATCTAGGCTGGTCTTGTGATTTGCTTTGAAGAATAGACTACATGTACTTAACATTGCATGAATTCCAGAGTTTTGGCCTTAAGAAGCCTTGTAGTTTTCTCCCTTTCCCCCTTAGAACTCTGAGATCATCAGTCTCAGTCCCAGTCTAAATTGCTGGGTGATACAAGGTGACACAGAGCAGAACTGAAGCCCCATCTAAGAGTAAGCACCACTGCCAAACAAATGAGTAAGGCCATCATAGACCTCTAGTCTCCACTGAACCATCAGAGGACTAGGGCCTCATGGGTAAGACCAGCAGAAGAACTACCTGGATTACCAATTCATGGAATCATGATCACAAGAAATAAAAAATCATTATGATTTGTGGTGGCTGGTTATGCAGCAATAGAAAACTGATATACAACCTCAGAGAAATGTTCTAGACCTACTCAAGAAAAACTCATGATTCTTTCTTCTGGGCTTTGTTCATTTTTTCTATCATAACACATAGCTCATATAATTATTGGTGTACCTGTGTCTGTTTCTCTTATTAGATTAACAGTTTTTGAAAAGCAGAGACTAGGTTTTTATTTATCTTTACATTTCCTGTGACTACTCTAGTGCCTGGTACCTAGCAACTGTGGACATTTATTACCCAGGTTATATATATACTATTTCCTGAAAGGCTTTCACTTGCCTTCTGGAACTCATGGTCAATCATACGTAAAATTGTTCATACCCTCATCCTTTTCAGTTAATATTCCCTTCATCTTCTTGTTCTTTCTCAACGGCCCTGGTTTCCTACAGCTCTCTGAGGCAGTGGCTATTTTCCCTCCCATGCTTTACACACCATAGGTTTGAAGGCAGATAAGTGACACCTAGCTTCTCATGTCTTCTTTTAGACTGTCTTCATTCCCTGCCTCTTCTACCAAAAACAATTAGCTTTGACTCTCATAACATCAGATTAAACCACCTATACCTCTTGTTGTGAAAGTCACCTACTGATGCCTAGGGCTCTCTCTCTCATTCCATGAAGATTTTAACCACAGACTCAATCACGCTAACTATCCCCCCGTAGTGATTTCAATATCCACATAGTTCAGTCTTCCCAAATCATGGCCCCTTAGTTCCTTGACCTCCTCTCTTCTACCTCCATCCTATCTCAGTCATTTATTCCCATGGTCATACCTCATATCTTGTGACCACCAATACATTGCAATCCATCCAAAATCCTAATTTCAAACATTCCACTATCCAATCACCACTCCCTACATTTCTAGCTCTTACTTTGGCCTCCAAAACTCCTTTTCCACCAGACTGTAAAGTTTATGGTCATCACTACTCTTCACTATTCCTCACACATCTCATGTTTCACTTCCATCCTTACTCAGTTAAAATTTAATGGTCAATCATTTCAGTTACTCTCTTGCCTCTCTCTTGATTTATTATACTCTCATACTTGCTATAGCCTTAATTAAGTCCAGCTTTCTACCTGACACATGTCCAAATCCAGAGAGCTAAATGTGGCTGGAGAAAGAATTGCCTCTTTTTACATTCATAAATATTAATAATCTCAAGAGGGTCCTTAATGCTACCTCACAGTCAAACTCTATTTCCTTAGTCCAGACAACCTCTTTACACCCCTAGATGACTATTTCACAGCTTCTAATCTCTTCTCAAATCTAACATTTCCACCTTCTTTCCTTTCCATATTACTAAGAAAATAGAAACAATTAGAAGGAGACTCCTACAAGCTACCACCACCCCACCATGCTTATTTGCAACTCTGTCCATCTACTGTGCCTCTACTCGTCTTCCTATGAATAAATTGTACATGTTTCTAGCTAGAACAACCCAACTAACGTGCATTAGATTCAATCTCTTACCTACTCAATGATATCGCTTCTTAAATTTTTCCTCTATCTCCTGCAGCATTTTCCCCTCCCTAGTGAGTCATTGCCATCATCATATAAGCATACTGTCACTTTCCTATTACTTAAAAACCTACATGTCCTGACTCCATTTACCTCTCTATATTCTACTGCATTTCTTCCTTTTAAGGAAAACTCCTTCAAAGATTAATTATACTCACTACCTCAAATCACTCTCCTCCCATTTTGACTTGAACCCCCTCCAGTAAGGCTTTTTGCTATCCCCTTTCCCAAATGCTTCATGGAATGTGCACTTATCAAGGTCAGCAGTTGAATTCAATTGTTGCTAAGCTCAAAGGTTGATTCTCAGTGCTTATCTTACTTGACTATCAGCAGCTTTTGACACAGTAGATCACTCCATTCTTCCTTGAAACACTTTCTAGAGAATCTGGCTTCTAAGAAACCACGTCCTCCTGATTTTCCTCTTCCTCTCCAGCTGCTCCTTCTGTTTCTTTCACTGACTTGTGTACGCCAGAACATGCCTGCCTTGGAGACTTAGCGCTTGCTTTCTGGAATGCTCTTTTCCTCAATATCCACATGACTCAATCTTTCATCTTCCTTCCATACTTACTCAAATGTTACTTCTCAGAGAATTTTTTGGCCACCCGTTCCAAGGTTGCAACACTACTATCGCCCTTTCACACTTTGTCTCTTTGGCTTTTATCACTACCTCAAATTCTGCAAATTTTCCTTATTTATTTTGTTGTTTCCTCCATTAGAATCTAAAATTCCACGAGCAGAAATTTTGATTTGTTTCATTTATTTCTGAATCCCCACTGCCCAGCAATGTTTAGAACATAGTAAGCACCTAATAAATATGTGTTGAATGAATGACCAAGTATACTGCAAAAAGAACCAGATGGAACTTCTAGAAATAAAAAAATAAAATAACTGAAATGAAACACCTAAAATCTAGATTAAAGAGAAAAACATTTTTCAGAGAACAATACAATATCAACAAAAGAAATATTCCATGGTTCATCTTAGGAGTCTAGCATAAATTTGATACCCAAACCAGCAAGGAGGGTAAGTAAGAAAAACAACGAACTAATCTTGCCATGAAAATAGATTTAAAAATGCTAAACAACATTTTATCAAGCAAAATCCAGAAATGTATGAAAAGTATATCATAGCCAATATTATAATTCCATTTATATAAATTTCAAAATTAGAGCATACTAACAATACAATCGTCCTTCATTATCCAGATCTATTTGGTACCTGAGTTCAAACAGTGACAGTCTGAATAATGAGTTAGGAAACTTATGGGTACCTCAGTTGAATATTTATTTTTTAAGGTGACATACTAATATTGACTCTTTTTTTTTTTTTTGGTGTGCTGTTCTATGGATTTTGACCTACATATAAATTAATGTTACCACCACCACCACAATCAGGATACAGAATAGTTCCACTGTAACCTTATAAAATTCCTTCGTGTGAAATAAGTCAATCAGAGAAAGACATGTATCATATGACCTCACTGATATGAGGAATTCTTAATCTCAGGAAACAAACTGAGGGTTGCTGGATTGGGGGCGGTGGGAGAGATGGGGTGGCTGGGTGATAAACATTGGGGAGGGTATGTGCTATGGTGAGCGCTGTGAATTGTGCAAGACTGTTGAATCACAGATCTGTACCTCTGAAACAAATAATGCAATATATGTTAAGGAAAAAAAAAAAGAAGAAGATAGCAGGAGGGGAAGAATGAAGGGGGGGAAATCGGAGGGGGAGACAAACCATGAGAGATGACGGACTCTGAAAAACAAACAGGGTTCTAGAGGGGAAGTGGGTGAGAGGATGGGTTAGCCTGGTGATGGGTATTAAAGAGGGCACGTTCTGCATGGAGCACTGAGTGTTATGCACAAACAATGAATCATGGAACATGACATCAAAAACTAATGATGTAATGTATGGTGATTAACGTAACAATAAATAATTTAAAAAAATTCCTTCGTGCGATCCCTTTATAGTCATATGCTCCCTCAGCTCTCAATCTTTGGCAACCACTGATCTGTCTCCATCACTATAGTTTTGGGCTTGTTTAGAATATCATATAAATGGAATCATATAGCATGCAATCTTTTTTTTTTTTTTTTAAAGATTTTATTTATTTATTTGAGAGAGAGAGAGCGCATGAGAGGGGGGAGGGTCAGAGGGAGAAGCAGACTCCCTGCCGAGCAGGGAGCCCGATGCGGGACTTGATCCCGGGACTCCAGGATCATGACCTGAGCCGAAGGCAGTCGCTTAACCAACTGAGCCACCCAGGTGCCTGCATGCAATCTTTTGAGACTGGCTTCTTTCACTCAGAAAAATAACTCTGAGGTTCATCTAAGTTGGTGCCTGTACCAATAGTTCACGCCTTTTTATTGATGAATATGGGTCTACCACAGTTTGTTTATTCATTCACACATTAAAGGGCATTTGGGTTGTGTCCAGGCTTTGGAGATTAAAAATAAAGTTGTTATAAATACTCACGAGTTTTCATCTGAATGCACATTTTCATTTCTCTTGGATAAATGCCAAGGAGTGGGATTTCTGGGTCATATGGTAAGCATTTGTCTAACATTATAAGAAATTTCCAGAGTAGTTGCGTTTTTACCTTCCCACCAGCAGTGTGTGAGAGTTCCAGTTGCTCAATAGCCTCACCAACACTTGGTATTGTCAGTATTTTTTATTTTAATCATTCTATAATTTGAAAAGCAAGTAAATAGCTATATTTTGATAATGAGAGAACTACCTAAAATTTTATCTTAATTTATTTGGTTATCTGTTTAGATATAAGGGATGCATGCCCATGTGGTAAAATTATGAAGAAAAGCAACAAACTGATAAGGATAAAAGTATATAGTGGATACTTGTGGTGGAAAGGGAGGCAGATGTCATCCATTAGGCTCACAAGGGGCTCTAAGATACTGATGACACATTATTTAGGAAGCAGGATGTTGGGCACAGGTGGTCTGTTTTAGTATTATATCTGAAACTATAACCATGTGTTTGATACACTTCATAATTAATTTTTAAAAATGTCTGAGCATATAAAACACATAAAATCCTCAAAGTAATGCAGAAAAATATTCTAAAACCACTTCTTTCAAGAGTTCAAGTACCGTGAGTTAAAAACTTAAAATAAAAGCATTTTGTAGAATTTGAACATAAGACTTTCTTAAAGCTTGTTTAAAACTAAAATACTTTCTTTAATATATCTGTGCTTGTGTACATCTCATAGGCCAAAATTGCTGATGGGCTATCCAATTCATTAATGAGTTTGTTTCTTTCCAGAAGCATCAACCTGTACACAGAAGGGCTGGTCATGGTAAGACATTTCTGAATCACTGGCAAAGAGTAGCTTCTGGAAACCATGACCAGAACTCGACTTTGTTTAAGAAGCACATTGAATGTATCATCTTTACTAGTCACAAATTCTTAGACACACCCCAGGGCACAATCAAGACTATACAACTCTTCAGCAGCCTTTCCTATTGCCACCAACACTTGTAAGGAGAATGTTTACCTGTGACAACACTGGGAATTTTGGAGAGAAAGCTCTTGACTGTTCTGATGGGCACACCACCTGTCTTGTCATCTTGCATCTTTGTAATGATGTCTTCAATCTGAAAGAGGATAAAGAAGTGTCATTTCTTCCCATAAAGTAATAGTTTATTAATAGCCTAAATGAACATGCATGAACATGTATGAACAACAGATATAAAAAAAAGCCTCCACCTAGACAGCCAATAAACGTAGTAGCAGGATCTGCAATAAACCAAGCACTGGGAGTGGGTGGGGAGGCCATGAGGTTATATATAAGAGCATAAAGCATAGTCTACAAGAACAGACTCCTAGATCAAGAAGGTAAGGAAGGAGAAATATTAGGATTCCTAATGAAATCCAACTTGTAATTCAATATGCAATGAAATTCCTCCTTTTCCCCAAATTTGGTTTATATATGGGCTGAACAATATGAACCATCTGGCCTTTGGGACCAGTGCAAGATCCAGGCAGAATCACACAGGGGAAAAATACATACTGTAAATTAAGACACGGAAAGTTCTAATCCAGAGAAATTAGAGGACAGGTTTCAGTGGTTGGTTGTGGTGGTGTGAGGGTGGTCACCTTATGCCAGGATTAAAGTGGAACAAGGACAGAATCTTCTCCTTTTGGACTAAAGAAGACCACACTGCCAAAAGAAAGTCTATGGTGGGCTGTGGCTTGAAGCCAGTGAGATTTTATTAATAAAACAAGATATTATGTATATATGTTGAACACAGAACTGAGAGAGAAGATGGATTACTAAGGATGTAGGTGCATATATTGGGAAACCAATTTGTAGCTAAGAATTTACAAGCCAGATGTAATTTCCTGGGCAGAAAGCTTCAGAATAGGATACAGAACAATCTGTGACAAGAACATAGATCTTATTGTTCGGGGAGTTGGGGGTAAGGAGCAACTGGAAAAGGGGAGAAGATGATGTTTAGTTTTATCACACATCTTGTTCCCCTAAGCAACAGAATATCTGTGAAACACCAGGATGATCCTCTGAGTACATCCATAAAAGATGCACATAACTTTAAGTCTAGAGATTTAAAACTCGAGCCCATCTAGTCTAACATAGTTGTATTGCAATTTGAGGTTGAATTTCTCAAAGTCACATGGCAACTTGTTTGATAGATATGAATAAGTCATTAGAGACTAGGTTAGGATACAGAATAACTTAATAATAATATACAATAGCTAAAATATACTAAGAATTTACTATGTGCTAGGTATTAGTCTAAGTATATATACACATTATCCTATTTAATCTTCATGATTACTTCACAAGGTAGATTCCACTGTTATCCTCATTTTTCAGATATCAAACCAGGGTAAATCAGGTTAAGTTTTTCTAACAAATAACCCTCAAAATCACAATGGCTGAGTACAACCAAGTTTATTTCTCTCTCAGGCTTCAAGTCTATCACAGGTCACCAGGGGGACTCTGCTCATTGTAGTTACTCTGAGACCCAGGCTGATGGAACAGCCACCATCTTGAATGTTGCTCATCATTGTGCTAGAGGGACAAGAGAGAATTCTGGAGAATCTTGCATTGATTATTAAATGTTATAGCCAAGAAGTTATATATAACACCTTTGCTCACAATTCCTTAGCCAGAACTAGTTATATGGCACCACCCTACCACAAAGGAGCCAGGGGGTCCAGTTTTCTGGGTGCCAGCAGGAAAGGGGAACTGACCATCTGTGAGCAGCACCAATGACCACCACAGAAGTTAAACAACCTTCTCAAAGTCACACAGCTACCCAGTTGCGTTTAAACACAGCCACAGACTTCAGGGCTCAGGTTTCTAACTCCTGGGCTGTGCTACCACTCAGTAAGATTCCCAGAAAAGCAGCCAAGCAGGAAGACCACTTTCCTTTGGCTATTTCTGGATTTTCCTGAGAAGTAGTGATAATGAGAAAGAATCTTAAGCTCCTGGCCCTTTAGGGAGTGGAGGGATATATCATGCTAAGAATAAAGGTTATTCTCTGAAGACCTGCATTCTGTTAAAAGACAGGATAAGAAGACTTTTCATCCACATTCATATTAATCATCTCAGCTAGTGCCCTGCCTCACTGCCCCTAAACTTAACCCAATGATTTAGAGTAGTCTGAGTATTCCTTACTGATAGTCAAGGAGAGTTATTACTAGAAAAAAATGGTCATATTTTCAAAGTAATCTATGCTTTTGATCCGGTGTGCTATCTGAAACCACATATATCAGTTACATTGATGCTTTTTATAGAATGGACTCAAAATCATTGGGAATTGGAGGGAAGCCAATATTTCAATTCAGTTAGACTCCTGACTTGCCATTAGATGACAGTAATTTCCAGTCTCTGCTGATGTGGGCTGGATTTAAGGACTGGCTGTGCTGAGGAATGCTCCACAATTCTTTTCTTCTATGCTCTGTGTAGTCACTTCATCACACCACCGAATTTTAAAAGGATGTATTTATTAAAGAAGACCTATCTTCTCATGTGGGCTCACAATGTGCCAAGAGGTATATTATTTATCAGAGGTTACAGCCAGATCCAAAGGACAACCCCCTTAAGTGACCAGAAAGGGAATTACATTGCAGCAATAGTTTACAACGCCAGAGGTGTTGAAGAATGTTCATTGGTCCCCAATTCTCGACTCCTCCATAGTATTAATATTTACCCAATTCTATGCCCTGGCCTCACAGTGGGCAGAGAGTCTGCCCCTTGACTTTTGGGCTTGGCCATGTGACTTGCCTGGCTAATGGGAGGATACTGAACATCATGTGAGCAGAGGCTTTCAATGTACCTGCATGGTCATGCTCACCCTCTTCTCTTGCCCTCCTGTATCAGATAGTTTTTGTTCCAAGGAGGGTGAGAGACATCTGGAGCAGAAGGGACCCAACCTACAGCTAGATAGGTCAAACCTCAGTTGATGTGCACACTCAGGAGCTTATTGTTGTAATCCCCTGAGTTTGGGTGGTTTGCTATGCAGAAAAATTGTGGCTATAGCTTCCTGATACAATGGGGCTCTAAAATAAATGCACGGATCAGAAATTGCTGAAGCCACACAAATACTTAGTAATAAGAATCAATGAGTCCTTGAGGTGGGGCATCCTAAAATCCAGTGCTTTTTAAGGATGCAGAAATTCCAATTATACCATCCACCATTTACTTAAAAATTCTTAGGGCCTATACTCTTCTGTAGCCCATTCTGTTGTTGTGTTAGGAAAATTTGTAATAGCTGAGTTTGATTCTGGAGGTTGGTGCTCTGCAACATCAGCTAATAATACTACTTCTGAATTTTTTTTGGTCATGGTTTCTGGTGAAATGCTAAGAGTATCGACCTACCAAAAAATCCAAAGTGGGCTCCCAGGGGTTTATATACATTATAATGGCAAACATTTTCAGAACACCTACATATGATCAATGCTGTCCTTGGTATTGTTTTAAATAAATTATATAATTTATTTCTCAGTCTTAAAAGTTACTTAGTAAAGATGTTGAAATTTAGGCTGAGAAAGGTTAGATTTACCCAAGGACAAATGGCTAATAAGTGGCAAAGCCCAAATTCTTGTCCAACTCTTCTTGACTCTAATGATGCCCAAGCTCCACCAAATCCAAGATTCACCTTATTTTCAACCAGTGTCTGCTGACATGCTCTTCAGATACAAGGCACTTAATACCGTTTGCATTGAAGGGGAAGTTTAGCTCAGTCCTAAGGGGGTGGAAAAGGAAAGAGAGAAATCGATCCAGATAATCAGATTATCAACCATCTCAGGATTTATTTCCGTCCAATGACTGCTGATGCCTAGCTGCTCTGTGTTTTTTCTCTCTTTGTCCCGGAGACTTGGTGAGATTTATCTTCTACTCGTAGATCACAGCTCCTGGGACTGGGGAGATGGGAAAGTATCTACTTATAGTTTCTTGGCTATTCAGTCCCATCTAAATTTTAATACTTTTGTTCCTGGAGAAGAGCAACATCAATTCCCTGACACCCTTTAATATGAAGCTCCGTGTCATGAGGGAGAATGTTGGACCTCAGTTTCCCTGTGCCAATCAATACGGCCCTTATTTGACAGCGAGTGATGCAAAAAACCTCTTTGGCCCGCTCAGCAGGTTCTGCCTGGATAGTCCCAACAACCAGGACACCCTCCTTCAAAGGAGCTCAAAACTCAGCACTGACATGCAGGTAGAACATTCTTCCAAACAGCAGGACAAATGGAAACCATTACACCATAGGGTGGGTTTCCTTTGAACTGAGGAATGTCATGAGACAGTAGACAGAATTCACTGATAGAGCTGTCGGGGGTAAGAGAGGGGTGAGGAGAAGCAACCGTCTCTCCACGAAGTGAGGCCACAGCAGGACCGCAGGAAGAACCCTGGTCTGAGGCCCAGGAGAAATGTTAGCCTCAGCTTCACTGATTTGCTGTGTCAACCCTGGACAAGTTCCTTAACCTCTCTGGACATTACTGCCCTCATCTCTACGGTGAGAGGCCCGGTCGCTAAACGGAGATTTCTAGTTCTAAGACACAAGAGGCTTCTCCAACTTGACAAATGCAAAGCTGTGTCTGCAAGGAAAGATCAGGACAGGCAGTCAGGCCTCTGGGTCCCCATTCTCCATGCTGCCATCTGCCTGGTGGCTCCACGCAGAACCCTTCCCTGGGCTGAGGTGCAAGGTGGCATGCTGAGCAGGACCGGGGAGTTTTGATGTTTTCAGAAATCATTTTGGACAAATGGCATTAGAAGCCAGAGAGAGACATGATCCAAAGAGGCCCTGACACTGTTCCTTCCTGACCAGTCCATGCCTGCTCCTACAGATGGCGCTCCTAACAGGAAGGACAAAGGGCCAATGTTAGTTTTGTTTGTGTAAATTAATTATCCAGTGAACCAATTTATTTAGCCTGTCCAATTTTTCCTCAGTGGAAGATTTAAAAAACTTCAAGAATAGGCAAACTATATTACTATTATTTAAAAAATATATATATATCCACCACAACTTTAGCAAAAAATGTATGCCTCAGGCATGAAGTTCTTTTTTATTGAAGCATTTCATCTTTACTTTGCCATCAATTGCCTATTTCTCACTACTAATGCCTGTCACTCCAGCTCCTGCATTTCATTAAAGACCCCTTTTGTTTTGGTGTCTGTGAAGGAGCGAAAATGACTCTTTGGACACATCTTATCAACCCAGAGGCAGCAATCAGAGCTGGCAAATGATAATCATATTTCTTAATCCAAAATGTGTATGCTTCACTGAGCATGCTCCGTCCCATATGTGTTCCATAAGATCAGGCTATTTTTCATTTCTATTTTTAAAAACATAGCACACTGCTACTCTCAACTTATAAATGTACTCAGCTTCACTTACTGGGTTACTGGACATTTATTGAGCGCCTACAAAGTGCCAGGCATAGTTTTAGTTTCTACTGTGACAGAAGTGGGTAAAAGACAGTCTGTTCCCTTTCATCATGGACTAATACATTTCAGAAAAATTCAGGCATTGAGGCTCAAAGTTAAGGACGTGGCAGCAGAGCCGAGAATGGGCTCCAAAGGGGCTTGCCAGTGAGACACAAAGCAGTAAGGAATACTACTTTCAGAGGTCATCACAAGGGGAACCCCCCTCCCTTTTTCACCATCCCGTTCAAAAGACGATGATTTCAAAGACAGGAGGGGAATTCTGAGAGTCCTGGCTATGACAATGATTGAAATGCTTGTTCATTTGTTTTCAGTTAAACTTACTTTTGAATCATTGTTATCAGTCTGAAATGCTTTTGATAGAAAGCAAAAAAAAAAAAAAAAAAAAAAAAAATTCAACCTCTAAACATGGGGGATTATTTTTCCCACATAACAGGCAATGCGTACGTGGGTGACTGATAGCATTAGTGCAGTTATACAATTCTATGTGAACCACCATCATGGACTTTCCCTCGTGCTTGCCAGACAGCTGCCCCAGCTCTAGGCAACACATCTACATTAAATAATAAGGAGAAAGGCAGGAAGAAGGGCAGAGTGTTGGTACAGCTGTTCTTACTCCTTTTATCCAGAAAGCATATACCTTCCCAGAAGATGCCAACAGATCTCTGCTCTAGTCTCATTGGCCAGAGCAGGGTCACATGGCAAAAGGAGCTGGGCAAAGGGTATTCAGCTTATCCAGCCTCCATACCCCATGGAAGCATGGGAAGAGGGGAATGGAAATGGCGTTGGGTTAACCAAATAACATTGTCTGGCACAAAGATCCTGTATCAAAGAACATTCAAAAAGGATGGTTGGGCAGGCCTGATTCCTCTCTGATCTGTTCTCCATACTGCAACCCATGTGATACCCTTGAAGGAAAAAATTCATCATTTAACTCCCCTGCTTAAAATCTGTCTGTGGTTCTCAGTGCTTATTCTGTTATAAGCTCTAACAGGACCCTCTATCTTTTCTCTATGTCAATTATCACTTTAACTTGTACTTGCATTTCCCCATTAGACCATTTTTCTCATCATTTAATCCTAATAGTAGGTGACCAGTAAATATTTATTGATGAATAACTGAATGAATGACATGAGTGCTATATTATTCTTTTAATTGAAGAATAATCGACATACAATATTATACTAGTTTCAGGTGTACAACATAGTGATTCAATATTTATATACATTACAAAATGGTCACCACAGTAAGCCTAGTTACTATCTGTCACCAGACCAAGTTGTTACAATATTATTGACTATATTCCCTAGGCTGTACATTACATCCCCTTGTATTATTTATTTTATAACTGGAAGATTGTACCTCTTAATCCCCTCACCTATTTTGCCTATCCCTCTACCTCCCTCCCCTCTGGCAACCACCAGTTTGTTCTCTGTATCAATGAGTTGGTTTCCATTTGTCTTGTTCGGCCATTTGCTTTGTTTTCCACATATAAGTGAAGTTGTATGTCTTTCTCTGTCTTATTTCACTTAGCATAATAGCCTCAGGGTCCATCCATGTTGTTGCAGATGGCAAGATTTCATTCTGTTTTTATGGCTGAGTAATATTCCATTGTGGAGATATATGTATCTATAGATATATATCTCATCTTTATCCATTCACCTATTGATGGACATTGAAATTACTTACATATCATGAGTACTTTTTTTTTTTTTTTTTTTTTTTAGAGAGATAGAGGGGTTGGGGAGGGGCACAGGGAGAGAAAGAAAGACAATCTTAAGCAGGCTTCACGCCCAGGACAGAGCCTATGTGGGACTTGATCTCAGGACCCTGAGATCATAACTTGAGCTGAAATCAAGAGTCGGACACTTATCGACTGAGCCACCCAGGCACCCTCATGAGTATTATATCCTTAAAGAACTTTATCTTGGATTCCAGCATTAAATGGGATGCTTAATATATTAGGGTCTGCATTTTATTTTATTTTATTTATTTTTTTTTTTTAAAGATTTTTTATTTATTTATTTGAGAGAGAATGAGAGACAGAGAGCACGAGAGGGAAGAGGGTCAGAGGGAGAAGCAGACCCCCTGCTGAGCAGGGAGCCCGATGTGGGACTCGATCCTGGGACTCCAGGATCACGACCTGAGCTGAAGGCAGTCGCTTAACCAACTGAGCCACCCAGGCGCCCTAGGGTCTGCATTTTAAAGTGAACTTGGTATTTACGTTTTTAAAGATCATTCTGCTTTGGAAATGGATTAAATAAACAGAAATCTCAAGATTCCATGAACCTTAGCAACAATGTTCAAAGAATTGCTCCATAGGCACCCAAGTACCAGCTGAGCTTAGAGCAGCTCCCCAGTGTACTGTGCTTGACATCACCCGGGGCAACGCCAGGGGAGAAGGATAAAGTAGTGTTACTCGTTCTGTCTCCTGGAGGCTTATTTTTATGGTTTTAATATTACTGTATGTAGTGCTTCATAAATTACTTTTATGGAAAACATTTTCCCCCATTTAATTGAAGAGGAAAACAGACAAGAATGATGTTCTAGGTCAGTGAACAAATGGCTTGTTGATGATATTTTAGGGCAATGACTTTCCCCTCAGCTTGGCTGGAATAGCAAAGCTTTAGACGGCATAGTGTCTCTTGTATAAGAATCTATTGTTTGCTTGGAAATATGAGTGGAGCAGGTCCTTTGGGTGAGCCATGGAATAAGGAATCTTGGACTGCAAAAGGCCAGCTACAATGCAAATGAGGAAAATGGACACTGATCAATAAAACATTCTAGCAATGTGAGAGGACCTAAAATCTCTATTATAATCTTCTCAAATTGCCCTAATTTGTGTGCCATCTGCTTCTTATTCTACTCCCTTTATAGAAAAACACACTGATACTTAGGGCAAGCAAATTGTCCAGGCCAAATGAGGCTGTTGAATAATGAGAACACGGGTTATCAAACCTAGGCGGTCTTGCCCCAGAACTGGCTCTCTGGATCCCTATACCAGCTGCCAGAGCAGTTCCCAAGCAGACCCCGGTTCACCTAAGGCTTTAGCAGAGTGGAAGAAAAGGCAGAAGATGGGGCCACATCCTATGCTTAAAAGTTTAGTACACAGTGTGGAAGGCAGAAGAAATGATCCCCTCAAAAGTGGTCCACATCCTACTTGCTGGAACCTGTGAATCTGTTACCTTATGGCAAAAGAGAATTTGCAGGTGTGATTCAAGTAAAGGCCCTTGAGATGGGTGCATGATTATCCTGGGTTATGCAGGTGGGGTCAACCTAATCCTATGTGTCCTTGAAAGATGAGGACTCTTCCCAGCTATAGTCACTTAGAGAGAGATGTGACCATAGAAAAAATGTCAGAGAAATGAGACTCTGTTGGCTTTAAAGATGAAGGGAGGGACTACAAGGTAAGGAATATGGTGACCCCTAGAAGCTGGAAAAAGCAAGAAAACAAATTGTCCCCTAGAGCCTTCAAAAGGTATGCCCTCCACCCCAAATCTTGATTTTAGCCCAGAGACACCCATTTCAGACTTCTGACAACTAGAACTGTGCAATAGTAAATTTATCTTGTGTTAAACCATGAAACTTGAGGTAATCTGTTAGAGCAGCAATAGAAAACTAATACATACAGTGACCCCTACTCATGAATAAATGTTTGGAATATCAGTATTTTACATTGTTTCCAAACCAGATTAGAATTTTGTCCTCCTGGAGAGAAAGTGGGCGGATTTCCTCACATTCCACTGCTCTCTGTTACCTTCTGAATAGCTTAACAGCCAAACCAAGGAATTGTGGTTGTCTGCTTGGGGGAAGATGTCAGGGTTGAGGACAGCAAAAACATCTGTCTATAACCTGAAGTAATTGTTTCCATGACATTTTAAACACTTCAGTTTCTGGTGTACCTGGGACCAATTAGAAGATGGGTGGCTCAGAGGTTACTTCCAAGGACTTCTTAAGTGAGTCACAGTAGCCCATTAATTAATGCCAACACCACATTCTATACGTGGAAAAACAAATATCCTTTTTTATTTCCATCTCAAATTTTATCTTGCCACATTCTTCAACCTGGCCTACCAAGGGCGAACTAGCCCACAAGGAATACCACATGAAGACGCAGCCCAAATAATTAGGTAAGCAGGATAAAATGCTCCAAATTTGAATATGCATCTTTTCATATTAAGTTTCTATAGAAAGAGTCTAGTTTTAACATGTATAACACCTTCCACTTACTGCTGGAGGGAGCCTAACGATATCTTTGTTCCAAGGAAAAACTGGTCTATCCAGTGTCCTGGAATATGACTACAATTTTTTCCTCCTGGAGAGGAGCAAGGAACATAACACCTGTCCGTCTGACCCCAAGGACACCCTGGACTCTGAAATCACTCGTTCTTTCTGGCTCACTTCCTTTCTGACTCTACCTCAACACCTTGCCCTACTCCAAACTGAACAACTAAAATGGGAACTGGAGTGAATTTTAGGGCTTGAAATAATTTATGTAAGTTATCCCCTCCTCAAAAACCTGCTGTGTCTCCCTCTTGCTACAAAATAAACGCCAGGTTTCCTACTAGGGAATTCAGGGTCCTCTATTATTTGGTGTCGAATGACCTTTCCAGCATCGGCTCCCAGAATGCTTTTTGTTTCTGGACACTCCATCTGCAAACAACTCCCAGCACGCTTTCCTGGCTCACTCTGTACTTCATCTACCCACTGCAAACCCTGCCGGGTCCTAGTCATGCTTCCAGGCCCTGTTCAAAAGCCCCTCCCCTAGGAAATGGCCCTTGATATTACCAGTCCATGTGCACACATATGTATTATAAATTGTCTATAAGGGCATTTTCTTTGATTATACCATTCTTCATGTCGGATGCCCCGAACTGATCCAGTGAGCGCACGAGTCACCCCTGAGGGAGGAGACTGAGACAAATCACAGTGTGGGGGACCCTCCCTTCCAGAGGGGCAAAATCAGGCAAAGCGGTCCTAAAGGAGAAACAGAAGGTGAATCATTCCTTTTTCCAAATATATTTGAACACTCACGATGCACCAGGTGCTGGGAAACCAGACAGGCAGGTCCTTCCTTTGGTGCTCACCTTTTAGGGGAGAGGCCCCTCTGGGATGTTTCATGAGCCTGAGGAAGAAGGGGTACAGTCCCCCAGGGGGCTGTGCCGAAGACGGTGCTGTAACACCACCGACCTCAGACAATTCCTGCCTCTTCTCCTGAGGAAGCCCCTGAGCCCCTGCGTGTTGCATCCTGGAGTCTTGCTGGATCCTGTGGGACAGGGCCCTGGTCAACCCTGACTGGTGCTGCCGGTGGTCAGCAGCAAGGCTTCCATTGGGGTTTCATGTCTCAAGCCTCTCCTGCAGCTAATGAATGCTATTTCTGAACATGCAGCCCGGGGGCTGATGTTTTCTGGAACACATACCCAAGTGATGCCAGACTCCCCTTCCCAGGCTGTAACTGACTGCCCAGAGGCTGTGGTCCCCCCTGCAGAGTTTGGGTCCTTCCCCTCACTACATTCCTGTGCCAGAGAATGCTCCAGGCCTCTTCTTGCCCCTCACACGAAGGCAGAACTGGCCGGTCTCCCCCTTTCATTCCAGCCACCAAGGGATTAAACAGAATAGATCAAGGAATGATGGGTCATTTATCCTCTTCTTAGGCTTGTTATTTCCCCAAATTTCTTTAAAATCCAGGAATTACTTTATTTCAAGGAACAACAATTTATTTCTAAAATGTAAATGAGTACGTAGGCAAAAGCTCTTAGCACACAGTGCCTGGCACATAGATAGTCGCTCCTGAGAAATGTTCATCTCTCCTCTCTCATCATAGATTTAAATTTCTTCTTCCATCTGAGGCAAGGGAGTAACCACAGAAGGTTCTGCTGCTCCCTTCAGAGGCCAAGGGATGGGCCCTTCTTTTGTGTTGTTGCCTCCGGGGCCAGCAGCTGCGAACAGGGAGCCGTGCTTTCCCAACAGCGCTCCAAACAGCGAGTCACTTTTCGCTGAATGGGACCCACTGTGCCTAGGTTTCCAACTACAGAGAAATGATGATTTCATTACCCAACTCCGCATTAGCCCAAGCTCCCCAGAGCAGCCTTATTTTGGCCTTAGATCCCAAGTCCCACCACAAGGCAGGGTAAGCAGCAGAGCTTGCCGAAGGGAGGTCCACACCTGCCCAAAGGAAGGACAAGTTTTGCAAACCCAGGAAAAGGTGTGCTTCTTAATTTCCAAGTCCTTTGCTTATTGCTCCTGAAAGCACAGACTGAAAGAAAAACTTTCTTCATCTCCAAGAAAATGAGATTTAAGACAGTATGTACCTCTCTGATTTAATTCTGATTTTACTCTCAGGAGCCTGAGCAACTCTGGGAAGCAGCTGATGGACCGTCAGCTGCACACTGAAAACCTGGGGATAAATACCAGTATCTGAAAATAAACCAGGCAAGCCCCCTTGGGAGAAAGGCAGGGTCATTTGCCAATGACTTCTGTTCATCACCCAGATGAAGTGGCTTTCGCAGTCGCTTTTTGTTTTGTTTTGTTTTGCAGTCTCCCTGCATCTCTTCCACAACAGGAGGGCGAGTAAAGTGTCAGGTGGAGGCTGCCTGCAGACCAGTGAGGCAGGCCCTGGGAGCCGGGGGTGTCCAGCCCCCACCTATGGGGGAGACAGGTGGGCTGGGGTGAACGTGGTCCTGTTGCTTTGTCAGTCATTAGGCCACCCCGCCTACTCCTCACAGTCATCAGGAGGGACGGTGGAGAAAAAGATCATACGTAGAACACCTGCTGCCTCTTCTCCCAGGAAAAGGAACTTCTTCCTCTCCTTATGGGTTAAGGAGTTGTGGGGATCCAGGAGGTAGAGAGGAGGGACACCAATCAAGAAACTACTGGATTTGACACACTGACCACAATTTGGGAGGGGGTGGGTTTTGTAACCCACCCGAGGAGGAGGGCTTCCACAGGGCCTAAAACACCTGCGGAGGGGTGTCGACTAGGTAAATGGCTGGTGGGGGAGGGCTCAGCGTCAGCGCTGATTTCCACACGCTCTTACTTCCCAGGGGCTCCCTGCTGCGTCGGTGATATTCTCAGTCCGCCTCGTTGTGAATCCCCTGGTTATGGCTGAATGGTGTCTGCCCCAAGTTCAGAGTCCCCCAGTGCCTCGGAATGGGACCTTGTTTGGAGATAGGGTCTATGTAGAGCTAATCATGTTAAAATGAGGTCATTCAGCTGGGTCCTAATCCAATACGACTTATAAAAAGGGGATATTTGGACCCAGACATGTGTAAAGACAAGATGTGAAGACTCAGGGAGAAGACAGCATCCACAAGCCGAGGAGAGAGGCCTGGGACACATCCGTCCCTCACAGCTCTTGGAAGGAACTGGCCCTGTCAGATACCTTATTCCCCAACTGGGAGACTCCAGAACTTTGAGACAAAACCTTTATGTAGTTTAGGCCACTAAGCCTGCAATGCTTTGTTACAGCGACCCTAGCAAACTGGCTACGAACCACAGACCTTAGCTTTTTCCAGCTATTTCTGTTCAGCATGCAATGAAAACGATTTCCTCTCCTGCTCTCTTCCTCTCCCCTCCTTTCCCTTCCCAGGCTCCCCCTCCCCAAACACATACACACACACACACACACATTCTCCCAGGAGATGGTGACTAATTATTTTCAGATTAGACAGTGTTCCATGTGCGAAATTAACTAATTTGACATCTCGTGTATTGTCTGGTCCTCAGGAAGCCACACGGCATACTACTTCGAAGTTCTGGCTTTCTGAAAGCCAAGACTACATCTAACGTTAGGGCTGGGAATGAATGCCAGATTCACAGACCAGATTCACAACCAGGAGGGTCAGGAAGTCACTACTTTCCAGAACCAGGAGTGAGGAGTATCATGATTAGAGTTGGTCTTTTGTTTGTTCTAAAACTATCCGTGATAAGGAATATATAGAAACCTCTACACTTGGGGCACAGACACATAGATAAAACACCACACAAACAGTTTGAGGGATAAATGACTTTGCAGCCCAAATGTAAGGTATTCTGCCAGTGAATCAACTGAAAACTTAAAATATAATGTGGCAGCAAACAAACAAAAGCTAAAGGTTAATTGGATCTTAGGATGGGTGCATTAATAGAAACACACCTTAATGAGGGAGGTGATAGGGCCCTCATCTGTATGATGAGTCTGCATTTAAAAATTCCAAGTTCTCTTCTGGCACCAGACTTAAGAAGACAGCCATGAACTCTAGTGAACATAAAAGCAAGTGACCTAGATCTTAATGAAAGTATTAAATGGCAGGGGTAGAAGTTGGCAGGGCAGTGATTACTCCCTTATCCCAAATATCTATCAACTTAAACAAAACCAGAGTCCAAGTAAAAAAGTATGCTTGCTCTGCAAATGCAGCTTCCAAGCAAGGACCGCAGTCCTTTCTATGGCCCTTTCTATGTAGAGATCCTGGAGCTGCCACTGCCCAGCTCTTGAAGCACGTCTTGAGCCAAGGCATGGCCCCTAGGAGTCACTTTTGCAACTTAAAATGCACCTAGTCAGCTTGGAAGAGAAACTTGTTAGCCCATTAGCTTAGTCCTCCCTGGGGTGAGTTAGTCCATCCAATGAGCTAACTGTCACCAGGCAACTCAGAGAAGAGGACCATGTAGAGGACAGGGGACAGTGGGAAGTGGGGAGGTGGGAGGAGGGGGAGTCTGAGACTTGAATTCTAAGGTGGGGAAGACCCAGGTGAGAGGCTGTAGGCAGAAGGGGTGTGGGTGGGGGTGGGACAGAAGGGCCTTCTAGAGCCCTGATGGGTGGGGGAGGGGGGGAAGTGTCCTGGAGGGAGGGGAGATGCTGAATGGGGTGAAGTCTCATCTCCATAAGCCCTCAGAGTGGCTTTTTTTTGCATGTGGGTCTCACCCTTGCTTTGTCACGAGGGAATCACTTCCCCTCTGAGGGTCTCAGTCCCCTCGTGAATGAATTGGATTGGCGGCATCATGGAACACATTTTTGTTGAAAATGTTTTAAGACAGACAAGTTCCTTCATTTCCTTGAAATCCCAGTGCCGGTGTGGGTGCTATTTGGGTTTCCGTGTTTCCAGGCCCATCCAGACCAGCTTGCCTCATCCCTCCTGCCTTCAAGGTAATGATGGTTCCATGGGGAGGGGTGGAGACGTGAGAAAGAAGGGCTCCCTGACTTGCCTACTCTGTGGCCTTAACCTGTGAGCCACCGGCCCTGCCTCTTCCCCAGGTCAGTGTAGTGTTCGAATGAGATACACAGGGAAGCTCTTTCAAGAGCTGAGAGGGGCCACACTTGCCCTGCCCCCAGGCCCAACTGCTCCTGGAGAAAGGTGGGGCTTGGCAGGAGCCTCAGGGGGCTGGGTTCTGGCATGGTTGGGAGCTTTCCAGCACTGAGCTTTAGGGAGAAGGACAGCACCATCCAAAATGTATAAGTGGGTTCCCTCCAAATGTCCTTTTTGTCCCCAAGGGGCCTCCTTTCAGACCAATTACTTGCTGGCTCAGACATTCTCCTTGGTGTTCAGGAGCCTGGGTGGTTGGGAGGCAGAGGGTTCAGGACGGGGGTCCGGGGAGGGGTGGGGGTAACGGCACAACCTGCATTTGCGATAATGCGTGTGTCATAGAGGGAGGAAACTTCCATTGGATAATAACTTCTGACAGATAAGAAGCCTTTGCCAACCTGTAGGTCATTTTGGGATGCAGAGATTTGATGGGAATAGAAATTTGATGTGTGTGTGTGTGTGTGTGTGTCCATGTGTGCATGCACATGAGTGTGTGCGTGAACTTGTGACATTGCAGTGCTGGAAATAAAACTCAACCAGTGGGCTTTTAGGTTTCAGTGGCTCCACAGGCAGCGAGGGAAGGAGAGCCCATGGGGAATGCCATGGCAAAGGTGCATGCCTCCTGGACATCACTGGGTGCATCGGGAATGGGCCTTTTCCCCGGGTTGGTGTTCCACTGGGGCTCGGACCAAAGCACTTGGGGTTTGAGCCCCAAACACCAGCTGAGGGAAATAATGCACAAATCTAGCACCACAGTGAGTTGCTGGGAGAAGCAGGATTTTGACAGTGTAAATTGTTGATGGGGTAAAATACAGCAGTGGGGACTGTGTCCAAAGGTCAGAAAGAAGCCAAGGAGCTGCCTAGAGTTCTGAGCATTTGCAGAAGCAGGCATGACAGTGATCGCCATCTGACTGGGAGGCAACAGCCTTCTCCCAGTGACATACCAATTAGGTCCCCTCCCCTCCCTGTCTCTCCCCAAGCTGGCTGTCCTGCCCTCCGGCTCAGGCAGGAGCTGACTGCATTCCCAAGTGCGTGTTCAGAGTTGAAAAAGCTCAAAGTGTCAACAAAGACCTTGACTTGACTTGATTTCATAATAGTAATTTTTTTCTAAATTACCATTTGCTGCAAAAGCAGTCAGATTACTGTGCATCCTCTAAGCTTGTCCCGATCCCAGGGGGGACAGAGGAGGAGGTGGGGGTGGGACTGGGGCCTGAGAACAACAATGGGGTGGTGCCCCCCCTTGGACAAAGAGGTACACAGAACTCGGCCTTGCCTCTAACAAGCCACATTACTATGGGCGATTCCCCAACCTCTGTGCCTCAGTTTCCTTTTGCAAACGAAAGGGTTTCAATGGCCTCTAAGATCTGCACCAGCTCTTCCGATCTCTATGATTCTGTCTGCCAGAGATACAGCTCCTCATGGCTGCTCAGGACAGATAGGAAATGCTGCTTTCCCTGAGGAAGGCCCCTGACCTCCCTGCCCCTCAGCCTCTCCCCTTCCTCCACAGGTGAGGCTGGTTTCCAGCACTGGGCGAGGAAGCGTGCCTCCATTCTGGGGTTCCGAATCAGGACATCCCCCCACAATCTCTGGTAGGTCAATTGGTAATAAAGGTGATATTTTGATCTTCCTCTGCCTCATTCTTCCCTCGCTCTCAGTGCATCCAAACTCCGATGGGGACAGGAGTGAGGGGGGCGGCGGGTGTTATTAAATGGACTCTCCAAACCCCAGCAATAACCCCCAGGTTCACAGTGTGGGGAGGGCAAACCTACCGCCTGGGTGGGAACACTGCCAACTCTCTCTTTTTTGGCAAAGCTTTTAAGGGTTCTGCAAGACTCCACTCTAGTTTGCAAGCCATCTGGAGCCTGTAGGAGCTAAGTTCAGGTTGTTCTCAAGGAGACCAGGTGTTGGCAACGGCCCATGGTGTCTGGCAGGCTGTTTCCACAGCCAAGGGGAAGCTCGGGGGCTGCAAACAGCACCTCCAAAGTAACTCGGGGCTGAACCGTGTCTAGCTAGACACCGAGCCAAGAGTCCTCTTAGTTAAATAATTCACAAGCCACCCTTGGGTCTGTAAACACAGCCCTGTCTAATGTGGGCCGACAGGTGATTTCATGCATCATTTAACTCTTTGCATTGCAGAGGAATGCAACAGATTAGATCATCGGAATAAGTTCACCTTTGTTAACAGCTTTTTTTTCTCCAAGGGACAGAATATTGCAAACACGAACTGCAAAAGAAGAGGCCATGGAGAAAAACAAAATTGGGCATTGGTTACAAAAATAAATTGGACAAACCCCTTTCTCTCCTCTATCGGGAGTAGTCTTAAAGAGAGGTTCTCAAGGGCAGAGGGAGACCCTGCTTGCGCTTGGCTCCAAAGAAAGTGCAATGAAAGAAAAGAAAGAGTGGAAAAGAGAGAAGGAGAGAGCGAGGGAGGGAAGGGAAGTGGGGGAGGGAGGAAGAGCTAGACAGAGAGACAGAGACAGAGAAAGAATGGGAACAAAAGAAAAAGGCAGTACACCCTTGACCTTGGAGGTCTGGTCTGAAAGAACACTGAAGCCCCAGGCCAGGCAGCCCTTGCCTGACACCAAGTGGAAATGCAGCTCTGTAGGCTGCCCTCCCTGGACAATCATCTCCAACAATAGTTCGTCCTAGTCAACCCTCTACAATGCCAAGTTAGCTGGGCAGTCCCATCTTGCAGAGCAGAGAGCACGTGAACAAACCCGGCAAGAACACACAGCCTCATAGCGATTCCCAGATTGCAAGTGAAATCTGAATGCCTGGCCACTTCTCTGACAAACTGCTACCCTTGGGAAGGAAAGTTTTCAAACTCTGGGGGCAAACAGCTCCATCCTCCTGAACAACAGGGCGATTTTAGGTGTGGGAATGCTTGACTGCAGCAAGCCAGTGCAGATGCAACGGGAAAAGCTTCCCGAGTCTTCCGGACCACGGCTTTCAGCCAGGGAGCCTTCTGTGCCCAGCACAATCCCAGGCCTGTCGCTTGCCTTGATCACGTCCCTCTGTGACTGACCCCTCCAGATGGGCTCTGTTGAAAGCCCTTGCTTGCCTGGGCTGGCAGCCCTGTCCGCATCATCTCCGATAAACGGATTAATTGGGGGAGGGGAAGCTCCGCTCCAAGGCACCCTGCAGACCACTGGGCTTTGGAAAGAGGGCAGACTGACAGAAACTCACATCTTGTCTGGGAAGATGGGACACACCGAAAACTTTTCAAATGTCACTCCATCTGGCCAGGAGTCTCTAGGTCCCTGGCAAGGCTGCTGTGAGAGCAGTTGGAATTCGTTCTGGAGAGCATGCGATATTAACCTTAGATGTGGGCCCAGTGGATCTGAAATGAAATAAACATTCACCAGCACAGATTTTAAAATCATGCTTAGGGGCACCTGGGTGGCTCAGTTTGTTAAGCGTCTGCCTTTACCTCAGGTCACGATCTCGGGTTCCTGGGATTGAGTCCCACGTGGGACTCCCTGCTCAGCGGGGAGCCTGCTTCTCCCTCTGCCTGCTGCTCCCCCTGCTTGTGCTCTTTCTCTCTCTGATAAATAAATAAAATCTTTAAAAAAAATCCTGCTTAGCGGAGGTGTAGGAGAAGTTAATGCCCTTGCAGATGAATCAAACTGAGGGAGAAACATGGCCAAAGCCTTGATTTTTCAACCTGCCAACACGCTCCCGGGCATGGGTGGGGGAGAACGTGCTAAGAGGGTGTTCGTCCCCCTTGAGTGCCCCATTGCCCCCATTCATGAGGGTTCAGGGTGTTGCTGCCCTAAGGCACTCACGCAAGTTCTCAAGCACTTCTCCCTTATTTACAGTCTACCGTTCATAGTGCAGGGGTACAGCGGGGTACACCCAAATCCCAGACATGCCAATGAAAGGCAGCAAGAGCTGGGAAAACCTCCCTTGCAGAAGTGCTGCTCCTTCCCTGGGGCCTCCCTAACACCCACTGGCTGGTGTCACACACACACGGTGGGCACTTAATACATATGCATTTAATGTATTCATTGTCACGGGCAAAGCCGTCTTAGTAGGTGGAGAAGTGGACTGGAAAGTTGAAAACCATCACCCTGGGCTGGAGTCCCAATGGCAGATCTTAGCAAGGCTCCCGATGTTGAAGAAACATTTGAGCCTACAATGTCAGTCGTCACTGACGCTGTGCACCTGCTGTGCCTGGCACCGTGGGGAACACAACATGTGCGTGTGCCACCAAGGAGTTAATAGTTCACCATGTGGGAGGCTTCTTTTTTTTTTTTTAAGATTTTATTTATTTATTTGAGAGAGAGAGAGCGAGCACGAGCAGGGGGAGGGGCAGAGGGAGAGGCAGACTCTCCGCTGAGCCCACGGGAGCCCGGTGGACACGGGGCTGGTGCCGGGACCCTGAGCTGAAGGTGGCTGCTTAACGACAGAGCCACTCAGGCGCCCCCACGTGGGAGTCTCTACTCCACTTAGAAGTTTGACGTGGTGGCATCTGACCTCAACATTGATTACGTAGACATGGGCAGTTAAGTTGTGGTCAGAAGTGGTGAGGAGAAAGGCTGCCCAGTGACGTCCTCCCAGAACAGATCTTAAGACCGCATTTCGGGGACAGTCCTATGCCCCTTCCTCCTCAGTTTGGCAAGTTCCCCTCCTCCTTTGTACTACAGGTGCCCCTCGCCCTCATGCTGAGCCCTACCTGCCCCATAAGATTCTTCCCTTCGATGCCCCACCTGGCCTCCGCTTCCCAAAAAAGCGCTTGCACACCATAGATTTTGCCAACGTGCTAGTGACATTGAAATGAACCTATCCTGGCTCCTTAATTCCAGGACCGTCTTCTTTGCCCTAAAATGGGAAAAACTGTGTGTTGCTAATTAGTTGATACTTGCCTTCCTTATAAAAGCGTTCTCACAAGGGCTTTCTGGACACCTAACAGCCGTTTCAGCCTCCTCAGGAGAGCATCTGCTTGGCGGTTGCTCCCGTGCGTCCACAAACACTTCCTTGGATCAGGCAGTGCTGTGTCCCCAGGCATGTGGCCTTGAGTCTCTGCAGTCCCACGGCCTCGAGACCCAGGGCGTGGGGGAGGGGCTGGAGGTCTCACCCGGCTTAGTAGTCCTCACCAAATTCCCGCGAGTGGTAGGAAGCACCCTGGGGTGTGCGCGCCGGCGTGTGCATATAAGACAGTGGGTGAGTGAGCAAGAGAATTTTCACTAAAGCCTTCCAACACCTAAAATAACAAAGGAACGTTTGTGTGTCAGTGGACTGGATAGCTCACATCTTCCTCAGGTCAGGAAAGTCAGATTTTCACGTGTTGTGTGCAAGTAGAAAAGTTCGAAGTGTCTCTGCTTTTTGTGACTTCTCACATCGCACCCACTCTCCTGTTCCCTACAGCCTTTCGACCTTCCCGAGCACTCCGCTGCTTTGAAGTGTGGAGGACTGGCCCTCACAAGGATGCTTTTTCTCCTCCTTGGTATTCCGTCTACTGGTAGCGAACGTGGCTACCCTTTCACTGGCGATTAGTCTGTATTAGTCATGCTTACCCTCTTCACTTCACTTTCTACCACGACGTGGCTTTTGCTTGAGTTATCAGAGTCATTGTTTCATCTACCAATTTGTAAGGACTTTGAAGGTAGGGGCCATCTCTTGCTTCTCGCACAAGTAAATGTTTAATACTCTTCCAAAAATATTTGTTGAGTGCCTAGCATGGATTGCATGCTTGTCTAGACTGACTTTATTTAATCCAGATAGCACCTCTGCAGGGTATTCTATTTTAAAGTGATGCTATGGAAGGGCAGAGAAGTACAACACAGGACTGCTCTGTGGCAGTCAGGAGTGACGGAGGCCGGGTTTGAACCCAGGCATCTGAGATCCAAGGCCGGTGCCTAGTAGTGCTTTGGCAGCTTTCGTCCTTTTCACCTTATTCTAGTTGTGCCAAGGACTAGTTAACACCTAGACTTGGCTCTTGAAATAAAAAAATGTTATTTTCCACCGGGGAAAGAGGTATGCCTGATTGGTGATGTATACTGGTCCCCCTCTTGCTTAATTATGCCTAAGGCAGCCAGATGTTTAAGTCACTCGTGTATTACAAAGAAAATTAAAAACACAGCAAAGCACAATTATGCACCTTACTAAATTGTGAGAGTTAGATGAAACTTACTTTAATTCTTGGGTAAAAGAGGTGGATGGCATTTACTAAGCAATTACATGTTACTGCGGGCACTGGGCAGGGTGCTTTTTCATGATTGCCTAGGTAGCCCTGATCACAGCCTGCGAGGGGCCATTATGATCGTCCCCGCTTCCCAGGGAGGGAGACCGGGGTGCACTTTGCTCAAGGTCACAAAGCTGGGAAGAGCAGATGTAGGATTTGAACTGAGATCTAAATGAATTTAAGATTGATTAATTTTTTTTCTTAGGTAACACATATACAGGATAAAAAATTTAACAGATGGTAAAGGGGTTCATTGAAAAGTAGGTCTACCTCTCAATGCCCACCCCAGACTCTCAAGTCCTGTCTCAAGAGGCATCTGCTGTTATCAGTTCCTGAGTATACTGTCAGTGATATTCTATTCATATAAGCATGCATATATGAATATAAGCATATACTAGTCATGATTACTATCACCATTATTCTATAGTAACGGTAGCATACCCTCTAGAACTCTCAGCATTTTGTTTTCTGAGAGGTCATATCCTTGAAGGACACAGTATTCCTTCAAATAAATTGACCAGATCTTTGCAGTTATGAGTCTATATGGACCACCATTCAGTTTATAACATTTTGTTCTTACAAATGATGTGGCAATGAATATGACTATACATACATTATTTCATACAATTGCACATACACACAATTGTACACAAATACAACGTAGGATAAATTTCTACAGTATTTCTGAGTCAGAAGACTCAGCAAATTGTATCTTGATAAATATTGGCAATTTGTTCTGAATAAATATTGTAATAATTCATGGTCTCACCAAAAATCTATGAGAATATTTGATTTCCTTATAATATTGCCAACAATAAGTAACTAAACTTTTTGATCCTTGTCAATGTGAAATCTGGTAAGTTTTTGAAAATCAGTAACTCTCAGTAGTCTTAATGCACAATTCTCTCATTTTGAGTGAGAAATAGGCATTTTTTCCATTGTTTGCATCATGAGTATTTCTTTTAGGAACTACCTACTTGCATTCGCTGTCCTTTTAAATTTCCATTATTTTTAAAAAGCAGTTTTATTGAGGTATAATTGACATACAAAAAAACTAGACATATTTAATGTATACAATTTGGTGAATTTGGAGATATGCATACATCTGTGAAATCATCATCATTATCATAATCAAGGGAAAACACACCCAAAACTTTCCTCTTGCTCCATTTTGTCGTGTGTGTGTGTGTGTGTGTGTGTGTGTGTGTGGTAAGAACACTTTAATGTAAGATCTCGTTTTTAAAAAATATTTATTTATTTAAGTAATCTCTGTGCCCAATTGGGGCTCAAACTCATAAGCCAGAGATCCAGAGTTAAATGCTCTACCAACTGAGCCAGCCAGGAGCCCCTAATGTGAAATCTCTTCACAAGTGTTTAAGTGTATAATACTGAATAGTTAACTATTAGTTTTAATATGTTAAGAAGTCCTTTGTCTGCAAATTATTTTAATTAGCATGTTATTTTTCTTTTTATTTTGTTTATGGTGCTTTTTGCAATGCAGATGTGTTATTTATAGCAAATAGAATTTATTAATATTTTAATTTATAGTTTTTGCATTTTGAATCAAAAATTGAAAGGTCTTCCTCACATCAGGCTCATAAAAAATTTCCATTTTTTTCCCCAGTGCCTTTGTGGTTTTATTTTTTGTATTTAAATCTTTGAGTCACCTGGCATTTATTTTGGTGTAAGTTTTGAGGATGAAATCCAGGGTTCTTTTGAGAATGGAATTCTTTTTCTTCCCAAAGAAGTATCCAATTATTTCAATAGCATTTTGAATAGGCCTGTTTTTCATTGATATGTAACACTATATTTATCATATGTAGTCTAGTCTACTTCTAAACACTCTTCCATTGAGCTCCCTGGTTATTCAGGTATGGTACTGTGTATCTCTACCTATATATCTATTATCTACATATCTATGTCTGTATATCTATTTTTTTCCATTTGATTTTTTTGGTATTTTACAATGTATAATAATATAACCTGCATCTCACAATAATTTAAACTAATTATTGGTTCTAATATCTGTGCTTAATTCTTTTGTCTTTTCTACTTGGGCTGGCTAGGATCTCTGGAGTAATGTTAACATACACTGTTGATTAGGGTACACTTTCTTTTAGCTGACATTAATGGAACTGTTTCTACTCTTTCTCCAGTAAGTATATTAGTAGATCTGGGGAACATATGTTATTAAGTATGTGTGTGAGTGTGTGTGTGTGTGTGTGTGTGTGTGTGTGTAATGAAGTATTTTATTATGAGTTTTTCATCAAGAATGAAGCATAAATTTTATCAAATGCCTCTTCAGTTATCTATAGAGATAATAAAAATGATTCCTAACATTGACACATTATATGAATTAAATTAACATGGTTCTGGAGTTTGAAACATTCTTACACTTTAAAAGAATAAATCCACTTGGTTGTAGTGAATTCTGTCTTTGTGAGTGCTTGGATTTATTTGGTAATATTTTAATTAGGATTTCTTGCATTCATATTCATAAGTAATATTGGTTTTTATTTTGTTTTTTTGAACTCTCTTTATCAGTATGTGGTTGATGTATGCTAATTTTAGAAGAAAGAATTTGGAAGTCTTCTTTTTCTATGTGCTCTGAAAGAGTTTAATTTTGGTCCTAACTTTTCCTTAGAGGTTTGGTAGAACTAATCTGTGAAACATTCTGGGCCTAGTGCTTTCTTTGGAGAGGTTTGTTTTTTGTCCATGTTTTGTGTTTTTTCTATGTTAATTAGTTTGGTTCTATTTTTTTTTTTTTTTTCTATTTCGGTCATGGTTGGTATTTATATTTTCCCAGTAAATGATTTACTTGCATCCATCTTGGTTAGTTTACTAATGATTGTTTTTTTCCCTAAAGAACCCACTTACTTGTTGGTTAATAAACCAGTTTATTTGTTCTTTCTTTACTAAGTTACTGTTTTCTGACTTTATTAACATTACTATCCTTCTTACATTTTTCTTAGTTTAATTTTTTCTTATTTTTATCTTCATGAATGAAAGACAATGCATTCATTTCCCTTCCTTTTTGTCCATTAATTTAAGTACTTCCGTCTGTGAATTTTTCTTTGAGCAATTGCTTTAGCTAATCCCATAGGATATGCAATGTGGTTATAACCACTATCCAGATCCAGTCCTTTTTGTTTAATTGGAGTAGAGTTGACACACAATGTTTACATTAGTTTCAGGTATACAGCACTGTGATTTTTTTAAAAAAGATTTTATTTATTCATCAGAGAGAGAGAGAGAGAGAGCCAGCACAAGCAGGGGGAGTGGCAGGCAGAGGGAGAAGCAGGCTCCCCGCGGAGCAAGGAGCCCAATGCGGGACTCGATCCCAGGACCCTGGAATCATGACCTGAGCCGAAGGCAGATGCTTAACGGCTGAGCCACCCAGGCATCCCCAGCATTGTGATTTGACAAGCCTATCCACTATTCTATGCTAACTAGAATTGTAGCTACCATAACCATACAACACTATTACAATACCACTGACTACATTTCCTATGTTGTACCTTTCATCCATGTGAATTATGCATTCCATAACTGGAAGCCTGTACCTCCCACTCCCCAGCACCTATTTTATGCATCCCCCCTGCCCCCTCATCAGTTTGTTCTCTGTATTCAATGGTCTGTTTCAGCTTAAAAAAAAAAAAAGTTTTTGTTCACTTGTTTTGTTTTTTAGATTTCACATATAAGTGCAATCATACGGTATTTGTCTTTCTCTCGACTTATTTCACTTAGCATAATACCCTCTAGGTCCATCCATGCTGTTGCAAATAGCAAAAATCTCATTCTTTTTTCTGGCTGAGTAATGTTCCACTGTAGCTACGTACCACATCTTTACACATTCATCTATCAACAGACACTTAGGCTGCTTTCATACCTTGGTTATGGAAATAATGCCGCAATTAACATAGGGGTGCATATATCTTTTCAAATTAGTGTTTTCATTGTCTTTGGGTAAATACCCAGTTTACTGTTAGTCATTTTAAATATTAGTCCTAATATTTATATACATTCAGAGCTTATACTTTTTTCTGTAAATGAAATTTCCATATTTATTTTAGACTGAGTCTAAATGCTAAATGGGTTCAGTGTTCAGTTCTTTTGCCAGGAATTCTCCATTCATCTCTTAGTTAAAATCTTTCCTTTAATAGTTTCCTTTTCACAGTTTTTTAAAGCATGACTCAATGGGAGCTATCAACTCTGGGTTCTTAAATGTTGGACAAGTTTTATCTATTGCCTTTGTTTTTAATGACAGTTTGGCTGTGCATAAAATTCTTATTAGGCCACACACTATTTCTTTCCCCTTTCATTGAGGGCTTCATAGGCATTATCTCTGTTATCTTTTGATGTTTCTATAAGGAACCCTTGGGCTAAACTGACTTTTAAAAATCTATGGTTTTATATTGGTTACTTGATATTTCTGCCGGGTTGACTAAATGATTATTTCTTATCTCTAAAGTTTATTAATACTCTTAAATCTAAAATATAGCACACTGTTGATAGCCCTTTAGCAAATTTTTCTGGAACATGTTACATCTTTCAATCTATAAATTCAAATCATCTTTTATTTTTTGAAAGTTGTGTTGGATTATATCTTTGGTTGTTTGTGTTTTATTTGTTTAGTTCTCTTGCTCAGAGATATCTCACTATGCATCTGTGGGGTCTTCCATGTCACCCAAATCTACCATTTTATCTCTAATCTCCTTTTATCCTGTTATTTCCATTTTATTTTATTTGCTTTGAAAATCCCATCCTTCAGATTCCCCTATTCTATTTTCAGCAGTGTCTATTTTACTTTCTGCTGCTTTAAAATCATCTTCACTTCTTTGGTGAGTTATATCATATATGCTTCTTTTCCTCTCATTTCATTGTATCATCCCTGACCACTTCATCTCTGTTTTGAGCTCTCTGGTGGTTTCTTTAAATTTTTAAGTTCATGGTCACCTTATGTTTTCATTTGGCTGTTAGAATCACTACAGAGCATTCTGTATCTACTGTTTGTTTTCCCCTTCTTTCTCTCCTTTTCTATTGCAGTTATCTTTGTATTAGCATGTAGGATGCTACAGCATCCTATGTTGGTTTGTTTTTTTTATTGTCACTCTTCATTGAATGTAGAGAATTATTTTTGATCCAGATATTTGGAAAAAGTTTATGAGGGGTAGGAGGCAGGATGTTGTGAGTTGGTAAAAATTTGCCTTGATTCATTATTAAATCTTATTACAAATGTTTGTGTGTTTTTTTTTGCCATTGCTTCTTCTCAGCCAACAGGGTGAAGCAATGCCCTACTAACAGGCTCTTTCCTCTATACACAGCATAACTGTGCATTTCCCTTTTCAGCTTCATCGGCTACCACATGGTGTCAGGTAAAGTCCAGAAATGCGTGTGCTTCCTGGTTTGTAATACTCTTGCCATTTGTCAAAGCATTGCTGGTTTTATTATTTAGAGTATGTCTATTCTGGAGTGCCGATTTTGGGATGTATTTTCTGCCTGGTTTGTCAAAAGCTACAGCCGGTCACAGTCATCTCAGCTCTTCCTGAATTTCTGTTCCACTGCATTTGGCCAGCCCTATGTCATATATTGTGTTTCATGGATACAGAATCTCCCAGCTTTTTTGAAAATGTAATTTATGCTTTTCCCTCTTGCTTTTTTTTTTTTTTTTAAGGTTTTATTTATTTGAGAGGGAGAGAGAGAGAGAGAGAGAAAACACAAGTCGGGGGGAGGGGCAGAGGGAGAGGGAGAAGCAGACTCCCTGCTGAGTTGGGAGCCCAATGCGGGACTTGATCCCAGGACCCTGAGATCATGACCCAAGCTGAAGGCAGATGCTTAACTGACTGAGCCACCCAGGCACCCCATCTTGTTTTTCTGTTTTATGACTTTCAAGAGGAAAATGGGAAGAGCTTTCTTTCTAATGACATCTTAAAATTTAAAGTGTTATCATGCTGTTTTCACTACTCCAAAGTTTATAGCAGACTCATATAGGTCTTCTTTCCAGGTTAGCATTTAGAATAGCCGTTTTACAAATCAACACAACACAGGTCACTGGAGTCAAAAGAAACCAAATCAAGTATTGAACCTTGAAGCCCTAGATGTCTTGGGAAGCAGTTGGCTAGGATAATTAGGTAAAATAGCTATGGCCTTTGACAACGGAAATAGAGAGAAGGGGCAAGCATACACATTATCACCATTCAAAAGGCCCCAAAGAAACTTCTCTAGGATGAGAAATCATTGACCTTTAAGAAATAATTGATTTAATTCTGGAAGGATAGTAATGTTAGATTAATTTAAAAAGGAACCATAACAGATGAATCCAGAGAGAGAGAGAATTAGAACAGTTTTACTTTGGTTGTATTTTTTATAAATGTTCCCTCAATCTGCAAGTCTTGAATAATTATAGTAGTAGTAGTAGTAACAATAATACCACCTATTGAGTGCTTATTATGTGCCCAATCCAGTGTCAAATGCCCCCCAAATCCCTATGAGGTAGAACTATTATTAGCCCCAGTCATACATGAGGCAACAGAGACAGAAGTCATCAGTCATCTAATTAATACTATCATTTTAATGGAATTGCATTCTAACTCTTAGAGCAACACTGTGTGTGTGCGTGTGTGTGCGTGTGTGTATTCACATTTCTCAAATACCAACACCTAGGGAACAACTTGTATACCAGGAGCTACCAGATGGCCACTTTGAGGAAGCAAGTCTACTGATCTGGCTATGGGGAATGAAGAGGCAAGCAGGGAGACAGAACACCAATAAATGGCCTCTTGAATACAATAAGAGATTATTATTTTTCTCGTTTAACAAGGAATCTTCCATCAGGCAGCTTAGGGCTAGTGCAACTGGTCAATATCATCAAGGAACTGGGCTTCTGCTACATCAGCCTTAACTGTACAACTTTCCTTCTCATGCTCAGGAGTGGCTGAAAGAAACTTTACCTATTTGGGAGAAGGAATGTTTTCCCCCAGGGCATTCTGCTTACACATCATTGGACAGAATTATGTCTACTGGCTACCCCAAGCCAAGCTATAGGAAGGCTGAGAGCTTGAGGCTTCTGGGCCTCGGTGGTGGAAGTAGACAAGATAGGAGCTGTAACAAGGGTTCAATGGGCCAATCTGTTGGGTCCGCCACACTGCCTGGGAAAAACTTACTTTTATGAATAACTGGTAGAAGAACTTGACTCCTTCGTAGCTGCGGTCTTAGACTCTGAGAGTCTTCATTGTTCATCTAGAAAAACACGGCTAAGAACTGTACAGGGCTGGGTGAGACTTTAATGACTTAATGCTTATAAAACTGCCTGACCTGGTACCTAGCACATAAGTAGTAGTTCTTAAACATTTCCACTCGGTTTAAAACATTCCAATCTGTTAAAACTCTTAATTAACTTAGGAGTATCAAACTCTCTTGCTAAAAGAAAAAAGATTCTCTGGAAAATGCAAGGTGATTTATTTTGTCAACATTGAATTACAGTTCTCTCCAGGGCAGCTATTATTCAGTTCACCCTACACAGATTTCATGACTTATTCAATGCTTCAACTACAGCTAAACATTTAGCAGGTGCTATACTTCCAATTTACTGCCGGGAGCATTTAAAGAAAACACAACAAACATCCCTCAAATAACATTCCCCAGCTAAAAAGGAAGAAGCTGATGATAATGCCATTTCAAATATCTCCAAAAGAAACATATTTACATCTCCAGATTCTGTTATTTCTCTACCTTGGACTGAATCACTCAGCTCAGCTTTTCTGCTGTGGTAACTGCATGTGGTGATGACAGTGGAGAAATTCCATTTTGGCTCTTGTTTCTAATCTCTCAAGCTGATATTTATGTATGTTTATGACTCTGGTCTTGTTTAGGAAAGTGAGTTTGACAATTTAGTAAGGGCATCTAAGTATCATCTTCATATGTAAATAGTTCCTACCAAAAAACAAGTTAGTTGTGATTTGAAGCACGGTGGGAGGAGGGGCAGCTTAAGCCTGGAAATTCCAGGGCAGAGAGCCTAAAGTAATGTTTCACACAATTTCTGTTATGTGTTCCAAATATACTACAACTGGTTTCATGAAACTTCGAATGCACAGAACTTCTCACGTAAGGAAAAAATTCTCTATAAACCATCTATCTCTCGCTTTTACATAATTTGGAAGAGGTTCTCTGAGGAGCCTTAAGGCAGGGCATAGTAAATGTATTCCCTGTTTTCAAATTTCCATAATGTGGAGGGAGTGACTTCTGTCTGCTTATCTCAGCAGGAAGTGGCCAAGCTGAATGGTGCTGAATAACATTTTCAAAAGAGCGATGTGGCAGTGGTAAAATCATGAAACTCAGAGAATGGAGGATTTGGGTTCAGTCCCTCTGTTCCTGACACTTGTTATCTGTGTCACTATGGCCTACGCTGTTGTGTGCTTCACCCAAGAGGTGTCTCAACACCCTTCTCTCTCCCCATCAGTATAAAGACTGGAAAAGCTAAACACTCTCTCAGCCTTTTTATGCAACCAAGACTTCCATGGGACATGGTCTGGCCAATGAGACATGAGCAAAGTCTGCAAGCCAGGGGATGCCCAAGAAAGTTTAATGTTCATGAGAAAAGACATCAGTATGGCTGATATTGCTCCTTCTCACATTTCTCCTCTTGACCATGTTTGTGACGTGATACCAGGAGCCAAAGCAGTCATCTTGTGACCTTGAAGGAAAGGTCAAGAGAACAGCAGAAAGGAACCATGATGTCTGTGTCCTGCCCAACCCCTGAGGCAGCGGTTTGCGTCCAAGCCTCTTTTTAGGAGGACCTCTCCTCCCCAAATACAGACACGGTAATTCAGGTTTTCTGCTGCTTGGAGCCAAACATTCCCAACGGACACAGTAACTATGGAAAGTTACTTTATCTCCTCCTCTATAACATGAAGATGTAAGTAGCATATCCAAACTCACAGTACTGTGAATTCTGTAAAGTAATACATAACAAAATATTTTGTTAATTATAAAGTTCAGAGACAAGTGAACCAAGACCTCAGAAAATGTTCGGTTGTTTTGACTTCATGGAAATGGCTGAGAGTTGGGGAAGAAAGTATAGAAGGCAATTGTATCATCAGCCTCAGGTGTGCTTGGACATATGGTAGCAAAATGATATCCTTTGGGAAGTGCAGGCTTTTACCTTCTTCTAATACCTTCATTTTTCTGTGTTCTTTTTTCCTTGCCTTAGTTTGCCTTCTCCATCCTTCCTCCCTTCCCCCTGTCCCATATACATATAGTCTAGCCCCTTCTTTGTTTTTTTTGTTGTTGTCTGTTTTGTTTTTATTTGAATTTTAGTTAGTTAACATACAGTGTAATGCATGTTACAGGGTTTATCAAAACAAGTGCCTCCTTAGACCCATCTAGCCCCTCCCCCACCCACTGCCCCTCCAGCAACCCACAGTGTGTTCTCTAGAGTTAAGAGCTCCATGTTCTGCATCATGATGCTGTTAGTTCCTCGTTTTCTTGGACTATCTTTGAAGGAGCTTGGGAAATATAGACATAGGGATGGGAAGGTTCTGGAGATAAACTGTCCTTTCTTGATCTTACCACCTGACTCCCTGATTTCAGGGCAAAAGGGAAGAAGCAGTTTAATCGTCAGAGGGAACCTCATGCTAGGAGACTTGTAAGAAAAACTGCAGTATGATATGAACTAGGGATATAGGTATATAAACTAAACTATAAAGGAAAGAAGAGAAAAAAAGAGAGAGTTAAAGAAAGAAAAGCAACCCGTCTTTACTGAGTGCCTACCAGGTGGCAGGCTGCCCCCATGCCAGGAACTGTGGCCATGGCTGGCTTCATGGTGTGCTCTGCACATTTGCCCAGAACCTTGACTTTAGGAGGGCCCCATGCTGGTTTTAATGCTCTGCTGTTGCCATCTTGACATTCTTAATAATGTTTGAACAAGGAACCCTGCATTTTCATTTTGTACTTCACCCTGCAAGAAAAGTGGTGTCTCCTGACTGTGGCATTGTGCCATCTTAACCCATAACTTCCCTCAGAGGGAGACAGTATAACACCGTCCCCAGATAAAGAAAGAAGCACAAATCACACCCAGCAAGCAAGAAGCAGGGCTAGAATTCTAACTCAAGTTGCTGCAGCTACAAGGTCATTCTGGCTCCAAGGTCATTCCTTGTTGATTCCTCATTCCCTTCCAAAGAGCAGCTAAACTCTGCAAATGTCTGGGAAGCAGGAATGTGAGCCTCCAGAAGAGCAGTCTCCAAAGCCAAAAAATACTAGCATTGAAGTGACCTTTGAAGCTAGTTAGATTCTTTTGCTTCATATGGGAGAAGGGTTATAGAAGAGATCGGGGGTAACACCCCCGCCTTGATCCTCCAGCTGCCATCTATAGGGTGCTATTTATGTGCCAGGGTCTCTGCTAAGCTCTTTGACCTTCAATCCTAACTGCCTTTTTGCAGCAGAGGTGTTAATTCATTACTCCCTTGACACACAAGGAAACACTATCTAAACATTTTAGAATTTTGCAACCACTTTCCCATCTGTGATTTCACTTTACCTTTACCACCATGGTATAGGATGGCTGAGGCAAGTATTATTAGCATCATTTGACAAAAAAAGAAATCAGTTCCTGGGAAGATTCAGACCTTTGCATGAAGAAACACATTGTTGGTGGGCAGAGTGAGAACTGGACGCTGCCCCTCTCATCTCCGATGGATTCTTCTCCCACTAAAACATAATAAGATGAAAAGGCAGGAACAAAAGAAAACAAACAAAAACCACAAAAACTGCATTGGCCGCTTCATCCCTTTCTTCCCTAATGTTTCTTGGCAAAATGATGAGTGATAGTAGAACCACATAGAAATTTATTCCCGAGTTTTCAATGGGTGCCTTGATCTCAAAGCTCTGGAACAATTTGCCAGGGAAAATTGAGGCTGGGTACAAAACAAAAAACAAAAACCAAAAACCCACCAGGCAACTAAGCAACTCTATAAGTTTGTGTAGAAGCTTAGTAATGAACGCTAGTGTGCACCCCCCCTGCAGAAACTCTGCAGGGGCCATCCTGGCATAGCACGAGCCAACTGGACCCAAAACTCCAGGCTGCCCCCAGGAGCTGGTGCCCTTTTATGGGATCACTTGGTATCCAAGAACATTTGCTTCTTTTTTCAATTACCAGAAATCCTAGCACTGGAGTTTTCTGCTGGGGCCTCTTCAGAATACTGCCTAAAGAAAATGAAGAAACTGATCTTGACCCTTGTAATCTTTTGATTTAGCAAGGGAACTGGGAGCACAACTCTTTGCAATTTCCTACTGCATTGCTGAAGGTCATTCTTCCTTTTCCCATCAGAAGTGATAACTTCTATTACCACAGCTCTAAAGCCAAACTACAATTCAGTATGCAAATTGGCTGTGTATATCAACGATTGTTATAAAACCCAACAGCTGTCTTTTGGAGGGACAATGACAGAGCACTTGGAAGATGTGGTTTATCCCAGAAATGCTTTTCATCATCATCATCATTAGAAACAAAGAGGAAGAGGAAAGAGACAGACCTCATGAATGATACAGGGGAATTGCTAGATCACCAGCACTGTCTATGCCGGTTTGGCGGTCATAAGTTTATGCTCGATTCATTTGGGTGGGGGAAAAAGAAAAAAAAAGGAACACCTACAATGTTTCCTCTCCTATTTATTTTTCTAAAAAAGATTTTCTTGACCTTCAGTAGCAGGATTATCCCACTTTGATGTGAATGCATTAAACATTAATGATCTTACCATGCTAGTCTTCCAGACCAAATCTTATTAGCATTTAGTTCTGACATTGGTTCTTGGTAGTGAATTATTTAAAAATTGTAAGAGTCTGAGGTTGTGTGATAAAAATCACATAACCACATAATGGAGATTATTAAAAGGCCTTTGAAGATGTGAACTAGGCAGAACCAATAGTACATGAGGCTCTTAATCTCTGTTTGGCTTTCATTAAAATATTTTGTGGAGCAAAGGACTGTTTGTTTTGTGACACAATTCTGAGCAAACTCGAAAAGCTTTAGGTGCATCGTCCCTTGTAGAAGTTTAGGACTCAAAAGATGGTCTCCCCTTCTCTTCTCACTCCTTAGCTAGAATGATCACACAAATCACTCCCTTACTCTCTAGAATAATTCTAAGACAAGGTTGCCCAGTGCCTGGGACACAGCAGAGTCCTTTTTTTTTTTTTTTTTTTTATTCTCTCTAGAAGAATACTTGGTTTAACTTTTTGGAACTGGGAAGTAGACATCTGATTGTCTTTGGCCAACATTCCCCTGGTCCCTGTGAATTCTGAATGCTCAAATATGAAATCTGATCACTGTGGAAGAAGCCGAAGTGAGATGAGTTCCTGGAAGGGTCAGGCTTGCTAATATTCCCTGAAGCAACAGCCTGTGTCATGTGAAGCCCCAGGAGAGTCTGGCTGTGGACGTGTGGACGGAGCTCAATGTGTGTAAATTATGCATACAAATGTGAAGGCAGACAGGTCCCAGAGGTGTGGCTCCAGGCTCCTCTGCAGAATCCTTAAGCAGAGAATCTTCAGAAAGGGCACTCTGTGGAAATTATTCACCCAGGTGTATCTTGTCAAAACTTGGTTGAATAAGAAGGGGGGAACAAAGAGAATGTTCCTTTCCTGCAGTGCTTGTCCCCAATAACTAAGCTAACGACACACACTAGCCTCCTTCATCCTGACCAAATAGGAAGTAAAGGAAAGCGCTGTAAGGAAAGGGCAGCTGATGTGTTGGAGTAAAGGTCAAGATCCTAGGAATCAGACCATTCCAGAAAGACAAAGGCCAGTACTTTATACCCAGGGGGTCTCTTAAAATGAACAGTTTAACCTTTTACTGCCTAGAGAACAAACCCTCCCTAGTACTGGCTGGGCCTCGGCCGCTGCCCTATCTCCCGTGCCAGGGGTCCGCTCCGGCGGCCAGGAAGAGAAAGGAGCCCCAGCAGCCTTGGAGTGGCAGTCCTGGCCCCCCATAGGCCTTGCACCTGTCTCCACTCAGCGGTGCACAAGGGCTTCGGAAACACTGGGGTGGAGCAGGGGCCGAAGGTCATCAATAATGCATGACCGACGTGCCAGGAAGAGCTGGTGGAGAGGGAAGGATGGGGAGGCAGAAGCAGGAGGGCAGCTGTCTTCTGAAGGAGCTCACACAGGCAGTGTGCTCCCACAAAACTCAGATTCTACCAATGGTGGGAGGGGGAGAAGGAAATGATGATAGCCCTTAGAAGAAAGGTTGGCACCAACTACCGGTCACAGGACCCGGAATATGTCCCCAGTCCCAAAGCCATTCTTTGAATTAAATCCTGAGAATACAATCTGGCCAGTTGCAGAAATGATGATGTCGGGGGCCCGCAGCCGTGGGCGCTCTCCCCCATAGGCTATGGCCAGAGACTTGGCCGACCAGGTGTGTCGCCACTCTGACCAGTGCTTTTCCCGGAGCTTGAAAGAAATCACCTCTTCAACAGAGCACGGAGCTTAAGAGGGTTTGCTGTTGCTTCCAAGGCATGTGTTCTTTCAAATGCATGAATTAATAATAAAACCACATTTATCAAGTAAGCAACCTAAACTTCACAATATCGCATGAGGACCGGTACACAGGAACTTTTGCAAACCAAGTGCGAACATACCAGCTGCCGGCTTCAACCATACTGAAGAATCAGAAAAGCGTCTAGTGAAAGTCAGTCCATGGTCTAGCTCCTGTAGAGACTCCAGCGTGCTCGCTCATTCACCTACGCCTTCGGTCAGTCATTCATGGAACAGACGCTGATGAAGAGCTACACGTGTGCCAGCAAAAATTAGGGCCTACTCACAGGTTCTTAGACGAGATACACTCTCTTCCTATTATAGGTTATAACCCGAGGAGTCAGGAAATTCGGGCTCCCACAGCCACTTCCCTGGGCTCACCCTCACTCAGGCCTCTGAGGACGTTGGTAGGGAGGTGCCAGTGGGCTGGTAACAGGTCCCCCCAAAATAGCTTCAGCTCTGCATTAAAGGTTTTTACGTAGACTTGCAAAGGGTGTGTGGATAAATCACTGGTGTGAGGGAAACAGTGAAGTGAACACAACACAATGTATGGAGAAGCTAAAAATAGGAATTTAAAATCCAGAGGACATTCCATGCCAGATAAAACCAACTGCACATTACAGACCAACCAATCACTGATACCAAGGTCACTCACTCTATTATCCCTATCGAGAGACGCCTTTTAGAGGAAAAGATTCTGAGGATAAACCTAAAAGGCATGAAGTGACTTGATGATTTGCATCATTTTATCTAGATTTAGAAAACTGACCAACGTCCAAAGGTTCCACGCACTCTGGCTGCAGGTGGCTAGTTCCCTTCTGTTCTGTTCCCTCTCTAACAATTGAAAGGAAAATGTTGTACCCCTGTTTAGCTAGTGCTGAATATGAATGTGTGTGTGTGTGTATTTTGTCAGCTGGATTTATATTTCTTACTCATGGCTAAGTGCTCTGTATGAGAGTCCTGCATTTTATTTGAGCAGATGCTTACCTAAGCTTTATTGGAGCAGATCTTCATACTAATGAGTTAAGAATTAACTGAGCCGCACAGTGTTGAGCATTTGCTGTGTGCAAGGTGGAATTCTGAGCACGACTGGATGATCGTCAAAGACCCTGCCCTCCCTGAGCGTGTGGAATTTTAAGGGACTAAAATAACAAAGGCACAAGTAACTCTAAAACAGGATAAAAAAGTAGGAAGGGACACAAGGGAGGAAAATAGGAAGTTTAGAGGAGACAAAGACAATTTCTGCTTGAGTTGATCAAAAGGGGCTTTGGAAGAAGGTGGATTTGAGTTGAGTCTTGAATGACAGCTGGATTTGCTACATCCTGGTGTCTGGAATATAGAGGATACTTGGTTAATATTTGGTGTGGGAAAACCACAGAAGTTAAAGACAAAAATAAGATAAAGACACCCTTTATCTTTTACTCAGCATTGTTCTGAAGGCCAACCCAAAACAGACAAGAGAAAGAAATAAGAACTATAAAAACAGCATGAAGAACTAAAATCATTATATTTAGAGATATGACTCTATATCTGGAAAACTATTATAAATACTAAAAAATTCAATTAGATGGCTGGGGGAGGTTCATATCTAGAAGTCAGTGGCCTTAATATTTATAAATTATAACTAGTTAGAAAACCTCAAAGGAAATAAAGACTACTATATAAATACCTAGAAATAAATGTATGAGAAATGTGCAAGATCTGTATAAACTAAATTTTTAAAACACTGTTCAAGGACATAAAGACCATTCAAGAAATAAAAGGCATATCACATCTTTTGGCTGGAAACCTCAACAGCTTAAAGATTCAATTCTCTTTAATTTAGTATATAAATTTCAAATAATCCCAACAAAAATAGCAACAGAATTTTTTTTTTTTTTTTTTTTAAAGATTTTATTTATTTATTTGAGAGAGAATGAGATAGAGAGAGAGCATGAGAGGGGGGAGGATCAGAGGGAGAAGCAGACTCCCTGCCGAGCAGGGAGCCCGATGCGGGACTCGATCCCGGGACTCCAGGATCATGACCTGAGCCGAAGGCAGTCGCTTAACCAACTGAGCCACCCAGGCGTCCCAGCAACAGAATTTTTTTATGGAGTTGTAAACAAGACGATTCTAAAGTTCATATGGAAAACAAAATTAAGAATAAGAAAAAGAAGGAAAATGCAAATTATAACAGATATTAAAGCATATTTTAGATATATAATAATTAAAACATTCCTGTATTATTACAGGAAGAAACAGATCCACAGAATAGATCACATACCAAAAGCAATCTCTTATTATTTGATAAAGGTGCTTTGTATGTTAGTAGAGAAAAGACAAATTATTCTCAGACAGGCAGTCAACTGAAAAAAGAAAAGTTTTGGATCTTTATCTTATACCTTACATCGCTATAGATTCTAGATGAACCAAAGATTTAAATGCAATCACTAAACCATTACAATCCAGGCAAAAATATCTAGAGAATTTCTTTATACAATTAGAGTCAGAAGACTTCTATGTGTATGACCCCAAAATCAGAATCCACAAAAGAAGATAATTTTGACAATGTAAAATGAAATAAAAATCTGGACAGCAAAACCTACTATAAATTAAGTCAAATGACAAATGACAAGTTTTCAACTCCTAATTACTTAAATAGTAAAACTTCCTCAAGTCAATAAGAAAAAGACCAGAAATACAAACGACTCTTTAATACGTGAAAAGACACCCTCACTAATAAGGAGAAGGTAACTAAAGCACAGAGACTTGACATTTTTCACCTATCATCTTGGCCAGGATCAACAAGTTTAACCTCCTGGGTTGACGAGGTTGTGGGGACTAGGTTCTCAGACATGGCCTATGGGAGACTAAATCAGTATATATTCTATGGACAGCAATTTGGCAATGTTCATCAAAAATTTAAATATGCATAGTCTTTGATCCATAATTCAACTTCTTTGAATTTACTCCTTTAGGTGTGAGATGACCTTTGTTCAAGAAAATTCACTATAGTACTGCTGTGAGACCAGAGAGTGGAAACTAAATGTCCACCAGTAGAGAACAGCATCAGTAAATTAGTTTGTATTTGTACTGTGAGATTCTTTGCAGCTATCTAAAAGAATAAGTTATTGCTATGCATGCTAATGTGGATCTGTTCTAATTGTCTCTTATTCACCCAGTCAGTGAGGGAGGGATCCCCTGCCCTACATAGTAGGAGATGGCTGAGAGTCACAATGCCTGACACCAGACAAATGAGATAGGTGGCAATTTATTAGTCATATATACTCACAGCCTGGGGGAGGAGGACACGGCATGTCATCATGCTGGACCACGTAGGGGTTACGCTCCAGAGTGGAATGAACCAGTAGGGGCTATAGGAGACACACTTTGTAGTAACAAAGTTTCCCCTTGTTTCTAGGGGAAGGATGTGATTGGCTTGATAAGCTTATTTTAAAATTTATATAGAAAAGGACCCAGAATAGACAAAACATTCTAGAAATGGAGGACTTACTCTACCAGATTCCAAAATTTACTATGAAAGCTACAGAAATCAAGAGTATGAAACTGGTGTAAGGAGGGACACCTGGGTGGCTCAGTCAGTTAAGTGCCTGCCTTCCGCTCAGGTCATGATCCCAGGGTCCTGAGATCGAGTCCTGCATTGGGCTCCCTGCTCAGTGGGGAGTCTGCTTCTCCCTCTCCTTCTGCCCCTCCCCCCACTTGTGTGCATGCACACACATGTCATCTCTATCTCTAGTAAAGAATCTTAAAAAAAAAGAAACTAGTATAAGGAAAGCAAAATAGAACAAGAGAATAAAATTGAACAGCCCAAACATATACCCACACATATTGGTCAAATCAATTTTAACAAAGGCCACCAAAACTTTTTCAATGGAAAAAGTAAAGTCTTTTTAACAAATGGTGCTGGAATGACTGGATATCCATTTGGAAAAAGACTTTTACCTCATATCATACATAAATATTAACTCATGATGGATTATAGACATAAATGTATAAGTTAAAACTATAAATATTCTAGGAGAAAATATAAGAGAATATCTTCGTAGCTTTGGGAAAGGCAAGATTTCTTAAAACACAGAAAGCAATTACCACAAAAGAAAAAAATATTTGTAAACTGAACTGCAAAAAATATTTGCAAACTGCTCATCAAAAGACACCCTCAATAAAATAGCAACCCACAGATTGGGAGAAAATATTTGCCAGATACATACCTGACAAAGAACTTATATCTAGAATCCCTACAGTTTAATGATAAAAAAAGACACAATTTTTTCAAAGACCGAGAAATTGGACAGGAATTTCACAAAAGATAGAGACATGGCCAATCAATAAACTTGAAAAGGCAATCAACATCATTAGTTACAGGAAAATACAAATGAAAACTATAATGAGCTACTACTATAAACCCATTAAAATGGCTCAAATTGAAAAGGCTGGGAGTGTCAAGCACTGACAAGGGTGTACGGCAATCAGAGCACCCATATATGGCCACTGAGTGTGTAAAACAGACAACCATTTTGGAAAACTTTTAGGTTTTTATTTTTATTTTTTTAACTAATTTTTTTTTCTATTTGCGTATAGTTGACACACAGTGTTACATTAGTTTTAGGTGTACCACGTGGCAATTCAACTTTATATGTGATGCTATGCTCACCGCAAGTGTAGCTACCATCTTCTTGGACAGATTTTTAAAAAAGAGAACATACGTCTCTTTTGTGACTCAGCAATTCTACTCCTAGGTATTATCCAACAGAAATGAAAACATATGCCTGCAAAAGGCCCTGAACAAGAATTTTTACAGTAGCTTTTTCATACTAACCAAATACCAGAAACATTCCAGGCGTCCAACAACAGAACGGATAAACTATGGTATATTCAGTCACATGCTGGAACACTACTCAGACATAAAAAGAATGAATATTGACATATTCTGCAACATGGATGAATCTCAAAAAAAATTTTTTTTAAAGATTTTATTTTTAAGTAATCTCTACACCCAGCATGGGCTTGAACTCATGACCCTGAGATCAAGAATCGCACGCTCTACTGACTGAGCCAGCCAGGTGCCCCGAGTCTCAAAAATGTTATGCTAAGAGAAAGAAGCCAGACTCAAAGAGAACATACAGTGTGATTTCATTTATATGAAGTTCTAAAATGAAAAACGGATTATGGTGATAGAAATCACATTTGTGGTTGCTTCTAAGTGCGGAGGGATTGGGGGGGGAAGTGAATGAGAAAACCTTATTGGGTGACAGAAATTTTGTAGATTTCAGTGCTGTGGGTTACCCAAGTATATGCATTTGCCAGCCCAGCCCAAACTGTGCACTTAAGAGCTATGCATTTCACTGTATGTAAATATACTTCAATACAAATAAGTGAAAAAAAATTCTCTCCAGATGTTTATATGCACAGCTGACGCACAGTTCCATTCACGTGTGAACTAACATTAATAGCAGTTTCTTTCATGCAGTTATTTTTATTAACTGCCTCCTCAGTGGCTGCTTAGATCCAACAGAATGTCAAATGCCAATATTAAGCCTTACAATTATATATTAATCTCTATAAGATATTCTAAATATATATGCAACAAAGAAGTTTACAGAGGGGGAGTTTGAAAGGAAAAGGTGTTTTCTACAAATAGAAGCTGGGAGAACATATTATGAACCCAAATTATTTCATTTCTTTATGCAGAGTGACATCAGCAACTTCCACACTGGTTCCCTGGAAGAGGTCCAGCAGCCGCCCTGGGGCAGACAGGAGGCCGAGGAGGGAAATCAACAGTGAGGGGCTGTTAGTCTTCCTTTACCAATTGTGCCAGAGTTCTTGCTCTCTCCATTCTCAGTTGTGTGTACTGGAGTTCCATACAAGATACCTTATTTGAGAAAAGAATTCTGGTGTTAAAATTCAAAAAATCCTGCCTTGTTTTCTCCTACTTTAAAAATTCTATGATTCTGGGCACCTGGGTGGCTCAGTCAGTTAAGCGTCTGCCTTCAGCTCAGGTCATGATCCCGGAGTCCTGGGATCGAGCCCCGCATTGGGCTTCCTGCTCAGCGGGGACTCTGCTTCTCCCTCTGACCCTCCCCCTTCTTGTGCTCTCTCTCTCTCTCATTCCCTCTCTCTCAAATAAATAAAAATCTTTAAAAAAATTCTACAATTCTAAGATAGAGATTGGTGGCCTGGAACATAATTTTTGAATGAGAACAAACTTTTTAAAGGGACTATGGTTTTGGCAATACCCCCGAACGAGATCCCTGTCTTAGTCTGGGCAGGCTGCTATAACAAAATACCATAAACTGGGTGGCTTATAAATGACGGACATTTATTTTGCACCATTCTAGAGGCTGGGAAGTCCAGGATCAAGGTGCTGGCAGATCTGGTGTCAGGTAAGAGCTTGCTTCCTGGTTCCCTGGTGGTCATCTTTTCACTATGACCTCACGTAGCAGAAGGGGTAAGGGAGCTAGTCCCATTGATGAGGGATTCACTCTCCTGACCTAATTATCTCCCAAAGGCCCCACCTCCTAATACCATCACCTTGGGGGTTAGGTTTCAACATAGGAATCTGAGGACGGGGAGAGACAAATATTCAGATCATAGCACTCCCTAACCAAATGAATCACCTTCTTCAGAGTTCCTCTCGCCTGGGGTACCTGCCCAGTTTACAGCTCCTTTGGAATTGCTTACATCACCTCCTCCCAGGCCTGAGGTGTGGGCCAAAGAAGCCATGTTTGAACCATGTGACTCTGTTCATTTCAGTAAGTCAACTAGATCAAAGGTTGACCCTAAGCCTAATCCAGGAGAATGAGGTCCCTCTCCCTCCAATCTGGGGTTGGGACAACAGGAAATAGATCAGTTGGATGGTTGGGGGTGAGATGCAAATGCCTAAAATGAAAGGAACCATGGATCCAGGGCTGCGGCAGACCATGTGTACATAGAAATGGGTGAGAAGAGGGCACCTGGGTGGCTCAGTTGGTTAAGTGTTGGCCTTTGGTTCAGGTCATGATCCCAGGATCCTGGGCTCGAGTCCCGCATCGGGCTCCCTGCTCAGTGGGGAGCTTACTTCTCCCTCTGCCTGCCGCTCCCCGTGCTTGTGTGCTCTCTTTGACAAATAAATAAAATCTTAAAAAAAAAAAAAAGAAAAAGAAATGGTGAGAAAATGAAGAAATAGAGAGAGGCAAGGATAAGGGGGACCATGTACGATTTTATGAGAGGGAACAGTTCCTGCTTCCTATGTCCAGAGCCTGCTATGCTTAATCTTTTGTCCCTCCATTCTCTTTAGACTCTCCATCAAGGTGAGGGAATGAATGGGTTTCTACTCTTTGCAGTCAAATGGTCCTAACAATGGCACTCACTCATTTACTATTTGGGCAGTGTTTGTGTTCAAAAACAGTGATATGGATACTAAAACAGATGTAGTAAGATCCTACTTTTGAAAATAAAGCCCACCAAAGAATGCAAAGGACTTAGCACCACTATTAGTGACTCTGGCATCTTTTTTGCTAATTAGGTACTATGGTTAATTTTATGGGTCAACCTGACTAGGCCATGAAGTGTCTAGAAATCTGGAGAAACATTATTCCGGGAGGGTCTGGGAGGGTGTTTCTGGATGAGATTAAGATTTGACTCAGGAGCAAAGCAGATTGCCCTCCCCAAGGTAGGTGGGCCTCATTCAATCAGCCGAAGGCCTGATAGAACAGAAAGACTGACACCCCTGTGAGTAAGAGGGAATTTTTCCTCCTTTCAAACTCAAAATAAAACATTGGCTCCTCCTGGGTCTCAAGCCTGCCAGCCTTTGGACTGGAATGGAAACATCAGCTCTCCTGGCTTTTGGACTTGGATGGGAACTACGTATCAGCCACCCTGGGTCCCTAGCTTGCTGCCTCACATTGCAGATCCTGGGACTTGCCCACCTCTATAATCGTGTGAGCCGATTCCTTATAATACATCGCTTTCTGCTTATATACATTTATCGGTTCTGTTTCTCTAGAGAGTCCTAACTAATACATTAGGGAAGGTGCTCCTGGTTGGACACCGCCGAGAAGCAGACGGTACTGTTGTGTGAATTACAAGTGCTCCTTGTGGTAGGAGGGAGGGAGAAGCAGAGCCTGGGTTGGATTTCAGGTCCCACCGGCTCCCTTGGCTGGGCACCTTCATGCAGGGGCCCAGCCTGCATATCTACCAGTGGTGGCCCTGCTGAGCAGGTGGCTGGCAAACGAGGGCTCCTGGGTCAAATCCAGGCTGTCACCTGTTTTCATCAGTAAGTTTATTGGCACGCAGCCAGGCCCAAGTGTTTCCTATGGTCTGTGGTTGCTTCTGCAATACAACAGCGGAGCTGAGTAGCTGCGGCAGAGACCGCGTATGGCTCACAAGTTGGAAAGAGTTACTGACCTGGCCCGTTACAGAAAAAGTTCACAGACCCTTGGCTAATTAGCCCATGTCTGACCTTCATTTTCTTTAGGTCTGTACTCCTAAATAATGAAATGAACCCACCCCTGGGTACAGAATATACACCTCACCTGTTGGAATTGGGTGGGGGCTTGGGCCACTTGGTTGACATTGGCTTATACATGCAGTGCAATGCTGGGATCCCAGAGGAGTTCACTGACACCCCAAAAGGTTGAGCAGTGTGTTCTCTGGCAGGGTAAATCAGGTCTGTTGATTATAAGAATCTGTGTGATTCCGTTTCTATGTAAGGGGCGGGGAGAGAGAATAAAAGCCAAACTCTAGCCCATCAGAAGAAATGTTCAAAGCCTTCCCCCAATCACAGTGTGAGGAATGCGTGCACCAGCTCCAGAGTTTCTGTAAATAGGCCTCGTCTGTTGCTTAACTGCTTTTCTGTGCTGCCTCAGTAATCTTCAACATGCAGAGGGATCAGGAATAATAATAGGGGGTAAAAACACAATTTTCTCGAACTTTACGTTACATGATCGTGGCTTAAAATGAGCCACAATAGATGCATGGGAGGATGGAGGTTCTGATGGAAATATATAGTAAGAAAACACCTGTTTAGTGTAACTATATGTTTAGGGTCTCTTTTTGCGGAGTAAAAGAAACTCACAAGCCCAGAATGATTTTTTTTTTTTTTTTTGCAAAAGAGGAATTTAAAAGGGATGAAATTCTGACAGATGCAGAATAACCACAATAAAAATATCACCAGAGAAAAACCAGGATACTCTAAGGATATGAGAGAGCATTTCAAAGAAGACTGAAAGTTGTCAGCAAAGTAATGTGTTCAGAAAATGCTACACTGTTCCCAAGTCAACAGCCCATGTCAAGGTTCCTGAATCACGTCTTCCAAGACAGGTCTGGGCCTCTCTTCCCAGGTCAGGATTTGAAATGAGATCTTTACAAAGATATCTCCTATGACGGGGACAGTCCCTCTGTCCAGTGGTATGGGAGGGCCCACTTCTAAGCTTTTAAGAAGCTACCAATCCATAATATATTGCTTACGTCCGGAAAGCTTTGTGTTCTGCCCATCCTGCGGGGGAAATCCTAAACAGGGGGAGGATGGAAGGAAGAAAGACCAGCAGGGCACTGTAGTTTTAGAAATAGCCTGTAGAGGGCACTGTTACAACAGTCTGATGGGAAATGTAAGTAAACCCAACATAGTCAGGAAAAGAAAGGTTTGTTTTATGACCAGGACCAGCTCCTTCTCATCTGGTCCATAGATATGGATAATTTTAAGTATATGGGATTCCTCAGTCATTTTTAATTCCACTGTCCTATTTGCCCTGTGTCAGCCTTCATTCTGTTGGCCCAGAGTCTCAACCTCCCCCCTTTCCCTGGCGGTGGGAGATGTGGCCGTCACTCTTCCTCTGTGCCCGTGGGCAGGGAAAGCGACAGGAAAAGTGTGACATCTGAGATGCAGGTAGCAGCCACTGGGCCAGAAGAGGGACGAGCAGAACCGATGACGAGCAGAACCGATGACAGTCGGAGGCGGGTATCCAGAGGTCAAATCTGCGCTTGTGCCTCGAATACAAATTTACTAACTAGCCTGAGGCCCTGGTTGGGATTAATCTTATTCCACACCATCAGGGAAAAACCAATAAACTGGGGCGAGCAGGCTCCACATTCGGTGGGAGGATCTCCACCCATTGCTTCTTTTGCCCAAGACAGTCTGAATCCTGCTCCTCAGAAGCAGTGGGTCCAATGAAGTTCCTGTGCTCCTGTCTCTTAGACCCTGCTTCCTCTGGAATGCGCTACTTAACACTGGATTTCAAAAAACACATTGGCGCGTATATATGTATGTCTCTATACATATACACACATACACGCATACATATATGCACACATACCAACATGCATGTATGTGTGTTACATGACTGGACATTCATGTACAACTAGTTCAGAGTTAACAACAGAAGGCCCTTTGGGGCCTTAGATGAAAACCGTTGAAAAATGACCAGCTCCTGGATTTAAAAAAAATGAAAAGCATCTACTCTTCCTTTGGCAGCTTTCTATTGCCCGCATGTCCAGCCCCGTACACATGGGTACTCAGTACTGCTGATGAACTCAGCAACGACTCCCCTCAGCCCCAAACCTGCCACAGTGAGGGGACGAGTCCTAAAGGGGAGTCTTGCTTACAGCAAGGTTTCAGTCTGCCTTGCCCTTCTCATCTGTAGGACAGCTCATCTGCTCCACCTTTCTAGCTCACTCTTTCTAGCTCATCAGGGAGGTTGTTCTGCCATTCTCAACTCAACAAACACTTTTCTTGGTGTATACCGAGAACTCTATCGGGTACTGTGAGGTTCCAGAGATGAAATAAGACACAAAGCAGATCTTAAGAACTTTAAATCGGGCGGGAAGAGAAGCCATACAGACCACTGTCATACAAAGGTGACCAAATACATGTGTGCTGGCGGTAGGGAGCATTTCAGGAGCATTAGAAGGGGAACAGTGAACTCTTAGCAAGGAGTGTGGGAGGTGGATTTGAGCCATGAAGAATTAAAAGTGTCCTTAGGGGAGGAAGGGAGAAGGGGGAGACTGGATGAGATGACGGGAGGTGTCAACAGGGTACGTGAGAGACAAGCATCTGTCCGCTGGGGCTTGCCTACCAGGCTCATGGAAGGACACAGGGTGGAGAGTGACATGGTGTTCATGAGAACACCATGCAAAAGGCTTGGATTTAGGGATGCAGGGGATGAGGAGTTGAACATTGGCACCTGGGAGATCAGTGAGAAGGCTCTGGCTGCAGCCTGGCCAGGGCAGACCAGGACGGGGAGAATGAGAGCTGGAGCACGTGCAGGAGAGCAGAGGGGTAGAGCCGACAGGCAGGGGGGTGGTCATCTGGGGAGAGGCAAAAATAGGGAGCAAAATTCACCCCAGCTGCTTTTCCGTATCTTCTGCCTTGAGGATGCCTGCTCCCCAGAGTCTGCAGAATGAAAGAACCTTCTGAATTTGCAAGAACCCAGATTTAAACCTTCCTCCCCTCTGCCGGCTGCCAACGGTTCAACCCAGCTCTGAAGGTTTCACTGGTGGGAGTAGTTGCTTTCATTAACTAGTGGGAGGATCTGCTGAGATCGGGGCAAAGTGAGCGAGTTTCCCGTGAGACCCCTGTGAGGACCGTTCCTAACTAGGGTATTTTCTCCCACTACCCGCCTGGCGTCCCCCTCGCCTCTGCAGTTACAGAAGCGACGCTGATGTAGCAATCAGCAAATCAACCCCCACCCAGCTGCCAGCTAGAAGAGGGGGTCCTGTCAGTCCAACAAGTTTTTGAAGGCTGAGACTCGATAAAGGATCAGTTTAAAGGGGCTTCTGAAACACCTTACACGGAAGCTGCAGAAAGGCACGGAGCTGGGGAGCAAGCCGGTCCGAGGCAGGTCCGGAGGAAACCTGACCACCAGCAGCCCTGGCAGCAAAGGCAGGGAAGGCAGAGGGCGGCCCCAGAGTGGCCTGAACAGCTTGTGGGTGCACCGGGGAGGGCGTGTGGGGATGATGCTGTCTTCGTGAGAACGAACCCAAACGGGGACCAGGGTCCCTGTGGCCTCCTGGGTGTATCTCTCCAACTCCGAGGTCGGTCCAAGCAGCCTTTACACAGTGGCCAAATTCTTTTTTTTTTTTTAATTCTTTTATTTTTTTTACTATGTTATGTTAGTCACCATACATTACATTACATCACTAGTTTTTGATGTAGTGTTCCATGATTCATCGTTTGCATATAACACCCAGTGTTCCATAAGCGAAAATGAACTTTTGGGACAGTGGCCGAGTTCTTAGCAAGGAGTCCCTTCTCCTTTGTCCTTTTGTTTTATGAGAGATTGACCTTCCTCCTTCCTCGAATTTCTCTATGCCTTCTTTCTTATTTGTGGTTCCTCCCACCAAAATGAAAAGTTCATTCTTTTTTGAATGAGAAGTTCCATTGGGCTGAATGGTGAAGAATGAACACATTTTAAACGCCAATTTTCTTCACGCTTATTTTTCTCTTTTTGTCTCCAATCTGAGGAGTGACAGGCAAAACAACAGTTCTGACAAGGAGTAACCAAAAACTTTCAGCAGAATCATTAATTAGGGTCATGTTTACACTTCTTGTCATCAACTAAACATCTGCCTAAATAGGTTTGCTTAGTATATAAAGTCATAACCATCTGTCCACACGAGGTAATGCACTCTCCTTCCATTTTGTAAGGATGTGACAACTGCAGGCTTATGTTTTGTGTCGGAAGGGGGCTCTGGCTGCATAAAGGATGCTGGGTGTGGAGTCAGACCACCCGGGCTGAGTCTCACCTTTGACCCTTGGTAGCAGAGAGGTCTCGGGCAAGTGACCTCTGCTTTAGCATTTTACAAGGGAAGTAGTAACTACTTCCAAAGATGCAAGTAAGTGTATAACTTCTATGATAGTGGGCACTAAGTGATTAAACCATAATGTCCTGAGGAGTCTCTGCTGAGAGGGGGAGGGCAGGGATGGGGAATACTACTTAGCTGGCTTGCCCAGGAAGCAGCACAGCATTTGTGCTTCTGTGAAATGGGCAGGTCATCGACAGATTGGGTCCTAAGCAGTAAAGCACTCCTCCTGACAACAAGCTTTCAACACCACAGCGATAAAAGAGAAAATACTAAGCCCACAAGGAGAACATGGGAGCCAAAGAAAATACAGAGGGGGAGCATACAGGTTAAGAGATCTGGAATCAGCCATCACCAGACAGTGAAGGAGATACAAACCTGGAGATCCACACTTGACTAAAAATGATTCCCAGAGCTGCTGATTGAGGGTTAACGCCAATTTCCTGGTAGGGAGAGTTTAAAGACTTTTATCAGAAAACACTGTATAATCCTTTCTAATTTATTGTGTGTACATTGGTTATAATCCTCGTGTCAAAATGTGGGTTTAGTGGCTCATCCGAGCCCTTTGCCATCTTCATAGTAATTGCCAAGTGGACCTTAGCTTAGTCTTAGAATCAAGATTCAGGTGCCCAGAGTAAGAAAACCCAGGGAAACTGTCTCTCTTTAAAATGCTGTTTTCACCAGACATTGTTGGCAGGGAGAGACATCTATGATGGAAGCCCACTGATGCAGCCTCTTCAAGGAGCTGTCCTCCTGCCAAGCTCTCTTGCCCACACTTCTTCAACCCTCAGCCTTCCAGAGTGCCTGGTCTTCTCTCCCTCAAGCCTCACTCCATTCTCGAAATCCCCCTGGCTAGCAACCCTACCGCCATCCACCATTACATACTAGACTTGTGCCTTCAGCTCAGCATACGAGCTAGTCTCCCCAGATTATGACTCTGACTTCCCGCAGCCTGCAATTTCATCTTTGTGCTTTGATTTGCAGATTCTGGCAGCCCCCTGAGCTGATTCCCACTTCCACGCCAACCAGACCTCTACGACCTTCTTCCCTGCTTATCACCCCCGGGGGAGCTGCCCCCTCACCAACCTCTCGTAGGACTGGAGGCTGCACCTGGGTGAATATAAAGTCTGTTTTTAGCAGGGGATTCCTTTCATTCCATAGCATTATAGAATGACTCTCAGTATTATGGCATTACTTAAGCCAAGACACAGGAATTACAGAAGAGTCTTACAAGAATTCTAGAGGTTTCTAGTGCCTTTTGAAGGACAGTTTTTGACTTACAAAATTATACATATATATCTGTTATCCTACAAGCTAAAAGGGAATTTTGGCTCATGTCTTAAACCGAGGGCACCAGAGGCACATGCAGAGCAGGTGGCCATCATGGCCCATGTTTATCGTCCTGTCTTCTAGCCCTTCTCCTAGAAACATGCTACAGACTTAGAAATCCTACATATCAAGGGCTTTTTGAAAAGTTGGGCATTTTCAATGGTTTACCCTGTTACCTGAAAAGGGTAACACATTGACTATCTGTCACAGTGACCTGAAAAGTAATCAATGCTAATCTACTGGTACCCTGTCATCAAGCAGTAGAAGGGGTCATATGAAGGTCAAGTATGCTTGACAGAGAGAAGTGACAATCAGGGGACTGTGCTGTCATCATAGACTCCTCTGTAGATGCCACAACTCAAAGGTCTACAGCATAGCCAGGATCCTAGAAGTTTTTTACTCTTACTGATGTTCCCTTCCTTTCCATCTCAAGTCTGGAATACATGAATGAACAAGCACACAATAATCTTTGAAAAGAGTTCAAGGTCTAGAAGTGCCCTATAAGTCATGATACTTTTATAGCAGCCACAGTGATTTAAAAACAAAACAAAACAAAACAAAACAAACAACCCAAACCACACAAACGAGATCATTTCAGTCCTGCTTAAATTTTCCAATGGCCTCCCCCACACTTTGTATAAAATTCAAATCCTTCAGTGTGGGCTACAAGGCCCTGCAGGATCTGGCTCTTCTCTACCTTTCTAGATGCATGGGTTACCATGTTCCCCTTGCTCATCAGCCTCCAGGCATTCTTTATCCTGTCCTCAAGCACACCAAGCCCAGTCTCCTGCCTCAGGGCCTTTGCCCCTTGCCCCTTGCATTCTCTCTCCTACAGTGGGCTTCCTCCAGATTTTTGCATATCTGCCTCTTCACAGAAGCTCTGCCTGACCAACCTGTATAAAGAGGCCTCCTCCCCCAGTCATTTGATCCTACCTCTCCCTCTTACTTTCTTTATTGCATTGACCACTCTAGTAGTGGAAACTTGGTATCATTGGAACTCATAAAATAAGTGTGACTAGTTCCCACTGGTTTCTCTTGTCCTAAAAATCCTGTTTAACTTCTCACTTTTAGCTTGCTATGTATGACTTACTCTCTGCATTAATACACCAATAAACTATCTCTGTGTTAACAGTAACCAATAACTTTCAGCAAATCCAGTAGGGTCATGTTCATACTTATTGTCATCAACTAAACATCTGCCTAAATAGATATTCTTAGTATATAAAGCCATAACCATTTGTCCACATGAGATAATGGACTCTACTTCAGTTTTGTAAGTATGTGAGAACTGCAGGCTTATGTGTTCTGTCAGAGGAGGGATTTGACTATACGAAGAGCACAGGACGTGGAGTTAGAAGACCTGGGCTGAGTCTCTCACCTTTGATACCTGCTCCTAGAGACTTCTGTGTCAGCATCTATAAAAGGAAAGTAAGAACTACTTCCCAGGATGCAAGTGAATGTATAATCTGATAATGGGCATTGAGTGATTAAATCAATTACTATTGATTTGCTTTTATCTATCTCTTCTCACTACACTGTGAGCTCCATGAGCACAAGGCCATGGTCCCTCTCTTCATTACTATGTCTGCAGTGTGGGGAACGGTACCTGGCCTAAAGCTGGTGCTCACCCCATCTGTTGAGTAACTACCTTAACAGTTGGCTTTCACAATTGTCCTGGGAGATAAATACATCATCCCCACTTCACATGTTGGAAGCCTGAGGTTATAAATGGCTAGCCTATATGGCAAAGCTGAGACTTGACTCCTACGTGCACATTCTTTGTACCATGACATGACAGTTAATTTTATGGCCCAAGTTGACTGGGCCAGGGTGTACCCAGATGTTGGGTCATACATTATATGGGTATTTCTGTGAGGGTATTTTTGGATGAGATTAATATTTAAATTGACAGATCTAGTTGAGCCCTCATCCTCTCTAATGTGGATGGGCCTTGTGTAACCAGCTGAAGGCTTGAGTAGAAGAAAAATGCCGATGGTCTCCTAAATAAGAAGTAATTCCTACTGCCTGACTGCCTTTGAGATAGCACATTGTTTTTCTTTTCTTTTCTTTTTTTTCCTGCCTTCAGACTTGAACTGAAACATTGGCTCTTCCTGGGTCCTGAGCCAGCCAGTCATTGGCCTGGAACCGTTTCATTGGATTTCCTGAGTCTCCTGCTTGCTGACTCATACTGCAGATCATACTGCAGATCAATTCCTTATAACATCTCTCTCTCTGTCTCTCATTCTCACTCTACACACACACACACACACACACATACACACACACAAGAGAGATCTTCATGTGTGGGATTTAGAGGGAAGAAGTGAAGCAGCACTTCACAAATATATTCTATATATCCATCAACGGTAGGAAAATTCCTCCTCATGCTTCAAGGCTGATTTCCTCTTTTGCTATTAGCCAGAGAAAACTCTCTGCCTTTAAAGGCTCCATGTGATTAGATCAGGCCCACCCAAGTAATCTCCCCATCATAAAGTCTGTGCCACATGACATACTTAGTCATAGAAGTAAAATCCATCATATTCATAGACCCAGAGATTATGCAGGGCAGGTGCACCCTTGGGGGCCTCTTAGAATTTTCTGCCCTTATTAAACTCATAAGAATCTGGATATCTACAGTCTACACTCACTCTTGTGCATTGTTCCTCGCCTATGAGGTAATTAACTGCTTTCACTTACAGGATTAATCTTCCAGCCTTCTTCTACCTTCTATTTGGGCAAATGACACATTCTCATTCGGGATGAGGTAACACAGATGAAGCCACTATAGAAAGGACGGATTTCTCTTTTCCTTTAGCATTTTTAATTATTATATCATTTAATCACAAAATTAATGTACGCTCACTAAAGACACGCTTAGAAAATTAGAATAGTAGAAGTAGTAATCTGACCCTCCAAATTTAACCATCACACAAGAGAAACAAACATTTTGTTAATTGTAATATGAAAGCAAAATCCTATAGCAGACAAGCTGCCCTGCCCAGGACGGACGCTTCAGTGCTCTGTGGCATTTGCTGGAACCACGTCGGTGGGTGAGGGTAAGTCTTCCGTTGAAGGAAATGAATGTGCTCTCTTTTTTTTTTTTTTTAAAGATTTTGTTTATTTATTTGAGAGAGAGAATGAGATAGAGAGAGAGCATGAGAGGGGGGAGGGTCAGAGGGAGAAGCAGACTCCCTGCTGAGCAGGGAGCCCGATGCAGGACTCGATCCCGGGACTCCAGGATCATGACCTGAGCCGAAGGCAGTGGCTTAACCAACTGAGCCACCCAGGTGCCCTGAATGTGCTCTCTTAATTAGCCCATTAGGTGGTTAATTCTGAGGCAGAGAACAAGGCAAACTGCACTTTCCTCTTGCTGCTGTAACAAATCATCTCAAACTCAGTGGCTTCAAGTTACCCAAGTTTATTCTCTTACGGGTCTGGAGGTCAGAAATCTAACACGGGGGGCAAGGCTGTGTCCGTTCTGGAGGTTCTGGACAAACATTCATGTCCTTCCTTCTCTCAGCTTTTAGAGGCTGTCTGCAGTCCTTGGCTTGCAACTCCTTCCTTCCTTCTTCAAAGCCAGCAGTAACATCACTCCGACCTCTGGCCCCCTGTCATCCCCTTATTGATGACATGAGACCCAGGCAGATAATCTGGGGTAATTTTCCTAAGTAAAGAGCTTCACTTACATATGCAAGGGCCTTTTTGCCATGTAGGTAATATACACAGAGGTTCCTCGCATTCGGACATGGACATGGTTGAGGACCATTATTTTGCCTACCAGGTAAGCCTTGGGCCTGAAGAGACCAGATGCTTGTGGCCTTTGGGTTCAGTCCTGGAGGCAGTGGCAGGTCTGGAGTGGTGCCATGGTGGGGGTTGAGCTCTCCTAATCACACGGTCACCAATGCAGGGAGCAGAACCCCCAAGCCTTGGATGCAGCACTGAGGAGGCCTTGGTTTGAAGGTTCACGGACACGCACCTGAGTTTCAATCACACTGGTGGGTGGTGAGACGAGTCAGACTAATAGACTCAAGCAGAGCATGATCCTACTTCCTAGGTCAATGGGTAAAAATGTTTCTGGACCCAGCGTGGACTGGTGCTAGAACCGCTCCTACCCCATCGTCTTGGCTATTGCAGGTTTGCCTGAGGGAAATGACTCTGGTACACTCCTAACTGGGTGTGGCAGGGGAAGCCATGACCCCTCCCCCAGATCTCCAGGAACAATCCAGACATTGCCAGCAACTATGTGGACAGTCCGAGTCCAGTATTAGCACTGTTTCATGGTGAGAAAACACCACTGTTCGGCAGCAGTAAATGTTTCCAGATCGCCTCCATACTTGAGCAGAGAATGCCTACACTTTTGCAGCTAGGCACATTTCCATACATCCTCCTGATGAAATCCCACATCTATCTGCATGTACCAGGGCCAAGGCAGCTTTCCTATGATCCTGTTCTAAAATCCTTTTAAGGTTCTCCTTAAGCTGGATCAACGATCGCTTTCACAAATGGATGCAACTCCATGCACTTGTCACACGTAATGTTGTCAGGTCTGCCTGCAGCCACCCAAAGCTACTCTTTGAGCAACTACAAAGGTGACATCCTAGGTGTTCTTTAGGGCAGCTCTGGGGGCTAAAGGTCACCAAGAGGGATTTCACTTGAGGCACTAGGAACAGAGGCACTAGAAGCCAGTAAGTGAAACAAACGCCTTTATAAGGCAGGAATGTGGCTCAGTTGCTGGTAATCATATTTCCTCTCATCTTTTATTACTTTAAATCCTAATAGGGCCCTTGCACTCTTCAACAGCTTATCGAGGCTGGCTGTGCAGGGTCGTTCACTTCCTGTCTATACCCCTTGCTGTCCCTGCTGTCTCTCCTCATGCTGTCTTAGCTGTTGACCTAATTTAATGCTAGGCTGGAAACTTTCCTCTCTGTTGTGATTAAAGGGAAAAAAGGAGAGAAGAAGAGGTGATCCAGTTACTTGCATATGTATGGTTCTTTGATTAAAGGAAATAAGGTAGTGAGGGAGGAGGTTGTCTGAGGGAGGAGGCTGTCTAATGACCCACATACATATTATTTCTTAGGCTCAGGTTTCTTGCCCATAATACAAGCTTTGAAAGGCTGACTCAACCTTCTCAAGTCACTCTAGAATGCTCACTTTCAATTATATGTGACCTCATACATCTCCAAGTCGATTTTCTTAATGCCGTGTCTCAACTGTAGAGCCATGATTTTATCTCTAATTCACCTAATTCGCTGGCATTACTCTTTTGTCATAATTTCCAACTTAGGAAAAAAAGACTGTGGGTGGCTACCGTGCATTACAGTCATCGGGGGCGGGATGATGGGGCTGGGCCCAGGAGGGGTACAGACACTGAGTCCTATATAGACAAGTCCTATATATAGTGTATATTTCATACACTACTCTAGCATTTTGATGCTGTCACGATGGCAGCGTATTTCCAACAGGCCAGGCTTTCTTGTTTTCAGCACATTTCCTAGTGAAGAGCCACGGAGAGCGAGAAACTGAAAGAGGACTTGAGAACATCTGATCCACTATCTTCATTTTATAGAGGACAACATGGAAGCCCAGAGAAGTCCAATGACTTGCCTACAGTAACTAGGCAGTTTGTTTTCAGAAGAGAAACCAAAATCCAAGTCTTTTGATGATAAGGCAAGTGCTGCTCCCTTATAACATGCCATTCATCCTTTTCCCCTTGAAGGAATAAGCTCAAATGTATTGGGTGTGGCGGGATGAGGCCACTCTTGGCAAAGGCCAGGTAACCCTCCTCTCTCTTGAGCCCAGAATGCATATGCCTAGCTGTTATCCAATTGATCACAATTATTGGTTTTGGAAGCTGAATGAGTTTTTTGGGGGTTTTTTTGTTTTTTTTTTTTGTGGTAGACAGAATAATGCCCCACCCCTGCCAAATATGTCCACATCCTAATCTCTAGAACCTGTGAATATGTTAGGTCACATGGCAAAAGGGAATTAAGGTTGCACATGGAATTAAGATTGTTAATCAGCTGTCTTTAAATTAGGAAGACTATCCTGGATTATCCAGGTGAGCCCAGTGCAATTACAAAAGTCCTTAAAAGTGGAAGGAGGCAAAAAAAAGGTCAGAGTGATGAGAACTCAACTCACTGCTCCCGGCTTTGAAGAGGGAAGGGGACCATGAACTAAGGAATGTGGGCGGCCTCTAGAATCTGGAAAAGGCAAGAAAACAGATTCCCCTTAGAGCCAGAAGGAACACACCTTGTCAACAACACCTGGATCTTAACCCAATGAGACCCATGCCAGACTTCTGACCTCCAGAACTGTGAGATAATAAATCTGTGTTCTGTTAAGCCACAGTTTGTGGTTATCAGTTATAGCCGCCCTAAAAACCCAGCACAAAGGTGGAATGACACCACACAAGTCCGTCACCTGTTAAAATGCTGTGCTCTCCTGTGGAAGGAGTGGTATATGTCTCCAACCAGCTCCATGACTGTTGACCAGGTGTGACCCTGGTGGTGCCTACAATGGAAACAAGGGGGATGGGCACACTAGTTTCTCACTCTCTCAAAAGCACCACGCCTCCTTTCCCTGACCTTCTGAACACATCGCTGATGCTCCTTCTCCTGCACTATTAACAACCCAAATGAAAGTCACAGGTTTCCTGGCCACAACTTTTTCATCCATCAACTGGCATAATGCATGGCATACAGGAGGTGGTCGGTAAACACTTGTAGGACTGAAATGCATGCCTAAAGGGGATGCCCTGTGTCTTTTTGCCGTTCTCAAAAAAAAAAAAAAAAAAATATGTACACAGCACAGGAATAAAAGGATTCTACCTCATCTTAGGTATCCTAATAGCTTCTTGTGGCTGATGAGGGCCGGGGGTCAGGTGTGCCTGCGTGAAAGGTGAAAGTCATGGCCTCGGATGATCATAAAGTTCTTGAATGACTCATCTTCCCCAAGTGCCTGGCAACAAATGAAGATGTATTTCGAGGCCTGGTTGACAGGCAGTGTTGGAAGTCCAAACCCTTGTCACTGCTGTGGAACAGCTTGTCACAGCAGCCTAATTTATTCTCTTTCTCTGAAAGCCTGGCACAAGATCTGCAACTGAAACTGCTTTTGTTTAAGATTCGATGATTTTGCCACCAACCCAGCCAAAATGTGTAGTCCCTGTGCGCGTCTGGTTGCATGCTAATTGCGGCGGCGTCCTCTGGTGACATCTGAAAGGCTGGCCAGTTGACAATGAACACCGCGTCATCGTCTTTGCCAGTTGTCCTCTCCCACCCTTTCCCATTGGCAGTTCCTGGGATGATGCCATTTCATTTCCTCTCTCTGTTTTGCTTCCTGCCCGAGAGGATTCCATTTGTTCTGGCTGTCACCCAGTCTCATTCTTTTCCACGGACCAACACTGTGGGCACGAACCTGGTTACAGATGATGGCTGAGTGCTGAAAAGTTGCACACGACCTGACATCTTGCACGTAAGTGCATTTTGAATGCAAGGAGGAGCATGAGGTATAAGGGGACCTGATTGATCTAAATCCTCTGCGTTCCTCTGTGTCTCCTCTTCTAGCCCCTCCTCCAGGAGATCTCTCCTGAATGTTCCCCTTGCACAACACCTCCCTTGCAACGTTTTTGGCATGTGTGTCATGCTTGCTATAAATTCTAGCTGTTTGTTTTCTCCTTCCTCCAAAATGTAAACTTCCTGAGGGGAGGACATACATATGTTTCATTTTTTTACCCTCTAATAGCCCTACAGAATAGTTTACTCAGTAGAGACTAAGCCCATATTGATGCATAAAATGAAAGGTATGTAGCACTTCATTGAGATAAAATGTTGGGGGGGTGTGGAGAGAGAAAGAAAGAGTTGGTGCTCGAGCATGAGCTCTTCTCAATATTCTGTCTATCATATAATACCATCTATAAAATCATATTAAAATAACATACATTAATTTTAAATCTCATACGTAAAGGGCAATCAACCAGTTCTTACTAAAACATCATTGACTGTGACATTAAAACACACCCGAGTTTCTTATCATTAAAAATCTTAAGCAGCAGAATCACAGTCATTAGAGGTCCATCAAGATTTAAAACATTTTTCAGTATTTCAAATACTTTAATCTCTTTGAGGCTGCAGACTTGGGACACCGAGAGCTGTTTCTTTTCCCACAGACACTTTCCTCTGATCTTCTATAATAAGCAATAGCCCACCAATGTTGCTCAAGCCATGCTGGTATCTTAATAGTCATCCCTTCATTTCAGGTGGCTTTCGAACTTAGAACCTCATACAACACACAGATCCTAAGATTTCCGGCATGAAGATTTTCAGTAGATTTCTGATATTTCTTGATAGCCTGTAATGTTGATCTCTGTGTGAAATTAACTTGGCCAAACAGAAGTGTCTATTGGTTATGGTGACTGTGGATGCAGCCATATGTACACAGAAGTGTAGTGACCTCTGATGTTGGCAACAGGGGCTATTCTCTTAGAACTAATTTATCGAACAACAGAATTTAAACTGAGGGGGAGCCTAGCACTCAATGCAATTTTGTCTTCAGTTGTGTCAACAAAGGATATTGAATGCAACTGAGTACAGGACATGACATCTAGGAATGTGAGGGAATAAAAAAATCAAGAGAAAGAAAACTTAGTTCTGGTTGTCAGAGAGCTTGAGCCTTTGGTACACATTCAGAAACAGGTAACACAAACTAAGCATCAGGTTGTTTTATTTATCTCAACAGATCAAAGGATATCATTTTTGACGTGAAAGAAGAGTAATGATTATTTACCCAGCTTGCATATTTTATAGACAGGAAAGCTGAGGACGAAAAAGAGATGACATCCAGAGCCCAAGGACACCCCATGTCTGGGAAACCCATCCTCTAGAACTCAGATAAAATTTGGTATCACAAAATCAGCCTTTGTAATCAAAGAATATCCAAATCCAAATGGATTTCAGAAATCAGGGCCAATTTCCTCTCCTGTACATGCATTCTTCAGCTATTTCCTGAAATGAGGGGTTTTCTAGCAACATAATCATATACAAATTAACCAGCAGCATGGTGGGCCTCTGGAAAGAGCAGACATGCTTGGATTTCAAGTCCTAAGATTGAATAATCCCTTCATTCACTCACTGAGACTTATTGAGCATCTACTATGTGGCAGGCAGTGGGAGAGGTACTAGGGAACCGGTACTGAATGACACAGACAGAAGTCATACCCTTATGCAGCTTACCTTCTAGTAGGACACAGAAAATAAACAAATACATGAGTAAAATATGCAGTATGTCAGATTATGAATAGTGCTATGAAGAAAACTCAAGTAGGTACCAGAAACCAGGAATCCTGTGCAGGGAGGGAGTGAGAAAGGTTTTTACATGGGATAGGCTTTGAAATGGTATCATTTCAGCAAGGACATAAAGAAGATTAGAGAGTAAATCATGCAGTTCCCTGGGATAAGAGTGTTCTAGGCAGAGGGCATAGCAAGTGCAAAGGCCCTGACTATTCAAGAGACAGCAAGGAAAACCAGTGTAACTGAAATGGAGTGAGCAAGTGTGGGCAATAATGGCAGAGAAGGCCAGAGGGATAATGGGGGTTAGGGGCCAGCTTGTAGCCTCTGTACGCACTTCTGCTTTTATTAGGAATGAAATGGGATTTCCAGGCAAGAGTTTGGTCTGATTTATCTGCCTGTGTGTTGGGAACTGACTCTAGGAGAGCACAGGCAGAAGCAGGGAGACCAGAGAGAAAGGTAGTGCATTGGTCTTGGTGGCTTGGAAGAGGGCAGGACTGGCAGAGGTGATAGACTCTGGGTCCACAGGGATTCAGTACTATACTAAAAGAAGGATGCAAGAGAAATACAGGAGAAACAGAATCACAGCAAGGTGTTTAACTTGAGCATCTGGAAAAATGGCACTGCCATTTACTGAAATGGAGAAGGCTCTGAAGAAGTCTGTTTTGGCAGGAAGATTGGATCTACTTACCATCTGAATATCACTGGACAAGTCACTTCACCTCTCTGAACCTCAATTTCCCCCTCTGTATTCGGTAATGTCCATTTACTTTATAGAATTTCAGGAGTCCACCAGGAAACATGCAAGGTGCCATCTTTCTTGGCATAAAGCGTGTAACACCAAAGGCTGTTACAGCCCGTGGGGAGGGATTTTACCACAGCTGTTCTGCCTTTGCGTCTCCCCTCCCCCTACCATCCTTCCTCACCCCAAATCTTTCTCTTTCTGAGCCAAAGGTACACGAATAACTGCTGCAAAGTCTACTAGAAGTCACAAGTAACTTATAGGAACTGGTGAATGAAATCCTATTCCCAGTGAGGGTGACTGAAAAATCAGAGGCTACAGAGTCTGTGCTAAGCACACAGATGCAGCCTCGTTCTCCTTGATTTGTAACCGGGAGTGGGAGGAAGTAAGAACAATATCATGGGGGATGCTATCCCATTTCCCTCAGGTGGAAACCACCCATGAGAGAAAGTTCATTGCCTATCAAACTGGCGGGGAGGTTGTTAAAAATTGCTATGGAATTTAAAAGAAAAAAAATAGCATATAAAAGGGAAGAGGAGCACAGAAAACTCCCGATATCGTACCTTTGGGGAAAAAAACCCCTCACTTTCGGCTACCAGCTTGTCATTCTTATGTTAACAAGAGAGGGCCTGCCTCCGTAGGGACTGGTAGAGTTCCAGAGGTGAGCTCACCAGGAACTGGGGTGGGCAATTTCGAATGAGTGTCTCCTATGATGTCTTGGATCCAAGAATAACAGTCTACAAGGCAAGCCTAAATGCCAGCAAATTTCAGTATATAAAACATAAATGCTTTTAATAATCATTTGTAAAATAATTAGGGGGAAATTATCACTCCTGAAAGTTAAGTCAGATCCTTCTGATAAATAGTTGCATGTGTGTATGTGAGTGTGTGGATATGTATGTCACTGAATCATCAGTGGCTCTGGAAATTAAGATAATGACAGAAATAATCATATTCTATGCTTCAGGGTAGAGATTAATTGGCTATGGGGAGAAAAACACCTTTTTTTTGGCTTATATTAAGAATCACTAATCTAAGTGGGCTAGAAGAAGAGATTTAAGTGTTAGGAATACTCTAACAACAGAAGGCTTTCATTCTTCTCCCAGTCCAGGTAATTAGTTTCTCCTCTGACTTTTAGTTCGTCATTTGCACCAGGGAGTTGGAATGACAAAAAATATATTTGTCACCATGGTTTGCATCTTTCTCCCTTGTCACACCATCACCCAGTCAGCTCATGGGTGAGCTGACTATTCCTATCCTAAAAATAGGAAGCACACTGGCTCTGGCCTGTGGGCCACAGTTTGCTGGTCCCTGACCTAAAGTACTATGACATGGGAAGGTGGAGGTGATGATGCAGGTGGTGGTAAATGAGCCTCCATGCAGCCAGACAGCGAGAACTGCTCTTTGGCTCAGCCTGGACATGGTTAAGTCTTGGGTAGAAAGAGCAACGCCTCATATCCCCAACCCGCTATACCTGGGAAGAAATCTAGAAATGGCTGTCAGCTTAGTTCTGAGCCCTAAGCTATGAGATTAAAAGAGGTATCCCCAAATTGCTCCAAAAAGCCCTGACATCTCTTTGAGAAAGTGGTTAGAGGCAGAAATGTTCTCTCCTCTAACTCTTTTCATTTCAATTAATATTTCTTGAATCCTGCCCTACATACCAAAAACTTATGAGGCAATCTGATTTGGAGAAAGCAGCACAATACTGAAGAAGTTTGGATAATATGGAAGGCAAGTGTAGTAGATTAAAGATGGAGGTCAACTCTGCTATCCCACCCAGTGAGAGGTGGGGTCTAGGTTCTCTTCCCTTAAAACTGGGAGGACATTGTAACTGCGTGACCATTAGAATATGTCAGTAGCGACTCTGGGCCTAGGCTTAGGAGACCAGTAGCGTCCACTTCCTTTCTCTTGAAATGGTCACTCTTGGGAAAGTCAGTTGCCATGCAGATAGTCTGAGACCATCAAGTGTAGGTGTAGTTGTTCGAATGGATATTCTTCCTGAGCACACCTTCTAGCCATCCCCACCAAGGCACCAGGCATGTGTGTGAAGTTGTTTAGAATCCTTCAGATCACCCATCTGCCAACGGAAACCACTGACTGACCTCAATTGCTGCCACAAGGTACAAAACAAGCTCCTAGATGGGCTCTGCAAGAATTCCTGGTCCACAGAACCGTAAGATATGATATGATAAAACGTTAACTGTTTTAAGCCATGAAATTTGGGGCTAGTTTGTTGCATAGCATAGATAAGCAGAAGGGTAAGTATGAAGAGATGTACTCCTCCCACCCCCCACTGAGAAAAGCAGTATGACTAAAATTCAGATAAGCAAAAGGTCAATGTGGGCTTGACTCATTAAGGAAAGCTATAGGAAGGAAAGAAACTGGAGGCTGGATCAAACAGAAAAGGGAGGCTTTATATAGGCAGGTAATTCCCAAGAGGTCTTCTCTGCCCACTAGTACCTGACCAGCACCCAGCTGGCAATGCTCCATTTGATCCAGCAGGCCTGTGGCTGAACCAGGGGGCAGGTTCCCCATGAAGTGGGGACAGAGACACAGGGTCAGTGCGCTCAGACCAGAAATGCTGCTCTGCTGAGATTTCCTCGGCTTGCCAGGTTTCTGATGATGCCCTCATTTATGCAAGGATGCCAATTCCTATGCCACCATCCTAACCAAGCATGTTTTTAAAACACCACCAATTTTACCAGCCCCAAAGTGTTTTCCAGATGAGGACATTTCACATGCACTTGGCCAACCCCAAAGTCCTCGCATAGAGTATTTGAAAAGTAAATTCCCCAAATTCTAGTAAAACAGCTACCCCTAATTCCATTCTCCCTCATTGATGGCAGTATGTACGTGATCATTGTGAGGATTTATGAGGAGATTCTCTAAGCCCTTCCTCCAGCTCCCTCCTGGCAGGCATCAGGGAGAGGTGCATCAAATCCATCCATGACAGTTGCCAAGAACCAGAATGTAGTGTTGGGAAGTTCTTAAAAACATGATAACAGTTGAAATACAGCAAAGGCTCTTTGAGCTGACAGATGGGACAACTGAGATATCGGGATGGTAAATGGTTGACACAAGCTGGCTGGAACACTAGCAAAAGTAGAATTGATTCTGCCCTTTGCATCTCCCTGGTAGAGACCAAATGTTGTAAACTTGAAAATTCTCTTGAACTTCATGGTTCCAAGTGGTAAACTAATTTATTTTTGGATGCTTGAATTGCTTTCACTCCTGGTAAGAGTGCTCTCTAATTTCTCTGCTCAAAGACAAAAGATTTGGAAAATCTTTTTGTGAAAACCCCAGAAGGGTTGAAAAAGAGTTAGGAACTCATTTCATGTTGACCTCATTTCACTTGGTAATAACATTTTTGGTGAGAGTGCTTTCCTCTCCCCTGGATAGTAGGTTGAACTTTAAAGAAATGAGTAAGTAAAAACTTTTAAAAATAAGGTTTGGTGGCTTTCTAACTCTTTGCCCACCAGGAACCCCTCAAAGTGAAGACCCTGGCATAAAGTCTGTTCTTCTTTATAGTTATCTACCCACACAGATACACTTCCATACTTTAAACATTGGAAAATGCTGCTTTGAGTGCTTTAAGTTAAATGTTTAACTTCAAGTTAAAATGTTTCTTAAGTTTTAAATTCCATAGATACCAGTCAGAGTGAGTGAGACTACAACAAAGCATTCATGGGCACCTACCATACACAAGCAAATATAGGTCTGGGATCCCTTGTTTACAAATCTGAAATATAAAGAGCCCTCAAAACAAATCTCTCATAACTTACGGTGGCCACACCTGACCTGAACTAACTGATGTAAGGCCACGATAGCCTTCCTTTATTCCCACCCAGTGTAAACATTCCCATGTCGCCCTGCAGAAGTGTTAATGAGCTGGGTTTCTGGCCACTGCCCTAGACCCTGCCAGGAGTGTCAGTACTCACTATATGTACAGTGTGACTGTTCTAAAATTAGAAATCTATCTCAGCTCAAGAATTTCGGGCAAGGCCTCAGACACCTGAACCCATATGAGAGGGGTTAACTGGATGTGCAGAAGGGAGCAGAGACAGGAAGGGTTAAGGAGCAGGTCAGAGATGAAGGCCCTCTGTAGACAGCCCACAGGCAGCAAAGAAGCCACAGCCAAATCTGCCAACACTGACAAGGCTATAGGCAGTCTGAAGGGTTTGCAGAGAGAGACCCCTGCAAAGGTCAACATGATACCAACCGGCTTTCCAAAAGAGTCTGATGACCTTAAAATGGAATCTCTTAGAGTATGATCAAGATGAACTTGAACATTTCTGAACTGTTAATTATAAAATTATAGAAGTTACAAAGTACAAATAAATGGTCTTATCTCAGGAACTTAGAAGGGTCAGATTGTGGCATATTTTACAGATTAATCTGCCCAGAATCTTCTCTATGTGAGAGTGAGAGCTGGTCCTCTCCCACCTGCTGGGTCTACCAGCTCATAACTGCAGGGGTCCAGGCTGCCAGCAAGTATCCCCACCCCTTGCAGGGGCAATCAGAGTTGACCCTTGGGAGAAAGTGTCTCTCCTGTTAGAGTTGTAAACACGAAGGACCAGGCCAGCCTAGAGCCCCAAGTCACCAATGCCACCAAGGGAGAGGGCCCACCTGAAGAGGAAGCCAACACTGTGGAAAATAGGGTTGGGGGAGGGGACCGAGACCTGATGATGTGAATCCCTAGATCCACCTGTGGCTAACATATTTGACCCTCTGCCATCTGCTATGTGAGCCAAAAAATGTCCAGTTTTGCTTCTGCTAATTTGAGCTGGGTTTCAGTCACTTGTGAAGGAAATTCTGCAAGCAATTGGCTCTAAAAAGTCTTCCAAATTTGGAGATTAAATTTGTTTTTTTTTTTTTTTTTTCAGAAATGTCAACTTTAAGAAAACTTTAAAAGAATTTCTTCCTTCCTCCCTGTTAGGGACTGAATTATGTCTTCCCCCATTCATATGTTGAAGTCCCAATCCTCAGTGTGACTCTATTTGGTGACAGGTCCTTTAGGGAGGTAGTATGAAGGCTAATTGAGGTCACGGGGTGGAGCCCTGATCCAGTAGTACTGGTGTCCTTATAAGAAGAGAAAGGGAGACCAGAGCTCTCGTGCACTCTCTCTCTCTCCTTGCACAGACAAGAGGCCATGTGAGGACACAGCGAGAAGGTGGCCATATATAAGCCAAGAAGGGATACCTCACCAGACACCAACCCTGACGGCACCTTGATCTCGGATTTGCAGCCTGCAGAACTGTAAGGAAACAATGTCTGTTGTTTAAGCCATATGGTCTGTGGTATTTTGTTACGGCCGCCCAAGCAGGCTCCTGACTACACACTCCCCGTGAAGTTTCTGAGGGAAGCAACTGACAGCTTGTCCCATTGTGGGGTCACCCTCAGTCCTGCGTTCTCCAACCCCCAACCCCCCTCACAAAGGAAAAGCCATGATGAGGATAAGCAGGAAACTAGAGCCTGCCTTCCAAAATTTGGAAATGCTAGAAGGCTCTAACTCTAACATAATAACTAACACTCTAACATAATAAAGAAGGAAGAAATCCAAGAGGCTCTAGGTTAATTTTTTCATATTTTCTTCAAAAGTTACAGTAATTTAATAACCTCACTTGAAATCACCATGACTGAAGATCAAAATCAAAATATTGTTTTACATTTATTATGTATCTTGACTCAAAAAAATCTCTAGAATAAATTCACCTTTGACACTAATTAACGAAGACAATTTGCTCTAATTCCACTGTAAGAGAAAATATTTTCAAGTAAAGCTTAGAAGAGGATGGTTTTGATTTTTTGGCTAGAAGACTTTAGTTTTAGACAAGAAAACCCCCCAAAAACTTGTTATAAGATACATAAGATGGTAAGAGAAGAGGCCTCCTTATTTGGAAAGATTCATATTAGAATCTCATCAAGTTTTCTATGGGGTATTCTTGTCAGGGTTCTAGGGGGTTGGTAACTGGTTTATTGAAGGGTAAGGATTTAAGGATATGGTTTCATTTTTCTCTCATCACTATCTGTGGCCTATTTTGTTGGCTCTCCTTCCCTGTGGCCGGACAGCATCTCAGAAAGACCTCACAGATTTTCTATCACTTTCACTTGTAGGAAGAGTCTTATTTGTGGAAACTAAGATTCATTCATTTGTTAAAGGTCTAGTGGTCTATATCAAAATTTCAATCTCAGCCAATTCAAAGCTTCTCTCCTCCCACCCCATCTTCTGTGACCCTGCAGTGACCTTTCCTTTTGCTCACTGCTCTCCACCATCAGCCGGCTGCTTGTAGCTCCTCTAGGGTCAACCTAAGGAGACATCAGTGGAGTGGAGGCTGACTGTCTTTGAACATCATCAGTTTGTGCTGTTGGCCATTCCCTCTTGGCTATCAAAGTCAGCTGTGTGAAGCAAGCGGTCACATGTTGGAACTTTCCCGGGAAACTTTCATTTGTAGGTTCTTCAGGGCCCCACATGGAACTGCCCATGCCTAGTTCCCTATTGTGGTTGAACAACCACTTGACTGGTCTTTTATGATCCACCTCCCCACCCCTGTTTGTGCACAAGCTCACATGCACTCAAGTGCATGCGTGCGTGCGCACACACACACACACAATCTCCTACCTCAGCATGCACATCACGGTCTGGGTCCACTGCCTGGGTTAACTCACCCCAAAAGTTCTACCTCTCAGGAAGGGAACTAGCAATAACTGTACCTTTCCAGTGATGCTGATCTCAAGGAGAACATATACATTTTTCTGCACCAAATGGCAGAAGCTGAGCTTGCCAATATGGACACCTGCCTCTATGTTTACAACTCCCCCATGTCTTCACTGTGCTCCACTTTGACCGGCTGGAAGCAGCTCAGCAGGCAGCCACCTGGGGAGTGGAGTTGTTGTCCTAGTCTTCAGATTAGAGAACCTCCCCTTAGCACTCCACTCCTCTCTCCACGGCACTGGGAGGGAATGCCCAGCCGTCTTTACGAAGCCCACAGCTCCTTACAGAGATGACTGTCTCCAATCTCCTTATGAGTCACTAGTCATCTCTAATGTAGGCTAGAGCTGTGATGGGGTTGGTAGTCACTAGACTGGTTTTGACATCTTTTATTAAACACTCCATAGCCATGTCTAGCACCCCATTTTAGAACATTAGATAATTATCACTCATTTTCAACTTTGGAGTATTAATTCCTTCTGATAATTAAATATGTCCCATTCAACATCCTCACTTCAAATTATGTTGCTGGAAAGTTAGCAACTCAGTGCTGAAAACATCTTACCAAACTCAGTGAGCCAGAAGTGCACCTTGACTGAAACACCAACCTTACAGGGATTCTGCTCTAACAGTGATGACCATTATAACCATATAATACTTTATACATGTAGAGGCCTACATAAAACATGCCTTTGCTATAATACTGTTTTCTGATTAAAATATACAGATATGTAAATATTTAAATGAAATATTCTTTTTTTTTGAGTTTAAATGCATTTTATTTTTAGACAACCTACATGATATGTTTTTTCTTAAAAACAATGCCTCCGCTCCAAATATATCAGGGCCAAAACAAATGAAGAGCTCAAGATGCCCTCAGTCCCATCTAAGTCCTGGTGTCGTGTGGATGAAGAGGAGCAGCCCATTACGGCAACAGGTGACACATCCAAAGTCATGGTCGAATTCGTTAAATTTTTATTTGATTAAAAACAAATGGAGATGTCCTGGGTAAGCTACTTGCTAGAAGCAAAGTACTTTGGGGGATTTATGGCTTTGTTGAAGTTGTTTTAATTAAGGTATTTCAAATTCTTGTTCATTAAGTGTTTTTCTTTAACCCTCAGTGACCTGATTTTAGAGGACTAACAATGACAATAATGAACACTTCTGTTGTAGTACAGCGTTGTATGGTATGCCGGCATCTCCCCATATCTTTTCTTAATCAGTCCTCTCAGGGATAAAACATATTGCTGGGCCTATAATAAGGATGTTATAAAAGAAGAGTCACTAAATCAGATGCCTAAGTTACCAAGCAGGTATTATAAAGTAGAAAGCAAGAGTAGGGAAGAGTGGGGACTGTGGAAAACTTGAAATCATATGCTACATAAAAAGAAATAACTTCTAGGAGTGCCTGGGTGGCTCAGTCGGTTGAACATCCAACTCCTGATTTTGGCTCAGGTCATGGGCTCAGGGTTCTGAGATTGAGCCCCGCATAGAGCTCCGTGTTCAGCCTGGAGTCTTCTTGAGATTCTCTCTCTCCCTCTGTCTCAGCACCTCCCCCTGCTCTCTCTCTCAAAATAAGTAAGTAAGTAAGTAAATAAATAAATAAATAAATAAAATCTTTATAAAAAGAAGTAGCTGCTATTGAGGGCCAACTAACTTGGATGTGCAGTTCAGATGTTATCTGATTGTTTGATTTTTTTAAAATAAAATTTAAAATTTCAGTTGTCAAATCTATTGATATTTTATTGAATCAAATTGATACTGAATCAAAAATTTTAAACATCAAGCCAAAACAAAACAAAACAAAAACCCCCAAGTGCTGACATCTGCAGGCTGCTAGTTTGTGACCTTTCTTTGTAGCGGATATTGTTGGTTCCATTATGGAGTATCTTCTCAATGCAGACCCTTGAGAGCAGTCTCCTTCAGTTAAGGTATTTGGAGGAGGACTATTTTTCCTAAGTTCCTACTTTGTTGTTGATCTTGTGGACACTGTGATGAAAGAAAATAACCGAGCTTCCACATCTTCCTTGACTGCCAGAGAGCACAGAAGCAAATCTGTGGCCCAATCCTAGCAAGCATATAGATCTGGACAGAAGGTACAACCCCTTGGCCCCATTTTACACATTTTCCTCCCCTTTCCTTTCTCATCTACTTTTAATTTGTCATCTTGCTGTATTTCATATAAAATGTACAGGTCTGTTTTAAATCCTCTTTGGAACAAAGCAGGGTGTAAATGATCTTTACAACATTGAAAGAGACATTCAATGAAACAGATATTATTTCTGTGAAATAGACATTACTGGTCCCATCTGACAAGTGAATAAACTGAGTCTGACCCAGGTTAACTGACTTGATCATCGACGCTTGAATCAGGAAGTGTGAAGTGTGAAAAGTGTGAAGACCCAACCCATCTGTTCTAGCTCCATGTCAAACGACTATTCAAAACAATGCAGTCACATAGCAGGAGTCTCGAACTCAGATGTAACCCACACCTGGATACTCTGGGAGCTGGAGAAGGCCTCGCCCAGAGCCACTACATTGTGAAGGGGAAGAGCTCCCTAGAACACAGTGTGATCATGATACAGATGGTGCCCCCCAAAGTTGTACAGTGTACGCAGCACACCCCTTTGGAAGGCATGAAAATCCACCGTGCTGACAACTACACCAAATTAATGAGCTGATCTGGAACCCCAGTTTGAGAACCAGGCTATAGCATCTGGCCAAATACAATATGTGGATACATCATCAAATGAGCCTTAATTAAGGTATTTAATGGAAATAAGGTGGCCTGTCCACTGAGTGCCCTCGGGGCAAGGGTGCCTCTAAAATCGGGGCTATAGGGCAGCTTTATGGGTGAAAGCACACAAAGAAGTCCTTTGCACTTCTCTGTAACCAAATCCCCAGAGTGTGTTCCAAAATAAATCAGCTGTGTACAAAACTCTGTTCTTTGCCTGGAATTGAATTGTAGTGTGGTTCCAATGTATTTCAATTAAATTATAACTGTGTAAGAGCACAGGATGTTCCTAGATCTTAAGATATTAGTTGTTCAAATTCAGTATGGTTCTTACTCTTATTTCTTTCCTCATAAACAATGCCGGAGCAGTGGTTTTTAAACCTTTTAAGCAGCGAACCTCTTTTTTCCAAATAGTGCATGCACCTCCAGTACTTTGTGGCTGTGGGAGTACTGGGAGCGAGGCTTGTGGGCTGGCCCTGGGTGGGCTGCCCTTTTTGGACCAGAGCTGTTGTAAAGACAGCCTGACCCCTCCACCCTCTCCTCTAGGGTGGCCCACCCTCAGGGCCCCTCAGCTCTTGTCTTATTAATGAGACTGCTTTAATGTGATCCAGGTGCTTAGCGGAACCTTTCAAGTAATTTCGAAGAATCCCAGGGCTTCACAGAACATACTTCAAAAACGACACCTTTTCAGGACATATTGTCAATCTAACAATTGCCTGGGTGATAATCCATGAGGGGCATGACAACATCACTAGAACAAATCAAAAATATAGCACCAGCTAATTCTGGTTTCCACAGCAACTTCTAACAACACTGGCAAAACTCCCACTGAAGTAGAAAGAATCATCATATGAACATTTTTAAAAGGTCCTCCTCTTTGCTGGTGTCAGCTCATCTCTATGACACGTTTTTGGGGGTACACGTTTATATTACAGAGTATTATTACTGACCGTGCCTCAATCCCAAGACCAGTAAGTTGGCAGCTGCCTGGAGTTATTAGTGATGTTCAAATGAAATTCTAAAACAGAACAAAGCATAGTGTAACATTGTTTATAAGGAACAAGTGGTTTACTATTTAAATTTGAGAACATTTAATATGGGTCAAAAGATGTATGTTTCCAAAATCACAAAAGAAATCTCAAAGAAAAGCTACCAAAAAGGGGGAAATATTTTACTGACATAAAAACCAGGAAAAAGAATTGTCGAGTTTCAGTCTTCTGCATGTGGCTGTCCAATTTCCCCAGCACCATTTATTGAAGAGACTGTCTTTTTTCCATTGCATATTTTTTCCTGCTTTGTCGAAGATTATTTGACCATAGAGTTGAGGGTCCATATCTGGGCTCTCTATTCTGTTCCATTGGTCTGTATGTCTGTTTTTGTGCCAGTACCATGCTGTCTTGGTGATCACTGCTTTGTAATAGAGCTTGAAATCGGGCAACGTGATGCCCCCAGCTTTGTTTTTCTTTTTCAACATTTCCTTGGCGATTCGGGGTCTTTTCTGATTCCATACAAATTTTAGGACTGATTGTTCCAGCACTTTGAAAAATGTCATCGGAATTTTGGTCGGGATGGCATTGAAGGTATAGATTGCTCTGGGTAGCATAGACATTTTAACAATGTTTATTTTTCTGGTCCATGAGCATGGAATATTTTTCCATCTTTTTGTGTCTTCTTCAATTTCTTTCATGAGTGTTCTGTAGTTCCTAGAGTATAGATCCTTTACCTCTTTGGTTAGGTTTATTCCGAGGTATCTTATGGTTTTTGGTGCTATTGTAAATGGGATTGTTTTTCTCTATTTTCTCTTTCTACAGATGCATTGTTAGTGTATAAGAAAGCAACTGATTTCTGTGCATTGATTTTGTATCCTGCCACATTACTGAATTGCTGTATGAGTTCTAGTAATTTGGGGGTGGAGTATTTTGGGTTTTCCACATAAAATATCATGTCATCTGCGAAAAGAGAGAGTTTGACTTCTTCTTTGCCAATTTGAATACCTTTTATTTCTTTTTGTTGTCTGATTGCTGTTGCTAGGACTTCTAGTACTATGTTGAACAATAGTGGCGAGAGTGGGCATCCTTGATGTGTTCCTGATCTTAAGGAAAAGGCTCTCAGCTTTTCCCCATTGAGGATGACATTCTTGTGGGTTTTTCATAGATGGATTTTATGAACTTGAGGAATGTTCCCTCTATCCATATACTCTGAAGTTTTAATCAGGAAAGGATGCTGTATTTTATCAAATGCTTTTTCTGCATCAATTGAGAGGGCCATATGATTATTCTCTCTCCTCTTATTAATGTGTTCTATCACACTGATTGATTTGCGAATGTTGAACCACCCTTGCATCCCGGGGATAAATCCCACTTGGTCGTGGAGGATGATCCTTTTAATGTATTGTTGAATCCTATTAGCTAGGATTTTGTTGAGGATTTTGGAATCCACCATACACAAAGATAAACTCAAAATGGATGAAAGACCTCAATGTGAGACAGGAATCCATCAAAATCCTAGAGGAGAACATAGGTAGTAACCTCTTTGACATCTGCCACAGCAACTTCTTTCAAGATACATCTCCAAAGGCTAGTGAAACAAAAGCAAAAATGAATGTTTGGGACTTCATCAAGATAAAAAGCTTCTGCACAGCAAAGGAAACAGTCAACAAAACAAAGAGGCAACCCACAGAATGGGAGAAGATATTTGCAAATGACACTACAGATAAAGGGCTGGTATCCAAGATCTATAAAGAACTTCTCAAACTCAACACCCAAAAAACAAATAATCAAGTAAAAAAAATGGGCAGAAGACATGAACAGACACTTCTCCAAAGAAGACATACAAATGGCTAACAGACACATGAAAAAATGTTCATCATCATTAGCCATCAGGGAAATTCAAATCAAAACCACATTGAGATACCACCTTACACCAGTTAGAATGGCAAAAATTGACAAGGCAAGAAACAACAAATGTTGGAGAGGTTGTGGAGAAAGGAGAACCCTCTTACGCTGTTGGTGGGAATGCAAGTTGGTACAGCCACTTTGGAAAACAGTGTGAAGGTGCCTCAAAAAATTAAAAATAGAGCTATCCTATGACCCAGCAATTGCACTCCTGGGTATTTACCCCAAAGACACAGATGTAGTGAAAAGAGGAGCCATATGCACCCCAATGTTCAGAGCAGCAACGTCCGCAATAGCCAAACTGTGGAAAGAGCCGAGATGCCCTTCAACAGATGAATGGATAAAGAAGATGTGGTCCATATATACAATGGAATATTACTCAGCCATCAGAAAGAATGAATACCCAACTTTTACATCAACACGGATGGGACTGGAGGAGATTATGCTAAGTGAAATAAGTCAAGCAGAGAGAGTCAATTATCATATGGTTTCACTTATTTGTGGAACATAAGGAATAGCATGGAGGACATTAGGAGAAGGAAGGGAACAATGAAGGGGGTGGAAATCAGAGGGAGAGACGAACCATGAGAGACTATGGACTCTGAGAAACAAACTGAGGGTTTTGGGGGGGGATGGGTTAGCCCAGTGATGGTTATTAAGGAGGGCACGTACTGCATACGAAAACAATGAATCGTGGATCACTACATCAAAAACTAATGATGTATTGTATGGTGACTAACACAGCATAATAAAATAAAATTTAAAAAAAAACAGGAAAAATATACATGTTCGAGACAGATGTTTCTTATAAATGATTACTTATTTCTATCCTTAGTAAATGTGAGCAACTAATTCTATTTAAAAAGGAATGGCAGAAAATGTGCAATGGGAAAAAAAGTTTTACAAATAAGCAAAAAATCTTTTTTGTATATAGTGGATATGGTAAATAGTTGTTTTGAACATAAGGAAAGAAGTACAGAATTTTTAGTGATAGAAAATCAGCTTCTTCGAGGCTTCCCAAAAAAATATCAGTTGGATAAAGAATGTGAGTGCCCCCTTCTCCGCCTGCCTAAGGTATCCACATGTCTTGGTCCATCTCTGGGAACCAATGAGGAAATAAATTCAGAACCTCTATCTAAACACAGACTTCAGTCAAATAGCCACTAATGGCACTCTTAATAGACACATAGACACAACAAAACACAGTTTATGGAATAACTGTGGCAGGGACCAGGACCCCAGCATTATGGTGTCTCTCCTATTTGTATTACCGATTTTGTGTGCTGACTTGACCCAGTTTTGAGGTCCCAGCTAATGACCAGTCAGTTCCCCTTCTTGAGTGGCCAATTAAGTCCACACCCCCAGTCACCTCTTGTATGGGGCTCTCACACCGTGGGCCACTGTGCACCCACCCTAATCACCCTGCGCCAGGTACCAGACAACCAGGATTAGCCCCTTTGCCCTAGAGTCTGCTGAAATTATTTAAATTGGCATATCCTAAACCTGTTTGCTCTGCTTCATCCTTTGCTTCCTGTGGAAACCACAATAAGCACGCTTGCCCACTCTCCCCACCCCCTCTGCTTGGCGATGGACCCTGGAACGTTCCCTGAGTGGCCCTGTGTGGCATGCTGTGTTCTCCCCAGAGAGCTATAACAAAACTGTAAATCTCCAGTTTCTCTCTTGATCTACATCTGGCCTCATCATACGTCACCCAAGGTAATAGGATTAAAACACTATTACCTTTCACTAAAAACAAAAACTCTAAGACTAATTGTAGGTGACACTATAGGGAATGTCTGAAAAGCATGAGCCACTGTCATGGTGCCCACAAGCCCACACCACTGTGAGTGATTGCTGCACAGGGACTGAGTGTTCTCTGGGCAACAAAGGGATTCTACCTTTCATTCTGTTCCTCCATCCAGGGCTTGTAGTTTGAGACACAGAGAGATTGGCTGCTTCTCTCTGATTTGTTCTCCCTGGGGCATAACGAAGGGAAGCAAAGAGCCCCTTGTGAATCGGGAGTTTTCCAGAAATAACAGTGGAGATCACAGAGTAGGTGCAAAGGGGTTTCTGGCAAGCTCAAACTGGATAACAATTTAAGGCTGCTGGTTGACATGTTGCACAGAGAAGCAATGAACCAGACCTGGGAGAGGGACAGGGACTGTGGAAAGGACAGCTCTCCTCTATTCACTGCCAAGAAGCAGACACAGCTCTACACGGGAAGGCATAGCACAAAGGAAGCCGCAGGTCCGAGCAGACCATCGCACAACTGGCCTAGACTTGACAGTGGGTTGAAGGAAGATGCTTCTGGTTATATAATGCGATGACTTCTGTGAACTCATGTTTTTGTCACCAAGCACCAAGTTTGATAATTAGCCTTTACACACCAGAGAAAATATGGCTAATAAGACAGTCTCTGATGTGTGCTTTTCCAAAGACCAGCCTTGTGAATCAAACTGCTAGCAGATTTTATCTACCACAAATTTGACTTAAAAATTATTTCAGATGAATTCATACTTTAAAAAAATTCAAGAGCTCATTAAGACCAATACAAATATTTACCAAATACTTGTGGTTATATTGGTTCAATAGAACAATCCTCCCCACACAGTGCTACCACAATCAAAACATCATCTAAGTAAATTCTGTCATTATGATCAACAAACCAAATACTATAAATGTCAGTAATGTAGAAATGCCACATAGGATCCACTGGGATGGTAGTGAGCAGAGGTTCTCTAAAACATAATGTCAGATAGACCTATATCTGTAAATATAGGCTAGGTTATGGTGTGGTAACAAGCAGCCCACAAATCTTAGTGGTTTAAAACAATGAGGTTTGTTTCTTAGTCATGCTACATACCTATCATGGGTTGGCTGGCACTCAGCTTTCTAATATTCTTTCTCAAGATTCAGGCTGACAGAGAAGCTACCACTTGCACTAGTTCGTAAAATGGCTTACATTCTACTAGCCAGAGCACGTGTCACATCCAACTTCACTGGCCATATCCAACTTTAAGGAGGTAGGGAAACTATAGCCACCCATGTTTGTGAATAAAGTTTTATTAGAACACAGCCACACCCACTTGTTTACATATGTCTATGGCTACTTTTGCCACAGTTAAGTAGCTATGACAGAAACTGTATGTGGTCCATAGCCTAAAATAGTTACTATCTGGTCCTTTAAGAACAAAGTTGTGGATCTTTGGCCTACTGTAGTAGTTAGCTTTCGCTAGGTTATGTTATAGTAACAAACAACCTCCCAGTCACCGGGGTTCACCAAAACGAAGATTTATCTGTTATTCACATTACATGTCAGTTATGGGCAGGCTGTGGCTCTGATTTGGGTCTTCCTCACAGGCTGGTAGAGTACCCCCTATTACAATATGCCATTTTCATGACAGAGATAAAACAGCATGGCTTAATGCCAAGATGGCTCTTAAAACTTCGGCACGGATGTGCATAGTTTTATCAGTTTGGCGCACATTTTATTGGCCAAAGAAAGTCACATGGCGCAGCCTGATATCACTGGATGGAGAAGTGTACTCCTCACCACAAGGAGGCACCATCAGTTACCCGACTACTTACAGGGGTATGTGATACTCCTACAAAGAAGGAACAATAGTTAGGAGTAATCACACAATTGACCATCCCTACATGTGAGAGTCTGGGGAGAAAGCAGCAATGGCTGCCACAAGACAGTAAGAAGTCACCCCGGTGCTCTGTAGTCAGCTCAGTACTGTGAAAAAAACCCAGGACCAAGAGTTAATGAGCTGTTCATCTAGAACTAGTCATTGTCTTTCTCTGAACCTTAGAGTTCTCCTCTGTAAAAGGAGGTGATCAGAGGACATCGGTGTTTTTAAACCTTTCTGTGTCAATGCATTTTGAGGATCAACCCCACATGTGCCCCCTCCCCCCACCCCGCATGACTATTGCTCTACTTTATAGACTGAGAAATGATTTTAGCTAAAACCATCATAGTCATCAATCGCAAACCATTGCTTACTATACCTAAAGGTAACGTTGAGACAACTGTGAATGACAGTACTTCTTCCCTGGGGATGGCCAATTACCACTTGAGCAGATATGTACAGGCTAACAGGGAGATGAGAGCAAACATGCTGGCTTTAAAGGCAATTATTCTAGAATTACAGACACCTAAATTTATACCACAGATAGATACAATGGGATAGGTACTCAATTCACTAGATGACAATCTGTGGGTCTCTGTGGCTTGGGGCTATCTTATTCAATTCCCAGGATTTAGTACATAGTTGTACTCATTAAATAATTTTGAACTAATTGATGAAGAGAATCATGTGTTCCATATGCTTTTCTAATAATTTTTATCCTTTCTGTCACTCAAGCCCATGCATACATTTGAAAAAGAATGTCTGACATATGTGTGAGTGAATCATATTACATGTTTATTTTACAGATAATGCTTGATGTTTATACAGATTTGCATTTCTTGCAACACTTCCTCAGCCCTCCAAGGATCTCTGTCCCATGAGTTGGTATCACTGGAAGAAACACAGGTAATTCATCCTGTAGTGTAAAAACTAGCCTAACACATTCCTTCTAGTTTTTTTTGTTTGTTTTTTTAAAAGATTTTATTTATTTATTTATTAGAGAGCGAGCAAGAGAGAAACAGCGTGAAAGGGGAGAGGGTCAGAGGGAGAAGCAGGCTCCCTGCTGAGCCGGGAGCCCGATGTGGGGCTCAATCCCAGGACTCCAGGATCATGATCTGAGCCAAATGCAGTCGCTTAACCAACTGAGCCACCCAGGCGCCCCCCTTCTAGTTTAATTCAGAGTCTTCATCCCAATGACATTGCTTATCCAGGGACTAAACTACAATTGAGTAACTGAGCAAGAAGTTGCAAGGATGATGAAACAGAAGGAAACACAGGTATTTTTTGGCAGTTGCTTACCCCCTGCCCTTGACCTAACATGTTAACCCCACCCTTCTGTGCTCCATAAATCCAAAAGGCCATCAAAAACACAAACTGCAAACGGATCCTTCATTCCATTCATGTTGCAGCGTGAATATAAATGTGACAGGTCAGCCCCTCAGCAGGTTTCATTAGGAGCTAAGTTTTATCAGGATAAAATTTCCAAGTTAGAGCTGAAAACCTGGCTTAGGAGGGAAAGAAAGAGAGTTGATCAGCATGATGGGTAGAAGGTGAAAGAAGGGCCTTGAAAGTTCAGGAAGACACAGTTGAGCACAGCTGGCCTAAGACAGCAATTCTCAAAAGTTCTGGTCTTCATATTCTTACTGAGGACCCCAAAGAGCTTTTGTTTATGTGGGTTACATTTAGTGCTACATGCTAGATTTAATTCAAAGAATTAAAAGTATACCTACTTAAAAGTATACTAAAAAGTTAACAACAAACCATTATATGTTAACAAATAGAATATTTTCATGAATAATATTTCCCCAAAAAATTTAGTGAGAAGACTGGCACTCTTTTATATTCTTTGCAAATCTCTTTACTATCTGCCTTAATGGACCACACTAGATTTTCATATCTGCTTCCACGCTGAATCTATTAAGCTATTGCATGTCATATGGCATCTGGAAAACTCCAGCATGTACTTATGAGCAGGGAATGAAAGAGGCAAATGATGTCCAGGTGATGTTCTGAAAAGCATTTGACCTCATGGATCCTCTGAAAAGGTCACTGGGACTCCTGGGGATCCCTGGATCATACTTTGAGAACTGCTGGCCCAAGACAGGGGATGCAAATAAGATGGTTTTCATTGACCTCGCTGAGAGTCTGCTAGCATCTCTTCAATCAGTTCCTCTTCAGTGCTGTAAAAGTATCTACTTGGGGGGTAGAGCCCAAAATTAACTCCTGCTATTGATTCTCCTTTCTCGCTGCATGTGCCTTTAGAATGAATGTCTGAAGCAAGCTCTGTTTCTTTGAAGATAAGCAGTTGCATTTGGTCACCCAGATCAAAGTTTCAGAAAAAGATGACAGACAATGATCATATAAAGTTGTAAGAGCTCTTACAATGACATTCTCAAGGGTGGAAAAGTTATTCTGGAAGGATCTATTGGGGCGATAGAGCACATATCTCCATCAATCAGATACTTGTGGTAAGTGTGCTTGGGGGACGCAAAAGAGTAGACCCGAGGCATAACCCAGACTGTCAGGCAGCTCACATTCTATTTCCGAAAAGAATATATTAGAAAGAAATCTAAGCTAGCCTACAGCTACATACGACATCTTGTGGGATACTATAACATGTTAAAGGAATTCAGAGAAGAAAGAAAGGAGGTGGACTAATCAGGACAAGTCTATACAGTAGTAAAGTACTTCTAGGTGTTTACAGAGCACGGGAATGGGGAAGCAAAGAGTGGGGAGAGCATGGGGTAGGGCTGTACCCAGAGCTGGTCATTAAAGACCTCCCTCATCTGTACAACAAAATTGTCTTCAGAAATGATCTTAAAGTTAAACAAATAATAATAAAGGTCAGAAAAGAAAATATAAAAAATTGTCTTCTATTAAATTTTGTGTATATGTAATTAGGCCAGTAATTAATGACTGTTAATACAAAAAAGAGGGGGAAAGTAATGGATTAATAATTTTTAATTACAATAAAGTATTTTTAAAAGTCACATAAAAGAAGCACTTCTAAAGGAGTCAACTCCATCAGGTTCAGAGAAAGGTTTATATATAACATTGAAGTCAGGCAAGCCTTGCTTTTTTATCCTTAGAATTCTTGTGCTGTCATTGGTTATTTTGAGTCTACTTTTAAATTCAGGAATATGTAGTATCCCAGGGCTTAGAGACACAAACTGTGCTGGAAGCAACCTCAAATAATTCCAGTCCTTATGAATTTATACTTTGTATTAGGGTTCTCCAGAGAAATTGGAGATATGATAGATGGATGGATGGATGGATGGATGATAGATAGATAGATAGGTAGATAGATAATGAGGAATTACAGAGGCTAAGAATCCCATGATCTGCCATCTATAAGCTGGAGACCCAGAAAAACAAGAGGTGTAATTCAGTCCAAGTCTGAAGGCCTGAGAAATAGGAGAGCCAGTGATGTTAAATGCCAGTTTGAGGGCAGGGGATGAGATGAGATGTCCCAGCTAGGACATCAAGGCAGGAAAAAAGAGTGAATTCCTTCTTCTTCTGCCTCTTTTTCTATTCAGGCCCTGAAAGGACTGGATGATGCCTACCCACATTTTTGGAAGGGCAAACTCCTTTATTGAGTCTACTGATTCAAATGCTAATCTCATCTGGAAACACACACAGGCATACCCAGAAATAATATTTATTTTATTTTTTTCAGAAATCATGTTTAAACTGGGCACCCCATGGCCAGTCAAGGTGATAATAAAATTAACCATCATACATTTGATTGTGTGTAACTGAGTCCATGTGTGTAGGAAGTCACAATGTATATCTGAGAGTTCTCCAAATTAACTTCCAAGTAGAATACAATATTTCTTTTTTTTTTTTTTTTTTTTTTAAAGATTTTATTTATTTATTTGAGAGAGCGAGAATGAGAGAGAGAGAGAGCATATGAGAGGGAGGAGGGTCAGAGGGAGAAGCAGACTCCCTGCTGAGCAGGAAGCCCGATGCGGGACTCGATCCCGGGACTCCAGGATCATGACCTGAGCCGAAGGCAGTCGCTTAACCAACTGAGCCACCCAGGCGCCCTAGAATACAATATTTCTTAAAGAATAAGTCATAAAGATGCTACTTGATTATTTTTTTTTTCTTTTAACTTTTTATTTAAATTCCAGTTCGTTAGCATACAGTGATACATTACTATTATTAAGACCAAAAAATCATTGTACCAATTGTTTAGAACTTAGACCAACAAAAGAATTTTCTGGGGAGGACTACTCTATCACTGACATAATTTAGAATTGCTAGAACCTAGTAACAATAAAAAGCAGATCTACTTTTAGTCCACTTTATTATTGTTTTAGCATTTTCCACAGACAACGCATCCCTTATTGCCTGCACCTGGGGCTGATGGCACTCATGGCCTCACCTTGGTTCACCCTGGACACAGGAGGGCGGTGTATCAGTGTGGGATGCAGGGATGAGGGGAGCTTGCTTTAGGCCCCACACTAACTCTCTCTCCATCTGAAAGAGGACCTCATCTACCTCCATTTTGACCTCAGTCTGTACTTTCATACTGATTAAGTTCTTCCCAGCTTACGTTTTTAACTCAGGCAAAAGATCTGGGGGGCAAAGCATCCTATGATGGGAATCAAAACCACTCCCTCAAGCAATAAGGACTGTCCTGATACCAGCAGGATCCTGTATAACTGACCCCAAGACAATGACTGACCTGACCTTTCCTGCCCATCTGCATGTACCCATCACCCTTTGTCCCATATTTTCCTTATATAAATCCAGAAGTATTTTCAGCACTTTAGGGACATTAGTCCACTGTCTTCCCGGTGTTGACCTCACTGAAAAAAATCCCTGTCTTATTTCACCACCACTCATCTCTCTGCCTTTGGACTCTGTCAAGGGCGAGTGGCCAAGCCTGGTGTATTTGGGACCTCAGAGCCAGGTGCTCATTTTTTTTCCCTTCAGAAGGAGCCAGTGGCTGATGGAAGGAGTTTGACTGTTCTTGGAGCAAGTGGAGGTCCAAGGGATAACACTATGAGATCATGTAGAGCCAGTCCGCTTCTCCTTGAGAGAAAGGGAAAAGTATAAGCACAAGCTAAGGAATAGATAGGATCACAAAGCGGTGGGAGCTATTATCCCCCTGGTAGCAGTTTTCTCGGTGAAGTAGTAAGTGTGGGTTGTTTGCTTAGAGAGAGGGAGGTAGGATTGACACTTGAGGAAAGTAATGAAAGTCTGAAAAAGAAAATCTCCAAAATTAAAAAAAAAATAGACAAATAGTAAAAAAAGCATGGAGTGGGGACTGAGAATTCTCCTGGAGGTCTTACTGATAACCTTCCCTGCCCCATGTTCTAGCTCTGCTATGCTCCCTGGGCTGTGGCTCTTAAGTCATCAATATCTCTTAGGGAATACACAGGGTCTTCAGAGTCTCAGGTTGGCTCCGTATGTTTAGCTGCTCCTAGGGTATACTGCAGGGATTTTTCCAACTTGCTAAATATATCTGCTATTTCTATCTTCTATATATAATTAGAGTCACTGATTCAGGCCAAAAGAAATATTGAGGAATAAAATTCAAAGTAAAGCTCTAACAAACCTTTGGAGAGCAACATTTCTAGTCCCTGAGTTCCCAGGCTGTTATTTCTCTAACAGAGTGAATTGCATTCCCTTTATAGCTTCCTCATAGCTCTAGAAACTTAAAAGTCTCTTTGTCCCAGACTGAAGAGCTGAATCAGTCACACCAGATGCCAGAGTTATGAAGGTAGAGGAAAAAAATGTACATTTCCTAGAGGAAATGTTTAAATGCCCCCTTCCCAGATAAAATCAAAGGAAGCAAGGTGGTTCATTGCAAACAACCCATTTAACTTTCACATTAAATCTAAAAGAAGGGGAAGGGGCCTATCTGGTTGGAATGGAAACATTCTCTTACTCATGTGATTTATGCCTTGTAGGATGTGCCAAAGGATCTGGGAAGAATTGGAAGGCAATGAACATATATGACAAGTATGCAATGGAGAGCCCAAAATGAATCGCATTGTCGTGTATAATGAGCCTTTGTTTTGAGGTATATAACCTATTTTGTTACTTGTCGTGCCTTTCAATTGTGTCTATCACACTGCATTATCCACAAAGCTGCTAGGGGATATTCAAATCAAGGGTGGCAGCAAAAGTCAAGATTCAAGGAACTGAGATTTGCTTGAATAATATCTGTAGAACAAACTATTTCCTAGGGGAACAGCAACACAAGGAGAAATTAATCTAATTTTCCAACTCTGATATTTGTGACTATCCCAGAGAGTATAGCTCAGAAGTTTTAAACATATCTATATGACATGACTATAACCTAAAATAATGAATTCCAGGTAATACTATATCAAAGGGTATGTTAAAAATTCTTTGAAAGCCACAACTACTATCTCTTCCCCTCTCCCAACACACTAGAGTCAATTTCTGCCAATTTTCTTCTAAAAGAAATTGTCAGTTCCAAGCAAATATCTTCATATCTGTGATAAAAATTATCCTTGGAACTTCTTTCTTTTCTTCTTTTATTCTCCTGTATCATCCCTCACTGGCAATTTTTACCAGTTAAAAATGGCAGAAAACACCATTACTACTAATCCTCAGCATAATTCACGATAGAAAATGTATTTATCATTCAGCACTTTTATTTATGATATTAAAAAAAATGGAATGTAAGGATTCACTCAGACCCCCAGTGTTGGTATAAAGATTATTTTGAAGTGAAAACTTTTGAGCTACAGAAGATACAGAAAGAAATCTTATCTGAATTTACCTCTATCTGACTAAAGCAGAGCCTCCCAAACATATAACTGCCATTGACCGTCCTCCAAGGTTGGCTGCAAATTCAACTCTCATGGAAACTGACTATCCACTGCCATTAGCATCAAAACACCAATAGAATCTTCCATATTTTCTCATTGAAGCCCTACACCCATCACCCCCACTCCCCTGCCCTTTGTTAAATTGATATATACAACTTTACCTCTGACTGTAATAACTAATTACTGAGCAGTTCTCACATGCTTGTGGAAATAACCTTTGTATTTTCTCGTCAATCTATGTATTGCTAATTTGCAGGATGCCAACCATTGGCTCCAGTTTGAAAACGAAAAGATTTTCTTTTTTCCCAATAAAAACAACATGAGCCTTTGAAAAGAAATAGGTCATTATTTGATATTCCAGCATTATTTCCTTCATCAAGTTTCTACAATCAAAAATTATTAAATGAGCAAGTGAATATTATTATTAGCTTTTTAGATATAGTAAGTGGTATGGCCACAGTGGGCCAGGCACTCTGAGATGCTTCTAGTGGACTTGAAATTGGTGTAGTTCCTTGGAAAGCAATTTTTAAATATGTATCATTAGGAGCACCTGTGTGGCTCAGCTGGTTAGGCATCTACCTTTTGCTCAGGTCATGATGGTGGAGTCGCTGGACTGAGCCCTGCATCGGGCTCCCTGCTCAGTGGGGGGTCTGCTTCCTCATGCTCTCTCTCTCACTCACTCTCTGTCTCTCAAATAAATAAATAAAATCTTTAAAATAAATAAATAAATATGTATCATTAATTCTCATACCTTTAGGAAAAAATTTCATTTCTAGGCATCTAAGGAGATAATTGGAGATTCTCTCAAATATCTATTTAAAGGGCTGCTCAATATAATATATATTTATTGTCATAAGAACAAAAATTACAAACAACTTAAATGCCTAGTAACAAAGAACAGTTAAATAAAAGGGGGGTAAGATAAAGTCATAAAACTGTGTGATCTAAATTATGCTTTATGTATATGCTTAGAAAGGTATCTTAGAAGGAAATACATCAAAATGCCAATAGTTATTTTCTATAATCTGGAGAACTATGGGTGATTTTTTTCTTGATATAAGAGCAAAAAAACAAAAACCCAAACCAAGCTGTAGGTAAAAGAACCAATGTGTACCATGATTACCTAGGAGCCTGGTTAGCAAACATCATCTGGAGAGCTGGGTCAAGGGATAGGGAAGGATTTAAAACTTTCAAAAATAAAAACAAGAAAGCACACAGTACTGTTAACTAAAGTTAACTAAAGATGTTTCCATCTGCATTTGTCCAACCTGATTTGAGTTCCTACAGTACACAAAATCCCATGCCAGACCTTTTCTTTTCCTTCCCTTATAAAAGCATGATTTTAATTGTTGGAATTAGCTATGAGTTATCATCGAATGGGTGAACACTGAAATACTAAACCACACGGTTAAATGTTGTAGAAATTTCTGTTACAAACCACAAAGATAACATTCATAACACAACTCTCAAGCCATCCCACAATCTCTCAAATGTAGAAAGTTCTGGAAATAAAATCCCCAAACTCTTAGTATCTTGATAAGGAAACTGTCATATTTATTTTTAATTTTAACATACACCTTAAAAAATATCCCCTGAGGAGATGCCTTCCACTATAAATTGATAGTGACATAAATAATAGCAATAGTAGAGCCAGGAACTAATAATGAGGCTGTAAACTTAATTAACAGCAATAATTACCAAACATGGGTACTGTAACAGCCTGAAGAGTGACTTGAAAGCATTACATTGTTGCTTGGTTTCTGTGCCATTTGCCTTGAGCAAAACAGTAAATCTAATTTCAGTAAATCCTTAACTCACACGGGTTTGCCATCAATGAGGGTAGGAGGGGATGAGGAGAGAGCATTGGGGCTGGAGCTCTAAAATCACAATAAGTCTAGAGGCAGAAACTCATGCTAATATAAAGGATTCCCTCTGTTTAAAAAGAGACAACAGGCTCAAAATGGAGTCACCTGTGCTAAGCCCATGTCACCAAACCTGAGACTTACTACCTAACCTAATGGCAGTTTCAGCCTCTTCCAGGGATGTAATCAGTTAGTCTGAAATTACCTGGTCAGCACTAGTGAGGTTATTTGCCTGGTAGACCCCTGCCTTCCCCTTGCCTGAGCAAACCACTTTTTGCTAATAACTTCCTTGTCCTGCTGCCTTCTGTCTATAAAAGTCTTCCATTTTGTACAGCTCCTTTCTAACTGCTAGACAGGATGCTGCCCAATTCATGAATCGTTGAAAAAACCAAGAAGATTTTTTTTAAATTTATACAACTGAATATTATTTTTCAACACCTCAAATGGAAAAAAATCAAGATCCTATAGAAATGCCAGTATTACAGGGACACTGCAGTGGGGTTGGAGGAGAGGGAGGTTGAGGGCTGGGGGGTATGCATGGACTCTCGTATCTCCCAGCATGATCTGTATTTTGCATAGAAATGCATTAACATCAATGTTGAGTTTTGTGTATGTGGATTCATGTTTAAGCCACCCCTGAGAGTTATTAGTTAACATGTGGAGCATCCTAAGGAGAAATATAGAGACAGTGGTGTTAGCAAGGGTTGGAAAGATCCCAGCTGGAGTTCATGCTCCTTGAGGTAGCTTTCACAAGAGCTTCAAACACCCCTCTGAATCTGCACCAGAAAGCTCATTGATTGGCATAAAGGGATATTAGAAATCATTTTCCAGTGAGGAAAGGAGGGATGTGAGTGATGTGTAAACTGGCTAGAAACTTCAAGTTTACATGAAGGGGGGGTCAAGCCTGGCTACCCTCACAACCTCCCACTTTCAGAGGAGGGCAGACTAGAACTACATCTGGTCCTCTGTCCTGAATAGGCAGCCACCTGACCCTGTAGTCAGATCACTGCCCGATGAGAGAGGTGCTCACAGGGGCGCCTAAAAGGACAGATGGAAGAATCCTTGAGGTTACAGAACAGGTTGTATGAGTGCTTTTGAATCTGCTTGCTAATAAATATTTGTGTGTTTTGTCGAATCAGGTCTGAGGCTGGTTTTCATTGTCACAGACCGGCCGGTAGAGAGATGGTAGAGAGTTTGTGGCTGAATTCTCTCATTGGAGGTAACTGACAGCCCCTGACACGAGCTATCAGATTGGCTTAGGCCACTTCCCCACACACCCCCTCCACAGCATTCCCCCCTGACCCCCTACACAGTGAAGGCCTAGCAGTGGGTAAACAAGATGATGGAGAAGAGAAGAAGAGTCCATAAATTCTGGTGAGCTGGAGCATAAGTGACAATAGCCATTAGTTTTCTGTTTTGCCAAAGTATAAACCAGAAACTATTAAAGGCCACAGCCATGGTGCAGCAAATACTTTGGAAAAGGAAGGGTAGGATGTGAGGCGGGACACCTCCAGTTTGGTACCATGATAGTCGTCAAAAGGGCACTGGATTAGGAGTCAGGAAATCTTGGTTCTAGGTTTCTATGACAGTTAGCAAGTATCTTAACTTCTCAGCTGCCTCTCTGTGGACCTCCTTTGCCTCTTTACCAGGTAGTTGTGAAGCTTATACGAGAACAGATGAGGAAGAAAGTTTCGGCTACACTGTAAAACCCAATACGTCACGTAAGTTTTGTGCCAGGTCAATAGTGTTCATTAACTATCAACTGTGTATAGACCCTGTGTCAGGTTAACACAGTCCAGGGTTTCAAAAGTAAACAAAAAGCCTATACCTACAAAAACACTTGGACAAGAATGTTCACAGCAACCTTATTCATAATAGCCCCCAAACTAGAAACAGCCTAGGGGAACTTCAACCGGGAAATGGATAAACACATTGTGGCATATCCATGCAAAGGAATACCAGTCAGTACTCAAAAAGGCACTGATGACTGACACATTGAAAAAAAAAAGATGAATGTCAAACATACGCCGAATGAAAAGCTCATGCAAAGGAGTATATATTGTATCTATTTACTGCAAACAGTATATATACTATAGGATTCTAGAACTGTATGAAGTGCTAGAAGAAGCTAACCTAATCTAGACGAGAAAAATCAAAACAGTGGTTACCTCTGTGCAATTGGCATTACATAGGTATATGTACTTGTCCAAACTCATTGAATAGAAAATTTAAACTTTGTGTATGTCGCCAAATGAGTTTTATAAATTTATGAAATAAAATTAAAAAAAAATTTATCTTGAAAAACCCAAATGCAGTATTGTATTTAGTATTTAGTGGTATTTATTATTTAGTGGTAAAGTGTACTGATTTCGGCAACTTACTTTTAAAAGCATCAAAAATAGGGGCACCTGGGTGGCTTAGTTGGTGAAGCATCCGACTCTTGGCTTCAGCTCAGGTCATGATCTCAGGGTCGTGAGATTGAGCCCCGGGTCGGGCTCTGTGCTCAGTGCGGAGTCTGCTTGAGATTCTTTCCCCCTCCCTCACCTACTCCCTCTGCTCTTCCCCCTGCTTGCACTCTCTCTAAAAATAAATAAATAACTTCTTTTTTTAAAAAAGCATCAAAAATAAGATGGAGAGAGGGATAGATATATAGACAGTCATAAAGTAAATATAGAAAAATGTTCATTGTAAGATACAGGTGGCAGGTACGTGGGTACTCCCTGTATAATTCCTTCAGATTTTCTATTTGTTTGAAAATTCTACTAATAAAATGTTGGAAAGACCCCTGACCACTCCCCCCTCCCTTTCATTTTGCCATGTAATTTTAAGATATTAAGAAAATGAAAGTGTGTGATAAACACAGTTGCTGTGAGAACATTTTTCAATGCATCATGTAAATTGCATTGTCTCTAAATCTTGCTTTCTTTCTTTAATTATTGAAGAAGGTACAGAACTCTCTCGCAGTAAGTAGCTCCATTTGATTTGGAACAAGATATTTTTTTTAATGGCCTTTCAGAAGACTCAGAGAAAATAACTCCACTTTCTAATATAATAAATATAGGACAATTTCTAGAATTTACGTATCTCCACACCAAAGGTGCATCTGATATGCAATACTGGACACATAAATTAAAATTTGTTGGTTATTCACAGATTAAAATATGCAGAATAATATGTATGTCAATCAACCATCTATTAACAACGAGCAAATTAGCAGACTATAATGGGGCCATATAATCGTATTTTGGGTTTGGGGTTGCAAAAAGGCAACTCTGAGCCAATTCATTTTGTCTTAGATATTAATGTCTGACATGCAGGGGGCTGCTACCAGGTAAATGGTGTCTCCTTTGGATTTGAAACTATAGGTAAAAATATGTGAAATAAAATTGATAAAGGAAAAATTATAAATGATTCATCTGGATCCAGATACCATTTATAAAAATATTAAAAGCAGGACAAATTGCTTCCTTCTTTTTTTAAATTATTATTATGTTCAGTTAGCCAACATAACATCATTAGTTTTTGATGTAGTGTTCAATGATTCATTAGTTGCATATGTAGTGCTCATCAAAACACATGCCCTCCTTAATACCCATCAAGGTTATTTCAATTATGCGGAGAAAGGCCTTCAACATTCTTATGTCACTATGTCACCAGCTCTGGTTCCCACTAGGCCAGGCTGGTTCTTTAAGAAGAGGGAGGGACACAAGTCCCCCCAGAACATGCCCTGAATCTTCACTGATTTTCATTTGGGCTCAGATACTGTCAGATTTCTCTTCCTTCATTTGCCTCACCAAACTGAGTCTGGGGTGTGGTACAGCGTCTTTTAGAGCCAGACAGACCTAGTGTCTGATCATCCATCCATCCGACGTGTATATATTCTGCCTGCCTGCACCCGCAATATGCCACGTACTGAGTCAGGGACTGCGGATATGGTAGTGAATAAAATAAAGACCCTGCTCTCCCAACACTGACATCCTAATGAGAGAAGTCAACAATAAACAAACACCTAAGTGAATACTATGTTGGGTGGCAATGAGAGCTAGGAAAAAAAACAAAACAAAAAACAGCAGTGTAACCTTATCTACTTAACTGTAAAATGGGGACAGTAATATCCTCTCTCAGTGGGAGATGGGGCTGACAATACAGTGCCTCCCCACTTTTCCCACCTCTTCTTACCTCTCCCCAAATTTGGAAATGAAATGATAAGATTTCCCTGAAGAACTTACAGCCATAAGACAGCAATAATGGATTGAAACAGTGATATGCAAAAACACTAGAAAGAGGAAACTTATCTCAAAGGAAGACTACAACTTCACTGAAGGCCTAGCATTAAAACGTTTAAAGAAAGAACATATCAGACCAGCTTCTGGTCTGTCTCATGCAAGCCTTCTACCCTGTCCCTTTAGCTAACTGTGAAACCACAGAGGTAAGCATCATGCTGGTCCTCCACTCCCGCTGAAGGTTTACATATAACTAGCTCTGCCAAACACGCACTGGAAAAAAGACAACTTGCTGAAAATGGTATTATAAGCATTGTGCTAATTGCAAGTGCACAAGAATCAACCTGGATCCTTTGATATGGATTTAGATTTAAGTGATGTGTCACATGGAGAAGTTGTGAAAGTTGCTGATCTCAATTCAGTTTTAATAGTTTCCACATTTACAAACAGGTTTTAAAGGCCTACAAGCCCTGCACTCCATAAACAATGTACCCACCTGTGGAATGGCTGTACTCTATCCCACTGGAAGAAAATAGCAAGGTGGCATTTGAGAGCCCGAGAATCTCATATGCTCAAGGTCAAATGGAAAATACAAGTTATCCAGTTAAGCCCCCAAGAAAAGCTGGAGTCCCCATTCCCTACATTTCTTCCAAGTAGCTGTCCTTGGGATTGCTTAGACATCGTCAATGAGGGAAACTCACCCCTCTACAAAACCAGGGCAAAGACGCCCACATTGAAAACGGGGAGGTCTGGCCCCTGAAGTGTGACAGTCTGAAGAATTTGACTTCTGTGGATGGAGATCTCTTCAAGACGATCTCTCTCTGCCAGTTCTACCCGGTTTGGAGTCAAACCTTCACACCCTTCCAGGCTACAGCCCATTCGAGAGTTAAGCATCCTGGAGGTACCCAGTTCTTCCTCACACCAGCCACTCGCACCTCGTGGACATCCTATGCTCTGTTCAGTGCCCCAGGAAGTGTTTGGTTTTGGGCCTGCCAGGACCTCTAAGTTCACTTACCACTGTCTGGTCTCCTCAGCTCGAGTTCCAGCACTTGTGCCCTCCAGGCCTCTCAGTACTTCCTCCCCATTTGGTTCTTTCCTCCTCTTCTGACCTCCCTTGGACACGATTAATCCCACTGTGCCCGCTCAGACTCTTGGTTCATGGTCAGTCAAGTCCCTGGCATTCTTGCCCCTTTCACAGGATAGTCCCTCCACCTTTGGGCCTCAGCCCAGACTTGCCTCTTCCCTGTGGACACGACTTCCATGTCAGACCTGCCAGGTGGAAGCTGCCCATTTTCTCGCATTCCAGGTGATGTAGGGGCAGAGGCAAGAGAGTTATCTTAGTTCTTACTCTACTACTTCCTGACCAACAGTCTTCTAGTCTATTTAGATAGAAACCTGAATGGAGAAAGGAAGAGAATGTTCCTTTCCCAGGAAAAGATAGCAGTGAGTGCAAAGGACCTGAGGCAGGAGACTGACATCAATCTAAAACCTTTTTATGCCCTTTTACAGCTGTCCCCTACCACCTTCTTTGTCATATCCCCTCACTCACGAAGGACTTCAAAGCCTAGATCACTGTCCATCTTTCTATCCCCAGCCCTACCTATCCTGCCCCATCTTGAACAAGTTCTATGTCAATGTAGAAGATGCCTTCAGAAATGCTGCTCTAAGGTCCTGGAACACCTTGATTTTTGCCAACAGGCCACTCTGGTAATGCATTCCTATGGACATATCCTGGCCTTGTTAATGCCTAGTAAAGCTTTAAAATCACAAATTCTTGCCTAGATTATGGGAAGATCTTCCTAACTGATCTTCTTTTTCTACACTTGTCTTCCTTTGTGCATTCCTCACACAGCCTCCAAAATGACCCTTATGAGAGGTAACTCAGATCCTGTCACTACTCTGCTCAAAACTCTCCATTGGATTGCTGAGAATAAACTCCAGAGAATTTACTATGACTGACCAGACCCAACCTCATCTGGCCTCTTGCCACCAACCTGAGTTCACCTCCCACCTCTCTCCTCCTCACAGGGAGGAACAGGCTCCTGCCTCAGGTCCTTTGCACATACCACTTTCTTTCCCTGGAACACTCTCTCCCTTCATTCTTTCAGGTTCCTATGTAAATGTCACTTTATCAGGAAGGTTTTTCTTGCGACTCTATCATCTTGCCCCAGCCCACCTGGCCCCATCATCTCTATTGCTTAACTCAACTTTACTTTTCTTCCCAGCACTTCTACCGTGGGATCAATTGCTTCTTGGTTTGTTGAAGTTACTTGTTTGTTAGCTGATGCCTCCTGCCACCAATAGAACATAAGCCACATGAGGGCAGAGACTTCTGTTCTGTCCACTGCTCTATCGACAGCACCTCAAACAGTGCCTGGCTCACAAGTGGTACTCATTCAATAATTGTTGGTGGAGTAAATAAATAAACTCCAATATACCACACCTACCTCATACTCTTACTTCCACTAAACCTACTCTTTGACTTTATGGGTAGTGTCCATTCCTTGGCAGTTAAATGAAACCACAATGATAACAAGTGAAAATCAGTGTGGTGCTTAGTTCAGTGCCCAACACAAGTCTTCTTCATGCATTATTTATTTTAACCTATGTGGTTGATATTCTCATTACTTCCACTGTACAGTTTGGGAACTAGCTTCTCAGTCCAGCCTCCACATGAGGGACAACACTTACCCATTCTTTTTTTTTAAAGATTTATTTATTTATTTATTTGAGAGAGAGTGCACACGCAAGAGAGTGAGGGGGGCGGAGGGAGAGGAAGAGAGAGTCTTTAAGCAGATTCCGCTCTGAGCACAGAGCCTGATGTGGGGCTCGATCCCACTACCCTGAGATCAGGATCTGAACCACAACCAAGAGTCCAATACTCAACCAACTACACCACCCAGGCGCCCCTACACTTACCCATTCTTTAGCAACAACTTCCTACCGTCTCCCCTCAGCCTCCAGTGTCCCCACCCTGAAAATCACCTCAATCTTTTACCAGTTTAACAGCTCATTTCTCTACTCCTACCTGTTCCATACTTAGCTCTGATGAACTGAAGAGGGGAGAAAAATGCAGATTGGTCCCTAGAGTTTATGGTCTCTGTGTGACACATAATTTTACATGTCAGCTTGGTTAGGCCACAGGTACCTAGGTGTGTAATTGAACACTAATCTAGCTGTGGCTGTAAAGGTATTGGGCAGATGTGATTAACATCTGTAATCAGTTGACTTTAAGTAAAGGAGGTTTTTATCAGTAATGTTCGTGAGCCTCATCCAATCAGCGGGAAGGCTTTAAAAGCAAAACTGAGGTTTCCCTGAGGAAGAAGAAATTCTGCCTCAAGATAGCATCTACTCCTGTCTGAGAGTTTTTCTTCTACAGGCCTGCCCTACAGATTTCAGAAGTGCCAATTTCCACAGCTGCATAAGCCAACTTGTTGAAATAAATCCGTATGTGTACACACACACACACACACACACACACACAGACACACACACACACACACACACACACACACACACACACACACACACACACCCTATTGGTTCTGTTTCTCTGGAGAACCCTGACTGATAGAGTTTCCAATCTTAGTTGGGCCTCCAATATCTCTTAGCAGTTCTTTTTATCATCCCTGGTCACCTACGCCTTTCATTCCTCAAACCCTCAACTAGTTCTTCAAGCTCCCCACTCTGCCCTACTCTCTTTTAGCAGGCCACTTTATTTTTTACTTCATGAAGACAGTGAAGGTCGGTAGGTCTGAACTTCAAATTCCAACCTCACACGTATAAAAGTCTCTCTCCTTGCAGTCACCCTTGCCTTTTTCTCTCAACACTGACCATAATTCCCAGAAGGGACATCCACAGGTACTGTGTGACATTACTTCTCTCCTCACCACAGGAGGGGATGGCCAATCCTTGTGAAACTAAACTAGACATTAGTAGTTTTTTCCCAGCACAGCATTTTCCCTCCATTGGAAGAATCATCTCTCCCTTTCCATTTGGATCTGTCAAGGTTGGTACCTCAATCCCAGGACCATCAGATGAAAAGTAGCTCAGGTTGAGTCCTTCATAATATACTACATGCCCCTGAACAAGTGATCGGTCTATGAGATTGGCATAGGATATAAATTGGGCCAAACAGAGCCCTTCTCAGTAGGGTTTTATATTGAATGATGGAGGGGCAAGTCTTATTCCTCAGGCATCACTCTGAGCTATAAGGACATGAGTTTAGATCTACCAGTGGTCCTATAAACCATACCATGATGAGCATAAAGTCAACAGATGGGCAAAGGGGAGGAAGGAAAGAGAGTCTTGACCATTTTGTTTGAGTCTCAGAAATCTCTGAGGGGAGCTCTATCCCTAGACTTCCCAGTTCAGTGAGCCAATACACTTATGATTCTTAATTTAATCTGTGCATCTGTCACTTGCATACCAAAGCCTTGAATACTATAGGAACATATTTTCCAGAAATTTGGAACAAGAACCCTAAAAGACTCCACCAGTCATCCGGGGAGACCTGAGGCCAGAATCAATGACATGCCACATGTTTTAACAATACGGTAAAGAGCAATGCTGAGTCTGCAATCTCTACAAGCAGACACCAGAGGCTAGCTCTGTGGGACCACCAGCCTGAAGTAAACAACTCCAGCCCTGAGGGAGTCAGATGGACACCAGGCATCTACTAACCACCAGGGACGTGATTTTCCATATCAAAGTCAAGATCTGTTCTACCAGGGGAGAAAGGGAACAGGGGCTGGTACTTAGAGCCATTGGATTGGGATGGGGGCAATAGATCAGGGAATTAATTATTTAAAAATCAGCCTTTTGGGGTGCCTGGGTGGCTCAGTCATTTAAGCGTCTCACTCTTGATTTCAGCTCAGGTCATGATCTCAGGGTCATGGGATAGAGCCCCGAGTCATGCTCTGTGTTCAGTGTGGAGTCTGCTCAAGATTCTCTCTCTCCCTCTCCCTCTGCCCCTTCCCCCACTCACATGGGCATGTGTGTGTGCATACTCTCAAAATTAATAAAATCTTTAAAAAATTTTTAAAAATCAGCATTAAAGTATATGGATATTTTAACTCAAAATTGTTCATAGATCATAAAATTTTTATTTTTATTTATTTTTTTAAAGATTTACTTATTTTTTTTTAAAGATTTTTTATTTATTTATTTGAGAGAGAGAGAATGAGAGGGAGAGAGCACATGAGAGGGGGGAGGGTCAGAGGGTGAAGCAGACTCCCTGCCGAGCAGGGAGCCCGATGTGGGACTCGATCCAGGGACTCCAGGATCATGACCTGAGCCGAAGGCAGTCGCTCAACCAACTGAGCCACCCAGGCGCCCTAAAGATTTACTTATTTGAGAGAGAGAGAGAGCAACCGATGAGATCAAGACCTGAGCTGAAATCAAAAGTCAGATGCCTAATGGACTGAGCCACCCAGGCGCCCCCAGATCATACAACTCTTAGAAGAGCTTGTCTTACTATAGTTATGCAAGATGTTACCACTGGGGAAAATCGGGTTAGGGGTATATGGATCTCTGTATTATTTCCTACCAATGTATCTACAATGATCTCACATAGAAGGGGACATTCAAACAAGAACTTATTGTAATAGAACAAAAGTGGAAAATGCAAGAAAACATCTTATATTTCTATCTTCATTTAATGGCACCAACAGCTATCATGTTAGCCTAGTTAGAATCTTCAGTCTATCTTGTCCTTTTACCCTCCCTATCCTCTGCTCTGTCCCTAATCTTGTCAATTCCACTTCTAACATCTCTCTGAACTCAGTCCTCCCTCTACTATTGCCATATTCACTGCCTTCCTTCAAGCTCATCTTCTACCACTCACGTTGTTGCAACAATGCATTTGTTGATCTCCCCCGCTCTGACCTCACCTCTATTTCCTCTAAATACCAGAATTATCTTTCCCAAATACAATCTTATCAGGTCAGACCTCTGATTAAAATCCCCCAGCAGCTCCCTACTACCAAGATGACAAACACATTTACTAACATGCCAGCCTATCTTTGTATATTTATATTCATTCTTACCGGTATTTGATGTGTTCTTTCCTCCTGGGAAAGATTATCCAGCAAGATTCAGTTCAAACGCCCCTCCACTGTTAAGCCTTCCTGGCACCCTCGTGCAAAATTAGGTGTCCTCTTTAATTTCTGGACACTTATGTTTTTATGATTATTGGTACATGAATTGCTTTTCCCCCATCCCCAGTGAAGTACCTGGAACCACAGCAGGTGCTCATGAATACTCTGTTGAATGGTTGGTGTTGGGAAGAAGCTCTCAAACCTTTAAGATCACCAACAACCAAAATACCAAGGGTTTGCTGAGCACCTTCACTTGCTCTTTTTTTTTTTTTCCATTCTAGTATTACACACTGGGGTAGTTTTCTAATCTGCAAGCATCTAATTTTATTTTAAAAAATTAGAAATAAGATTCACTATTTGTAAATTTTCATTTATGTCAGCTTGGTTGAACACATGCATTCTAACATTAAGGCACATGCAACATCTTCATATTTTAAGTCCCTTTACAAACACTACTGCAAGAATCAATTCCTTTTAAAAGAAATGCTGTTTATCTAGTGGGGAGCTGTAGATGGAGGGTGTGTATATATTTAGTTGGTCTGATTTATTGGGTGTCCTGTCCAGCAGTGCTTCTCAAACTTTTAAAGTGTATGAAAATTAACTGGGGAATCTTGCTAATAGGACGATTTTGATTCAGGAGGTGGGGTGAACTCATGGTTCTACTCATCTAACAAGCTCCCAGGGGATGCTGATACCATGGGCCCATGGACCGTGCTGTGAGCAGTGAGGCTCTACAGGGGCTTAAATGATAAAAGTGGCAGCTCCAGGGCCCCCAAACATGGTATCAAGCCATAGCTAGTAGAAAAGTTCTCTTTTCGCCCAGAGACCCACACGGATATATCCAGTTATATGCCACCATTTAGCTAGTTAGAAGACAGAAGAAATCATATTCTTAGTCTGGTACACTTTTATATGATCTGAATTCTAAAACTTTACCATCTGATGTAAAATGCTAAACAAAATATACCAATTAAAATGGCCCTTTCTTTAAAAAAAGACTGGTTCTGAAGGCCAACTTATAACTTGCTTTAGGAACTGCTAAACGCCTAATTAACAATGATGTAAGTGGCATTTTCAGCTGTTTCCCTTTGAAATTTCAGAGATTGAGGCTGACAACTTTCTCAAGGTGCGTGGGCATCAGTTATAGATTTGGATTTTATTGATTCTTAGTTTTCCAGAATGAAGTGAAAATTACATCTAAACACCCTTGACACTGAGGAATTTGCTTTTAAGCAAGAAAACTGAACTCTACAAAGCACTTGTTTTTTTTCAGAGATTTCAAGATTAGTCCTAACAGAAGCAAGAATCGCAAATGTTAACAGCTGTAAGCACAGAAAGATATTAGAAAATCAAACTTAATGGAATGAGCCTAAGCATTCATTCATGGGCACTTAGTTCAATAAAGTATACACATACCATCCATCAGTAAATATGATGTACTTACTGATACAGATATTTAAGATATATTAAGTGAAGAAATCAGATTTCTGATTTCTATGATCCTATTTCTGGGAAAAAGTATAAAATGTATGCTAAAGTAACACTCTAAATTATGAATATTAGGTATTTTTGGTAATGGTATTATAGAATTTGTTTCTTTTTTCCAAAGTCAACAGTTTAAAAAAAAACAAAACACCTAGTTTATAATGGGCCTATTTCCACATATCCCTAGACTAAACAAGAATGCAAAGTTCAAATGCTAGAAAACAGCATCTTTGTTTATTGTGGAAAAATATAAATATAGACCCTAAACCTGACCAGGGGTTTAATGTTATTAGTGGAGAGTAGTAAAGGCTCAACATCACTCAGCATCGGGAAATACAAATCAAAACCACAATGAGATACCACCTCATACCAGTCAGGATGGCTAAAATTAACAAGACAGGAAAACAACAGATGTTGGCGAGGATGTGGAGAAAGGGGAGACCTCTTACACTGTTGGTGGGAATGCAGCCACTCTGGAAAATAGTATGGAGGTTCCTCAAAAAATTAAAAATAAAGCTACCCTACAGCCTAGCAATTGCACTATTAATTATTTACCCAAAGGATACAAACATAGTGATTCAAAGGGGCACCTGCACCCCAATGTTTATAGCAGCAAGGTCCACAAATAGCCCAAATATGGAAAGAGCCCAGATGTCCACTGACACATGAATGAATGGATAAAGAGGATTTAGTATATATATATACATATATAAGATATAATAATATATTATATATATATAATGGAATATTACTCAGCCATCAGAAAATGAAATCTTACCATTTGCAACAACATGGATGGAACTAGAGGGTATTATGCTAAATGAAATAAGTCAATCAGAGAAAGACAATTATCATATGATTTCACTCATATGTGGAATTTAAGAAACAAAACTGATGAACATAGGGGAAGGGAGGGAAAAATAAAATAAGACAAAATCAGAGAGGGAGACAAACCATAAGAGACTCTTAACTATAGGAAACAAACTGAGGGTTGCTGGAGGGGAGGGGAATGGGGGGATGTGGTAACTGGGTGATGGGCATTAAGGAGGGCACGTGATGTAATGAGCACTGGGTGTTATATGCAACTGATGACGCACTGAAGTCTACCTCTGAAATTAATAATACCCTATATGTTAATTAATTGAATTTAAATAAAAATTTTAAAATATTTTATTTATTTATTTGGGGGGGCAGGGCAGAGGGAGAGGGAGAGAGAGAATCCTCAAGCAGACTCCCTGATGAGCAGGGAGCCATATGTGGGGCTCAATCCCAGGACCCTGAGATCATGACCTAAGCCGAAATCAAGAGTTGGTTGCTTAACCGACAGAGCCACCCAGGCAGCCCAACATTGAACCTATCTTTAATTATGATTCCTGCCAGGCCCTAATGAGCAAATAGGGGGAAATCTGAGACTTGCCACCCAAGCTAGGTAAACCTCTAATGTTATGGGGAAGCAAATACTTTGGTGGCAATTCTGACAGATTTGAAGGTCTGGGTCAAGGCCTTGAGGGATGCTTTCCTCAGGCTTGCTATCATCCATTTGTTCCACACAAACTATGCTCTTTTCCTCCTTACTTTAGTTGTGTGTTGGGTGTGGCTACCGGAGTTTACAGAGCAACTGGTGCATGATTTATAGGTCAGAGGTTCTTAATCTGGGCTCCATGGATCAGGTCTGGGGGAGGTCTATACATTGTATTAGAAATTAAATATAAAACTTTATACATCTATGTACACTTATGATTTGTAGAAATCAGAATCCAAGTTCTTCATCACATTCATGAAGTATAAAGTACCTTAAAAAGAGTATCATGGATTATGATGTTCAACTTTTCACAAGCAGGAAAAAAAAAGTTTGAGCACATTCATATCTTATATGTATAATAAGACACACAAAAATTATTGTGTGTAGCCAAGTCAAACACACATAACTAAACAAGACTGCATAGAACAGGAAAAGAAAAACCAAAACCTCTAAAGGACAAAAAATCCATTCTCTTGTTACCTGTTGCAAATTAGAGCCCTGTACTCTCAGTAACTTACCTCCGTTGTTTAGGGCAAAAACCTCAATAATAAAAAGGAGTCAAATGGCTCCCCAAAACTTCGTTACAAAGTGCTCTGATATCTTTGCCACATCTAATTTGCTTTTCTATCTCTTCTTACAGGCATCTTCTGGGGTGTTTCTCAAACTTTAGTTTGCCCAGAATAACCCACAAGGCTTATTAACCACACAGATTCCTGGGCCCTATCCCCAGAGGTCTGGAGTGTGGCCCAAGGAGTGACTTTTTTTTTTTTTTTTTTTTTTTTACAAGCTTCCTAAATGATTCTGATGCAGGAGGTCTTCCCACCATATGTGGCATAGAACAGGCCTAATGAAAACCTTCCTTCCATTGCAAAAATTCCCTTCTGGATGGGCTGAAGCAATTACCCTTTCCTTCAGGTGTAAACCACCTTCCATCCTGACTCTGGAAGGTCTGTTTTTCTAAACTGTCCTTTTCCATTATGAGACTGGGTGGTGTCACCCGTCCCAGCCGTTCCAAACTTCCCAGGCTGTATCTGCACGAATGGCTTCTAAATGGGCTACACCACCCTGAACCGAATATGTATTCTCATCAGAGACATTATTTAACACACTCATTAGAAGTAGCACACAGATTTCTTCTTATCAGGGACAGGGACTAATGACTCAAATGAATGAACACTTTAATTCAATCTAATAGAGGTGACAGTCAGAGGTGTGATCAAGATCCAACTAATAAATCTGCTAATTGAGCTTCACCGCTACATTTTGGTTTGGTTTTAAATCATTACAAGAATCTCCTTAAGAGAGTGAGTTATGTGTAACATGTTAAAACCAGAAGGTTAGGTTTATCTGTTGTTCTATTACTGCTTTCCCTAGTAAAAACTGGGAAGAATAGCTCAGAATTTTTCTTTTTATGGTTGATAGTCTGATCATTTGTTTCCCAAGCTCACAGTGAAGACTAATGAGAAAATTTCATCAACAAATTTGAACTCTTGAAGGGAAGTCTGTATAGAATTCTAAGGAGGTTTAATTAGCATGTAGTTAAACCTCATTAATTTGGATTCCACAAACACAAAATTTGTTATAATTTGTTCAAGAAACCCACAATAAAGTTGGTCTTTGTGATATGAAGAGAGGCCTTTTTAAGTAAGTTAATGAGATAAATATCATATTAATGAGATAAATATCATCATGATTACTGTTTTGGAACTGAAAGGAAACTTGAAGATCATTCAGCTGAGGTGATTGATTCTCAGTTGCACCCAGAGTAAGCAAAATCAGCCCTTAGGGCTCCTCTCTTCCAGTCCAGAACTCTCATCATCCTAGTGATTATTATTGATAACATTTCTATTAGATGTATATCTTATTATACTCAGTAAATATGAGCCAGTTACCTAGAACCCAGATTTTCTCCTGGAGTACTTGGTGGCATAAGGGTTACAGAATCAATCTGACTTTTCTTTTTGCAAATTCACCCTCCCTTTCTATAATACAGATAATAATCCTGGTTACACTGGTCACATAACCCTTAAACTTAACTGCAGCTCATCAAAGTGGTTCCATTTTATAGTAGTGAAGGTTCTTGAATCATGTTGACTCTATGAAGATATGAAGTGGATGTGTCCCGCCCTGCACTGCATCTTAGGCTCTTCTGGAGATGTGGCAAATGTTACTGCTGAAATCTTTCATAAGGAAAATGTAACACTCATGGCACTCATGACAGTTTCAAGGGTTCAAGTGGATGCTAAGAAGTGTAGCAGAGGGCATTCCCCAGAAGGCAAGGGGACTGGATGCCAGGATGGCTCGTAAGGTGCCATTTATCTGGAGTATTCCCTGGTCTGGGATGTGGTCCTTAGCCTCCCAGACTCAAAACCTGGTTTATTACAGGCAGACCAGATCCATATCTTGAAGGTGGGGATAAAGGACTTACATTAACTAAGTTCAGAGCTGCTGAGTCATGAAATCTTGTGTGTAAATATATTAACTGGCAATCAGACTACAAGGCTTGTATCAGTAGTGCCTATCACTCTATTATAAATTCTATGGGAGTCAAATCTAACCAGCAGATTGCTCAGTGATCATGAAAGCAGAGTAAGAGTAATTAGTAATACATTTTAATGGCATGTCCACAACAGAGATGGAGTGGACATGTTACCTGACTACTTCACATCCAACCTCCCCTTCTTCTTCTTGTCAGCACCTCTACCCTGTGGGGCTGCAAACAAATATGTTTAATGGGATTGACCCCAGCTCCAAGGCAGGGTTCTTACTGGCTTAAACCAATTAGCACACAGCATTCCTCTTGCTAATATAATTGGACATGATGTTGGTATGGAATCAAAACTGGCCCAGTTAGCGAAACTGAGGAATTTTTACTTTTTTATGGGGGAAACAGATGCTTTCCATCTGCCACATCACCTATTCATGATGGTGTGTGGCTGAATATAAAATTAAATTCAACTAAACAATGATTTAAATAAATTAGGTTTCTTCCTCCTTTCTTTGCCCCTCCATTACATAATAAAAAGAAAAGTAGTAGTAGGTAACCACTGTCATTTGTTCAGAGTCTTAAAAAGGTCACCAGAACTAAGGTCTTATCAAGTGTCCTGGCCTTTCCCTCATGAGCACAAGATGACTTCTACAGTTTCAGAAATGATGACCATTCTCAGACAGTAGGATGGAAGATGGTACAAGAAGGAAGAACAGCACTTTGGAAAGCAGCAAAACTTTTAAAGAAATAATCAGTAGATTTACACTTTTGTCTCATTGGCTATGTCACATGGCCATCCATAGATGCTAGGAAGTTTGGAAAATGTATTTTAGCTGAGTCATTGCAAAAACAGATGTTCATGTTAGTTAGGAAGTAAATTAATGTGTGTAATGGATAACATCATGCAGATCTTTGTGAATAAAGATTGAAAAATCTTGTAAATTCTTTTGACATGCAAAAAATTACAATAGAAATAACAATAGAAGAAATATTTTTGTTCCAAGATATGACATTATGATTAGCTCTCTGTGATACACTGGGATCTGATTTGGATAGGGAATGGAAGCAATGTGGGGGGTCATAGGAGTGGGTAATGAAGAATCAGCATCCTCTTATAAGGTTTTCGGGTAGGAGTGATCTATGAGGCATCTGAATCCTCCCAAATGTCTCCATTTCAATTCTCAGGGTTTCATCTTCCCTTCTCAATGCCCTAACTTTCACTAAAGGGACCTAGCAAGTCTGTGAATTCAGCCTATATTGTTATTCAACAAGGCATAGGATCAGAACACATGTTCGATGCTCAGCTTCATCAACTCTGTGTGTATAAGAGATGATATTCTTTTAGGCCAGGCATAGAAAATTCCCTTGTCGGATGCCTGCGTGGCTCAGTCGGTTAAGTGTCTGCCTTCAGCTCAGGTCATGAGCCCAGGGTCCTGGGATGGAGTCCCGCATGAGGCTCCCTGCTCAGCGGGGAGTCTGCTTCTCCCTCTCCCTCTGCCCCTCCCCCCTGCTCATGTGCACTCTCTCTCTCAAATAAAGAAATAAAATCTTTAAAAAAAGGAAAAAAAAAAAAAAAGAAAATTCCCTTGTCTTCTGAACCTACATTGAAGCAAGAATTGAAAACGTTGAGCCTGTTTTCTTTTTATTTCTTTAAGTTCTCTAGCATAATTACACATAACCAGTGCAACCACGTTTCTTTGAAATATTATATAGAAGGAGCCACGTGAGCCCACCAGTCTTACCTTCAAAAGGCACTTCACTCCAGTTAACCATAGCCAATGTTTAAGAAAATATTTCACTGTATATGCCTTCAAGCCCAACTAAATTAAATAACTAATCCCAGGTTCCTATTTCCTTGACAGTCTGTTATATGAAAACATTTTAGGCACCAATTACTACACTTAGTTGCAAAAACAGAATCTACTTTAACCAGGCTAAGTAGACAGAAATTAACAAAAGATATTAGGTAGCTCACAGAATTGCTTGAGGGCCTGGAAACAGGCTTGGAGGCTGCAGATCCAGAAACAACTCAGCTAGGAAAAAACACTCAACCACATCACACACTGACAATGATCTTCATTATGGGACACTTAACACTACTTGGTTCTAGATCCTAGAAACTCTGTCAACCACCACGGAAGAACCATACCTATGTAGAAGTATGTCCACCCTAGCCACCACGCATGAGAAAGAATATATAGCCCTCATTACTGCTGTTGGTAAATACCTTATGAACATGAAAAAAGCCAACTTTAGGTTAAAGCTGATATTGAAGAAGGCTGAGCACAAAGAGAAAGAAACTGGGTCTTTGAGATATCACTGAGCTATTAGATCAAAGCAACCTAAAAACCATTCTCCCTTGGATTTTCTAGAGAGGTGAGTGAATGGATTTGAGATTAGTTATGCCATTTTAATTTGGCTGTCTAACATGAGGCCCTGATTGATTTAAGAGATACACTTACCATGCAGACACAAAGATCATGTCTTTGAGCTAGGGTGTTCTTCTTCCTGCATAGTGCTTGAATGGACACTTCTAACTTGTAGCTTACCAGGTTTCTATTTTCTATTCCATGGGCTGGCTGATCTCAGTGATGCAATGTTAATTCCAGATTTAAATATAAATTATATCCTAAAAATATGGAATGAAAATTTGAAGTCTAGATAATCTTGGAAATATAAGAAGATAAAAGACCTTAAATCACAAAAGGGAGAGACATACTCGGTTATTAAAGAATATGACAAAGATACTCAAACCATCATTAGCCATCAGGGAAATTCAAATCAGAACCACACTGAGATACCACCTTACACCAGTCAGAATGGCAAAAATTGAGAAGGCAAGAAACAACAAATGTTGGAGAGGTTGTGGAGAAAGGGGAACCCTCTTACACTGTTGGTGAGAATGCAAGTTGGTACAGCCACTTTGGAAGACAGTGTGAAGGTGCCTCAAAAAATTAAAAATAGAGCTACCCTATGACCCAGCAATTGCACTAGTGGGTATTTACCCCAAAGACACAGATGTAGTGAAAAGAAGGGCCATATGCACCCCAATGTTCATAGCAGCAATGTCCGCAATAGCCAAACTGTGGAAAGAGCCGAGATGCCCTTCAACAGATGAATGGATAAAGAAGATGTGGTCCATATGTACAATGGAATATTACTCAGCCATCAGAGAGAATGAATACCCAACTTTTACATCAACATGGATGGGACTGGAGGAGATTATGCTAAGTGAAATAAGTCAAGCAGAGAAAGTCAATTATCATATGGTTTCACTTATTTGTGGAACATAAGGAATAGCATGGAGGACATTAGGAGAAGGAAGGGAAAAATGAAGAGGGGGGAATCGGAGGGAGAGATGAACCATGAGAGACTATGGACTCTGAGAAACAAACTGAGGGTGTTAGAGGGGAGAGGGGTGGGGGGATGGGTTAGCGCAGTGATGGGTATTAATGAGGGCACGTACTGCATGGAGCACTAGGTGTTATATGCAAACAATGAATCGTGGGTCACTACATCAAAAACTAACGATGTATTGTATGGTGACTAAATAATAAAATAAAATTAAAATTAAAAGAATATGACAAAGATACTCAAACCAAAAATAAGACAAACAATAGAGTGAAAAAATATCTGCATAACATATAACAAAGGGTTGACATCCCTGAGATGCAATGTTTCTATAAATTGATTAAAATAAAATAAATAAGCTACTTAATAGTAAAAAAGGCAAAGTACATGAACAGGTAAGTGGTCAAAGACTGCACTCAAATGTACAATAAATGCAAGAGAACACTCTCAACCTCACTAGTAGTTAGCAACAAGAAATTATTTTTCACAAAAATTTCACAAATATTTTAAAAATGAGAACACTCAGTGAAGATGAAAGATAATGAGCATGACAAACACATTTCTGGTGGGAATATAGTCAATTCTTATTATTTGTGGATTTTGTATTTACAAATTCACCTCCTCTCTGAAATTTATTTGTAACCTCAAAATCAATACTTGCAGTGATTTTTCAGTCATTTGTAGTCATCCATGGATATGTGTAGAATGGTGAAAAATTTGAGTCATTCACTGTGCACATTTCCAGCTGAGGTCAAACAAGGTAATCTTCTACTTTCTCGTTTCAGCTCTCATACTGTAAACAAGTATCCTTTTCGACATCTATTTAGTGCATGTTTTCTGCACTAGTGATTTTGTTGTTTTAAATGGCCCATAAGCATAGTGCTGAAGTGCTGTCCAATGTTCCTAAGCACAAGAAGGATGTGGTGTGCTTTCAGAGAAAAAATGTTTGTTAGATAAACTTTGTCCAGGCTTGAATTACAGTGCTGTTGGTTGTGAGTTCAATGTTAATGAATCAATAACATAGAAAAAATAGGCTGTCTTTAAACAGAAACACACATAAAACAAGGTTATGTGTTGATTGGTTGATGAAAATGTTGGAACCAGAAGCTCACAGGAACCTAACCTTGTATTTCCTCTAATGATTTAGCATTCACTACTGTAGTGTTCATGATGACTTTATAGGATATAATTAAGTGGAATCCTAATCAACTAAATTTGCCTCAAGCTTTCAAAAAATTATTATAATACTCAAAATATTAACAATGAATATAGCTTTTGACCAAGAAATACCAATTCTGCAAATCTATTTCCCCAAAATAAAAACAATGTTTAAAATGGCAATAAAACAAATAGCAACATTAAGAAGTTACCTGAATATTCATTGATGGAGAAATGCTTGAATATCTGAACATATCCATACCATGGGAAATTATACAATAAGCTTAAGGAATGAATGAATAAATAAAAAAAATCTATAAATCTGTATCTATATCTGTATCTATATCTATCTTCAGAAGGTTTTTTTTTTCAACTTTCCCTTATGGTACTGATTAACTATTGTGTCAGTATTTGGCCTTAGATGGAATTTATCATCCATTGAGCTGCATTTCCAAGCAAACTGATACATACATATTTGTGTCTACGTGTGTGTATATATATAAACATATATATATGCATATATATATGCACATTTTTTTAAACCTGGAGAGTTTTCTATTATGACTTGAGAAATATAAATTTCAAAACAATATGTGTAATATGACCCAGTTTATAAAAAGAAACAACAGAAGCAAAAATAAAAACCCTCCAATGACTGTATATATGTTTGAATGGGTAATGCAGAGAATGGGGTGGAAGGGTGCTCGCCCGGCTACTAACATTGTTACCTCAGGGTAGAAGAAACAGAGGAGTCAGGTAAGATTTACCTTTTTCAATCATATTTGCATTCTCAGTTACAATTAACACATTTTTTTTAAAGATTTATTTATTTACTTTAGAGAGAGAGAGAGCACACACATGCACGAGCAGGGGGAAGGGCAGAGGGCGAGAGAGAGAATCCCCAAGCAGGCTCCCCACTGAGTGCACAGCCTGGCCTGGGGCTCGATCCCATGACACAGAGATTATGACCTGAGCTGAAACCAAGAGTTGGACACTCACCCAACTAACTGAGCCACCCAGGTGCCCCACACATTTTTGTTTTTAAAAAATTTAAAGAGAAAATATCAAAAAGAATATTCAGTTGGATATGAATAAACAAAGTGCAGATTCTTTGACCCCACCCCAAATCTCCAGTGCTTGTGCAATGAAGCTGCAGAATCTGTGTTTTCACAGGCACCTCAGGAGATTCCTAGGGGGGCTGGTGGTCTTCTCACCAGAAACTCAGCTCTGGGCTAACTTTGCCCTTTCCATCCAGTCTTCCCAAGGGATGACCACTGATGAGGTTGTTACAACTAAATGCAACCACCACCCAGTTCTGTGAGGTAGCTGCCCTATCACCTTGATGGGAGCTTTGGGTATTCTCAAACTCTTCAAACATGCATTGCTGGAAACTCTGTTTCTTTCCCATCACACATGGCTAATGGCATCTGTTGTGTGTGCGCTTACCTCATTTAACCCTCAGGGAGCAACTTGATTTTTCTTATCTTCAAGATGTTAGGGGAGGGGTCTCTTACCAGCCCCTGAACCAATAACTTTGTCATTTTTCTCACAAGATCTATATTAGGAGAAGCCATCGTTATACAGTGAAACCCAAATCCCCTGTGTGTCTGTTTTCCTTTGCTGAAGGAAGGACTTGGCTATCTTTACAACAAAGTCAAAGTTCGTTCTTTCTTTTCTATATTTGCAAAGTGAATGTTTCTTCCCTCCAAAAACAAATATATTCTCAATCTATGTAATTACTAAAGGGAATTGTGACCTTGTTGCCCAATGTAAAAATTATGTGTTTCATGAAAGGCACAGAAAGAGGGAAGTAAAGAGGAAAAGCTAGAGATGAGCAATAACCAGAGAGGGAGAGAGAGGTGGGGGCAGTGGAGGGGGGTTTAAGCCTGATTAGCTCTTCAATATTATTTTTACAAGTTCACTATTTCAATTCATCTGTTCCCAGTCAGCAAGTATCATTTTGAACTTACCTTAATTACTGTTTCCTTAGTACAAAATTGTGAGACCTGCAATTTAATGTGCATGTGTTAGTATTTTCCTTTATGTGTTAGTGAAATGATCTTTAAATATCTTATTACATTTCACATTTAAAGAGCCTGGAAAGAAATTTACCCTATATGGAAGAATTCTGCTCTCCCCTCAATGACAAGATTGATAACTCCTTGTGTTGGGCTATGTCTTACACTTGTTTTGTTGTCCCAGCTGTAGCTATTAGGAAGAGTTAGGATAGATGGCAAAGCCTCCATGCTTTGAATACATCTGTGGTCTCTTCATAATATACATGACATCTTTGCATTTATAGAGAGCATGATCTGACAACTAAAATATTGGACAGCACCCAGCGAGGTTAGCTAAACTAAAGGCTGGCTGTACTTTGCTCTGAGTCAGGCATGCACCTTACCAAGTGAGGTTCTGAGGTTATCACTCAATCTCTCTGAAATGAAAATGCCACCTCCATGGAACAAACTAGGTCTGTAGTCCATGTAATTCTCAAAAGAGAATATGGCTACACTGCATAAGGTAAAATGTATGCTTATCCGCACTGTTTATCATGAGATCTTTTGATGACAGAATGGATATTGAGGGGAATACAATACTATTTCAATATCGAAGATGCTCTCTGTCCTTCAGAAGCTAAGGAAGAACTCCAGAAGAGCGGGGAAGTTGAGAGAGGAACACAGCATTCCCTCTCTTTCTATCCCCATTTCTGTCAGGAAAGCGGTAGCCCCTCAGGTACTCAGAAATACCCCAAAGAGACAATGGACAGAACGGAGATGAGGCCTCTGATTGGCTGGATGTCAAGAATGCACTCACACATGCTTGAATAAGAAGGCTGGCTAGAGAAGGAAGAAGAGAAGATTCATGGCCCTGGTGCTGAAAGCAGCAATGGTGGCGATAAGTTGCGGAGAGTCTGACAGTGAAATGAGTAGCAAAGAGTAAAACTGGAACTCTCCTCTGGTCATTGTAACGTGAAACTCATTAGAGGGAGGGCATGGTGTACTGGTGAAAGCCCTAGACTAGACGATAGAATAACTTTGTTCGGTTGTGGCTCCACCTCTTAGAAGTCAGGTGACACCATGCAAATCATCATTTCTCAAATCTCATTTTTTCTATCTGTAAAATGGAAATAATTTTGATATCATATGCTCTTCATGCCTCATGGCAGGATGGTTTTCTTCTACCCTTACCTGTTTCTTTCCCTACCTGCTTTCTGAAAAAGGATTGTACCTACATGTTCTTCTGGATTCTATAGGTATAATGAAATGATTATGCTATCAGTTGCTACTTAATTTTTTTTTCTGCTAACATTCGCAAGTGTCAGGGGTAATAATAAAATGGCAGCCAGATGCCTGTGTTATATCTCAGTAGCCTTTCAGAAAGTTAGCTCACATCCGATTCTTGTGGCTACTTTCTAAATATAATAGCTTGATACATACATATATAATATATAATATAATATATATAAACACATACACATATTTATTTATATATGTGTGTATATATAAAATGCAAACTCATATTTAGAAAGTAGCCACAAGATATATAGATATAAATGTGTGTATGTATATGTGAACCTGATTGTTTTTTAAACAGTGTTTTGTTTTGCTTCCAGCTAAGTGAAAGGTCTCCATTATATCCTACCCAAAGGAACTCAATGTTAACTCAAAAATACATGAAAGAAAAGTAGCTGCTCCATCCCCCAAAATAAACCGGCTCCAGTATTAGTGCCAGATGAGCCAATATCCCACCCAGAATTAGCTTTACCATCAAAAAACACATCTTGAGCACAACACCATGACTTACAGTCTCCAGGAGGAAGCCAGGTCGCCAGGAAAAAGTCATGTTCAATATACTCAGTGTTAAAGAATAAAATAGTGTCAAATTAAAACAAATCCAGGGCGCCTGGGTGGCTCAGTTGGTTAAGCGACTGCCTTCAGCTCAGGTCATGATCCTGGAGTCCCAGGATCGAGCCCCGCATCGGGCTCCCTGCTCAGCAGGGAGTCTGCTTCTCCTTCTGACCCTCCCCCCTCTCATGCTCTCTCTCTCTATCTCATTCTCTCTCTCAAATAAATAAATAAAATCTTTAAAAAAAAAATTAAAACAAATCCAAACTTAGATAAGGAGAGACCTTTTTTATTTGTTTTTTATAGTTTGTTTCCTTTTTTATTTTGATCTGTCTCATTCCTCTTAAGACCCTTGATGCAACAAAAGAATTAAATTAAAAGATGACAGCGCTTTGATCTTCTCCCTTTGAAAGCTTAACTGTCCTTGGTAGTTTAATATGCAGCTATTTTAGGGTAGGGTTTTATAGATGCGTTGCTGAAGTTGAGTACTTTCCACCTCCCACAATTGCATTTCTGTGTGAGCCTAGCCATGGTTTGGGTGCGTGACTTTTGAATAGTGAAGAAAGTCATGGAGGTAGGTGCCTGCAGCGAACTGTGCAAAAACCATCCCAGCTCCTGCGCAGGAGCCCGCTGCAGAGCCCGGAGCCCGAGTGGTCAGGAAGGTGCCTTCCCCCCAGGCGGTGCCGCTCCAGGGGCCGGTGACCAGGATCCCCAGCCGGGTGGCCCTTGCCCAGCGTTCCGCCCGAGATGGGCCTAGCGGCTGTGTGGGCAAACCTGTGCCGTTGTGACAAGTGTTCAGCATGCTGTTCCCTCACTGCTGGAGGCGAGTCCAGGGGGAGCCCCTTGCTGGCCAAGCTCAATCTTGCTTCTTCAGGGTCTCCCCACCACTCAGCAAGCCTCTGGACCAGAGGGAGCATCTATGATGCAATATTGCTCACATGCCCGCTAAGTAAATCATTCCAGTCTGAGACTTTATTTTAAAAGATTATTTCAGAAGGGGAGGGGTGTTAGTGCAATAGGGACACTGCTCTGACCATAAGATGTCTACGCCTCTGCCTCATCAAAGGTCAGGCAGAAAAGGCTTCCCTTTTAACAGGGAGGAATAAACAAGACTAGGAGGAGTGAGTGTAGGGGGGTAAGCAGGTGACATGATCTAACAGTTGAGCAGGAAAGGTTTTCTTTGCAGCCAGCAGATTCTCAGGAAGCACCATTAAGGAGGGATTATTCCTTATTCCAATGCTTCCTAGACCTCAGGGGTGAGCAGAGGCCTCTGGGCTTAACTAAAGTTTGGTCAAGTCAAATCAGCAGGCATTTTGTCCAGGCTGATCAGTGGGGCACATTCACTAATCATTTATGGGACAAAGAACGGGATTTTGGAGTGTCTGCATCTGGCCTTGTCATAGGTAAACACATAGGTCATTCATGAGTCTTACATGAGTCACATGGGGGAAGTGACTCTGTAGTAAGCTGTTTCCTAGTACACAAATGGATGTAGGACATTTCTTACTCATCAGGATGGGGACAATTCTTAATCATCACTGTTCTCCAGAAGCATAGGGCTCAGGTAAAATTTAACACTGTCAATAGTTAAAGAAAAATTTCCATTTGACCCACAAATTGCTGATGTTTGTGAATAAACCCTCACCTTGCTGATGTTTGTGAATAAACCCTCACCTACCTGGAACCATTTACCCTCTCCACTCAAGACAATGGCTGCTGCCGACGTATTACGGTTTTGATACTATTCTCAAAGTCTGCCCTCACACAAGGTTCCTCAAGGTGTTGTTAGTGAGAATTCGATGATGATGCAAATGTCTTTGGGAAGAAGAGCCTCCTTTCCCATTAGATAGTGCTGTTTCCTGGGGTGTCTCATAGGACCCTCTGGCCAGCTTGGGTGGACAACATAACAGAGAGCAATCTGAGATGGGAACGAGAAGAGTATGTGACTTAACCTCATGTATTGTGTGGCTTTTTAAGACATCTCTCTTGACACATTCCAGAAGCTCCTGGGAGTAACATCAAAGAGGCACTCATAGAAACTCTTGAGTAGCCATCCTTGCCTATCTCATAGCTTCCAAAGGAAGATATACAGGAGTAGTGGTAAGAATTGGGAAAGCAGCCCAAAGATGCTGGTGAGACCATTTCTCCCCCAGGAAGAAACCTACTTAACTACAGAGCTAACAAATAAGCCCTTAGTGTTAACACAAGAAATTATAAAATAATCCAGGGGAATGCTGGTCTCTCTAGCTCTGGTTCCTGTCCACGCCCACCCACTTTACTCCTTTACCAGGTAATGGAATACAATGAGGCTATACACCTGATAGGAGGGGCTTTCAAAAGGAATAAATGGTCAAGTACCTAGGCATGAGTACCTTTGCACAAGCCTACAAAAGGGGTTATATTGTGGGTTTGTGTCAAGAAAAGGACTAGAGAATCACTCCTAGATGTCATATACTAATTTGGAGGTTTTCTTGTATTTTCCAAAATTAAGAACAGTGACAAACACATACTGAGAAACAAACACTGATAAAGCATAAAGAGGAGAGATGTCACAGAAAGCAAGAACACAAAACTGTAATAATTCATTAAATCTCTGATGTTTCCCTGGAGAATTTCCAAATGTAACATGCCTGCCAATTTTTGAAAAATCTCTACCATATCCAGCTACCCACAGTATCTATTCACAGCTCCCACTGACAAAAACACTACCTTCGTGGCTCCATATAAATCACAACACAATCTGCCTCCAGTTTCCCCATTTCCCTCCTCTCTGATGAAACTGTTGGCAGCTAACACAGGCAATCAGTGAGGTCAGCTTGGCTGGACTGAGTCTTTGATTAAGTTATTGATATGAGTATAAGACCAGACAGCTAATCATGGGTACTAAGCATAATTAGCATTGTCATATCTCCAAAGCATTGCCCAGTGATTCATGTCTTAAAAGTCTTGGTGGAGAGCCCTCAAAATGGACATAAAAGGAGTGGTGTGCAATTGAGATGTCAGGGGAGTGCTGTTCATTGGTCACAGCCATTTTTATTTTATTTTTTAAATTCTGGACTTTTCCAGGCACACCAAGATCTATGGCTCTAGGTATTCTTCCCCAGCTAATGTGTTGGTTCTACATTAATTTCTTTGGTGACATCTTTCAATATTTGCAAGTCCAGCTTGAGGAAAACCAAGCTGCCTGACCACTCATCTCTCTCAACTTATGGCAAAGCTAGCTAGATTCATCTATAACAAATTTAGTGGCCATGTCTAGTTTTTCATTTTAATCTTAGACATCCTCACCACCTTCCTCTTTCCTTATTTCTCAAGGCTTGATGAAATGTCTAATATGACGTTGAATTCCTTAGAGTCAAAGAAGGAACAAATGGAAACTCACCCCTCTCTTCCTTTCAAACTTCAGGCTAATTTGGTGAAACTTGGGTTTACTAAATCCAGAGGCCATCTTAAAAAGGGTCTTTTCCAGGTGAACCTGGCATATCTGGTCTATTCTAAGATGATTCTTGGGTTTGGGGTCATTGTGGATCTCAGGAACTTAACATCATCTATTATTGTATCATCTCTCTTGGCTATTCAGCTTCTCCCTTAGAGCTGAATTCTTCCCATCAGCTTTTTTTTTTTTTTTAGGCTGAATTTTTTTTTGTTAATTGCACTATCTATCTATCTATCTATTTATTTATTTATGTTAGTCACCATACATTACATCATTAGTTTTTTTTTTAATGGAACAATCTTTTTATTTTATTTATTTATTTTTTTGATATAGTGTTCCATGATTCATTGTTTGCATATAACACCCAGTGCTCCATTCAATACGTGCCCTCCTTAATACCCATCACCGGGCTAACCCATCCCCCCACACCCCTCCCTTCTAAAACCCTCAGTTTGTTTCTCAGAGTCCATAGTCTCTCATGGTTCATCTCCCCCTCCGATTCCCCCCCTTCATTTTTCCCTTCTACTACCTTCTTTTTTTTTTTTTAAACATATAATGTATTATTTGTTTCAGAGGTACAGGTCTGTGATTCCCGTCAGCTTTTAACCTGTTCAAATATCTCCCATCTAAAATAAATACTTTCTAGTTCTCATAACCCCATATTCCTCTAGCTACTGTTTTATTACTCCCTTCACAGCTTGTTTGAAGGATGTGTCTATATCTACATCTCAATTTCCTTCTCTTCCACTCACCTCTCCACCTTCCAATTTGACTTTAAGACCCAGAACTCCTCTAAAATAATGCTTAAAAAGGTCACTAATAACTTTCAAGTCTCTAAATCCAAACTATACTATTCAGTCCTTTTTATTCTTGATATTTTAGTAGCACTTGACACTTTTGACCACTTCTTCCCCCTTGAAGCAATACCCTTAGCTTCTGTGACACCTCAATCCAGGGTTTCCTCTTATCTTTCTGGCCCCTGAAAACCTGCAAGATTTGTCTCTTGATATTCTCTCCGAATAACTCCAGGCTGTGGCCAAGATAAGTGTCAGTGGCCTCCTTTGCTCACATATATCTGTTTCAATTTCTTGGCTACGTTAGGCCTTTTCTTAGGAATTTAGGCTCTCCCATATTCAAAAGCAAAAAATAAAAGAGAGAGCTCTGATTTTGACCAAGGATGAAAAATGTGACATTGGTCATTTTTCAATTGGTATTTTTTTATTAAGTATATTGACTGGTAATATGAATACATACATATAAATGTTTATTATTCTTTATCCTTATCACTCACTTAAAGACTTGTTCGGAAGCTATCCCTTTATAAGATCATGAAAAATTATAAAACAAACTGGCAAGGAAAGAAAAGTAGGGAAGGAGAGTCAATAGCTTTAAGAGAGTTCTAAGATGGGGTACTTGGGGATTCAAAACAGGATGGAGAAAGGAAAAAGAAGAAGACCAAGTAGATCAATCCTAAAGGGGTATTCTACTGCTAATGTCAGTTGTGTTTTCTAGACTATAGGATGCAAAGACTTGAAAGTGCTTTTTCCCCCAAGATCAATCTCACTGAGGCAGAGTTTAAATAACAATGAATCTGTTCTAAGATAAAGACCTGAATTGGCAAGGACCCAAAACTCAAATTCTTCTTTCCTTCTAATGACATAAAAATTATTTTTCTCAAAGATTTTCCACCTCAAAGTACACATAATACGGTATCATGTTCTTCCCTGATTAGGCAAAAATAGGTATTAAACTTAGGACAAATTTGAGGATAAAATGAAAATTTGTGGGACCCAAAACTATGTGAGAAAGGTACAGCAACCTGATCTAGAAGACTCTAGAAACTCACCTTTCTGACAATGAGCAAAAAGGCACTAGGTGCAGTTTGCCTTTTCCCATTCTTTTCTGAATAACTTGCTTCTTCTGGCCCAAGAACAGTGTGCTTGGTCTGCCTATGGTTCTCACTAGCATATAAATCTTTCAACCTACTGCGGGCCAACCACATTCTTCAACACTTTTTTAGATGAATTTCTCCATCCACAAAATTCCCATCACAAGGGAAATAAAGGGATTCAAGGACAACTCAGGCTGATTATCAGCTCCTTGTAGACCCACTGTATCCTGGGTATCTCTGTATTCCACAGAACTTGGTCCACAGAGGGATGCTCTGTAAGTCATTTACTGAATAAATACAGCAATAATCAGTTTCAATAATTCTTAAGTAGCATTTAACAGGTAACTGGATGATTAATAACTGTTATTACAGATTGCTTTATAAAGAGTAATTACACAAGAAAGAGCTGGACCATACTACAATCTTCATTTTATACTCTGAAAAACTAATCCAAAACAATATGTAATGTACAGCCTAAGGAATATAGTCAATAATACTGTAATAACTTTGTATAAAGACAGATGGTAACTAGATTTATCATGGGGATCATTTCATAATGCATAAAAATATTGAATCACTATGATGTACACCCCAAACCAACAGGATATTGTATGCCAATACACACACGTGGCCTATAGATGGAGGACAAGCATTATAATTTAGGTGTTCTTAATACTGCATGCTCCTTGAGCAGAAGTTGTCAGGGACAAAGTCAACACAAAAACCTTCTGGAGTGAATACTGTTCAGTATTTCTCTCCTGGTCACCTGTCCCCAAACTGAATGTCAGCAAGTAGGGGACAACAAACTGGAAGCCTGGAGAGGGGAGAGGGTTTCCTGTGACTTGCAAATTAGTCACCTGTAGGCAACCATATCATGTCCTTCAGCTAATTAAGGAGTTGAGTACAAGCCCCTCATTTTCTGTATCTTCAGGGAGTTCTGAATTGAAATGTTTCGTAATTGAAATGGCATGCTTTAATGAAATTACTCCTTTCAAAAACAATGGTAATAATTTATAAAACCTAGCATCTTGAACTCAAAAGACTCAAATGATTGCTTCCTTTTAAAGTACCGAACTTGGGTGCTTTTTATCTGCTTTTCATTTTTCTTATTAGATGCCTGAAGATAGCTCATATCTTGTTCTTATATCATCACTCACTTGCACAGTGATTATTTCATTATTTCATATTATTTCATTGATAGATAAAATCACTCTCCTATCATGGGAGAGCAGGTAGGGAAGAAGAGCAATTAGGTTTCTTGATTAAATGATATGATGTAATATAAAGTATTATACAGTATTCTCCCCTTATCCCCAGTTCCACTTCCTGTGGTTTCATTTATCCATGGTCAACTGCAATCCAGAAGCTGATGATCCTCCCTTTGATGTACTGTCAGAAGGGAAGAGTAGCCCAATGCTGCATCAGTGCCTACGTCATTCCCCGCACTTCACTGCAGCACGTAGTCATTGTATCATCTCACATCATCACAAGAAGAGGAAGGGTAAGTAGAGTACAGTAAGATATTTTGAGAGAGAGAGACTACATCATGTAATTTCATTACAGTATATTGTTATAATTCTTCTATTTTATTATTGTTGCTAATCTCTTACTGTGCCTAATTTATAAACTAAACTTTATCACAAGTATGTATGCATAAGAAAAATCATAGTCTGTATAGGGTTCAGTGCTGTCTGTGGTTTCAGGCATCCGCTAAGGGTCTTAGAATATAGCCCCCATGGATAAGAGGGGACCACTGTATACATTACCTAGCTCCTAACAGGCATTCAAGAATGTTAATTCCTTCCCCCTATCCTATTATGTCTTCCTAAAGAACCAGTGGAATTTTAGGCCTGGATAAGTCAGCAGCCCTGAACAGGCTATGCTGAAACACTCAACCGATATGTTGAAACACCCTCTGGTGTATTTTATTCACTCAAGAAATAACATCTAATATGCTCTAGTACTGTCTTGGGAACCAGAGGTACAAAGGTAAATATGACCCAGGTCCTTTCCTCACAGAGCTTAAACCCAATGAGGAGGAAAGACCAACAGACCAAGTATTGTACTAAGGGACAGTGTTGGTTAGATATAGGATACATGTCTTAAAACTCTGGGTCACGATGATAGAAAACCCAACCCTAAGTGATTCAGCAAAAAAAACCCAAAAAACAAAAAAAAGGAATATTCTAGCCCAAATGAATGAAGAGTGGAGGGAAGAGCTGGTCAAGCACGGGTTCATGAAAATGCCCCACACAGAGTCACCAGAGTCACCAGACATTCTTTCCTTCTCTTTGGTCTGTTCCATTTGCTTCTGTGTTGGCTCCATACTCAGAGGGGCTCCTGCTTGTAATCTCTTGGCTGAAGCAGCAATGAGCCTGGCATACATCCTGCTCAAGCCTAGAGAAAGAAGAGAGTTTCTCTCCCTCAAAATTTAAAGTTTTCATAGTGACTCTCATGGGCTCAAATTGGGTTGCATGTCCCTTCCTGGACCAATCACACAATGTAAAAGGAGATTAACCAATCACTTTAGCTAATCCATAATCTACCACTAGAGAAGAAGGCAAAAATCAATCTCAACCAAACCAAATGAGTAAAATAGCAACCACAACCACAAACACACAGAACACTTACTCTGCACCAGGCACTTCAAAGCCCTGAGATGCATTCATTCATTTGGTCCAATTAGCAATCTGAGGAGGTAGATACTATTTTTATCCTATTCATAGATGAGCTTGAAGCAGAGACTGCTTAATAACCTTGCTCTGGGTCTCTACACACGATGAACGACTTTGTCAGGAAAAGGCAGAGTGCCTGTTGAGTGTGAAAAACAAGAGCTGCCCAGGACTCAGGGTAAGCTCAGAACACATGGGAATCAGAGAAGTGGTTGAATCTGAAATGGAGGAATGGAAGCAGAAGCATGAAGGAGGAGTGAGAGGAAGCCAGGGTGAGGTGGGAGCTGGACAGGAATTGGAAGTAAAGGTGTTGACCAAAGATATGCTGGAGGATAAACGTGAGCAAGAAAATGATAGACCTTGTAATCCATATGAGGAAGGTAGAATTTTGATCTTGAGGGCGATTGGTGGCCATGGAGGACTTTAGTTAAGACACTGACAGAGCTTAGGTTGGATAGTGTGGACGTAGGGATGGACAAGACTGAATGCAAGGAACCAGGTAACAGTTTTTGCATTAAAAGTTTACCTTGCCCCATTTCTAATTCCCAGTTTCCAGCAATCTCATGTACCTAAAAACCACAATATTATAACCATTAGACATAACTGAATACCTACTGACATATAAATGTATTTATTATGTAACTCTTTAGGGAATAATTGCATTTATCATATTTTATATCATATATTTTTAACTAAAAATAAGTAGCTTTAAAATAGTCTATATGAAATAATTACATTTTTAAAACAACAAATTCAGGTGTAGAAAAAGGTATGGACGATTAATTAATGGTAATTGCATCTGAGTGAAGGATTGTAGGGTTTTTTTTGCTTTCCTTGCTTAAAAATAAACATATGTTACTTCCATAGTAATTTTAAGAAGCAATGTATATAATCATAAAAAATTCAAACAATATGCAAGTATAATACAGTAGAGTGGAAAGCAACACTCCCATCCCTTAGAAAATTCTATTCTTTTCCCAAGAAGAAGAGTAACCACTATCAACAGTATGGTGTGTATCCTTCCGAATAAATCTATGTGAGCATACATGTAATATTATACATACATATAATATATATATAAGATATAAAATTTAAATTGTATACATTTCATATATATATATATATGTATAAAGTTTCTTACAGAAGGGGTCATTCAATAACTTGCCTTCATCCAGGTAACAAAATACTATGTCCATCTTTCCATGTGCAGGCATATCAATCTGCCTCGCTATCTTAACTGATGCATGGTGCTCCTAAACAGAGGCACATTGTGACTGATTTACCTAGTATATTACTGATGAACACTTGAGTTGTTTCTAATGTTTTCTTATCACAAACAATACTGCAGTGAAACTCCTTGTGTATGTCCCTTTTAGTAGGTGTGCAAGGATGATTTAAGTTAATTTCTAAAAGTAGAATTTCTGGGTCTAAGAGTACATATATTTTTTTTCCTTTTTTAAAAATTTTATTATGTTATGTTAGTCACCATACATCATTAGTTTTTGATGTAGTGTTCCATGATTCATTGTTTGCATATAACACCCAGTGCTCCATGCAATACGTGCCCGCCTTAATACCCATCACCAGGCTAACCCAACCCCCCAACCCCCTCCGCTCTAAAACCCTCAGTTTGTTTCTCAGAGTCCATAGTTAAGAGTACATATATTTTATATCCTGATAGAAACTACAAATTGCCTCCCCAGAGAACAGTCCAGTTCATAACCCCAGCAGCAAACAACCTATGACTGTTTCACCATATTCTCATCAACCCTAGAGATTATCAATTTAATTTTGGTCAGTGAGCAAACAAATAGCATTTCATTCCATAGAAACACTTTGGAAAACACTGTTCAGTAATTATTTTTGGTTTTTGAGCATTAGCCAGGAAACTATTTTTATTTCAAAAGTCTTCAATAATCTTTCTAAAATACTCATCACTGGAAACCTTTCTACAGAATATTAATTCACTTCTTTGACTTAAAATCTGAATTAGTTTTCAGCTGATTAGTTATGGATTCAAATTGATAGTCTCCTATAGGACTATGGAAGGAGAAGTATAAAGATGTGGCTGGAATGTATGGTGACCTTGGAACACATCTATATGCTTGGGTTTGGAAAGAAACCCTGACCTGGGTAGGGCTGACCTGTGAGATGGGATAAGAACAGATACATATATTGCCATTTTGGAAATTTTTAAAGAATAGTTTTAAAAGCAGCCTGCTTGTTCATTATATAATCCCATGTACAGAGCTCCAGGGGAACTGTTTCTTACTCACTGCATAGGACAGCTCATCAGGGAAGAGAGGAGATGCATTAAAGAGATGTTTGGAAATTTGCATGGAAGAAAGAGAGTAAACCATAATGGAACAAGGATGGCATCTTGGTGGTGAATATGAGCAACTGAGGGAGGGGTGGACCAATCCCTAGAGGTGGTTATGATGAGACCATAGGAGCTAAGCATCGTCCAATATGGGCTTCTTCGTTAGAGGAAACTCTGCTTCATATACATGTTATACTGTGAATATTTAGGGAATGTATTCTGGATCTGCATGATTCTGCCTCTTCTTCTGTCCTCTCTGTTCATGCTCTCAGGGGGTCCAAAGATGTGATGGTTTCTGAACCATCATGGAGAATCCAAGAGGCTGTGCAGGAAGATAGGGTCTAGGGTCCAAGGTGCTTAAACCTCACGGCTCAGGGCCATGCATTCTATCTCGTGTTGGTGAGCAGAAAGTCAGGTGGTGCCGCCCTTGGATATGAGCACAGCCCTACGGGTAATACCATCCCTGCTTTACAAAGGCTGTAACCGAGGCTCAGCGAGATAAGTAACCCACCGGAGATCGCCTGGCTTCTACGGTAGTCGGCCTCTAGGACTGCCCTGAGGGTGCCCACCCTCCTGGTATTCTCACCCTGTGCAATCCTCTTCCTGTGAGAGTGGGCTGGGTTTACTGCCTCGCCTCCAAGAAACGGAACAGACATGCCCGTGTGTCACTTTAGAGATTAGGTTGTAAAAACACTGCAGCTTTAAATTCTGCTTGGGGTGACGAAAATTTTGGAACTAGTGGTGGTGACATCACAGCATTGTGAATGTACTAAATGCCACTGAACTGGATGCTTAAAAATGGCTAAAATAGGAAATTTTATGTCATATATGTGTGTGCGTGTGTGTGTAGCCACAATAAACAATTTTTCAAAAAACAAAACAAAACAGAAACACGTAGCTTCTGTCTCGGGACTCCCTCTGAGATTCCTCTCTCTGGGGGGATCCGGCTGCTATGTTGTGAGCAGCCCTTTGGAAAGGCCCAGGTGGCAAGGGAGGGATGACTCTGGCCAATAGCCATTAAGAATCGGAGGCCTGCCGACAGTTACATAAGTCAAGTTGGAAACGGGTCCTCCTTCAGTCAAGCCTTGAGATGACTGTGGCCTTGGGAAAGACTCTGAAGCAGAGGGACCCAGCAAAGCCATAACCAGCTTGCTTGCCCACAGAGAGAAGAACTGAAGCTGCTCCATTTGAGGGTAATTTATTACGTGGCCATAGACAACTAACAGCTATGAACTGGCAAAGCTGCATTTCAACCCAATTCTGCCTGCCTCCACAGCCTGAGGTCTTAATTAATTCATTAATGTATGCATTCACTCAATATGTTTTTGCCTATGTACCTGGTATCGGCCATGCTAGAGACAACACCTGGAGTGATGTACTAAGGGTCTACTTTTTCTAACCAAACAGGATCCATTCTACATAAGCTCTGACTTCACATTATGGGACCAACTTGCCAGTTAAGTAGAGGTGGGCAATTGCAGCCATGCATGTTTCCATCTAGCACCCCTGTTACCCCAGGCTGGCTCCCCTTCCCCGCTCCCTTCCTTTCTTCTTTCTTTCCTTCCTTCCATCCTTCCTTCCTTCCTTCCTTCCAGGAGTCTGCTTTTCCAGTTCCTATGGAGAAAGGGCATCTCTAGCCCGCAGCAAAGCTGGGGGCAAAGATACTGCACAGAGACCTGGGCACTGGTCTTGCTTCTGCTTCCAGGGGAGGAGCCTTGCTTGTCCTGAGTTTGGCTACAGAATCAGGAGAGTCAGTTGTTTTAAAATGTTCTGTGAAACACAGGGCACAGACTTCTTCCCAAAGCCTCTGAAATAAAGGCCTGTAGAATGGGTAAGAATTGAACTTCTCAGATCCAGACAGAGGCCCTCTTGCAGGATAGACTCTATGCAGGCCTGCTGGAGAGTTAGGAGGGTGAGGGAAACTTTACTGAAATACACCACATGGGCTCTTACTCTGTTTAGACACCTCTTTCCCAAAGAGATTTTGTACCCGCAGCTGAGTGATTTGGCTTTTCCTCTAATCATGTCATGGGGGCGCTTGCCTGGTCCCTCCCCTTCCCACCTTATCACCAGATTTGGGTATTATTCTTCTCCCGCTGGTGAAGATGACTTGTTTCATAAAGTATAGAGTAGTCCCTAATTTGTACAAAGAGACATGCACATGAAAACAATAGAGACTTGAAGTAAGTATGCACTAAACAGTCCTCGGAGCTATCCATGTTAATGCTTGCCATAGAAGAAGTGGATATTTGATTCTGATTTAAACCCAAGTCTGCCTAGATTTGCAACCAATGTTAAATATACCAATGTATATTGGGAGGCTCACTCTCGCTGACCTAATCCTCAGAGGGCGAGCAATGCTGGTGTGATGGGGAATGACCGATCTGGCTAAGATACCTCTGTGTCTTACATTATTTTGGTTACTCCCACAAAAATTTATTTTTTTAAGCAATGTAAACTTAGCAATAAATATCTCCTTTTAGGAACCATCCCTACATCATACCATACTCCCTTCGTCCTCCGATGATTTCCCCTAGTCATGTCCAAGTAGGAAGTCATCTCCAGTGAAGTGTCCCAAATAGCATTTGAGTCTTCTGCTTTTTGTGTTAGCCTTATGTGGTTCTATACAAAACTTGACTCTCTCAACTTCATTGAGAGAATTCTTTTTAAGTCTGGTATCCTCTTGAAGATTTGGGGCCTTTGAGCTAAGAGAGGCACAGACTGTGATCTTCACAGCAAACTCAGGATTAGGTACACTGAGCCATACAGCCATGGGAGGGGGACTCGTGCCATTTCCAGGACATCCCTGTCCCCACCCTTTCTCCTTGGGCCACTCCCATCCTACCAATCTCCCCCAACACCTCTAAGTTGGTCAAATCATTAGGAGAGGACAACGCTGCTTCCTCCCCAGAGGCGTAAAAGCTTCAAGTGCAAATACCCTCAGAGGAAATGAGAAGGGGAGAACATGAATTTGAATGGAGATGCAAATGAGGCAGCAGAGCCTTCAGTGAGGTGGCTGAAAGACAAGGAGGAGTCAGACCACTGTGTCCCAGAGGTGGTGAGGGAGAGTCAGGGTATAGGTGGGAGGTGGAGGGCTGACAGCTGAAAACACAAGCATCTAACTCACAGCTCAGCTCAGGCCAGCTCTACCAGGTAGGGCTCAAAGACTACAGCAGCATCGCACCAGCCTCCAATTTCCTAACTGTTTTAAGACAGTAACAATTGATGTTGAGAACAGACTAAATTCCCTCATAGAGAAATCAAAGAATCTTACACAAAGCAACAATCATCTAGAATTTCCTAATTGTAAAAAACAGAACAGATTAGAACACTTTAGAGAATCAAATAACTGAAATGTACATAAGCTGAAAGCACAGGGCAGAAATGAGTGTAGTTAGAATGCGTATGTCAGGGGTCTGCCAGATAGTGAAGATTTTAAGCTTTGGGGGGCCATAAGTCTCCATCACAACTACGGGACCATGTTATTACTTATAGTGTGAAAGCAGCCACAGGCAATCTGTAAACAATGGGCGTGACTAAGTTTCAATAAAACTTTATTGACAAAAACAGTCTGTGAGCCAAATTTGGTCCACAGGCTATAAAGTCTGCTGACCTCATGTTAAACATATTACATCATGTTAAATGGAAGATACACCTTTTCACCATTCAGACCTTGTACATCATAACATCTTACAATGGATTAGGTTCTAAAGCTAGCAAAACAAGAGTCAGAATTACCTCTTAGATTTTAGAATCGCCTGTGGGAACAGCCACCTACTGAGGGAAGAGCGTATCACGTCTCCCACACCAAGTTCCTTCTCAGTAATTCACTCGGACAGCAGAAGAGCTCATGCCACTGGAATGATCTCTCATGCCAACGGTTTCTCATACCTTAAATGCTAATGTGACAGGAAGTCAGTGTATGCAACAACCTTGAATATTGTATAGGCTCCTTTTAAAGGAAAGATAAAATCTCCTGTACCTTCAGCATTTAGATTACTTTTATTGCAACCTCGCTTAAACATGTATAAAACTAACACACCCCGATGCAAAAGTGCTTTTGCTTATCGTTCTCATGTAATTCTGAAACCAAAATAAACACATAAATTAAATACAAAGCTAGTAATGGTCAATTATGTTAAAATAATGCAATGGATGAGGGTGTCCTGTGGCAATGAAATCGTTGCTTGCAGAATGAAGTGTCACTAACCCCCACCGCCCCAAACCATGGTGAAACAGCACCATGCCATTGCTGGGCCTCCGCTTAGTGTTTGACAGCATTTACATCCATTCCCCCTCCTTCTCCCCCTCCGTGGCCATACCCTCTTGGAGAAACAAAGACCTGAAATTCAGCAACAGGTGATCCAAAGGTACACATACTCACTGTTTTCAAAGGGAACCCCAAGTCCCCTGAGAATGCACCTGTACACCCCACCTTGAAGCCGATTGCCACGGACACTGGATTACCGAAGCCTAGTTATGTGTCTGAAGGGATTTCTGTCCTCCTATAAACCCCTCTAGTGTTTACTATTTTCACCATTCAGGAGACACTGGGCATTTACTTTGTTCTTTCCTTCTACAATGATCACTGGCTGCTTCAGATGAGAGCCCTAGGCAGGTGGACTATTTTCTGGAGGCTCAGGTTCTAACCTGAGTTATGACTGCAAGAAAGTCACTTATCTTCCCCAAGCCTCGGTTTCCCATCTGTGGTGTAGGAGGCTACATCCCACGGTCCTCTCCCTCCCTCACATCCTCTACTGCTATGAGCTTAAAGGGAGGGAACTAAATCAAAGAAGAACATCTTACTCAGGTATACATAGAGACAAACAGAATATTTTCCTCGTAGAAGGAATCCATGAATGCCTGTTCATATGAAGAAAAACATCACAACTATGGAATATTACAATTAAGATAGACCATAGAATGGAAATTGGGGCCCCGATGTGCCGTATCTTCTGATTTTTTTAAGAGAAGCAGGGTTATTTGGGTTTGTTAAATAAAAATTACCGATTTTAAAAATTTGGCACTTAATGTTAATTTTAAAAAATACTGTTAAAGAAAGCCCTCACCAAGCCCTTCCGTTTCCCCCTTACACTTTCTGCTCTTTGCCCACCGTTCTGCTGGGCTCTTTTGCATTTGCAATGTTCTGCCCATGTATCCATTGCAGGACTGGGAAACTTGCAGACGCAGGACTCTTGCCTGGGTTCGGTATCTTTAATGAGGTCTGAGGTAGGCACTCTGGCATGGGTATTGGGACTCAGAAATCAGAGAATGTTTGGAATTTCGTGGATGGGGGGCGAGGGGGGGGATCCTGAACACCCTTTCTTTAGTTCTCACGGCTCCAACAGGAGGTCAGGATGTACTTAACTTCATGATTTAAAGCAACTTACATCTCTGGGGGAATTTATGAATTTCAAAAGCATTTACTGAATTCAGCTTCGGGTTTCTCCCCAACACTCAGTGTTGAGCCAGCTGTATCAGCCTTGGCGGATTTTCATTTTGTATTAGAATAGGCAGTTTTCAGGAGGGCAGAGCCCAGGGCAGGGGAAGAGGGACCCGGGTCGTAGTTCCAAAGTGGAAAAATAAACTTTGATGTGCACTTGACAAATGCATGAAAGTTGCCGTGGTGTTTTTGTTAAACATCGCTACTGAGAACAATAATTCTGTGGTGCACATATCGTCCCCTTGCTCTGTCTTTTTTTGCCATTAGGCAAAGAACATCTGCAGAATTATGGGGAGACAGAATCTGATGTCCAGGATGCCCCTTCAGAGCTGGGTTTATGGGAGGAGAGGAGGAACTGTCATATAAAGACGGAGACTCTGGGTGCCCCTCCCTCCTGCACCACAGCAACTCTGGGGGTGGCTCAGAGCCTCTCCTCCCACACCACAGGGGGCAGGCGATAGCATTAATCAGCCACTGCCTAATTACCAGCTAACTAATTCATGAGGAGGGGAGCTCCCAGGTCCCTGCTGTGTCTTAATAATTAATCCATAAACTGGTTAATCTGGCAGCCCCTTCCCTTGATCTCCTGACAGAAATCCACAATGGGCCCTATCCCCGAGCCACACAAGAGAGAAACCCAAGAGTTGTCTTCAGTCTTCCCTCTCTCAATATCCACCCCCATCGCCTACCAAATACTGTCAAATCTGCCTTCTCGATGTCTCTCGCCTCTCCACCCCTTTGCATTCTCCCTGTGTCTCCTCTGGCACAGGACCTCCCATCTCTTGCCTCCACCACTGAAAACAAGTCTCCCTGCCTATCCCCCACCTCTCCCCACTCCACCCCATCCTCCCTTCCATTCTCGAAAAGATCCACATGACACAGGCTAAGACATGTCACTTCCCCTGCTCAAAAACCTTAACCTAAACCCCACTACCTATAAAATTAAGTCCACGATCTTGTTTTTTAATTTTATTTTATTATGTTATGTTACTCACCATACTCATCATTAGTTTTTGATGTAGTGTTCCATGATTCATTGTTTGCGCATAACACCCTGTGCTCCATGCAGTATGTGCCCTCCTTAATACCCATCACCGGGCTAACTCATTCCCCCACCCCCCTCCCCTCTAAAACCCTCAGTTTGTTTCTCAGAGTCCATCTCATGGTTCGTCTCCCCCTCCGATTTACCCCCCTTCATTTTTCCCTTCCTACTATCTTTTTTTTTTTTTTTTTTTAACATATAATGTATTATTTGTTTCAGAGGTACAGGTCTGTGATTCAACAGTCTTACACAATTCACAGCGCTCACCATAGCACATACCCTCCCCAATGTCTATCACCCAGCCACCCCATCCCTCCCACCCCCACCACTCCAGCAACCCTCAGTTTGTTTCCTAAGATTAAGACTTCCTCATATCAGTGAGATGATATGATACTTGTCTTTCTCTGATTGACTTATTTTGCTTAGCATAATACCCTCTAGTTCCATCCACGTCGTTGCAAATGGCAAGATTTCGGTTTTTTGATGGCTGCATAATATTCCATTGTGTGTGTGTGTGTGTGTGTGTGTGTGTGTGTGTGTATACACCACATCTTCTTTATCCATTCATCTGTTGATGGACATCTTGGCTCTTTCCATAGTTTGGCTATTGTGGACATTGCTGCTATAAATATTGGGGTGCACGTACCCCTTCAGATCACTACATTCGTATCTTTGGGGTAAATACCCAGTAGTGCAATTGCTGGATCGTATGGTAGCTCTATTTTCAACTTTTTGAGGAACCTCCATACTGTTTTCCAGAGTGGCTGCACCAGCTTGCATTCCCACCAACAGTGTAGGAGGGTTCCCCTTTCTCCACATCCTCGCCCACATCTGTCATTTCCTGACTTGTTAATTTTAGTCATTCTGACTGGTGTGAGGTCCTATCTCATTGAGGTTTTGATTTGGATTTCCCTGATGCCACGTGATGTTGAGCACTTTTTCATGTGTCTGCTGGCCATTTGGATGTCTTCTTTGCAGAAATGTCTGTTCATGTCTTCTGCCCATTTCTTGATTGGATTATTTGTTCTTTGGGTGTTGAGTTTGATAAGTTCTTTATAGATTTTGGATACTAGCCCTTTATCTGGTATGTCATTTGCAAATATCTTCTCCCATTCTGTCGGTTGTCTTTTGGTTTTGTTGACTATTTCCTTTGCTGTGCAAAGCTTTTTATCTTGATGAAGTCCCAATAGTTCGTTTTTGCCCCTGCTTCCCTTGCCTTTGGTGATATGTTGCGGCTGAGGTCGAAGAGGCTGCTGCCTGTGTTCTTCTCTAGGATTTGGATGGATTCCTGTCTCACATTTAGGTCTTTCATCCATTTTGAGTTTATTTTTGTGTGTGGTGTAAGGAAATGGTCCAGTTTCATTCTTCTGCATGTGGCTGCCCAATTTTCCCAACACCATTTGTTGAAGAGACTGTCTTTTCCATTGGACATTCTTTCCTGCTTTGTCAAAGATTAGTTGACCGTAGAGTTGAGGGTCCATTTCTGGGCTCTCTGTTCTGTTCCATTGATCTGTGTGTCTGTTTTTGTGCCAGTACCATACTGTCTTGATGACGACAGCTTTGTAGTAGAGCTTGAAGTTCGGAATTGTGATGCCACCAGCTTTGCTTTTCTTTTTCAACATTCCCCTGGTGATTCGGGGTCTTTTCTGGTTCCATATAAATTTTAGGATTATTTGTTCCATTTCTTTGAAAAAAGTTGATGGTATTTTGATAGGGATTGCTTTAAATGTGTAGATTGCTCTAGGTAGCATTGACATTTTCACAATATTTGTTCTTCCAATCCATGAGCATAGAACATTTTTCCATTTCTTTGTGTCTTCCTCAATTTCTTTCATGAGCATTCCATAGTTTTCTGAGTACAGATTCTTTGCCTCTTTGGTTAGATTTATTCCTAGGTATCTTATGGTTTTGGGTGCAATTATAAATGGGATCGACTCCTTAATTTCTCTTTTTTCTGTCTTGTTGTTGGAGTATAGAAATGCAACTGATTTCTGTGCATTGATTTTTATATCCTGCCACCTTACTAAATTCCTGTATGAGTTCTAGCAGTTTTGGGGTGGAGCCTTTTGGGTTTTCCACATGAAGTATCATATCGTCTGCAAAGAGTGAGAGTTTGACTTCTTCTTTGCTGATTCGGATGCTTTTTATTTCTTTTTGTTGTCTGATTGCTGTGGCTAGGTAAGTCCACGATCTTGTGTGTGGCATTCAGAGTCTCCCATGATTTTGAACCAGGGGCACTTCCTTGGAGAACAAGCACTTATTCTTAAGTGAACCATATCAACACTGGCCAACACAAAGGGCTCAGCCCTGGTGGGTGCACAGTGAGAGCACACCCTTCTGTGACTCTACACCCCACAGTGAAATGGTGACCACAGGGTAATGTGATTACTCGCCACCCAAGAAGGAGCCTGTAAGAAAGACCTTGTTCATTTCCCTGACCCATCAGCATCTTATTGGATGCTTTGGACACAGTCGATTGCTCTCTCCCTTTTCAGCCCAGCTTCCACTTTTCTTCTTGCATGCTCCTTGTCTTTCCTCTGCCTTTCCGATGGCTCCTTCTGGGTTTCCTTTGCTAATTCCTCTTTTCTTTCCTCCCCTTGGAGGACCCAGGAGCCCTTGGACCTCTTTTCATTCTACACCCATGCCCTTGGAGATCTTATCTGGTGCTGTAGCTTTTTTTTCTTTTTAAAGATTTATTTATTTCAGAGAGAGAGGGAGAGAGCACAAGCGGGAGGGGTAGAGGGAGAGAGCTTTAAGCAGACTCCGCACTGAGTGTGGAGCCCAATGAGGGGCTCGACCTCATGATCCTGAGATCAAGACCTGAGCTGAAACCAAGAGTCAGATGCTCAACCAACAGCACCACCCAGGCACCCCTGCTGCTGTAGGTGTTGAAAAGACCTTATAATCTCTGATGCCTGAAATCTGTAGCCCTGACCTTTCCCTAAGGCCCAGACTTGAATATCCAGTTACCTACTTGATATCTTCACTAAGAGGCAGCTCAAGCTTACTACTTAAACAGCTTGTTTACCACCCTTTCAATCTGTTCCTTCCTCCAATTTTATCTTACTCTTTTTAGACATCTCATTAGATAGTGGCATTATCCATTTAACTACTCAGACCAAAAATTTGGGTGACCTCTTAAGCAGATCTGCTCGGACCACCCTAACTAAAATTGTAACTATCCTTCTCCTAAGGGTCCCTCCTCTGCTCTATTTTTTCTTTTTGCCACAACATATATCATCTTCTGAATATGCAATACAATTTATTGTTTTTTACTTTGTTTTCTGTTTCTGGCTTTCCCCTGCTAGAACATAAGCTCTACAAGGGCAGGAATCTTTGACTATTTTGCTCACAGGTATATCCAAACACATAGAACAATGGCTGGTCCATAATAGGTGTTCAATAAATATTCATAAATGAACTCCTGAGGGATGCTTGACTCATCTCTTTCCTTCATAGCTCACCTCTGGTCCAGCATCAATGGTGAATGAGCACCACCTTCAAAATACACAAGCACCTGACCTCTTCTCGCCACCTCCACTTACACTCCATTCCAAGTCCCCTTCTTCTTTTACTTGGAATGTCCCAGTAGGCTCTCCGTGGATCTCCCTGGCCAACTAGAATCCATTCCTCAGTGCACAGAGCATCCAGAATGGTCTCTTTAAAGCATCAGTTTGATCATGTGCCTCCCATTACAGACAGTGGTCTGCATAAAGTTCCTCCTGCTTTGGCCCTGCCCACATCTCTGGTCGCACTTTCCGCCACTCTGCCCCTCACTCCACGCTTTCTAGCCACCATAGCCTCTTGCTCATTGTTGGACAATCAACCTTACTCTGGATTCAGCTTTACATGTGCTTGGTACCTCACCTGGTAAACTTTTCCCAGACCTTCATGTGGCTCCCTCTTCCCAAGACTCAGGCTTCTGTTCAAATGTCCCTCTCTGGGGAGGCCTTCCTGGACCACCCCACCCGCCAACTTCCACCATCATCAAACATTATCCCTATTATCCTTAATTTTCTCCATGGCACTTGTACTGGAAATAAAACTTATCTGATTACTTGTTCATTGACTGTTTCCTTCACGAGAATGTAAACTTCAAGGGGACACGGTCTTTAAGTTGTTCACCACATATGCCCAGAGCCTAGAAATGCCTAGCACACAGTGGATGCTCAGTAAATATTTGCTGAATGAATGAATAGAAGACCATGGAGGTAGCACCCAATCCTCTCCGAGGCATGCACTGTTTATGGGGGAAAGGATGTGGACTCACGTCAGAGGAAGCAATTGCTACTGATAGAATATTTCCCAGGCTTGACCCTGCACCACAGTGGGGTTCAGGCTGAAGTGCAAACAGCAGCCAATGACTTCCGCCATGACCACAAGGAACCATTCAGAGCTAGTGTTCCGTTCCTACACTGATGAATACCTCAGTCTGTGCTTAGCTTCCGTGAAGGTTTGTCAAGTGAACAAGTCTAATAGGAGACAGTCTCTCTCTGGAAGCCAATTTAACCTGAGGGCTAATAAGAGAGACAGATCCAATTAAGTCCCTCAAGGTGAAGAGGATAAAGTCAACCTGAGAGAGTGGACAAGAGAAAGAAAATTATCTTCTACCAGGAGACACCTTTCATTGCTTTTTATTTCCTTGTTTTATTGCCTTTTATTCACTGTGGAGCTTATACCAAACAGCCTCTAAGCGCAGAGATGTGCAAATGAGATGTTTTAAGGGATTAACAGGAAAAGGAGGTCTAGAAATTGGTAAGGCATTAATGCTAAGAAAAGTTTCCTCATCTCCTTTGTCCTTTTGCTGGAAAGTGAAAGCAGAATGTCCTTCAGTACCTTCTCTTGACAGAGCGAGCAGAGGAGAGTAGAACGAAGAGGCACACCCAGAGTCGTAACACCCAGGTGAGAATTCTTGGCCATGCTACAGACTCCCGGGCAAGTCAGTCAACCTCCCCGAGATTCACTTTCCTCAACTGTAGTGATGGCTTCATTTTTCCTTTGACTTGTACTCCCTCCTCTTGAGGATTAGCTTGAGACAGAGATAATCAGAGATAACGGTGCATCCTAACTGAGCTGCCACCTGCTGTGAAGATGAGAAAGAACTCCACAAATGGCGGACAAGGTGTCCTCTTACTCCCACCACCAGGAAAACAACCCTTTGAAATCTCCAGATCCCATATCATGGGGATCACCAGAAGCAAAGTAGACAAACACCCATTCATTGTTTATTAATCATCGAGGTGGGAGCCGCTGTGCAGAGAGAGGTAGAAAGGAATCGTCCTACTCTCAGGGAACTTCTGGTCAGACGGAGGAGTTAGATGTCAACAAGCAAAATGCCCCAGTGCATGTCTACCTGCCCAACGCTCTCCAGGAAGGGCACTCACCTCCATGAGGACATACAGTGGAGGCAGCTGACCCTGAGAAGGGACACTGAGTGAGTCCTAAAGGGTCAGCAGGGACAATCCCAGGTAGGGATGAAGAAAGGGAACAACGCATGCAAGGGCTTACAGGGGAGGAAGCATTGTGGGTTCCAGAAAGGTAAGTGGCCACAGAGGTCAGTGTGGACGGAGTTTAAAACGAGAGGTAGAGAGGTGTGATGAGGCCTATGGTGGCCTCCCGAAGACATGATGAGTGTGGGTCAAGGCCTCATTTATAAATACAGATGTGAGCTGTAGTTTGCCTATTAGATTTTTAGAAAATAGTGCATTAAATATTTTTTATCTTGATTACTGACTTTTGGCACTCCCTTTCCTTTGCATCCTGTCTTTGTCCCTTAACCTTAACATTCTTGGAGAGCCATGAGGGGTTTTAAGAAAAGGAGTCACATGATTAGTTTCCCCCCTTTAAAAGATACTGCAGGGGCACCTGGGTGGCTCAGTCGTTAAGTGTCTGCCTTCGGCTCAGGTCATGATCCCAGGGTCCTGGGATTGGGCCCCTGCATCGGGCTCCCTGCTCTGTGGGAGGCCTGCTTCTCCCACTTCTTCTGCTTGTGTTCCCTCTCTCGCTGTGTCTCTCTCTGTCAAATAAATAAATAAAATCTTTAAAAAAAAATAAAAGATACTGCAGAATTCACTTAGAATAATAATGATGAGATAATTTCTTAAATAGAGTAGCAGGAGCACCTGGGTGGCTCAGTCAGTAAAGATTTGGACTCATGGTTTTGGCTCAGGTCATGATCTCAGGGTCATGGGACTGAGCCCGTGTCGGGCTCCATGCTCAGGGGGAGTCTGCTTGAGGAGTCTCTCCCTCTCTCTCTCTGCCCCTCCCCCCACTCTTATGGACACATGTACACATTCTCTAATAAATAAATCTTTAAAAAAATAAAAATATAATATAATAAAATAGAGTAGCAAGGGGGCACCTCGGTGGCTCAGTTAGTTAGGTGTCCGACTCAATCTCAGCGCAGGTCTTGATCTCAGGGTCATGAGTTCAAACCCTGTTTGGGCTCCAGGCTGGGCATGGAGCCTATTAAAAAAAAAAAAAGTAGAGTAGCAAGGAAACCTTCCCATGGAAAATGAGCAAAGGATAACAAACCCATTATGAAAATAAACATATTGCTAAGGAAGAGAGAGAAATCTCTTTCTCCGTGATATCCAGTAGTGGTTTAACAAGTTCACTATATGGGACAACCTACACTTCTCATCTCAAGAACTTACAGAGATTTCAAAAGGACTAACGTAACGATTGAACAGCAAAAAAAGAGGCAGCATCAGGAATTTCTGCTCGTTAACAGTGTAATCCATGCTCTGATGGGCTGCACAGCCTGCTGGAGAGCTGGGATCACATTAACAGGAATAAACTATAACAAAAACCTAAAAGAGTAAAACTATATAACTCAAATTCTCAGCTGACCACGCTTCATCCCCTAGAATCTGCTCCACATACTTCTAGAAGTCTCTGGGCTTTTCCCATGTACGTGCACCAACACATCTCATCCCAAGAAGTCCCTTATTGGTGTCCGGACCCTGCCCCAGTGCAACCAGTGGAGAGCTGGGGTCTGGAGCATGAGCCCTGTCACTCTCCACTGCCCCCGAAGCATCAGTTGCTGGGCAGCAGTCAGGCAGTTGCTCTGGGGGCCACTTCCCCTGCCACTGTCACCCGGGCTCATCCTGTGAGCGGCTGTCCCGCCCAAGCAACAGCTGTCTCCCGCTCTCTGCCGCGCATGCGAGTTCCAAGATGTCTCCTTAGTCCCCACTTGATTCACAGAATCAAATCGTGGAAAGATAGCCCTTTCCCATACAGAAATAAGACTGATGAAACACTGAAATTGTCAGTAGGGGGTAATGAAGTTGAGCATTTTACTTACCAGAGTGAGAGAACAACTGCTCTCCCCTGGGAAAGACGATCAATGAGGAGGCACAAGGCTGCTAGGCTCAGGCAGCCTCAATAGAGCCCAGGTGACGGGAGGGCAGGGGCAGGTGCAGGTACCCGTGGGTGCCCCTCCACCAGGGAAAGGGGACACAGTGGTTGGGTAAGGGGGACAGAGGTTTGACTTAACAGAAAATTGCCCAAGGCTAAAGATAACCCTGAATCTTGTGCATGTCCCAAGCATACGCTACTCATTTCTTCCTAGAAAAAACCATAACACATATATACATACATAAAATACTACTAAGGGGGTGGTCGACACTAATAAATCCAGCCCCAGGTCAGAAAATGAGGAGCTGGCAAGTAAAACTGTAAGAAAAAAAAAAAAAAAGATGTTATATAAAAAGGATAAAAAAAAAATCTGAGTTTTATAATAAGAATCCAGATGGCATGGTTGTTATAACCACGGGTAAACACTGAGGGGTCATCTGAGGGATTATTAGTTCAAGGTAGAAAGCTCCTATTTTGCCCTGGTTCAATGACCAACTGAGCATTGCAAATCTACGAAGAGCTAGCAACTCCTTACTGCTGGGCCTGCACATCAAGTGCTTGGTAATGAAAATTACTTATTCTACAATGATCAAGGCCCTACCTTTTCAGTGAGCTTCTAGTGGGATCCTCAAAGTGCAGCTCCTTCTCTTAATGCCTGGATCTCTTATAGATTGTCTTCCTGCCACTAGTCTTTCCTTCACAGCATTTATCAGCATAGGTAATTAAATGTTAATTGGTATGATTATTCATTAAGATCTCTCTCTTCCCCTCTAGACTGTAAACTTCACAAGACAGGGAAATTGGAAAATCATGTTTTGCTGCTCTTGCCAGTGTTCCTGGCAGCCAGTGTAAGACCTGACACATACTAGAAGTGCATGTAACAGAGTAACAAAAGCACGGCCCACTTGAGCTTCAGAGATTCTGCTGTACCTTAATTGTAAACCAAGTTTTATTGGAATATAGCCACATGCTTTTGTTTAGGCATCATCCACAGCTATTCTCTAGCCACAACGCAGAGTTGAATAGTTGTGACAGAGACCATATGGCCCACAACATCTAATGCGGTTACTCTCTGGCTATGTACAGAAAAAGTCTACCAACCCCTATATTAGACCATGGCTTTCACTCAGGTTAGAATGACTCTTCCTTTGTACTCCCAGCACCTTTTTTCTACTGAATAATGCCCCAGACCCTCGGGCTTAAAAAAACAGTTTTTCACTAGAGATAAAAAGATTGCATGGTTGGGGCACCTGAGTGGCTCAGTCTGTTGAGCGTCTAACTCTTGGTTTTGGCTCAGGTCACGATCTTGGGGTTCTGGGATCCAGCCCTACATCGGGCTCCACACTCAGGGAGGAGTCTGCTGGAGAGTCTCTCCCTCTGCCCCTCCCCCCACTTGTGTGTGCTCTCTCTCTCTCTCTCTCTCAAATAAATAAATAAATCTTTTTAAAAAAAGATTGCATAGTAAATTTCTCTGCTCAGTAAGAGTCTTCTCTCTATTGCTGAGCTCTTTTTTTTTTTTTTTTAATGCTTAATTACAGAATTTTAAGGCTTGTTGGGATCGTGAGGGATTAATCAGCCTCAAACCAGAAAAAGACTGCTCTGGAGTCATCCCAGGAACCACGTTTTCAACAAGACCAGGGAAATGAAGGCTGTGTCATAACACGGAAAGAAGCACATGACAGGACAATAAGTTAACAGAATTATTTGAAGTTGTATGCATTGTGGAACTGTGTAAAAATGTGAATACAGAGAAACAAAGACTGAAAGGAAGACTGAAAATGTAGCCAAGTGTTGGGATAAAATAGTGGAGTTATCAGTAATTCTTTTCTCTCTTCCCATGTGTTAACCTCCACGGACAACGACACCAATGGCAGCCGTGCCAGGCCCCCTGCAGTCGACAGGCATTACCTCACGTGGTCCTCACGGCAACCCCAGAGCAAGGTACAGTCTACTCTTGTTACTTGGAATGATCATGTTCTACAAAGTATTTGTGAATACTGAACCACTGCTCCCAGGAGGAACACGGAGTTAGGTTCCTGGGAGCCTCTGGTTACATTTTCATCAGTGGATCAACACAGAACGTTGTCTTGCATGTTTCTATTTCAGGACACCTTATTTAATATATTTTGTGGATTTGCTAACACTGAACTCACAGGCAGCAGCACCGTAACTCGTGCCTTGACAAAGTTTACCTAACACATGTCTTCTCTCCGAGTCATGTCAGAACCTTCCTGCACTTAGGAACACAAGAGAGAGCACATCGGCTCTGTGATTGGGGGCCATCCTGCACAGTGAAATCACCGACAAAAAGCACAAAGAATGCAAAAAATGTGGCACCAAATAGAGGGAGAAGAGAACACTTGTATACAGCATAAGGAGTGAAGCAAGGAGTCTGAGGATTTGGTTCAAATATATTATTATTTTCCCCATTTTATAGATGGGAAATCTCTGGAGAAAGAAAGAAAGAAAAGGTAGCAGGAGTAGATGGTGGGGGAAGGGAGCAAAGGAGAAGGCTTATAAGATCCCCATTTTTTTAAGGGAACATTAATGGGTGTTCAACATCAGGAAGGCCTTCCTGATGTTGAACTTGTCTTTGAAATTTCAAACCCGTTCCTTGTTTTGTCTACCGCCAAGACCGAAAAAGGCTGCTCATCTCTCTGCGTATACAGCTACACAAGTGTGTTGCCAATTTGGAAGGAATCTGACCTAAGGAACCAAGCTAGATTTTTATGGCAGAATTAATAACCAACTGGTACTAATAGACCACCCATGTGCCCTAAGCTTTTTAGGGTGGCAGATTCAGCACAACACACTTGTAGCCACAATGACAGAGACATCTCTGAAAAATGTCATTGAGTCCACCAAGTTTTGTGTTCTTTTTTTTTAAAGATTTTATTTATTTATTTGAGAGAGAGAGAATGAGAGACAGAGAGCATGAGAGGGAGGAGGGTCAGAGGGAGAAGCAGACTCCCTGCCGAGCAGGGAGCCCGATGCGGGACTCGATCCCGGGACTCCAGGATCATGACCTGAGCCGAAGGCAGTCGCTTAACCAACTGAGCCACCCAGGCGCCCCAAGTTTTGTGTTCTTAATGGTGTGCAGCGGTGGGGTTTCCCGAAGTATTCAAGACATGTTCAGCAGTATTCTGCCGGGCAAAGTTCATTTATTGAGGACCAAGTTTCTTAATGTCAATCGCATATTTTAAAAAAATCAGTACATACATTTGAATAAGCCAGGAGATTTGCTTAGACACATAAAGACCGTCAACCAATCATGATGGCTTTACATTTTCCAGGCCCGTGTAGAACTTTTTGAGGGCTTTTCTATTATTTCTCTTTTTATTTGAGGCATTTGTTATGGTTACAAAGCAGAAAATCCAAATGGCCATTTCCTGACATTTTCCATTCAGGGAGAAACTGACCCTTCCACCTGAACATGTATGATCATTACATCAGCCTTTCTGCATCTGAACACAGTCCTCTCAAGGGCTTAAAAGGAGTTCTGTTGCCCTAGAGACAAACATTATTCCCATGCATTTATGCAATCAGATCCCACAACTGCTTCCACTGACTCACTGAAGCTGGGACACATGTATTCAGCGTCTATTTAAATATCACTTATTGCCATAGTAGCTAGGCACTTGGACAAGTCTGCTATTTTTGCAAGAAAATAGAAAAACAGTGTAGAGAAATAAAAAGAGGTCGGCGTTAAGGCCTAGCAGTGATCATCTGCCTTGGCAAGTAAAGCAGGAGGGTGAGAATCAGGTCAAACTGTCCCCAATAAAAGGCATCAGTCATCTGGAATGTTTTTGTTATCCCGGACAGAAATAGGTCACCTTAGCACATGCAAAGTTGCCCAATTCAAGTTCTTGGGAAGTAAGAAATAAAGGTAGTAGACGTTTAGCAGAAGACCTCTCCCCCTCCCAAAGGAAGCCAAAGTCCTGGAGAAGATAAACAAATCAACACCTGTTCCAGGAAATCTACCTCCTTCAACCCAGGTGACTTGCAGGCTCACATTAGGGCACTGGTGACGTGCCACACGGTTCTCATGCAAACTCTGGTTGTGTTTCATCTGCACTAATACCCAGCAAAATGCACTCTGGAAGAACGCAGGGCAGGACAGAGGACAGATTTTGTCTACGCTGGGGATTCTTGGGCTTCATCTGGCTCAGCGAGAGAGAAATGGGATCAGACAGTGTGCATGAAAGGGCAAGGGCGGCGGGCTTGGCCCACATCATCTGCAAAAGCACCAGACTCAGATCACCAGAGGAGGCCCCACCTAACGAGCTGCCCAAAGGCCAATCCACTCTTAGAGACTCCTTTTTGCCACTGACAGAAGAGATAATAACGACGCTGACAGGATCGTTTTGAAGATCAACCCCATAATGTTTGGAACATAGTCAATACATCAGAACATTGGGTACAGATGCTAATTTTCACGATTTTCAATGACTGCAATCTCTTTCACATAGAGCATTTATATCTACCCTATAATCCCATCCAAATAATTCACACTGTACGCCAGTTAGCGACACCCTGTCCCTCATGTGTAGTATTGTCATTTTGTGGTGTCAAATACTGACTGAAATAAATGTGTTCCTGAGAGGACTCGGGTGTAATCATGATGGTTATCAAGAGTTTTCTATGAGGGGATTTTAATAAGATTGGACCTGGCACAAAATGGAGTATGTCATTTACAGAAACACTCAGAAAGGAATATACAAATACATACGTTTAACAAAATTTATATTTGTGCAAACAATATTTTGTGCCAGTAGCAGAGAAGTATGTATCTTCTTGTGCTTAGGCAAATGATAAGTTTTGCCAAATGACAGAAAATCAAATTTGACATTTTTGCTTCAACTCCAAGACTAACCATGTAAAGGAATGTATGCAAGTTCTCCTTTCCTGCCTGTTGTTTCAAATTAAGCATTTCTGGGCCTGGACTATGTGTGATAGCCATGGAAATGGTCGTAGTTTATTTGTAGCTATTACATAATGTGTACAAAATATATTCAGGGAAAGCATAAATGAACTATAGACTCAGTAGCAACTAGCAACAATGATATCATTTTAACATTTTAATGGTTTCCCTTAAGTGGTTTGTTGGATTGGGTTGTTTTTTTGTATGTATATAAAATACTTTTGTTGTATGAAGAGGTCATTGCTAAACGCCAATACTTTTTGTTGCTTTACTAAGTATCCTAAAGGAGGTGTTTATAAGCCTCACAGACTCTTTCTGTAAATTATATTATTTATTTAGTCAGTAAATATTTGTGGAGAGTACTGCAAAAAATAAAAAGATCAATGAGGTCCAATTCCTGCCCATAAGAAGCTTCTTGAGAGAGAAATAACATCTGACCAGTGACTCAAAGAATGGGTGAATTGGGGATACACAGAGACAAGATGTCGGGACAGTAAATTTGCTTTTAATTAGAAAATTCCTACCAAAAGCAAACCTCTGACTTTAATGTTACAGAAACTACAGAGGCTCTCAACTGGCAGGAAATTCTTTAACTGTGTAGACTGCTAATGAACAATCCCCTAAATGGCACATCATTGGGTTTGGTACATTGATCATCTAGAATATTTACCCAGAGTTGAGCCAACACAAGTAAATAGACCTTCCAAGATGAAGAGCTTTGACTCCCAGCACTTACCAGACCCCTCGATCCCCAAGGCGGACCCAGTCACACAGAGACAGCTCAGATTGACAGGGGAAGGAACAAGCATTCTCTACATCTAATTTGAGATGTGCGCACATGTGCTTTGGTATTTCTTTTCTTCTTTGTTTTCAAACTTCTCTGCAATCTCTTTCCCCACCTGCTGCAGGCCCCCCTCCCTGTTCCCAGGTTTAGTGTGTTTTTTACGTCCTTTATACTACACTGTTTCCCCACCCCTCACCCTATTGTAAATTGACATACTATTTATGTATCAGATTGGAACTGTGCCTCTTGCCTTGGGGTTGAAGGTCAATAATCGTTCTTAGTGAATGAATGATAAAACCACCGTAGAACCAGGCAGATATAAAAATGTACCTGAAATTATGCCTATATTATTATGGTAATTTATAGACCTACAATATAAGGAATTCTCTGGACCCAGAGTCCATTAATCACACAAATTATACCAGAGGCTACACCGGGTTTTGGGTGCACATGCAGCAGAGATGTATCATTGTGAATGTGAAAGGTACAAGAGAGGTTTGGGGGGACAGAAGCGATTCAGCCGGGTTTGAACATTACAGCACAATTACCTAAGCCAGGCTTGCTTTGTCCCAGCAGAAATGGAGCACTGCCATTGAATACTTGATATCTTATAGTACTTAGATTCTCATTTTAAAGTGACATAAAGTAAGGCTATCCTATCAGATCAAATAGAAGAGGATTTTTAAACTTGTAATTAATAGCATATCTGAAGGCTAGGAAGAATGCATTTTCCAAACCACAGCCACAGAAGCATCCACCTTTGCCCTCCATGGTCTCCATCAAATGTTGTAGGGACTACACTATATGGTCCAAGAAAGTACTAGCTTAGGGTAGGTCACGGGAAGTGGACCGACCCTACGTTACTCTTTCTTTCTCTCACATATATCATGTACAAGAGACAGTATGATAAAGAAGTCATCAATGACAACAACACTAGATGTCTTTCTAAGAGCTTCAGAATGCATTTTGTAAAGTGCTGCTAAATCTTGTCCATTCCAACATTTAACTAAAAACAGTCATTGGCAGATTTCCCCAGGATGGATTTTCCTTCTTACACACTACAAAATTGCTGCTGACCTTATCTAAAATAGTGTGTGCACTTCTGCGATTTATTCTCCGCTTCTTTGAAAACATCATCCATATTTTAATTTGCTCTCATCTGGACCAGGTTTCCACTCAACTTGCAATGTGGATGGATGTTCCTGTCAGCATTTTCCCAGAATAGCCCACCCACCATCTCTTGCTCACTGAATTAAAAAGCCCACAGTGTTGCTGGGTTGCACCCCTAGGACCAACCTTGCATTTTAAAACTTGGGAGGGGGGGTTTGGAGTTAATAAGCTGTACATTTTCAAAAGAAAAAAAATTAGGAAAAAACTCAACCCTGATATCATTATGGAAAGAACAATTTTCATTTCTGAATTGTTGCAAAAATCCAAACTGAACCATAATGCAAAACAAGGAGCAGAAAGCAACAAATCTCAGTAATTTTCCTTTCCCTTTTTTGTAGTAAATTGGTCACTTAGTAATCTGCGAGTATACACACATTCATCACTAACAATCATTCCTATTGCTGCCACTGTATATTTGCATAATAAAGACAAATTTTGGTAACTCAAATTAATTGTAATGTGAGCTACTCTTACACCTTGTATTAGGCACATAAAAGGCACTCAAATGCCAGTTAGAAAAAAAGAGCCTCATACTGTTGGTAGGACTGCCAAAGAATCAGCTTGCTTGTATTCAAGGTTAGCAAGAACCTGATGATTTTATCACATTGTTGAGATATTTCCAAGAAAATACCCATCTTCCTAATCTGGTTGAAGAGGTCTCTCGTCCACGCAGTGCAGACTGTACATAGTGTATTATGTTGGAGAAATCTGCTTGGTCTTCCTGCTAAGCCACGTTCTATGACATACATAGGTTTCCTGAATCCCTACACCTGAAGGCTCAAATCCCAGTGGTGTCAATTCAGCTTTTTATTCTTCAAAGGCAGACACATTTAAGTAACAAGCAATTTGCTCTCTTGCAAAGCTCTGAACGATGGCAGAAATGAATGTTCTGTCGGCACCTTATGGTCAGAAAAGACCTGGCTTTGAACACTGTACAGCAATTACAAGGGCCTGGATCAAAACGTCTGTTAACAGCCTTACCTCTCCCGATGGCATAATAACTACCCGGCAAAGCAAGTTATTTCATCTGCTACTCACCTAGTCACGAAGATCAAGGACGGGAAATCCCATTCCCCATTCTGTGAACTAACCAAAATTTCCAACAATGGTTTTCTAATATGTGAATTATTATTAAATGGAGACAAATAAACAGATTATTTTTAATATCAACACTGTAGAGACACCGAAGACATGCTTTACAATGTCAAGTTTCCAACCCCCAGCCAGACCTTCCAGGATTAAGAGAGCACCTGAATACAAATATAGGTAGAGAATTATAAGACAGGAGGTGCTTACACTCTGGCTATCAAGACGCATGGGGTGAATTTTAAGTTCTTAAAATTGATGATGAACCTAAATATGCCTTAGAAGAATAGACTTTGGGGCATTTCTGAGATGGTCTCCCATGATAGCCAACTGAATCCATAATGTCTTAAGAGAAGAAAGGTTAGGGGCGCCTGGGTGGCTCAGTCGTTAAGCGTCTGCCTTCGGCTCAGGTCATGATCCCAGGGTCCTGGGATCAAGCCCCGCATCGGGCTCCCTGCTCAGCTGGGAGCCTGCTTCTCCCTCTCCCACTCCCCCTGCTTGTGTTCCCTCTCTCGCTGTGTCTCTCTCTGCCAAATAAATAAATAAAATCTTTTTTAAAAAAAGAGAGAAGAAAGGTTATGTATTATAAAGGCTAAGATCAAGTTGCTGCTGCCTTTTATAAAGGTTGGAGAGAGCCATTCAACAACTGCATCCACTCTATGCAATTAAACATTGAGCATCTCTCACATTCAGTCATAAGAACAGCTGCTATACGGGAAGTCCCTTTGTCTAGTCCAACTCAGGAGTTTTGGTGCTAAGATTCTGGGGGACACATGTGTTACTTAAGTGCTACCACCAACATGGCGGCTCAAATGTAAGCACAGGTGTAATGCACTGAGGTTTCAACAGACCCCAGCGTTCTTGCCACGTTAAGTCATCACATAAATAATGGAGACGAAATGAACTTGTCTTATAATTCTCCCACCAGTAAAAGCTTAAACTTCCTTCTTAACCTCCCATTCATTTCCCACCTCTGAAAATCCAAGTAATTATCAAGAGATGATCTGCCGTACCAACATAGAGAACACCTGACCCATCAGAACAAAGAGGTAAAAAGCTGTGTTCTTCTGACCATGATGCTGGATTGGTATCAATCCTTAGATAGCGGTGGTTCATGAACTTTAATGATGGTGGGCCTCTGGAAACACTGATTGCTGCCTCCCTCCAATTTTGATTCAGTAGGTTTGGGGTGAAGCCTGAGAATTCTCACTCCTAACAAATTCCCAGGTGATGTCATCCTGCGGGCTCAGGGACCAAACTTTGAGAATCACTGTTACACTAGAGGATTCCATTCACAAATAACCTAAAAGAACAGCCTCTTCAAGTATGCACTTAACAGAACAGTGGAGGAACGGGACATCTAGGTCATGCAGAATTGGTGGCGGCAGGGGCCAGCGCAAATAACTTGGCTGAATAATCCCTGCTTCTTTTATGACCAGAGACATGCTTTGTGTGCAGCAGGGGCTCAGAGAAGGCTTGCCTTTCCTGTCCCTGCCAGGGGGCTATGTCACACCTAATTACCAGTGCCACTGCCTATACCTGTCGGGAATACCTACTAGTTTAGTCAACACTGGACCCACCATGTGCCAGGCACTATTATAAACCGAGCAGGGCTTGCCAGCTCCGGGTGGCTGGGCAGAAGTTATTGAAACATGAAATAGCCTGATAGCCCTCCTTAACCAAGTCAGATGGATTTGAGGGATCCCCGCAGACCCTCCACAACTGGAGCCAACACTCAGATGCAGGTTAAGCATACATTTTAGCCCTTGGAAAACTGCAAAGCAGATAACTTGCATAACAGGAGAAAAAGATCCTTGCTTGCAATTTTTGGAAAAATCTGTTCCAATGCTAGGGCTCATTTGTCTTCTCTTCATTTCTCAAAGCAGTATCTTATTTTTCCAACAAACGGTCTTGGGCCAGATTTTATAATTTTCTGATTATTTTTATGACTGAGTTTCTCTTAGCTTTCATCAGATCAGAACTATGTGCTGGATTCCACATGAAAAAATGTGGTATATGAATGTTTAGAGGCTATGCTTACTGATATTTACACATGAGAGACTTTCACCTGGATCAGATATCAATTCTTTCCTGATCTATCACAGCATTGCCACAAGTGCAGGAATAGTCTAAGTCTTAAATGTTGAACTATTTATACTAATTATGAAGACCTTTCCCCTTCAAAATATTCTGTGGTATACTTGAGATGTTCACATCAGTACCCTGTCTTGTTGCATATTCCTGCAATTCATGTACTATATCACCAGGTGGCAGTAATACATCAGCACCTCTCAGCCTTGAGTGGGGCTCTTGGCAAAACTACTTCCCATTTTCACTTTATTCAGTATGAAGGGTTTGTGTATACTGGATATCAAACTAGGAACCAATAATAGGAAAGATGGACTTATATGGCCCTTCCTTTAGCACAGATATAATTATTTAAAAAAAAAAAGCTAAACTTCAACAAACAATAAACAGAAGTTGTAAAGGTATTTTAATGCAGCTCTTAAAAGAAGAAACTAGAACTTGGTGAGGTCTAGAATTTCTCAGGTAGGACGGGAATAAATTGTCTCTGGTGATATGTCTATTCCAAGGACCAGGGTAGTTTTAGGAGAAAAGGGGTTCCCCTCCTGCAGGAGGTTGGGCTCTTTAGGTGGAAGCATCCTGAGATATCACAAGTGTGGGCTCCATCCAGTAGGCTGTGAATTAGCAGCCCCCAAGAGTCCCATCTTATTTCTCCAGGGCCCCCACCCATCTTGGTGGGTGGGTCATTTCATAGCCCCTGATGAACATCAGAAAGGCTAGGGCTGAACTGTTTTTTCCAGTCCCTGAGCTGAAAGGCTGGGGGAGAAGCAATAGGAATCAGGAATGTCCTCTGGGGACTGCTGATTTTGCAGCGGGGCGGGGGGGGGGGGGGGGATTTGGCCCAAGTCACAAAAGGAGAGTGACGTCTAGGCCATGTCTGGGGATGGGCCAGGGTTGGCAGCCATGGCCATAGACAAATGTCAAGAAAGGTATCCTAGCTCAGTGTGGCTCAGAAATGGCTGCAGTGGCCCTAACTGGAGTTACTTCGTGAACGGATAAATGAGTGAAAAGAAAATGGTCCCCCTACCTGTGTCCACCCTCACAGGTGGTTTTTAGTAAGTGCATCAGAACAGCCAGCAGACTAGCCAGGAACAGTGGCTGAATCAGTGAGAGATGGGGAAGAAATGGACTGGCACCTGTGGGGTACAGGGCTCCCTGGTGAGATACAAGGCATAGAGTCAGGGAGGGGGACAAGAAGAGGCTCGGGGGCTGCCCATGAAGGACCAAGGGCACACAGCTGGACTGATCTAACCCTAGGAAGGACAGATTCTCCTATTCCTTTAACATCCAGTGGTGGATGTTAAGAAACAGAAGGAAGCAACTTCAGGCTTTTCTTAGTAATCTCCACGTGATTTTTCTCTTATACTTGAACTGATAATTCATAACAAAGCTACTATTCATATAACGAGATGATGAGGGGCGCCTGGGTGGCTCAGTCAGTTAAGCGTCTGCCTTCAACTCAGGTCATGATCCTGGGGTCCTGGGGATCGAGCTTAGCGTCAGGCTCCTTGCTCAGCAGAATTAAAAATCTTCCAGTTTCTTAAATCTACCCCCTTGGCCCTTTACTCAACTTCCCCTGAACCCAGACATAGTAAAAAGTGATTCCTAATGAATCTTCCTGAGTCTTTGGCTGGACCGGGCTCAGTCTTCCTCTGGGGTCTTCCCAGTTCCTGCTCCCCTGCCTGCACAAGCCATCCATGCACTCTGCTCCCAAGAGCCTTTTCAACCTCTCTTTCAGACACCATGTTTGCTACCTTTGTCCTGGGCAGAAGAATTGAACAAACCAGGTGTAAAGCTAAACCTAGACCTACCTGGCAACAGATAATTCCAATCTTATACATGTATCTAAGAGAAATGAGTGCCTTTGTCCACCAAAAGGCATGCACACAGGGAGGTTCACGGCAGTTTCGTTCAAAAGTACCCCAAATCAGAAACAATTCAAATTTCCATCAACAAGTGAATGAATAAACGAATTGTGGTTTATTTATACTACGGAATGATAACACAGTATTTAAAAATGAGGAAAAAAAATTACCGATAGGTACAACATGGAAAAACCAGGGCACCTGGCTCCGGACTAGGCTGCTCAACAGTCCCGCATGGTGCCACCTCCGTCAGTGGCTGAAGCGTGTCCCCGGGGAGAAGCCACTGTGCGGACCTCTCTCCTGCATACCCAGGGCGGGAAAGGAAGGTCCTCTCTCATCTTCTTTTGGAACCACAGCTACAACAAAGTGGACGTTTCTGTGTAACTTTTCTACTGAGGGGAAGGGGCAGGAGGGTGCCATTTGGTTATTTTAATCCCAAGAATCTGGGGTCATGGAGTATTTTTAAATAAAATCCACGAGGCCCAAAGCCCAGATGGCCAGCTCCTGTTGGAACCTCCAGCACCCGGTCAAGGTGGGAGGTTCCTGGAGAAGAACAGAGAAAGGCATCATGTCACGATGGCTCTCTTCCTGAACACGCATTGTATCGGTGAGTATTCTTGGCAAGTGTAAGCATGAAGGGAGCATCCTGGTACCAGTCACTCTGGGGCTCAACAGAAGACAATTCTGTCCCCGAGACAGGCTACAGCATAGGCTCTCCTGGGCCAGGAAAAGGGATCCCAGACGAGGAGTTTAGATGTCCATGCCTACTTCAGGAAGACTACTGGACCCCTGAGCATGGCTCTCGTGCAAGCTTTCTCTGCTTTGGCGCTATTGACATTCTGAGGTCAATAATTCTTTTTGGGGGGAGGGGCTGTCCCACCCATTGTAGGATGTCAGCAGCACTGCCTCCCCCAGATGTGACAACAAATTGCCAAATGCCCCTCGGAGGCCCACATTGCCCCTGGTTGGGAGCCAGGGCTTGAGAGTAAGAAAAGCCTCAGATGAGGTGAGATCTGGGAAAAGCTGGGGAAGTAGCCCTCTGCCCAAATGTCACAGTGGCTTAGCTGACTTCATGGTTCTTCAGAAGCACTGCCTGCCCCCTGACAGAGGACACATTTATTTTCTCTCCGGCTCCCCCTACGAGATGGCCAGGTCCTCAGGTGGACTGGGTCTGTGTGATCACTGCTGTCATACCTGACCTGCAGCTGGTCCTCATAAATATCCACCGAGCCCACAGAAAGGATTCTGGGACATGGTGCTAACTGGAATGCCAAACTGCTACCTTGTCATGTACTTAAAAAACTCATGTTTTAAAGTCACAATTGGTGGTCGTTGCAAAATACCAGAGGGGGGTCAGCAGGACACTGCCTGAGTTATGTCCATAAATGCTGCAGAGTCCATGTTTTTCAGACTGTGGGTTAGACCCCATTTGTAGGTAATACAGTCAGCTTTGTGGGTCACAAGCAGCATTCTTAGTGGAGAAGAAAGGAACAGAATGCAACACATCAAGACATATCACATACACTAAGAGAGTTTCATGAAACTTTTATATATATGTGTGTATAGATATATGTGATACATGATATACAATATTATATAGACAGCATATACATAGAAGTGTATGAATTCTCAGTTGTATAAAAATAAACTTTAAAAACCACAACCTAATTTTTATAGTCCCCTAAACAGTAACTAAACACCACTCACTGAGCCTCAAGGGTGCTATAAGGATAAGATAACATTTGTGAAATACATTGGCTTCCTCCCCTGGAATACTAGCTTACACAGAAGAACTATGACATCATCTCAAAAGGACTGCTGAGTGAGGTTCTATGGAAATCTGAAAGAGTTCAAATGCATCTTAAATCATCACAGTTCTTGATTTTTGCAAACTAGCAGAGCCCATTAAGAAGGGAATGAAATGGATTTCCTTGGAAGCCCCGCCCTGCCCATGAGCCATTTTCATATGCCTGAGCAATCTGAATCTTTGTGAAACTCCCAAATTTAAGTGAGTTAGCCAGAATCATAGGATGCAAAGCCTCAGGGAATGACCATGAGGTGTGGGCAAGCTTGTCAACTCCACTGCAGAGGAAGTCTGATTAAAAAGCCAGTTCCTGGAGCCAGGTCACTTGGGTTGGGATCCTAGGAGACGGTGGGCAGGAAACTTAACTCCCCTGTGTCTATTTCCTCCTCTGCCGCATGGTACAATAATAGTACCTATCTCATAGGCTTGTCATAAGGATTAAATGAAAAAAGGCTCACACAGCACTTGTTAATAATTCAGATTTCAGTATGAAAGGTCAGGCTAATTGAGCTCACATTTTGTGATTGTTACTGTTTCCCTCCCCTTTGCCAATCAGGATAGTAACAATCAGGCTATGAAGAATAGTAACAATCAGGCTGTGAAGTCTTACAATATAAACCAGAGGACGTGTGTGTTTCCTCCTCCTGCTTCAGAAAAAAAATAGCTTCCTCATTTAAAAAAGGGTGAGGGGGCACCTGGGTGGCTTGGTCGGTTGGGCAGCGGACTCTTGATTTTGGCTCAGCTCATGATCTCAGGGTCCTGGGATCAGCCCTGCATCTGGCTCTGTGCTCAGTGGGGGGCTCTGCTTGAGAATCTCTCTCTTCCTCTCCCTTGCCCCTCCCCCTGCTCTCATTCTCTTTCTCTCTCTCTCTTAAATAAATAAATAAATCTGTAAGGGAAAAAAACAAAAACACCTCAGCACATATAACCCCCATGGTATTTCAGGTAAGAAGTGACAGAAAGCTAAAATTTGGTAAAACCTCCATCACAGTTGCACCTCATCTCTTCAACACCTTGATGGATCGCCGTGTTGGGAAACATTTGTCTATTGTCAGTATAGCCCAGGTGCAAAAATCTTCAAGGAATCTTCTTTTCTCTACCACTAGGCTGGTGGTTCTTGTATATTACACTTTTCTGCTTGAATTTTTGCAATAAATGGAAGTTGTCATTCCTCCCTACAATGACTGGCTGGGAAAAAAAAAAAGGAGACGCTGAAGGGATTTGTGCACGCATGTGTGCACATGCATGCTTGTGCCTGTGTGCATGCATGTGTGCACACATCCTTTCAGCTTCTCTTTTTTCTTTCCTTTTTAGCATGTGTGTGTGTGTGCATGGGAGTGTGTATACATGCATACATGCATCTAAGTGCAAGCATGCATATATGTGTCTAAGGAAAATGAGGAGATTTAGACATGCTGGTGCTTTAATAATTTAGTTATATGTATAATGTAAGCCAATAAGGAAAAATTACCTGGATTTCTTAATTTAAAATGTATAAATATAGGGAATTCTTTTTTTTAAATCTTTTTTAATTGTTATATTAATCACCATACATTACATCATTAGTTTTTGATGTAGTGTTCCATGATTCACTGTTTGTGCATAACACCCAGTGCTCCATGCAGAACGTGCTCTCTTTAATACCCATCACCAGGCTAACCCATCCTCCCACCCCCCTCCCCTCTAGAACCCTCAGTTTGTTTCTCAGAGTCCATAGTCTCTCATGGTTCATCTCCCCCTCCAATTTCCCCCCCTTCATTCTTCCCCTCCTACTATCTTCTTTTTTTTTCTTAACATATATTGCATTATTTGTTTCAGAGTTACAGATCTGTGATTCAACAGTCTTGCACAATTCACAGCGCTCACCATAGCACATACCCTCCCCAATGTCTATCACCAAGCCACCCCATCCCTCCCACCTCACCCGCCACTCCAGCAACCCTCAGTTTGTTTCCTGAGATTAAGAATTCCTCATATCAGTGAGGTCTAAATATAGGGAATTCTGATGAAGGTTTTAACATACTGTTTCTGCCTAATCCAACACAGACAGCTCCTCGGATACACTCAGATACACACATACACATCCGATAAATTCATCCATCTTGCGAATACCTTGCATTTCCACATCTATAGGGGGAAAAAATCAGTAAATCTCTTATTAACACCTTTGAGGCTGATTTTTGAGGGCTGTCCTATACCTGTCATAGGTATAACAGATTATTTTTGATTGGATTATTCTCTATACCTAGAATGAACAGATGAATATACAAATAATTGTATCCCTTGTGATAATAAAGATTGACCTTATTTCAACTTGTATAATTAACTTACAGAAATCAATGTGGCCTAAGGAAATTAAAGATAGTCAAATGAAAATAAGAGAAATGAAAATCTGTATGTTTGCCTTTGCATCTTCCTATACTTCAGCTTCCATGGGGATTTTGTAAATGAGTGATCTCCTCACCCATCATGGAAGCAAAGACAATTTTCACCCCTTTGGTGCTACTGGGAAGTGAAGGAGGCAGCTGAAAAAATAAAAGGAAGGAAAGACGGGGGATAGAGGGAAATTTATAAAATATATATATAGGGCAAATACAAATTTGCCAATGTTTTGTAATTTGGGTGATTCCTAAAAATTATCTACCAGGTTTCACAAATATCACTTATAAAATCTACTTTAGTCTTTATTAAATAATTTGGATAATGGAGGTATATAATAAGATCATTTTGGTGTGCAAAACATTAGTAAGAAGGGAATACATTACAGGTGCACAGTTCTTCAGATACTTTGTGAATATATTAACTGGGGAAGGCTAACTGGTGTAAAAAACTAACCTCCAATCTCAGTGACTGACTACAAATAAGCTTTTATTTTTAACATGTGGAGGGGTGGCTCTCCTGGGTGGCTCTCCTCTATGCCACAAGGAAGGGACCCGTGCTCCCTCCATGTAGGTGGTTCTGTTATCTCCTAGGGCAGTGTTTTTCAAATGTTCCTGTGCATAGGTATTGGCCTGAAGATCTTGTTAAAATGCAGATTCTGAATCTCTCCCTTGGATACTCTGTATCCACAGGCAGAGGAAGAAAAGGATAAAGAGTAAATGACAATGTGGGCAGGAATACATCTCGTGGGCCAACATCTCAGAGCTGGTCTCAGTCCTATGGCCACCCCTAATTGCAAGGGAGGCTGGGTAATATACTCCAGCTATGTGTTCAGGAGGAAAAAACAGTTTTATTAAGAGTTAGTCACCCTCTGCCACAATAAGAAAAGAAGCAATGAACTAAAGAGATTTCAAACATCTAAATTATTAATCCTTCCTACTTGTAAACTTGAATCAGATATATTCAGGAACAGAAGGCACAACCCTCCTAACTAAGCCGTTGTTTCTGTTGAAACGCTAAAGCCGTAGTCTAAAGCATTCATTGTAAATTCTTAAAGCTGTCAGAAAGCAATATACCATAAACATGAATTTCTTAAGCAAGTCATAAGGGACTAGCTACAACTTTCTTTCTCTAGAGATTAGACAAGTAAGTTTTCTTCTTAGTGTCTGTACTGTAACTTAACAGTTTATGTTAACCCCTAAAATACAGTAAAATGTTTGCCTCTTGAATCCAAAAAGGTATTCCTTACCCTTATGTCATCATTCTACTAGAAGAACCAATTCAGAAAGATAGATGTATTCTCCAGACTAAAAAGACAGGGAGGGAGGAGGCTCTGTGCCTGCCGGAAAATTGTTCAGTGACTGGATTCTGTCTTATCCAAAGAATGACAGCTTCTCAAAAGATCATTGTCAAAATACAACATTTTTACTTCCAGTGCCTGGTACATGTTGATTCAGAAGTAGTTGTGATGGGGTAGAGGGCATGTGAAGGTGATCTTTTTGCCTCAGATGAGACCACCTGTGAGCAAAGGGGAGCCAGATTCGGAGGTCGTTGAGCCAGGAGAGGGTGGAAAAGCGAATTAATTTTGATTAATTAATTAATTAATTAATTGATCACCTTCAAGCAAAACCACAAGGGGCCTCTGCCCAGGACCCCATACTTTAGAGGGCTCTGCTGTGGCTCTTCCTCCTCACAAGGCAAAAAGCCCAGGGTACCAAGGGGATGTGCCCTAGCAGACCCCTATTTCCTCCTCCTAGACCAGCAAAGCCCAGTAGAAATGTTAGGGGGGCCACAAATGAGATCTCCATACATAATTTTAAAGTTGTTAGAAGTCCCATTAGAAAGTAAAAAGGATACCAGTGAAATTAATTTTAATACTATATTTAACCCAATATATCCGAAATACTAGTATTTCAATATGTAATCATTAATATAAAATATTCACTTCCCTTTTCATATTAAGGCTTCAAAATCCAGTGCGTGCTTTACACCTACAGCTCATCTCAACCAGGGTTCGGTGGCCACCAAGTCACTGCTGTGTCTCAGAGCAGAGTTCCAGACCACGCTCTGGGTTCCTGATCCTGGAATTCCCGCCAGCAGGATCCTATGTCCACTCCCAGGGCCTGCGAAAGCCTCAGCTGAGCCCCATGCTCCAAGGTATGAGGGGAACCAAAGAGCAGCTGTTTGAGGGATGTGTGGGCGGAGCCTCGCCGACATGCTGGGTCCCCTGAATGTGTGCCGGGCGCTGCACAATGAAGGATGCGGCAGGGATGCAAAATGGAAGGAAGCAGGACACAGGCCAGAAGCTGGCTCTCCCCCGACCCTACCATGTGGGGGCACAGGCCCTGAAAGTGTCCAAGAATCCTAAATTCAAGCCTGGCCTGCAGATCTGTGTAAAGGCACATTTGTCAAGGTTGGAAGATAGAAAACATTTGTTTTGTTGGCTTGATTTATGTCTTTTAATTATTTAGCCATTTGGTATTTGCTCATCTGTTTGTATTTTGATCCAGCCCCATAATATTAAGGGAGCAGCAGTTGCTTTAAAAATCTGATTAAACTCAAGGCGCCCGGGTGGCTCAGTCTATTAAGCATCTGCCTTCGGCTCAGGTCATGATCCCGGGGTCCTGGGATCGAGCTTGGCATCAGGCTCCCTGCTCAGGAGGGAGTCTTCTTCTCCCTTCTCCTTCCCGCTCATGCTCTCTATCTCTATCTCTATCTCTGTCTCTGTCTCTCTCTCTCTCAAATAAATAAATAAAATCTTTAAAAAAAAATCTGATAAAACAGTAACAGAGCAGCTTGGACTACTAACAAAATCTGCAATCACCCAGGGCAGAGGAAAAGAACCTCCTACTCTAATTTCAGAAGAAGGCAGTACATAAGCTGAGACGATTCGTGAAGCCCCAGAGAGCTAGCTCTGTGTATGATGATGGACAACCTCCTACTGCCCTGGACTCCCCCCCGGGTCAAAACTGGGCCTCTGTGCTTTATTGTTTGTAATAGGCCCAACAGGGTAAATGCCATGAGGTTTCAGATGAGTCCGTGTCCTCAAAAGTTTAGGGCTAAAGATACTGCTAGACATGTTTATATTACGGAAATAAAGCACTAGCAGTTCAAACTATGCCTTCGTTCCCTTGTTTTGTTTGCTCCTATATCCCCAGAAACTAGAACCGGACCTGACACATAGCAGGTGTTGAGTAAACTTTTTTTGAATAAATTGTCCTTTCTACTTTGGCCCTTTCTACGAAAAGCTAGAAATCAAATCACATGGACTGCTAGTCCCTCTGATAAGAGTTTAAACTGGTACAGGTAATATTGGCTCCATTCTTTTTCTGTATATTACAAATACTAGATATTAGCTATTAATAAGAGCTGATATTCAGACAGTATCGCTGGCGGGTGTACCAATCATTGTTATTAAAATATGTCTCTAATGGTCAGTAAATATAATTACCCTCAGCTCCCCCGGAGTCCTCAGTCTCCACCACTCAGACTCCTTCCCCAGAATTCCCACCAGAAATCTCCCCACTATTCAGTAACTGATGGCTGAATACCAGGCACAATCAGAATCTTCCAGGCACGGTACCAATAGGGCCAGAGTCATTGATCAACACCCTCCCCGTACAATGCCCTGCCATCCCTAGCTGGTTAATATTAGCTTCTGTGTTTTATATGTTCCGACCCATTTCTCCTGGCGATAATACGTTAGTTTACCTACAATACACAAATGGTCCTATCTCATGTTGGCTATTAATGAAATTTCTAGAAAAAGGGTTCTGTTTTACCACTGATATGCCCTTAAGTTTTGTTAGTTATAATCATGGATGGGGTAAAGAATTAAAGCAAGAAGATCAAAGTTATCATCTGGCATACAGCGAATTTTCCTCTGGAGAGCACTGTGATGCAGAAGTACAAACGATATTAATATTCAGCGTTCAAACCGTGTAGAGGACAGAGTCTAGGATGGCCCTCAATGATCCCCACATCTTAATATTCATGTGCTTGTGTGATCCCCTCCCCTTGAGGGTAGGCAGGACTTGTGATTTGCTTCTAACCAATGGAATATGACAAAGGTGATGGGAACGCCACTCTGTGATTACATTATGCAGAACTATAACTACCATTTGCCGGCAGACTCTCTTCCTTGCTGGCTTTGATGAAGCAAGCTGCCAGGATGGGGAGGCCCATTTGGCAAGGAACTGAGGGGGTCTCTGGCCCACAGCCAGCTGGAACCTGAGGGATCTCAGTCCTACAGCCCTATGGGAACTGAATCCTGCTATCAACTACATAAATGAGCTTCGATATGGACCCTTCCTTAGCTGAACCTGCAGATAGGACCCAGTCCTGAAACTTCCTCATGAGAGCCCCTATAGCAGAAGATTCAGTAAAGCGCCCAGATTCCTGACCTACAGATACTATCAGATAACAAATATGTGTTGTGTTAAGCATCTACGTTTGTGGTAATTTATTACACAGAAATAGATAGCTAACACAGTTGGCAAATGTGTTTTGGTTGAAATGTATAAATAGGCATGTATACACATACATACACGTGTAAATTTGTGTACATATACAAAATTCTTCGACTAATAAACTCTTAAGAGGTGTTACCTGCTCAGTTACACTCAGATTCAGGGGAGAGAAGGAAGATTTTACTTTGCTTGTATAACCTTTTGTATTATTTTAGTTTTGTCGTTGTGTTCACATTTTTATAAATTAAAAAAAAATCTAGCTTAAATGTACAATAGATTTGAAACCCTTCTGTTCCAAATAATATAATCTAGCCAAGAAAATATTTTTATTTTTAGAACTTCAATCTTGTACTTCTACCTAGAACAAGATTATTAAGCCAATAAAACATGAGTCTACTAGTTCTGATGCACTAGCTTTGCAAGAAAGGGACCATCAAAGGGCTTGTCTTGCTGACCTCACAGGTAGGACCTTAGGCGTGCAGGGCAGGGGTGTGCCTCATTGAAGATCTCAAACTGTGTTGGGTAGGGGGTGCAGTGGTTCACCTTGCTTTTTCAGATGATGCTTTTAATCCCACTTGGCCCCTCCCTCTGAACTTCCCCTTTAGGAACAAGGGGCAGATTTGCAACAAGGTGGATGGAACTGGAGGGTATTATGCTAAGCGAAATAAGTCATTCAGAGAAAGACATGTATCATATCACCTCACTGATATGAGGAATTCTTAATCTCAGGAAACAAACTGAGGGTTGCTGGAGTGGTGGGGGTGGGGTGGGAGGGATGGGGTGGCTGCGTGATAGACATTGGGGAGGGTATCTGCTATGATGAGCGCTGTGAATTGTGTAAGACTGATGAATCACAGACCTGTACCTCTGAAACAAATAATACATTATATGTAAAAAAAAAAAAAAAAAGATAGCAGGAAGGGAAAAATGAAGGGGGGGAATCGGAGGGGGTGATGAACCATGAGAGACTATGGACTCTGAGAAACAAACTGAGGGTTCTAGAGGGGAGGGGGGTGGAGGGAGGGGTTAGCCTGGTGATGGGTATTAAAGAGGGCATGTACTGAATAGAGCACTGGGTGTTATATGCAAACAATGAATCATGGAACACTACATCAAAAACTAATGACGTAATGTATGGTGATTAACATAACATAATAAAAAAAAATAAAGTGACAGAGGCAGAAAAGGTTAAAAAAAAAAAAGAACAAGGGGCAGAAACTGGGTTCCGACAGATTAAGTGTTAGACCCAGAGGTGGCCCAGATAGAACATCCAGTACCAGCCCACCTGGTTGGATGCAGAGAGCTGAGGACTGGGAACTCAAGGTGGGGCAGGTGGGTCCATTGCTATCTTCTCCTTTAGGCACTATACCCAATAAACAAACCTTGTCCCCTGGGCTGGCTCAGTCTGTAGAGCATGTGACTCTTGATCTCGAGTTCAAGCCCCACATTGGGTATAGAGCTCACTAAAAACAAAACAAACAAACAAAAAACAACAAACCTCCCTTAAAAATACTCTCCCTTTAAAAATGACTTATTCATTTGAAATGTGCTAGTGAATTGGTAAGGAATTGAAATAAATTCCTGAATCTAAAGCAGTGCCCAACAGTTAAAACAGTACCTAGCAAAAAACACACGCAAAATGATCTGGTGATCAAATGAATGAATAAGAATTAAATGAGTCCAGCTACCAGCCCTCAAAAATCACCACCAAACATTAGGTAGAGAAAACATTCAGAATAAATTTAGAATGTCTGAGAAGGAAGAAAATAGAAGAGTGGAGCCTGGAGTGTGAGCACTGCCCTCCCCGCGCTGTGTCCTGTCTGCCGAAATCAATGCGTCTGTAGAGAACTGCACTCTCTCCTTATAACTTTTCCAGTCATGAGATGGAACCCTTCTCACTGATCATTTTTTACCTCGAGTCTTAGGAATAGCTCCCGTGCTTCCTTAGTTAGGCTTTTCAAACCTCCCTCCATCTGCGGTCTGCTTCTGAGACCTATCACAGACAGGCTCCAAGGAGACACCTGCCTAGCTAGTGTCACCATGTCAGAGGTCTTCCTCACCCTGAAAATTCCTCCCGTGGGAAGCTCCTGAGTGTGTGAAGTAGCGTAACCCCCTGTTCTCTCTTGCAGTAAAAATCTGCTGGTCTGTATTCAGGATTAGCAGTGGGAAAATGAGTACATAGAGAAAGAAGTTTGCAAATATAACAAATGCCCTTTAATTTCCACTTTCCTGCATGTCTTTTTTTTTTTTTTTTTTTTTTTAAGATTTTATTTATTTATTTGACAGAGAGAGACACAGCGAGAGAGGGAACACAAGCAGGGGGAGTGGGAGAGGGAGAAGCAGGCTTCCCGCGGAGCAGGGAGCCCGATGTGGGGCTCGATCCCAGGACCTGGAATCATGACCTGAGCCGAAGGCAGACGCTTAACCGACTGAGCCACTCAGGCGCCCCACCTGCATGTCTTTGAAAGTAAGAAACATAGTAAAAGAAACACAGAAGGTCTGATTTTGACGGCAGGAAGATAAGGAAGTGGCAGAGAAGAGGGACTTACCTAACCAGTCAGTTAAAAACCAGTAAGGTATGGTGAGGTCTGTCCCTGTCTGTCTATCTCTGTCTGTCCCTCTCTCTCCCAAAAATGAGGCTAAAAGGAGGGGTGGTTTAAAGGGACTTGCAGAGGGAAGTCAAATTTTCAAACACTCAGACTAGTTATTGCAAAGTAACTCTAACATCTCTTAGCATACGTTCCCTATGGAGTTTTGATACATTTAGCAATACCGGGAGTTTATAAAAAGGGGTTTTCTAGAACGTGTGACAAATTTATTTCAGTGCATTATTACACAAAGCCTAGCAGGGATTCCCTGAAAGGGTTTTGACTTCCAAAATAACAGCATGTCCACAGAAAACAGGCCCTTTTTGGACTGGTGCTGGGGAACCACACAATGGACAGGCACCATGAAGCATGAGTCTGAGCAAAAATCTCACCAGGAGGAGCCCGGACTGGCGGCTGGCTGCCTAGTCTCCTCACACTCATGGCGCATCCCAACACAGTTGCTCTTTTCAGCGGTATTTTCAGAAAACGAAGGGCTGGCATTTGTAAACATGTTGCTTGGGTGGAAAGATGCCCATGCACAAAGCAAGCTGTAAAAATCCGTGCAGCACATTTTGCCAGACCACAACAAATAAAAGCAGGGCCCCAAAGGAAGCCCAGCAACACTCTTGAATTGTGAGCTAAGCGAAAGCTATCCGATGTACAGCGTAACTACCTGCAGCTGGGGTGGTGGAGACCACACTGCTCGTGCCAGGTAAGGCTGGATGAAACCCACTGCTGCCGCCCGCCACATTTCCCCCTGTGATGCAACTACTGGACTGCTTTATTCCTCCTTCACCCTCTGTTTCCTACAAGTGAATCCACCTGCTGGATCCATGTCCCCCAGAAAGTCTTCCTTGCATCTCCAGGCTGATGCACATACATGCTGTGTTTCCTTGCCTCGGTGTGACTCATGTTCTAGGCTTGGTGAACAACCCAAATGGAGCCTGGCTTCTTGGATTTTCTATCCCTGGCACCGTGTTCTTGGCTCCTTGTTGGAACTCACAAAGCGGTAGCCGAGCGACCGCCGAAGCAGCGCCCCTTAGACAGAGGACATGGACCTATAATGTACCCCCGCTTCCTGGTCCCACCCCAGCCCTAGTTGGTTGCTGGGGCCATGTCATCTTTAGAGGTTTGCAAATTGACCCTGAATTTCAGAGCAGAAGATAAATGATGACAGTCACAGTCAAACACCACCTTGTCAAGCCTATTGAAAAATAACCTGAAACATGTTACCTCTGTTAAAATTGTAGAATAAAGTATGATTACAAATTCAAGTGTCATGGGATGCCTGGGTGGCTCAGTCGGTTAAATGTCTGCCTTCAGCTCGGGTTATGATCCCAGGGTCCTGGGACAAAGATGGGCATTGGGCTCCCTGCTCACTGGGGAGTCCACTTCTCCCTCTCCCTTTGCCTGACGCTCCCCCTGCTTGTGCTCTCATGTGCACGCTCTCTCTCTGTCTCTCAAATGAATAAATAAAATCTTTTAAAAAAATTTAAGTGTCATGATTTATTCAAAATGTACCTGTACTGGGGCGCCTGGGTGGCTCAGATGGTTAAGAGTCTGCCTTCGGCTCGGGTCATGATCCCAGGGTTCTGGGATCGAGTTCCGCATCGGGTTCCCCGCTAGGCGGGAAGCCTGCTTCTCCCTCTGCCTCTCTCTCTCTCTCTCTGACTCTCATGAATAAATAAATAAAACATTTAAAAAAAAATGTACCTGTACTACTCAAGAGTTATCACCTTTCATCTCAAGATAGACCAAAAGGAAGGAAGGGAAGGGAGGGGAGGGAAGGAGGGAAGGAAGGAAGAAGGAAGGGGGGGAAGGCTAAGTCATGAAATTTCCCACCTCTGACAAAAGAACACTTAGCACATGACTGCACTACGCCACTGCGTAACTAGGAGCTGCTTGCTCAGGCTTTCTGTGGTTCGGTCTCCTCATCTCTAAAATGGAAAATCATCCCCGTATCAAAGGCTTGTGCTGAGGATTGGATAAGACGATCCACGTGAGGTAGCTGACACAGAGATGGTCTCCAACCCTGCATTCTGGGTTCCCTCCCACCCCCCACAGCAGGTCAGGCAGGGGCTCAGTGCCCTCCCTGAGCAGCCAGATGAAATAATCCCTCTGAGGTGTACTGGATACAGAAAGCAAAACAAATGACCTGCAGATTAAACATAGGTTTCTTTTTACTTCCACAGAGCAGCACAGCTCTGAAACCCGGTGTCCAGAAGACGGAGCACTGGATACCGCCTTCCCCCCTCCCCACTCCTGGGCTCTCAGTTACTCTCCTCAGAAAATCTCTTTGCATAAGAAAGTACAAAACATTACAAACTAAAAGGCAGGCTGTAGACAGGGAGGGCAGGTGGACCCTGGGAGAGCAGGAGTTGAACAATCAGCTTGCTGCCTAGAATAGGTCATTATTTTTCTTTCCTAAAATCCTCTTAGGTGATGAACCACCACCACATTGGATGTTTCCATCTTATTTACCTCTCCTGTTACCCACCTTCCTCCTGCCACCACCCTTGGGAAAAGGTGAAGAGTCCCTCTTTCCAACAGCATTTGAACAGAAACATTCTCTCCTTATCCTCAGGTAGAGATCTCAAAACTTCTACAACTGCAGAACCCAAGCTTTTGGAGCCTGGCTTTCTCCCAAGATCTCCAGCTTTCTAGGTGTTACTATGAAGGTATTCATTTATAATGGTTCAAAGCAAACCCTCACTAATTGCACATTCTTGTGGGAGTCCAGTGTCCTCCTCAAAATTTCTGTATACTCCTGGAGGGTTTACAGTCTCTGTCACCTGTTGACTTTGATCTGCTGGTCCCACTGAGTGTCATTTGCATTTTACCTCCTGTCGTGATGCTCTTTTGCCCCCTCATACTAACTCTAATGAGGAAACCATGAGAGTTTTCATCTCCCAGAGACGAGTCTCTAGTCACAAGGCAGTATTTTATGAAGGTTCTGGGGAATGCAATGGGCAGAGGTCACACCCTAGCCAAGTCCCACAGTCCCTGCTGCCCTGGCCCCCACCTTGGCAACCATCTCCCGGCTGGGCTGAACTCCTCAGTTACCCCCGCTCCACACCCTCAACCCATCACACCTCACCTCTCTTCTCTCCACTCCCCACAACTCATAAAATTCCTCCGATTTCACCTTGCAGAGTAATTCTGCCTCATCTCTACTCAGAAGGATTCCCTCTAGACAATTCGGTGGGAAACAGAGGCAGGGTGGGCTCTACTGCTCTCCCACTCTGAAAAGACCATCAAAGGTGTTTTCCTCCATAAAGAGAATAAATCCAACCCTTCCCTCGAATGGGAAACAGAAGAGCAATCATTTCTTTTTTCCCATATAGCGGTTGTCCCCCCTTTCTAGTACACTCATTAGGCATTTTATGCTAGTTAATGTAAATTAACAATGTCAAGTACGTGCAAGTGCCAATTATGGACTATATCACAAAGTTTTGATTCTTGAAATCTTGATAAAGAATTCACGTCACTCAAATTTTCATAGCAGCATTCTGCTCTGCTATTAATCTAGCCCTTGAGTATATTATAAAAACACAGCAGAATAGATGAGAGAAAGAACAAAGGAGATGAAGAGATTTGAAGCCAAACACCCTGGCTAGTGTCTCTCCCTTCCCATGGGTTTCCCACAGAACTTAAAGAACAGGAGGAGGGGCACCTGGGTGGCTCAGTCTTTAGGCGCCTGCCTTCAGCTCAGGTCATGATCCCGGGATCCTGGGATCTAGCCCCGCATCGGGTTCCCTGCTCGGCGGGAAGCCTGCTTCTCCTTCTCCCACTCCCCCTGCTTGTGTTCCCTCTCTCCCTGTGTCTCTCTCTGTGAAATAAACAAAATCTTAAAAAAAAAAAAAAAAAAGGAACAGGAAGAAAACAAAGAAAACAGAAGCGCCATTATACGGTATAAGGAAGGACTCACATTTTGTTTTTCTCATTTATTATCCAACACTCTAGTTGGTAGCTATGGTCAAATAGTTTAATTCAAGCAAGGCTGGCCCTAAACAAAATTCTACGTCAAAGGCATCATTCCTTGGCATTCCTGTAGTTTTGCTAATTGCTGAGGTTGGAGGAGAAGGACCTAGAATGATGTTCAGAAATTTCATGGACCTAGACTATTTCACTAATGACTTCACCACAGTGTCTGTGTTGAGCCCCCGAAGTCGTGGCACCCGTGTGGAAGATCCCACTTGGCCTCTTCCAAGACTGGCTCTGGCATCAGAATTGAGAGATAGAAGCAAGTCTGGGCACGCAGAACGACACCAAGGATGCGTATGCACAAAGGTAAGGCCACATGAAGACACAGGGAGAAGGGAGTCATGTGGAAGCCAAGGAGAGAGGCTGCAAGACTCATGGATTCTTTCACAGTCCACGGTGATAAAATAATTCCATGAAATAAGAAAAGGTCTGTGTCCATTCGCATCACCTCCCCTTTTATTTTTGACATTCTCTACTCCTTGGATCCTTCAGATGCTGAAAAGTAGGTGGTCGTATTAGTTTGCTAGAGCTGCTATGACAAAATACCACAGACTGGCTGACCTAGACAATAAACATGTATTTCTCACAGTCCTGGAAGCTGGAAATCCAAGATCAAAGCATTGGCAGGTTTGGTTTCTTTTGAAGCCAAGGCTTCTCCTTGGCTTACAGATGGCTCCCTTCTCCCTGTGTCTTCACACGGCCTCACCTTCATGGGCACGCATCTCTGGTGTCATTCCGTGTGCCCAAATTTCTTCTTCTTAGAGGGATACCAGTCAGATTGGATTAGGGCCCAACCTAATTTAATCACCTCTTTAAAGGCCCTATCTCCAAATACAGTCACATTCTAAGGTGCTGGCGGGGTGGGGGGGGTGGGTTAGGGCTTGAACGTATGAATTTGGAGAGGAACACAAATCAGCCCATAATAGTAGTCCAGGTAAATCATTTATCAACAGAACTGAGTCTCTCTCTACTTGACACCACCACTGTCCATTTCCTCCCACGTGTAATCCAACAAGAGGGATCATTTGTAAACCAAATAGTAGTTCACTCTTTTGTATATTTATTAGCTTCCAGTTTTATATGTTGCTTTGATGGTGAGGGGAAAAAAAAATAGCTATAATTCTGCCTTTATCAAAGCACACTGGATTTGTTAAAATAACTTATATTTTTGCACCTGAATTCAATGTGCTTCAGTGCACAATATAGGCATTGCCAGTTGCCCAGGGAGGTGGTTTAGATTATATCTAAGCTTTGGACAACATTTACCATTTACTAAATACCTACTATTTCCCAGGCATTACTGAGCTCTCTGGTACAAGTTAATCAGGTCCTAGTGCTCACCCATGAGTTGGCTCATCACCTAAAGGGTAAAAGACACATGCTACAATGTGATAAAAAATAATTTCATAGAACACTTTATATTAATTTAAAATTTTTTAAATTAGCCAGATTGGTCAACTTCACAAATGTCTGCAAAGTTCCAAGTTGGCGATACATAGACACGTTAATGGTGCCCTCCTCCAACGCGGCCTCATCACTAAGAGAATATTGACTTCTCCTCATTAATTTCTGGTGCCCATGCTTAAGGATGCAATGTACCCTGGTGAGGACCACACTTCAGAGAACAGGGAGGAACTTGTTTCATCTCAGTGCACCGAGTATACAACTGGGAGTCTTGGGGAAAAACAAAATCACAGGCTGTACGCTGAGCACTGGAAGCATCATAAGACTCACACAGGGTGGTCACTTCGCAGAGCCAGCACAGGACTGGGAAATCTGAGGCAACTGAATTCCACAAATCTGATAAAGGAAACCATCACATCCAAAGATTGCCTTTAGCATCAAACAGCCAAGAAGGGTTCAAAGTACAACCCACCTGGACAGTGTCACAGCTGGTGATGCACTGACCAAGAGGCAAGGTTCTTGGGGAGTGAGCTCTTTCTCACCTGCCGTTTGCTCCTTCCATCACTTTTCTCCTCAGGATGACTCTCTCTGAGGAGCTTACACCCTTGCTCTGCCCCAAGGTTGTTCTGCAGGAGCCCACACTCTGGCCTCACCTTCCTGGAAAAAAGCTTATCATTTTGGAGTTCTACTTCTTTTCCAAAAGGCATCATGAATAGTGAGACAGAATTTGGGAACACTGCCATATGCTGTGGGATGGCTCATTTGATGGCTTACAGCCTCAGTCTCTTCATCTGTAAAGTGGGACTAATTACTTTTACTCCACAGAGTTGTTTCAAGAGCAAAGAAGAAAACAGAGAGGGCTGTGCTTCATAATTCATAAAACATCATAACAACAACAATCATACTAGCAGCTAACTTTAACTGAGAGCTGACTAGAGACAAGGCGCTTTATATATATTAGTTCGTTTATCTTCTAAACAACCATATAAGGCAGGTGCTACTATTATGCCCATTGCTCAGATGAAGACAAAAATCACAGAGAGAATAATAATTAGCCTAAAGTCGCACAGAGAATGGGGCAGAGCTGGGATTCAAACCCAGGCAGACTGGTCCAGAGCCCGTGCTATGTCCCACAATACTATAGGGATAGATTATATATTCTGTATTGTAGGCTCTTAGGCTCCCTAACTAGTGCTCATACATTAGCATTTGCTCATAATTTGGTAAACAAATTCATCTAGTAAATTCGCTGCTATTATTACTCTTACATAAAAGGAGTGTATGTGTACAGAAATTATCTTAGCAAACTTCTTTATTCAACCAAGTAATTCTAGTGATTGGATACAAAGCACCAAGAGATGATGAACATAATTTTGGGCAGATGGTGGGTCGAGGTGGGGGGTTGTTGGGTCTTAAATACACCTTAAAATAGCCTGTAGTTATCTAAGTGTAAGGCCCTAAAAGAGAAAACCTCCAAGAAGACTGGGTGTTATAGGCTGAATTGTGTGCCTCCAAAATTAATATGTTGAGGTCCTAATCCCCAGAGCCTCGAGATGTGACCATATTTGGAGATAAGGGCTTTATAGAGGTAATTAAATTAAAATAAGGTCATTAGGGTGGACCTTAATCCAATAGGACTGATGCCCGTATAGGAAGAGGAAATTTGGACACAGAAACACACAGAGGGAAGACAATGAAAACATGGCCATCCACATGCCAAGGAGAAAGATCCAGAACAGATCCTCCCCTCAAGGACCTTAGAAGAAACCAACACCGCCAACGCCTTGATCTTGGACTTCTACCCTCCAGAACCGTGAGAAGATAAATTTCTGTTGTTTAAGACACCCAGTCTGTGGTACTTTGCTCTGGCAGCTCTAGCAAACTAATGCAGCGGTCAAGGAAAAATTGTGTTCTTGGGGGCACGAGGCATCAGAGGAAGCACAAGAATGGATGACGGCATGGTGGTCCAGCATCTTCACATTCACTTATCCATTTCATTTACCCTTCACGACAAGCCAGCAGTTAAGTATTATTGTCCCCCACCTACACTTGACAGCCAAGTGTACATTCCTAAAGTTTTTGTCAGTATGTTGCCCACCTGTCCACACACGTCCAGTAGCTCCTCACTGTCTCAAGGGGAAAGTTCCAATTCTTCCCCAGCAGTCCTGGAAATATCTGTCATGTGTAAGCCGCAGGACAGAAAACATACTCTTGCAGAAGCACGTAACCACAGCACTGTGGTAAAAGAAAGCTGGGATTCCCCTCCCAGCACGATGAGGACACTCTGCACCTACACATACCACCTGGGCTGTGAAGGGACAAGAAGCCAGATTTCCTATAGGAGAGACTTCCCCCAGTTTCAAGTGAGTAACAGACATATGTACCTGGGAATCCAAACATTCTCAAACCTCTAGCGCTGCCAATCCCGAGCTGCATCCCTGTTTCCAATGGGCAGATATTCCGTTTTCCCACATCAACTCCTTTGCCTCCAGCTGCTTGGGGCACACTTAGAGGTGAATCCTGAATGCCCCAGTGCAATGCTTTGTCCACCTGCTCTTTCTGCCCTATCTGCACACAGTGTGCAAATGATCTTCCTTCCTAAGGAACCCAGAGAAATCTTTAGAGACAGGTGTTATCAGCGTGGTTTGGGAGATGAAGTTACTTTCACAAGAAGACACAGCAGAGTATCTCTACCTTTCCAGTCAGTCCTAATGACTGCCCTGGTAATTACAACAGACTCAGAGCCAGCCTTTCTATCCAGACCTCCATGTTCCGGAGTTGGTCAGCCTCCGACGGCCTCTGTCTTGGTTGACATAAGAACCTCCAGCCTTTGTTTTCCTGCAGGCTCAGCCTTGAGCCTGGACATAAATGAGGAGCCCCATCACCCAGCCAGCAGGCAGGCTCTGTAGTCAGCCTTGCTGTCCCACTGTCCCTGCGAGTGGCAAGCCCAGTGTGAGCATGACAATCAGGCTGCCGCCTTTTCTTTGAACCACAGCTTGTGGACACAGCCCAGATGGCTGGCCCTTTGTCCGATTCCTTATTTGACTCCCTCCTGCTGGAACTGTAGATCCCATCTTATTTGCTAGGGAATTGTCGATCTGCTCAGTCCTTGCCACCCATCTAGGTTGTGCTCCCATGTCCTGCCCCTGCACACTCATCGACCTAATGAATAAACATTCCCGCTGAAATTCCTGCTTCCATCAAGTTTGATCTTGAGGGTTAAAACGCCATCACACATCACAACTCTGTTTCCAATCCCTCGTGGCCACCACCATTTGGATGGCCCTTCTTGATGCTCAGTCCCCCCAGTCACTGGGTCACAGCCCTGCCTGCACACTGGGATTAGTCATGGGGATTATAAAACTCCTGACGCCCAGGCTGCATCCCAGATAAATTACATCAAACTTCCAGGAGTGATGGGGCGCCTGGGTGGCTCAGTTGGTTAAGCGACTGCCTTCGGCTCAGGTCATGATCCTGGAGTCCTGGGATCGAGCCCTGCATCGGGCTCCCTGCTCAGCGGGGAGTCTGCTTCTCCCTCTGGCCCTCCCCCCTCTCATGCTCTCTCTATTTCATTCTCTCTCTCAAATAAACAAATAAAATCTTAAAAAAAAAAAAAAAAGAACTTCCAGGAGTGGGATCCAAGCATCAGAATTTTTTTAAAGGTCTCAGGTGATTCTGATGTGCAGTCAAGTGTAAGAACAACTACCCTCAGCCTCTTCCCTGGTTGAACCTCACTCCCTCACTGGTGCAGAGCTGAGGTCCCAGCTCAGCACGGGCTGTACCTACATAGGTAAGGACAGCCCCACAATGTAATGCCAAACTGAGAGAATGAAGATTAAGAGGTCCCCAGCCAGCTCAGTAGATGGGATGATTCCAACAGCCAGTATTAGAAGGGGATATGGCCAATTGTTAGGCATTTGCTACTGTGCTGTAGAAAATGGGCCAGGGCTTCATGTTACAATCAAAAAATGGCATGTAGTGAATCATAATTGGTAACCAAAAAGCCCATCATAAATTTAAGGCATCCAGGGGCGCCTGGGTGGCTCAGTCGGTTAAGCATCTGCCTTCAGCTCAGGTCACGATCCCAGGGTCCTGGGATCGAGCCCCACATCGGGCTCTGCTCAGTGAGAAGTCTGCTTCTCCCTCTCCCTCTGCCCCATCCCTCCCCCACCCCCGTGCTCTCTCTGTCTCTCATTCTCTCTCAAATAAATAAAATCTTTTAAAAAATAAATTTAAGGACTCCAAAGCACTAATAGTTCAGGTTGGTAACCAGAGCCCAGCTCACTGCCATGGGTTTCCTGACACCCTGTGGACGGGCCCCTTCTCCTGCAATGACACGGCTGCATTGAGTAACCACATAGAATATTATTAATCAGCACCGTGGGTGGTTTGCTCTGGAAGGCATATCCCGGGTGGGAGGTTGAATTAGCTGACCTTTAAGATCCTCTTTAGTGTTGGCAAGTCTTTGATTCCAGGTGACAAGCCCTGAGGGTTCTAGAGGAGGGTAAGGAGGAAGAGACCTGTTGCTTGCCTGGGCCACTGATCTGCTCAGCAGAGTTAAACCAAGCCAGGAGGAAAAGAATGTCCTGCTGCTCAGACAATGTCAGAGGTTGGATTTGTCATTGCTGCAAGACCTGAGCTAACGAGAGACAATCATTCCAGTTCCAGAAAGCCGGGGGTGTGACTCAACGTGACAGGCAGGAGGACTGTGTGGGTGAGAGGGGGCCCCTGCGCTCTGGAGGGAATAATTCGTTTCTCTGCCTTGTTTACTGGCTTCCCAGAAAGCCAACAATGAAACCTGCAGAGTAAACCATGAAGCACTAGAAATATTTACTTAGCTCCGGATCACCTTCATAGAGAGGGCCAAATTCTCAGAGCTTTTGTTACTTCCCGCTCCCTGGCAGTTCATTGCCTCTCTTAGGCATGCAGAGCCCAGAGAAGTGTTTTTCTTCGCATGCTGCTTGGTATCATGGTTGTGCCCTTGTAACTCATCAAGGTGTCCTGTGACAGCCAGCTTCCCTGGGGAACAGCCACAGAGAAGGGATGTGGGATCTTCCCACTCACTAGGAAAGCAGAGCAAACAACGTAACAGTTGGAGAGAGGCACTTACAAATAAATGGATGGATAAATAAATAAATAAATAAATAAAATAGAAGGAACGCTTAGCATCATTTATCTATTCAGAAAGGGAAAGTCTGGAAACTTGAATTAGCTGGGACTGACAGTAAATTAATTAAAAATCACTTTTGTGTCAGTTGGCTGGAGCCTGATGCCAAGGCCAAAGTGAGACATCTCATCCCCATACATCCTGGTCAGCACCACGCAGGGAGATCAAACTCTATGAACACAAAGTCTTCCCCTTACCCCCATCAAGAGGTCCTCCAAAGTCCCATTGATAACAAGAGGGTTAGACCAGGAAAATGGTTAACTGCACTTCTTAAAAGCGAGTCAGCATTCATCCAAATGTGATCCCCCCCCCCCTCCCCGCGAAAACAAGAGAAACCCCCTTCCCTCCCACCATTGTCTTTACACTCTGCTTTCCGCAACTGGCTCAGTCCACCTTCCTCCTGAGGCTTTGCTTTGAACGCATGGTCACCAGAGAATTCCAGGCGGGAAGGCTGAGCAGCCCTGTAACCCAGCCCACACCTGAGGTTTCCAAACCAGGCTGCAGAAAGAACCCTCAGGGGCTGATTCAGGGGGACCATCTGACCTTCAACAAGATGCAAGGTTTCTCAACAGAGCACTACTGGCAGTGGGGTGGGACAATTTCTGTCTGGGACTGTCCTGATCATGTCGGCACATTTTATAGCTCTAGCCCCCTCCCCTAAAATGCCAGTAGAGCTCCCCAGTTAGAGTAGAGAAACCTAACTATGCCCCATTCTTTTCTGAAAGGCCTGGAGAAAGGGTGACAACAAGTCCCTCAGAGAGAACCCCTGAAAGGACATCCCTGTTTTTTTTTTTTTTTTTAAAGATTTTATTTATTTATCTGACAGATAGAGAGACAGCGAGAGAGGGAACACAAGCAGGAGGAGTGGGAGAGGGAGAAGCAGGCTTCCCGCTGAGCAGGGAGCCCGATGCGGGGCTCGATCCCAGGACCCTGGGATCATGACCTGAGCCGAAGGCAGACGCTTAACGACTGAGCCACCCAGGCGCCCCAAGACATCCCTGCTCTTATAGGTCTTATCCGTATATGCTTTCTGCTAAAACTTCCTTCAAACAAGTGTTGATGGTTTACAAAATGATTGTATGCTGGCCGCCACACCACAGGAAGCCAGAAACCCCACCAGAGAGCTGATTCCAGGTGGTCTCCATCAGCTGCTCCAATATGGCAGCTGCCATAATTGTTCCAGTGATTTGGAATGTACTGTCCTCAGAAATGAGCTGATGTCATCCCCGGATCATTCATAAGAAAGTTCCACTTAATATTGCATTGAAATTCATCTCCCTGTGACTTCTGCCTGATGGGAGTCTGACCTCGAAAGGCCACAAAATGTGAATTTGTTACCTCTTCCTCACAGCTGCCCTTTAAATATTTGAAGAAAGCTGCCTTATCTCTCCCGATTTAGCAAGCAGCCTGATTGACTCTTCTTATACCGTTTTATCATTTTTAGATCGCTTACTGTGTCTCAGGCACTTTCCTGATGTGATCTTTGATCATCACAAAACCCCATCAGGTAAGCTTATTATCCCAATGTGATGGAAGAAGCTAAGCAATCAACTCGAATCTACACAAGAGTAAAGGCGAGAGCCTGTATTGACTTGTTTTCAAGGCCACACACCTTTTACTAGAAGCCTGTGCTTCCCACACCCTGACCCCCAGAGCACCCTGGGAAGGCTTTTTAAAAAAAAAAATAGTAACACACAGATTCTAAAAGATGTAATGGACCAGAACTAGACGATTCTGATAGAACAAATTCAGAGATCAGCATTTAAATACTGCTGTGTCGTGTAATATTTAATCTCCTCAACTTCTGGTTTCCTTTTTTGGGGAAGAAACTTGAATTTTTACAAATTAACATGTGATTACAACATGTTATCCAAGTGTGTCCAAAATAGATCAACTACTTTTCTTACTCTGGGCTGCTGTGCCCAACAATGAAAACGGAGTTCACATCCCACAACCCATGAGAGTGGGAAAAACCCCACCCAAGGACACAGTCTCCACCTATCCTGCCAATGTTGGAGATTCAACATGGCCACTCACCTCTGATTTTGTCCCTGTGGCTTCTTTTCCCCATGCTAGTCTTCGTGGAGCGCATCTCTTAAAGGCAATTAAAATTACACAGTGCCCTGATTTCAATCCTCCTGTAACCATGCTGAATATTTTCCACTTAGAAAAATTAAATTTTAATTAAGTTTTTTTCATCAAAACACCAGTCCTGCTGATAATGTCAGGAAGGTCTGAGAAAGTAATTATGTGCACAATCTGTTTTTGACACACTTCATTCTCCATTGGGAGAATTTCTTCTGTCTCCTTTACTTCATTAAAAATCCCCTGTTGCCATAGGAAGGCTTGCTTTCTTCCCTATTTACCATAATAGAGATAAAGAACCGGGCTCCCTCCTTCGGGACATAGTAGCAACACGTCCAGCATTGAATGAGCCCTGTCAGCCATCAGGTTACACAAGGGAGTGTTCATTCTCCACTCGCCTTTGTTGTGACCATCCACCAGTGCAGATCACACGCCTGCCCAGAGTTACGTGAGCACACTTTGGTGGAGCCCATTATTTATTCCTCTTACCCCTTTCCCAGTCTGATATACTTACCCATTACATTAAGAAAAGAAATATGTTAGACTCTCTGATTTCCTGAGGGTAGACATGATAAAAGTAATACCCAATTATCAACAGACTCAAAACTGTTTCTGTTGGGCATCTGGCAAACCAACACCCGTATTTTCTATGCCTGGCTCAAACTCCTCATATTGGTTTCCTAGTGCTGCCATTACAAATTGCCACAAACTGGGTGGCTGAAGAAAAAGAGAAAGAAAAAATGAAAATGCAAAAAAAAAAAAAAAAAAAAAATACCCACACCCACAAATAAAAACAAAAAACAAAAAAGAACAAAAAAAGGAAAAAACAAACCAAAAACTACAACACACACACACACACACAAACCCCACAAAACAAACAAACAAACAAATAAAACAAAACAAAACAAAAACCCAGAAATTGATTCTCTCAGTTCTGGAGGTCAGAAGTCTGAAATCAAGGTGTTCATAGGCCTGAGAGGAGAATCCTTCCTTGTCTCCTCGAGTTTCTGGTGGCTCCTGACAACCCTTGGTTTATAGAAGCGTAACTCCCACCTCTGCCTCTCCATCTTCACACGGCCTTCTTCCCTCTGTCTCTGTGTGCTCTCTTTTTCATATAGGGACAGCAGTCATTGGATTGAGGGCCCACTTTAAACCCATGATAATTTCACCTTGAGATCCTTAACTAATTACATCCACAAAGATCCTATTTCCAAATAAGGTGACATCCTCACATTCTGTGTGGAAATGAATTTGGGGAGATATTATTTAACCCATTATACTCCTCCTGATCCAGGCCTTTTGGGGTAGTCCAACAGTGACATGGAGAAATTTGAAGCCACAGCCAGGAACAGAAAGACCAAGATTCCTGCAGTGAATCCACTAAAGAATAAAGGAGAAACACCTCCAAATGGAACCCCGAGGCATGCTTTTGTTTGACTCACATTTCCAACTGGCATAAGGCAAACCACAAAGCCCAAATAAAAAGATTTGAAGATGTAAGCAGTTTAAATTTGGAGACACAGGATCCAAAATTTGTAGACCAGAACTAACTGGCATGAATCATTTTATCATCAAGTATAATTATTCCTAACCTCTGCCAGTCAGCCACTGAACTGTTACCTCTACTTCTGATCTTTATTTAATAAACATGAACTTGTATTCTTCTCTGACAATGTGTTTCAGGGTTTAACACAATGGATTTCCAGAAATTTAGTCTCTACTATAATTTGGTCCCCAACTTTTTTTAACCTGTATTTCCCACTATTTGTGACTCTCCATGAACTCTCTAATTCAGTCAGCAGCACTTTTATTGAATACAACTACTTTTTGCTTCAACCTGTTCCCTCCTTCTGGAATGCTCCTGGCTTTCTTCTCTCAACTTCTTACCCCATGGGGTGGTTTTAAAACATATTTGCAAATTCTTCAATCCTCCTCCCATTAAAAGGTAGACTAATTCCTCTCCTCTGGAATATGGTCTGGTCTAGGGAGGCACGTCTAATGAACAGAATCAGTGGAAAGAAGAAGTGATACTGCACGACTTCTGAGCGTAGGTCATGGAAGATGATGGAACCTCTGCCTGGCTCTCACTCTACTCATGTGACAGTCATCTTGGAACCCAGACAACCAACCTCAGCCAAGAAGCCCAACAGCCACACGGAAAGGTCATGTGTAAGTGTTCTGGCCACAGCCCCAGCTAAGGTTCCAGCCAACAGCCAGCATCAATTGCCATACATAGAAGTGAGCCAGCTGTCTGATGATTCCAGTCTCCTGCATTCAGCCTACCCCGGTTGACACCAAGTGAAGCAGAGACCAGCTATTTACACCAATGCCTACTAAAACTGCAGATTCATGAGCAAAGTAAATGTTGTTTTAAGCCGTAACTGTTGGGTGTCTGTTATGCAATATTAGATAACTGGAAAACTTTACCTCTAGCCATCTTGAATTTTTAAAAATCCATTCATGGGGTGCCTGGGTGGCTCAGTCAGTTAAGTGTCCGACTCTTGGTTTTGACTCAGGTCATGTTCTCAGGGTTGTGAGATCGAGCCCCGTGTCGGGCTCTGTGCTGGGCGTGCTTAAGATTCTCTCTCTCCCTCTCCCTCTGCCCCTCCCCCACTTCTAAAAAAAATCCATTTTTTTAGACTATGTAACAAGAACTTACTTTACAACACTGTATAACAGTTCAAACTCCACATGTCCAAAGTAAAACTCAGCTTGCCCCTCAAATCTTACTTTATCCCAGGTTTCTACCTAAGTTAATGGTACCACTGTTTACCCTACTAAGCAAGCTAGAAACATAGAGATCATGCCAACACCTCTCTCCCAGACCATATTCAATAACTACCAAGTTCTATTGCTTCTGCCTCTTCCACATCTCTAGAATCCATTCATGGCTTCCTTCTCCACGATGTCCACCTGAGTTACTGTCACTTTTCACCTGGACCCAATAGTGCTCTAACAGATCTTGCTACCACTCCACTCTAATGGTACTAGAGTAATCTTTGCAAACGACAGAGGCGTTCCCTCCATTTTTCATGCTTAAAACCCTTCAATAATTTCCCACTGTTCTTAAGATAAAACCCCCAATTCTTGAGATGGCTATCAGGTCCTGCATGGTCTGGCCCCACCTCCCACTCCAGACTCATCTCACTCTGAGTTCCCCCTGTTCTTTGGGCTCCACTGTCATGACACTTACACGCTTTTGCAACTGTGCTGTGCTCTCCCTCACCACTGACCCTCAGCAGCAGCTGCTGCCTTTACTTGCAATATGGTTCTGCACCCCACTCCTTACTAAGTTAATCTTTCTTTGTCCTTCAGTCTTCCCTTAAAAATTACTTCTTCATAGAAGCCCTTTGCTCCCAGACGATGTGATTCCTCCCTTTTAGATCTCATATCACACACTGTAGTTGTATGTGTACATACATGTGTGATTTTTGATTTAGAGGTGTCTCCTCTACTAAACTCAACTCCAAGAGGGCAGGAACAATGTCTTCTTTTGCTCTCCACCACTCCTAGTTCTTACCTACATAGTGCGTGCACAACGAATATTTGCTGGGTGAATGAACCATTTCTCCTCTATCTTTAAATCTAGCACAATACCTTGCTCCAAATAGATTTTCAATAAGTTATGAATGAATGAAGAGTGCTATTTCAAGTCATTCCAAAGGGTTCTTGCTTCATAAAAAGCTTAGAAGAGCTTCAAGGCTCAAAAACACAGCCATCTTCCAACTGTTAATCTGTGAGTTAAAGAAAGAGAATGTTCTGTGGGGTGGCAAGGTCCATTGGAAGAAAAGGGCTTAAAAAGAGAAGTTGTAACTCTGTAAACTTTTCCTAAAGGGCCTAATAGCTTTAGTTTTTTGTCAGTTATGACTCCCAAGCCTTGTTGAGTGGGCAGGAATTGAAAATAACACTAAAGAGAAAGAAATGGAAAGAAAGTAGTCTCATGATCCATGCATTTGAGACTAATTTATTATGGTTGTAACTTTTCTCTAATTTGTTTTTATTCAAGTGTAGTTGACACACAAAGTTACATTAGTTTCAGGTTTACAATATAGTGATTAGACAAGTTAATATACTATGCTTTGTTCCCTGCAAGTGTAGCTGCCATCTGTCACCGTACATCACTATTACAATGTCATTGACTATATTCCTCATGCTGTGCCTTTTATTCTCATGACTTCTTCATTCCATAACTGAAAGCCTGGATCTCCCTCTCTTCTTCACCCATTTTGCCCAACTACCCCCTCTCCAACCAGCAACCATCAGTAATTTTTCTCTAATTTTTGTGGATAAAGGTTTTCTAGACTAAATACACCAAGAAGCATGACGGCTTTCTAAAGGCATAATGGCCAAATGATCTGGTAATGGGCGTTGTTGGGTCAAGAATCAGAAATAATTTCTCAGTTTTACCCGTCTATCACTGATGATTTTGAGATTCTCCAAAGATGAATCCAGTTCGTTTCTTACATTTCTTTTGTCTTCTTTACCTCACATCCCTAAAAGTCCTATGATTGAGGGGCACCCTGGGTGCTCAGTCAGTTAAGTGTCCAACTCTTGATTTTAGCTTAGGTCTTGATTTTAGGGTCATGAGTTCAAGCCCCACATTGGGCTCCATGCTGGGCATGGAGCCTACTTAAAAAAAAAAAAAATCCTGTGACTGAGATGCCACTTACTAATCTGATATTAACTTGGTTCTAATCTGATGGCAATAAATATTACTGACATTAAACTAAGATATTATTAAGCATTATTGTTCCTGTGTTACTTTTTGTTATATATATTTCTGAGAGAAAAGTGTGACTTAATAATCTAAACAAACCATCAAAATAACTCTAAATAAGTTAGATATTTGAGATACCAAGTAAAAAATATCAGATATTGGACCTTTAAAGACATGTTTTGACAGGAGAAAAGTCTATGAAAGGCTGAATTTTCTCTTAGCTCAGAAACCACTGTCCATTTTGCTTAAGGGTTCATTGCTTTCACCTTGACATTAATTGCTCCCCAAAAGTCATTAATTGTTGGCAAATGGGCCATTTCAGAACTGATGACCTGCAATGTTCATAACCTTTCATTTCCAACTTGAACAGCAAAAGGCCAGTAGTCTCTTATGGCACAATTCTGCAACAGACATTAATGTTATTTAATCAACAACTGATCAAATAAAAGGCAAATGGAGGGCAGGGAGAAATAAACAAAGCTAGAAGAAAGTTTTCTTCTTTATCCAGGCGTCTCCCTCTTTTTCTTCCTGTACCTCATCATAGTCTTTAAGAGCTCTTTCCCTACTACACGCTTCTTACCCAATGGCCACCGATGACAGCAGAAGCTTTGCACTGAGAGGTGGGAAAGAAGGAGTCCTCCAAATTCTATTAATTTATATTGATTAGTATCCACCTGAGATTGTGTTTGGCTCTTATTTTGGAGTGACAGTCTTCAAGGTTCCTCAATTTATGAGCCTCTCTTGCTCATAAGTTAAAGGACCCCTTAAATCATCTGCCCCAGCACCTGCTCTCAACTGTCACTACTAAACAGAGCCTTACCTGTGTGAAAAAAGGAAATGGAATCATCCTTGAACATTAAATGGAAATTGATTCTTGAGGGAATGAAATGTGGACCAGGTTATATTATGAGACCATAGCTACAAAGACTAGTCTATGAAGAGGTGGACCACAGGGCCCTACCTGGCCATCAGCAATTGGCTACTAACTCCCCTGGAAGAAAGAGCCCCTTTCTTCAAACCAGCCAAAATGCCATTGTCCTTAATTCCTTCTGATTTACATCAGAGAAATGCATGAAACAGATGGAGGTGATCTCAGAGGCCCTCGGGACTTCTTCTGAGTGATTTTCATACCGGCCTAGTGAAGCAGTGACGCAGAAAAGGGGACTGCATCAGTATATTTATTTTAATCACTGAAAAGTTTTCATTTATAATTCATAAGTACTCAGCCTGCTTGGGATGCCTTATTAAAAAGGATGTCATTTTTTTTTTTTACCTCTTTGTGACCACAGGAAAGAGAAACCTCTCAAACGTGGTATAAGAATAAATTGTTACCAAAATAGAAGCTGGTGCCCACTAATTACAGTGCTATCCAACCAGCATTTATAAAATCATCATCATCACCATATGAAGAGAGGAACATGCAATTTAGGTTTAAGCTAGTACAATTAACAGGTTCTTAAAAACTCAGCACCATAACAGTAACTCTCTGATGACTGCTAAATATACCAATTCTTCTCTCTCAGAAAGTCCTGGCTGAGTGGCTCCTCAGAGTAGGGAAGTTAATAGTAGGGATCACGAGAGGAACGCTAGAGGAGACAAAGTTACTTCAATATATACTTAATGGATGCCACACTGTTAATGGGCATTTATTTAAGATCCAGTGTGGTCCTAGATACTTGGGGGGATTTTTTTAGTGTAAAATACATAATCTCGGAATGTAATTTGATAAGGAATCATATGGAACATGGTACTGGTACTAAAGTTTGCCCTGAGTCCCAAGGTCCTATGTAGGGCATACGAAGATGTGTTCAGGGTTGATGCCACATGCTGGAGGAACCCAAGTGAGGACACAGCCAAGAAGAAATGATGGGCTCCTAGAAGTACACCTTTAAGACATCTTTGGAGAGTATGAGAAATCACCTGGAGCCGAGAACTTTGGCCTTGTGCCCTCCTCACTGTCCAGTGGAGGACAAGCTCCAGGAGAATCACGAGGACGACAACTCAGACTCAGCAGAGATGTATGTCTCTCTGCAGCTTCTGAAAGCCTAAGAACATTGCCCAGAGAATGAACTCATGCAAAGAGGGGTGGGGACTTAGGGTTGTCCCTACAGACCCACTAGGGCACTGTGACTGGCCACTCAGGGAGAGGGTTGAGAACCATCAGAGGCTGCCAGACGCACCAGCTCCAGTGCTGCCTGCCGAGGACAGAGATAACCTTGGGGCAACTGAGGAGCCATATTCCTAAAACCAGTCCTCAGGGTGATGGCATCCTCATGAAGACTGGAGTTCTTGAGTCACAGATAAGTCATCAAAATGGGGATCGGAGCACTAACGACCTGTGTTAACACTCTTTAGCTGGGTGTTGTTCCCTTCCTGTGCCATGTCATGGTCTACTGAGTGAGGGAATGGCTACAGAAACTTCAGGTGAGGGCTGTGATCAATCATACAGACTCAGAATACATCGGATTAGATGCTTGCTTCTGACGTGAACAGAGAAGGACAGGCCTTTACCTCACAGTACTTACCATCTGCACATAACAGTAAATGGTAAAGCAATGTTCAAATAGTTTATGTCTTGACAAGGACACCTGCACATTTTACACAGTAAGAGCTAGAATGCTCAAAGAACCTCTCTCAAGTCAAAGGAAAGGCAGCTGGGGTGTAGTCCATGCCTATTAATGAAAGATTAAGGCAGGTCGGCCAACAGCCCACTGCAAAGAGCCTCAAAAATCCTGTGCCTGGCTCACCCCTCTCCCCAGGCTCAAGGTCCAGCCTGCTCAGAAGCCCAGCTGAAAACTCTCAGGTGAAGACAAGAAACCAGCACAAACAGCCATTCTGGAAAGGTTCAAATCCAAATGTGATGTCAGATGCTGGTTACATGCTAACATAGCAAGGATGCTTTACTGCAGGTGTGAGTCTTGAGAAACCCTGCTTGAATTTTGAAACAGACTTCTGTTAACATTTCTAATGATGCTTTTGGAAATCATGTCTGCCCTCTTTACTATAATAATCCCAAAGTCATCAGCTCCTCCCTCCCCCCCTCCTTAAGCCTCTAAAAATGGGGGGGAAATAGCCTGGCTCACCAGGCTATGGAAGAAACCTTCTGCCATCACTCTGATGCTACCACCAGCTCACCACCAATTAGCATCTTGTGTCAATTCCATGTCATTAACTACAGTTTTCCTAGAAAAGGGTGCCAATCATGTTACACCCAGAGCATTGGTGAGAAAGCACTAATTAAAATGATTATAAAGCCTTTTTCAGCTATAAAGATTTGCCATATAAAAGCTGAAATGGTAATAGGGGTATAGTTCCTTTTCTGCCTGTGAAGGATCTTGCCCAGCGCTCAAGCCAAATGTGAATCTGATTTGCTTTTCAAGAAGCTGTTATGGCTGTTGGTACCCATGATGTTTCGCTCTGCCTTGTGCAAAGGCCATGCCCATTCCAGGGGGAGCAGTTAGCATGGAGGTCAGATGGTCACTGGTAAGTGATCACATGAGCCAAGTCCATGGAGAAATGTCAGGACCTTTTTAACTAGCAATCGACGAGAGAATTTCTAATCTTTCCTTTGGAATGACTTGGTGGCATTTAGAACTCTAAATGGTTTCCTTAACAAGTCTCATCCAAGTGAAATAACTGAGAATCAAATGGGGAAAAAAAAAAGTCTGACCATTTTTTGGTGTGATTTTTTAATTTATTATTTAAATATGCAAGTGTAGGCACAGAATACCAAGTGGTGGGGAGAAAAATACCTGCCCGAGAAATGTGAAATACTCTCATAATGAATGTTAAAGATTTAAGTGTTTGGGCTTACAATACTTTATTCAATATTTTTATCCTCTTTGATGCTTTATTTTTCTCCTTGCCATGAATTTTCCTAGCTTTTGTTGGACGAATGGGCAGAAAACATAAACAAACAAATAAACCTTTGGAGCTTTGCTAAAACTCTACCTATCAAGAGCTTTATTTCCTTATATTTTAATGCTCAGGGCCAACACAGTGTTTCTTTTTCTTTGTTTTCTGCTTATTAAACTCAAACCAAAATAATCATGCTTTCACACATGGAACCGGTTTTCACCGTAAAAGTTAAATTAACAGTGATTCATATGGACTACAGATGTCTCTCAACTGCCTGTGCAGAAGGTGGTTTAGGCCAGGTGACAAAGTGAAGTCACACTGTATTATGTGACTGCATTATACAGGGTCATTCACTGTGAGCAACAGCAGTTCTGTCTGGCTACCTTAAGCAGAAAAGGAATGTGTTGGAAGGACACTGAAGAAGAGAATCAATGGACGTGTGAGAAAGCCAGCCGGGAACTGAGGGTGGCTGTCCCAGGAGCTGGCCCAGGCGCTGCCCACAGAAGGTCTGGTGGACATCGGCAGCACACTGGACGCTTCTCTCAATGCCTGGCAACACCACTGCCTTCAAGTCTTTCTCAAGTGTCCTTTGATCTCTACTACGTGTCCCCCAGCTCCAAAGTTCAGAAGAAGAGTACCAATGGGCCAAGCCCAAGTCACGACGTACCCCTGCTCTAGCTGCCAGGAAGCAGGGAGACGGAGTATCTGGCCATTCCAGGGCATGAAATAGGAGGACTCTCCCTCCAAAACAGAGAAACACAAGTGAAGACCCACTACAGTGAAGTAGGTTTCCATCAGGGAGGATGCAAATATAATTCTGTCACAGGAAGAGCAATGAGGACATTATCCCTTCCCCTCAGTGTACTCATGATGTCCATTTTTGTGATGCTGCTGGAAAGGCATCGAAGTTCTCCACCCCCACAGAGGTCTTCACCCATTTTGCACTTGCATTCTGGTCCTCCATAACAGGTGACAGAACTCACCTTCTCATTCAAGGGCATCTAGCAGGCCCCTGCATCTGAGGATTCCATATATGTGCCTTTTTTTTTTAAGATTTAATTAAGTATTTATTTGGGGTGGGGAGTGGGCAAACAGGGGGAGGGGCAGAGGCAGAGGGAGAGAATCTCAAGCAGACTCCACACTGAGCATGGAGCCTAACGCAGAGCTCCATCTCACAACCTGGAGATCATGACCTGAGCCAAACACTTACATGGACTGAGTCAGCCAGGTGCCCCCCATATCTGGGTCTTCTATTCTTGGAGTATAAACTTTATAATAGGGTTAATACCTACCATATAGTTTTCACTCATATGTGGAACATAAGGAATAGCATAGAGGACCACAGGGGAAGGGAGGAAAAACTGAATGGGAAGAAATCAGAGAGGGAGACAAACCATGAGAGACTCTGGACTCTGGGAACCAAACTGAGGGTTTCAGAAAGGGGGGGGTGAGGGGATGGGTATTAAGGAGGGCATGTGTGGTGATGAGCACGGGGTGTTATACACAACTAATGAATCGTTGAACACTACATCAAAAACTAATGATGTACTATATGTTGGCTAATTGAACATAATAATAAAAAACAAAACAAAACAACAACAGCATAAAACGTACCATATAGGGCTGTAGAAAGGATTATATAAAACAAATACGTAAGGGCCCTGGCACAAATGGTAATAAAACCACTGAGGAAATCCAGGCTGACGCCCAGTGGTTGCAACCCAGTTTGTAGTACTTGAGAATCTGGGGATCCTCTCAAGTTTCAGGATGCCCCTCACTAATGTCCACGAGCTATGGCAATCCAAATGGCTTTTATTTCATTGAAAAACATGCAGGGTCGGGGGTGGACAAAGCAAGGGTACTAAAGCAAGGTTGGAATGTAAAAATGAGAAAAGTAACAGTCTAAGGAGTGCTCTTTCTATTTCACTTAGAAATTACATGGGATAATATCTTTCAAGGAACTCGGTTCTCAAGTCAGCATGTAAGGAAAGCAGTTACATTAATGTAACTGAATGTTTGTATGACAATCCACTAAAATGACAATTTCATGGGCAGCCTCTTCCAACAAACAGAGCAAAAAAACTGTTCAAAGACTGCTATCCTAAAGAAGCTTGGCAAGTCTCTTTACTTCCTCATATCGCAGTTCTCCTAGAGTTAAAAAATATTTTATTGAACACCTAACATAAACCATATACTTGCTCTACATTGGGAATACAAGGTCAGTTCCTTCTTTGTAGTTCTCAATACAGAGACTGCCTCTCCTGTTGGGGATAGTGGGTGCATGAATTATATCCACCCAGAGTGCAATGTAATTCCTCGGGAGAAAGGCTATGTCAACCCATTGCAGCTGTGATGTGGGCAGACAGGCTCACTTGGGCAGGGAAGGAGGCAGCACTAGCAAACCAGGGTTTAGAGAAGGGGAATACATGCCAGAAAGATGGTGCAATAAATTTCCTTGCATTCAATCTCAAACACACACCACTGTCCAAATTAAGACACTCAGGAACAATAAGAAAGTTGAGATCATGCAAAAATGTTCTAGCTAGGTGTTTCCTAGATTCTTCCTCCTGCTCTTTCTATTTCAACAGTAGGGTGAAGCCTAAACACTTAAGACATCCTACTATTTGGGAAAATAAATGTGTTATTTTAATAACCCTCCTAAAATGGTACCATATAACCATCTGTTATGAACCCTGGCAGTCCTGCATTCTCCACTCTTCTCTGAATATCAATATCGCAAAAGCTACCCACCCGTCCACCCACCCCCCCAAAAAATATCGGAGGAAGAGGAAGAAAGAGAAGTTTGGCAGGAAAAAAAAAAAAGGATTAGGCTGCTCAGAATGCATTTATATTAACTATTTCCCACCTCTTTCTCATGTCATAAACAGCTCTGAAAGTGGGGACAAATTTATTATATTAAATACAAAGACACTTCAAAAAGTGGTGGATACGGAACAGGGGAAAAGGAGGACTCAGATAAGTTTAGAGCTGGAAGGGAGCTTGCTGATAATCCCATCCTCACACTTCACAGCTGAGAAAACTGAGGCCCATGTCCTCAGATGAACCCCACAGTAGCATCAAATGAGTCTGTGCCCGGTCTAGAACCAAGTGAGTCTCCTGCCCCACAGGCCAGGAAGTTCTGCAAGATACCAACATCCCACGAAGTTTATCATAAGAAGAAATACTGAAGGCCAAAGTTTTTGTGACATTGTGTTAAATGCCATAAAGAGAATTACAAGACATTGATCCCACCCTAGTGGTTGGCGAAGTCAAGGGATAAGATAGTAACTCAACTACTGCACATGTACGAGAAACACAGGCAAAAAATTTAAACTATTTTAGAAACATGTGGGAAGCATATTAAATGGCACATTCCTGCTTCAATTTCTGGTCCCAGAGATCTAATTAATGATTAAGTTTATGCACACAGAACCAGGGAAAATTGAAACGTCTCTGTTGGGTTAACTCTGAGGTTCCAACACTGAAATATTAGCATATCATTCCAGGCAATCCTAGAACAACTATGTGCGGTCTTTATGGAAAGGAGTTAATACCATTCCTAATGGATGGGGCTTTGGCTACCCATCCATTTGGCTACTCATATGAAGAGAGACTTATGGACCAAGTAGAGACAAAAACCTGAGTGGATGTGGGAGGGAGGGTGTAGAAACAGGTGATACCTATCCTTCTAGAGATGGCCAACACATTCAGAGGTAACTGGGTGCAGCAGGAAATCACCAGAGAGCTTCAATAAATAAGTAATCCAGGGCACCTGGGTGGCTCAGTCGGTTAAGCATCTGCCTTCGGCTCAGGTCATGATCTCAGGGTCCTGGGATTGAGCCCCACATTGGGCTCTCTGCTCAGTGAGGAGTCTGCTTCTCCCTCTCATTCTCCCTCTGTGCTTTCTCTTTCTCTCTCTCTCTCTCTCAAATAAATAAAATCTTAAAAAAAAAAAAAGTAATCCAGTCAAAGCTGACAATGGAAGAAAAATTTTGGCAGCAGTATACTTAAGGGGGCTGATGCAAGTTGTTAGGAAACCAGTGTAGAAGAATATCTAGGTAAGAGAAGACTAGCTGCTAGGGATACCAAATGGGCTTCATTTTGAATAACAACTCCAATCAATTGAAAGTGATTGCTTAGAGTTCTGTGTTGAGAAATTGCTAAGTCTATGCCATGAAAGAGCATTATGATCTGCCATGGAGAAACCCACTTCCATGAAGTCTATACCATAACATTACTGGTAAGTGTAGAAAGACAGACTGAATATAAATGATGTTCTCTATAAAGTAGAAAATGATGTGTCCACCAATCATGTAAGAGTATGTCCTTTGCTTTAAGAGATGAGCAGACTGCTTACCATAATAGGCAAGCTTGGGTCATGGCAGAAGGTCGTCAGAGAAAGTAGAGGAGCCACACAAATTTAGGGATTTACCTGATGGTGGAAGAATAAGCAATATCTGTTATGTCTATCAATTCACACACCGGGGAACCCTAGTATATAGTATTTTCCCATCCTCTGGAGGGAGGAAACACTAAAAAGGTATATGTATAAGGTGTGGGCTTTTAAAGAGAAGGGGGTTATTGCAAGCCTGGGAGAGGGGAAGCCTAGTAAATTCTCTGAAGGAGAGAAGCAGGAAATATTAACAGACTTCACTGTTCAGCATGGTCAGCATTTACTGATCTTCCTGCTGAAGCCTTAGGGTCCCCTTTCCCCATACAGCAAAGAGTACCTAGTGGGAAATTCTGGACTCCTTCAGCAACTCAGTTCTAGGATTGGAGCTGAGTAGAGTACATCTCTAAATCCATAAAACATAAAACAGCAGATGAGAGAGGACAAAAATTGCAAGTATTGGAAATACTGAAAATCTAAGTAAGGTAAGTAAAGGGTATGGAGGTGAAACACCATGAGAGATCTTGAAATTCAGATGAAAGAAATGCAGCCAGTGTTGGAGTCAAAAAGGGATCTTCAGGGTGATGTAGGAACAGATAAACGGGTAGAGTCATGACTCAATAAGAAAAGAACACGTCGTTTCTCCTTCTGCCATATCTCCTTGGTCTTTCAGGTTCCTTCTAAGAGGAAGCCATCCCAGTGCATTTAAAGTCAGTCTCATTTTAAATAAAACATAGCTTTAAAAATAAACCACAGGTATATAAATGCTGAGTAGAGCACCTTTCATTTAGTTCGATGCCAAACACCTTTCGACCAAGTATGAGCAAAATACTGCCGAAGATACCAAGATCAATGAAGCCAAGTCACTGGCCTAAAAGAGTCCATCAGAAGCTGATGGTACATATTGTGTCTGGCAGAGAAAAGACTACAAATAAAATATGTCCAGCTTTTACACCTCTGACTGCTGATGTGTTAACAAAGCTTAGAGAACACTTAACCACAGTCATAGTCAAATAATTCTTCAAAATGGCTGAATTTCTTAATTGTCCATAGGAAAAAGAGAGTGTGAAGCAGAAATGCAGCTGCAGAATGATGCACACAACAAATATAGAGAATATACACAAAATGAGGACTGCCTTCATTCTTTGAAACACTAGGACCAAATAGTGACTAATAGATATCCAATGCCTAATTAAAATAACTGAATAAAAAGGGATGGCCTGGGTGGCTCAGTTGGTTAAGCATCTGCCTTCAGCTCAGGTCATGATCCCAGGGTCCTAGGATCGAGTCCCGCATAGGGCTCCCTGCTCAGCGGGGAGCCTGCTTCTCCCTCTCCTGCTCCCCCTGCTTGTGCTCCCTCCCTTTCTCGCTCTGACAAATAAATAAATAATAATCTTAAAAAAAATAACTGAATAAACAAATGACGCCAACAGTTCCCACCATCCAGTTGCTCATGTCCAATAGGTAAGATGGGTGAACAAATGGTTACAAGACGACATTTGAAGAGCTGTAATATACCTGTGTAGCAAGTTATATGAGGTATGGATGAGGGAGTGACCAATCCCAAAGAAGAGTTTGGTCAGACTTCCAGGAGATGGTGGCCTCTGGGATGGATCTTGCAGACCACCTAGGATTTTATTGTGCAATTTAAAAACTTGCTTTATAATCACACCTCAAATTTCCACAGAGTCCTGCCCAATGGTGAGCCCATAGTAAGCACCAAAATTAATTAATGGTATCACATCTATAAAACAGGTTTACTTTTCTTTAATGCTCATTAGGAAAGTAGAGGTAAGAGCTGAAATAATGAAAAGGGGGATGCATCAACCCTTGACACCCAAAATGCTCTTCTCTATTTCACTCACCAATTATTCAGTCTGTCCTAATTAACTCCCCAGAGAATTATCGTCAAGGCACTGTTAGTTGGTTGTTGCCTGAGGCCAAACTCCAAGCTAGCTCTGGGATGTGGGAGGGATACAAAAGTTTCTTTGCACTTGAGGATTTCAGTTACACAGCAAGAGAGAAGGAGATAAAATTATCTCATAAAGATTACAGTTGAACCCAAAGGGGCATAAGGAACTTCATATTATAGGTTGTCATTGGCAGCTTCCCAGAAAATGTCCCTCACAAAATAAAACTCTAGATGTGGAGCATTAAGATTTTTAAATATCTGAATGGAGAAAATAAAGTTCTCCCCAGGACAAAGTGATGATTTTCTTTATGTTTCTGATGTAGACTAGGAAATCCTAAAAAGACTCCAGCAAGAGATCCCATTGGAACCTTCAAACTAGACCCAGTGAGATAATGATGCCAAAAAGCCACAGTCAAACCCTAAAATAGATTTTTAGCAAGATTGCATTGAAAAAAAAAAAAACATTTGAGGAGGCAGAATAACTGCCCCCAATTGATTGGGGGATGGGGGTAGGAATCTGGCCCAAGACAATAGTCTGTGAGCAAAAGAAAACAAACAGGCAAAAACTAGGTCTGAGCCAGGCTTGGAGAGAGGAACACAAGGGTGAGGAGGAAAATAAATGATGGAGACAGTCAAGTTTAGGGGAACCAGCATAGTCCTAACTCTCCTCAAGTCAGAGCCTAGCAGGCATGAGCGCTGAGGGGGTTAGGGAGTAGTCGCCAAAGAAGCCATGACTGAGGACCAGAGGCCTGTTGGCGGGGCTTTCCCATCACCATCCTCTTCCTCCCCCCCCCCCCACATCAATTCAATAGCTTTTCTGATAAATCCATGGATGTGTCTGGCATGTGCCATAAGGCATAGCATCAGCTCCGGGAGCCTGCTCTAGTGGCAATGGGGAAAAAACACAGGTCATTTTCCCCGTATTTCCCTACAGTTCAACCTCCCCCAGAAATGCAGTCTTAACTGGCCAGTCAGGAATTTTCTGATCAGCATCAATGAGGTTATCGGTCACATGGGTCCTCTCCACCCCCCAAAAGAAGATAAGGTAATCCACTTAATAAGACTTCTGCCCTTCTCAGGGAAGGTAAAACAATCCTTTCTTTTCTTTTGCTAACAACTTATTGTCCCACCCTCCTTCCTATAAAAACCTTCCTTGGAGCTCCCCTTTACTTGCTGGATGGGATGCTGCCTGCTTCATGAATTGATTAATAAATCCGATTAGATCTCTAAAATGTACTTAACTGAATTTTTATTATTTAACTGATTTGGTGGCAGTGCTGGGATCTGAAGCGAACGTCCAGTGGCATCCAGGGACAAGAAACACGAGTGTGATACCCCATGAGCCCTCTGCATTTCCTCTCTCCTGCCCTTTCTGAGGGCTGAGTGAGCTCCTCTCAGCTCTGAGCTCCACCGTTTTTGTGTTCAAGGTCTCCATCGAATTGGCTTTCCTTTACGGGGCAGGTCAGCTTGAACCAGCAGACAGTTATGCTTGGAGCCCAACTGAGCTGGCAGATTTGCCCAGAGCCCAGCTGAGCAGGCAATTCTGCTCAGGAACCCAGTTGAGCCGGTAGTTTTGCCTGGAGCCCAACTGAGCTGGCAGAAGGGTCTTCCCAGAGCTCAAGCCTCTAGCCTTTCAGATCACAGTTCCCCAGAGTGAAAACCCCAGCCCTTGGTTCTATCCCTGGAGTCCATACTGGAAACTGTTGGTGGCCGCTGGAGTTCTCCATTTTGTTTGGAATCAGTCCACAGTCCCCATTCCTTGGGGTTTGCTGCTTTAATCCCTTCCCCAGCCCAAGGTTCCACAGGAATTGGTGGCGGTATGCACAGGCCTTCTTGTGGCCAGGACTCAGTAACATCTCTTGACTACTGCTGGTACATTAAGGTGCACATGTTTGTCTGTCTTGTTTTGTGCAGATAAAAGTTATCACTGGGGCGCCTGAGTGGCTCAGTTGGTTAAGCGATGGGACTCTTGGTTTCTGCTCAGGTCATGATCTCAGAGTCGTGAGATGGAGCTCCACGTTGGGCTCTATTCTCAGCGGGGAGTCCGCTTGAGATCCTCTTGTTCTCCCTCTGTCCCTCCCCCGTTCCCTCTCTCCTCTCTCTCTCTCAAATAAATAACTAAATCTTTTTTTTTTTAGTTAAAAAAAAAAAAAAAGTTATTGCTAAGGGAATCTCAGAAGCCAGGAAAGCTGCAAAAATTGCTGGGCATAAGCCAAGCATTTAAAAGCTGTTAGAGCACTCACCACCTCAAAAAGATTCTCATGATAGGATAAATTGGTCATGAAACAGGTTAGATTGATCCTAGGTCACTCACCAACCTCAAGAAAGCTTCCATGCGATGAGGTACACTGTGAAACATGAACAATCCCCAACCCAGCAGCACATCCCTTCCAGGTATTAGTTTGGCTCAGAGAAACCCAAAGGCTTAGCTACTGGGATCCTTGAATTCTAAAGAGTCAAGCACACTACCTTCAGGCACACATGCTTATTTTATGTCTAAGAAGTATAATCCTGGAAATTGCAGGTATCTCAAAAAAAAAAAAAAAAGAAAAAAGAAAAAAGGCAAAATCTTACTAAGCTGCTTTTGTGTCCTGAAGAATTTGGCTTGGCAACTGTCAGGTTGGGGGCCCCAAAATAAGGCCAGAAAGTAATATGAGTTGCACGCCCTCTGTGGCTAGCTATGGCTGGAAAGAAATATGGGTTAATTCCATTTGCAGGTAGGGTCCTACCAAACTGATGCCAGCCCTCAGGGGAATTTCAACTCAGAAGGACAATGGCCAGTATGGGGAATGTTCCAATTAGACAAGATTGTTCATTTAAGAAGTGCACTTAAAAGCCGGGGTCCCCAAATTAAACAGGATGGGATATCTGTTTGAATGGGCAAGTAGCAGCCTCCAAGAGGTTTCAAAATTCCAAAGTAGTTTCATTGAAAAGAATCACTGCACAAGGCCAATGAAACGTGAAAGATGTAATGATACCTAAAACAGCAGACTGTAAGAGGGACGTAACTCCCACCGTTCCCCTCTATCCTCCTCTGAGACCTCACTCTAGTCTGGATTGAAAAGGCAACATAACGTAAACCAAGGTCTGCTGAGTTAATGGCCTTATGGACACCCCTACCCCCCCTCCCTTGAGAGGAGGACCCCTTCTGGACCCCGCCCAGAGTTGATGAAACTGAGGGAAGTTCTGGTAAATTGCTATGCTTGTCCTTTAAAAAGCCCCGGGGAAACTCGGATGGATACCAGAGGCTGCAGAGGGGGTCCTAGGAAAACTGGCAGAAGCCAGTGAAGGGGCAGGATTCAGTTCTCCTATATCTCTGTCTGTCGTGCCCAGTTAAGAAAGGAAAATGAAATTTCACGTTGTTCCTTCCTTTCCAAATCTAGGCCCATAGGTCACTGATCCTCTCCCTCCCAGGGATACTTGTGGCCTTCTTTGCTTGTCTCAATGTACATCACTAGGCTTGGCTTTCTGCCTGCCTGGGACAAGTGGGTTGTTGGTTCTTTCTTTTGGCTGTCTTCAGGAATGACTCTGGATCTTGGGAAGGGAGTATCATATGCATCCTCTTTGGGGACCCCTGTTATACTCAAGTCAGGTTATTCAATACTGTCAGAAATATTTAAAATTAGAACTATGTACCCAGAGGGAAAGAAATAAATTGAGGATAACAATGTGGTTGGATGGGTGGACCAACATATGATATCATTTAAGTTACAACTCAATTCTTTGAGGAATTAAAATAACTGTCCTTATTTTACAGATCTTTACAAAACTAGAAATGCAGCTCTAGAGGCAATGCAAAATTCACCTACTCCTTTACCAATCCCCAAACTTCTCGTTTATCTCAAACAGCTTATAAACTATTGGCTCTGGGAAACCAAAGTCCTCTTTGGGCAGAACTTGCATTCTTTCTTTGCCCTTAAAGGTATAAACCTATGTCTTTGAAATACTGTAGGCATAGCCCGTAATCACCTGAGACTGAAGGAGAAAGAAGAAAAAAAAAAAAAAAAAAAAAGGAGGTCTTTTTAAAATACAAACTGCTAGGGGCACCTGGCTGGCTCAGTCAGTGGAGCGTACTGCTCTTGATCTCGGGGTTGTGAGTCTGAGCCCCACGTTGGTGATGGAGATTACTTAAAAATAAAAAATCTTAAAAACAAAATAAAATACAAACTGCTAGAAGAGTTCTATAGCAGAGCCTCTTTAAGATTAATTCCAGGGACAAATACAAATCTTAAAAATCTTCTCTGCAAACATTGTTAACTACAGGGTCTTTGCATCTGTCTCTGTGTATGTGCCTATATATGGTACGAGTGAGATATTTTTCTACCTCTGGATGATACTGCTAAAATTAATTTGTAAAAGAGCTCTATCTAATTAGTTTGAAGGCAAGCACTTATAAGGACTGGGCATTCTAGAACTCTTAGAAAGATGGAAACTAACATAATGTTTTTTCAAGTTCATGTGATCTGGAAAAATACTCGGTTGTTGGTTTAATTAAAATAGACATGTCTTTAGAGTTATCAGCATTAAAATTAAAACTTTTATTCTGCCTGGGTTTATTTAAAGTCAAATACGTCGATGTTATCTGTTACAAAATGTTTTTTAAAAATAGCTTGGGAGAATGATTGACTTTGATATCTCATTAAGTTTTTATGGGCAATTCAAGCATAATTGTTAAGAACAAGTAAACTGAATAGATGTAAATAAAATTATAAAAATTTGAGGCACCAAATCTTTTTGGTAACCTAAAGCCTTAAAGTTTTGCCAAGTTAGGTGAATTGATAAACTAAATTCATTTAATACCCAGATCATTTCCAAATAAGATAAAATACTAAAACATTAATTACTGAACACAGGCTTATCTACTTTTGGCTTCTTATTAGAGAGAAAGTAAAAGATATTTGGATGTGTTTGTGCTACACTGGAAAATGAAAGAGGAATATGCCTCTAAAAATTATGAAATGTATTCATAAATTTGCAAATCTACAGAATGCTGTTTTAACAGTTCACAATTGCTTACTACTTGGTTTTCACCAGAAAGTAAGGTTTCTAAGGGTTTAAAAAAATTCTAATACATGTAATTAAAGCCACTAAGGATTGTAGAAAAGGAATCTCCAGAAAAAAATGTATTATGTAATTAGCTGACTGATGCAAAGGCTATCCCGACGTCCTTCCAACATGGCAACAGTCAGCTCCCAGATTAGGAGAATCAAGATGGGCAAATAATGGTGGTAAATTCAATGAACAGTCGTAGTTATGGGAAACCCAAGATGGCCACTTGGTTCTTCCCGGCTCCCTGGCAAACAAACCCCATGTTTCGATTTTTACATTCCTTCACCCACTACAGGGCATTTAAGATGACTCAAATTATGAACAGACATTGGTGGAGAGATTTGTATAAAACTGCAAAAATAGTCTACTAGCAATGTCTGACTGGTCAAGTTCATAATCCTGGAAAAATTACTTTTGTCCCCAGATGCCTCAGACCTTCTCCCCGTGGAACCTTGGCACACCTGCAATTGGACTTCATTCAACTGCCAGTTAGTATGTATTATCACTGTGTTCTTGTTATCGTTAGTGTGTTCTCTGGATGGTCTGAGGCCTTCCACTGCCACAAAGCTGATCCCTCCTAGTGGCAAAGAAACCATTAGAGAATGTGTTTCCCACTGGGAACCTTCCACAATTTCCAATCACTGAGGAAACCACCTCACTGAACAAATCATACAAGCCTTAATGGAAACCTTGCAAACTTCTCGGGATTATCACGGTCCTTATCACTTCAATCATCAGACAAGGTTGAGAGAATAAATAGGATACTCCAACTTGAAACTTCTAAACGTGCTGTGACTATTGGACTTCCCTGGGCTAAGGTAATGCCTTTGGTCTTGCTGACGGTTTGCAGCCCCCCCTTTGAGAAACAAACTCACTCTACATGAGACAGTCACCAGCAGACCAATGTCTACTAGTTATACAACCTTCTGCTTGTCCTTTGTCATCTCATGCTACTATGACCAGCTACTCTAAGTCTCTAAGGTCTTATGCTCAAGCCTGTCATCAACAGGTTGAAGAAGCCTTTCTAGATTCCAATTCAGAGGTTCCTGTTGGTCATAATCTAGAGCCCGATGACTGGGCATACTGGAAACGTTACCAGAGGAAGCCAGTGTTCGAAGCCCATTGGAAGGACCTTAGCAAGTGCTCCTAACCACTGACACTGCTGCGAAACTAGAAGATGCTGATGACCTTTGAACCAAATTGATGAGGAAGGGAAGGAGCTGACAGCAAGGTTGATTGCTTCTGTCCAAGAGGACAGGTAAAGACTTCACACTAACTGAACATGAAACCCTTTCTCCTTCTTTTCCTTTCCTTTATTCTGGCATTAGCCTGGAAAGAGAAGACCCTCCTCTGCATCTCCCAGGCCACTGCCAAAAGGGGGTAACCTCTGGAATTTAGAACAATCTTTTATTTCAGGCTAGAAGAAAACCCTAACTTTTCATAAGGAAAACAAGACATCTCACTGGTCGACTCCCCTGATTTTATATTGTTGAATTAGAAAGCACCTACCAGGAGGCTTTCATGATTCAGGATTCACCCCTTTTGGTACATCTCTATCTCTTCGTTTAGGAATAAATGTAAATGAGGCATGATCAGGAACTTCTCCTTAATTCTTGAAATTGTTGCAGAAACCACTGCTAAAGCAAAAGCAGTCCAACAAAGATTCTTAAACTCTCTGGCAAAAATTGTTCTTGATAAGAGGAGAGCCCTTTAAGTATCTTTTAGCTGAGCAAGGAGGTATCCGTACTGTGGTTACCACCACCTGCTGTACCTGGATCAACCCATCTGGGGAAGCTGAAACTCAGTTACATAAAATCATGGAGCAAGCCACTTAGCGTAAAAGGGTGACTCCTTCAACAGGGTCTTTCTTTGGTTTGGGTCTTGGGGACCATGGCTCCGAAGTGTACTCCAAACACTGGGAATCATCCTGTTTATAGTAATCTTAATCATCTCCCTGGGGCACTTTATTCTCTCAAAAGCTTTAAATACATCTTTGTAGCCACTAACCACCAAGCAAATGATCTCCCTAAGACTGGAATGTCAAGAAAGGAACAAGGAAAACGACCAACTTAAAGAATGTGAACCCAAAGCTATGACCTATGAAGATCCCAGAGGTTAAGTAAAAACATCATGACCTCTGAATACCAAACAAAGAAAGAACAAAAACTATGAGAACTTCAGAGCAGTAGCTGAGAGTTGTGCTAATGCCTTAAATTTTGATCACATCTCTCAGCTAAGCTGAGACTCTGATCAAAAGGAAGGAATTGTAAAAAGAAAACCACAGGTCCAAAATGGCACCATTTAGGCCAGGTCACTAAACCAGGACTCAAAATCTAACCTAACTGCAGTTCAACCTCCCGCAGAAATGTAGTCTTAACTGGTCAGTCAGGAATTTTCTGATCAGCATCAGTGAGGAATCTGTCACATGGGCCCTCTCCATCCCCCCACCTAATAAGACCCCTGCCCTGCCCCCTAAAGGAAGGTTACCCTGCCTGAAACAATCATTTTTCTTTTGTTAATAACTTCTTTCCCACCCTCCTTCCTAGAACTTTTGTACTACTCTTTGGAGCTCTCCTCTACTTGATAGATGGGATGCTGCCCAATGTGTGAATCATGCTTAATAAAGTCACTTGGATCTTTAAAATGCATGGGTTGAATTTTTGTTATTTAACAAAGTAAATGATAGGAAGACAGTCACTTTTAAAATGCCATCTATTTTGTGTAAGGTATCGGGCCAGCCTGAGTCTGTGGAGGACTAGCATGATGGACTAAAGGTAGCCACAAATTCTTTGTCATTACCCCTGTCCTATAACAAAAAATACATTTTACCTTTGTCCACATTTCCAGTTCCTGCCACAGAGCTTCCAAAACCCTTGAAATAGGAGTGCCTTTTGTTATTCATAATGAACCCCTTTGGACTATACCTGGGTTTATGCTATCATGGTCACTCAAGGTGGGCCGTTAGATAGTTTCAAAAGAGGGGCTGGCCACACATGCGATTATAGGGTTAGAACTTTCAACCTCATCCTCCTACTGCTGGGGAGGGGAGAGGGAATGGAGATTGAGTTCAACCATTTAATCAATCATTCCTAGTGAACAAAACCTCCATAAACACTCTTGAATAATGAGGTTTGGGGAGCTTCCTGATTAGTGAACATATTGATGTTCCAGGAAGGGGGTACACCCCGGCTCCAAGGGGACAGAGGCTCCTGCACTCAGGATCCTTCTGGCCCTCCCCATACCCTTCTTCATCTGGTTGTTCATTTGTATCCCTTTTTTTTTTTTTTTTTAAAGATTTTATTTATTTATTTGAGAGAGAGAATGAGATAGAGACAGAGAGAGCATGAGAGGGGGGAGCGTCAGAGGGAGAAGCAGACTTCCTGCTGAGCAGGGAGCCCGATGTGGGACTCGATCCCGGGACTCCAGGATCATGACCTGAGCTGAAGGCAGTCGCTTAACCAACTGAGCCACCCAGGCGCCCCTCATTTGTATCCTTTATAATAAACTGTAATCCTAAATATAGCATTTTCTCGAGTTCTTTGAGTCATTCTAGTGAATTACTAAACCTGAGGTGGGGTTGGGGGAACCCCCTAAATCTGCAGTTGACTGAGCAGAAATGTGGATAACTTGGGAATACCCTCCCTTGTGGCTGGTGTCTGAAGTGGGGGGCACTTTTGTGGGACTGAACCCTTAACCTATGGGGTCTGTGCTAACTCTGGGTAGTTAGTGTCAGAATTGAGTGGAACTGGGTATTTACCCCAAAGATACAAATGTAGGGATCCGAAGGGGTACGTGCACCCTGATGTTTATAGCAGCAATGTCCACAATAGCCAAACTGTGGAAAGAGCCAAGATGTCCATCGACAGTTGAATGGATAAAGAAGATGTGATATATATATACACACACACACACACACACACACACGCACACACACACACACAATGGAATATTATGCAGCCATCAAAAGGAATGAGATCTTGCCATTTGCAATGATGTGGATGGAACTGGAGGGTGTGATGCTGAGCGAAATAAGTCAATCAGAGAAAGACATGTATCATATGACCTCACTGATATGAGGAATTCTTAATCTCAGGAAACAAACTGAGGGTTGCTGGAGCTGGGGGTGGGGTGGGAGGGATGGGGTGGCTGGGTGATAGACACTGGGGAGGGTATGTGCTATGGTGAGCGCTGTGAATTGTGCAAGACTGTTGAATCACCCATCTGTACCTCTGAAACAAATAATGCAATATATGTTAAGAAAAAAAAAAAAGAAGAAGATAGCAGGAGGGGAAGAATGAAGGGGGGGAATCGGAGGGGGAGACGAACCATAAGAGACGATGGACTCTGAGAAACAAACTGAGGGTTCTAGAGGGGAGGGGGGTGGAGGATGGGTTAGCATGGTGATGGGTATTAAAGAGGGCACGTTCTACAGGGAGCACTGGGTGTTATGCACAAACAAGGAATCATGGAACACTACATCAAAAACTAATGATGTAATGTATGGTGATTAACATAACAATAAAAAATTTTAAAAAAAAAGAATTGAGTGGAATTGTCAAACACCCAGTTGGTGCAGAGAATTGTTGGAAAACCACAGTGGAGCCCCATCAAAAGGGGGGATTTATTACCCCTCCCTTTAAATCTGAGCTGCTCCCATGACTGCTTAACTAAAAGAAGGTAGAGGAAGTAGCTTATTGACAGTTGCAGGCCTGAGCCTTTGAAAAACCTGAGAGCTTCCACCTTGTACTTTCTGAGAGCCCTGAGCCATCAAATAAGAAGTTCAGCTACTTTGCTGGAAAGGCCATATAAAGAGGAAAGGCCCTGAGACCACCTGGAAAGAGAGGCGGCCTGAGATCCCCTTAGCCAAGTGGAGCTTCCAGAAACTCCATCCCAGCTGCTATCCAACTGCAAGAGGTGTGTCAAGGACAATCAGAAGAACTGTCCAGAAGCATCCAGTGAACCTCCAGAAATGCTGTCCTAAGCCACTACGTTTGGATTAGTTTGTTATGTAGCCATAGATACCAGATACAAACACCACCACCAGGATAAGGTGGGTGCCTGAGAAAGGCATTTTGAATCACAACATCAGGAATCATTGTAGTTTTTTCATCCATATGTTTATTTATGCATTAAACAAACATTTATTGAACGCATCCATTGGGTGAGACTCGAACTAGGTACTGGGAGCACATATGAAAGAGGATCCTTGCCTTCAGGGAGTGTCCAGCATAATCATCTCATTCCCTTTTGTCTTTCTTTAACAAAGCTGTCAACTTTTATCCTCTGGAACTATTTCTCTCTTTAGAGTCCCCATTTTCTAGGGGAATCTAGGGTTAGAGTCAACTCATTTCCTTATCTCCATGAAGTTTTCCCAGACCAACCCGGTCTCTATATTTCAGTTTCTTAATTATAAAATAAGGCACCAAAGAAGGCTAACAGTATTTCCAAAAGATTGTTATGAGATCAAAGCAGAACATTTTTTTAAAACCTTAAGCCTTTTAGGAAAAATTTACTAAGCAGATGACATTTTATTGTCAGTGCTAACATGTTTTGCCTAGAGAAATTCTGTGAATTCGATTAAAAGCAACATCAACAAATGACCATAGCTAGAAGCACCTGCTGGGCAGATAAGATGTCAGTTACTTTGTTTCCCCACTTTGCCAGGGCTAACATGGAGCATGAACAGATGCATGCATATACTTTGTGGGATCCAAGGGGAAGCAGGCTCTTTCTACTTCCTACCCACATAACCGTGTATTTCTGAGTGTCCCTCAACTGATAGCCTACCATCCATCAATAAGCTGGACACTTTGCAGACTATGCCTGTGCTGGCCCTTCTGTTCATAATGGAATGCTTATTTAATTAAGCCTCTTCATCAGACACTTCCAAGTGCATAAGGGTATTTAATGTGTTTTAAACATCCAACAATTGGGGTTGGCAGCAAAAAAATAAACACAATCATGTGCTATCACAGTGCCAGAAACACAATGAGATATGTGAGCAACACTTAATAAAAGCAAATTGTTTATAGCATATGTTGAGAAATCCTTTAGGTTGAAAACATGGGCACAACACAACTATTCGTAAATCCTATTGATGGACATTGGCCAATAATAAACTTAAGTTTGACTGAATCAAAAATAAACTACATTAATGAAATCAAGCTACTCTGAACTAGACTGTCATAGTTCATAACATTTGTTTTAGTCCTACATGATTCTAAGCCTTTAATCTTACTCTCCTCAGTCCAATAAATACTCTGTAATAAGACAGTCATAAACATCTCTATAACTATGTCTTTAAAAAGTTGTCCTTGCTTTTTTATAATAGGCAAAAGCTGGAAACAGCCCAGATGTCCTTCAGTGGATGAACAGTCCATCCACACCATGGAATACTGCTCGGCAATAAATAAGGAATGAATTACCAATCCATACAACTTGGATGAATCGTGAGGCAATTGTGCTCAGGGAAAAAAGACCATCTTACAAGGTTATATACTGTATGATTTCATTCTTGAAATGACAACTTCTAGAAACAGAAAACAGATTAGTAGTTTCCAGAGGTCAGGAGAAAGGAGTGTAGCTATGTGATATAATGATTTATAAGAAATATATATTTAGTCATTCAGATGAATAAAATATATTTCTCAGATATACGTGGTCTTTGCCCACAGTTCCTGAAAATGCTTCAGAGCCCTAAAGGTGGAATGGATGTCCTGTTATTTATGAGGTGACTTTTGGACCCCACCCAAGGGCAGGGGCTGCTTGCCAGGAATGCCAACAAGGAATGTGATTAAAGGGCTGAACTTTCAGTCCCACCCACCCCCCCAACCTCCAGGGAGGGGAAACGGGCTACAGGTTGAATCAACCAATGATCAGTGATAGTCAATCAAGACTATGTAATGGAGCCTCCATAAAAACCCAAGAGGAAAACTTTTCGGCCTTTTTCAGGGAGATTCCACACTTGGGGAACCAGAATACTTCCCAGTGCCGCAGAGCCTAGCTTCAAGCTCCATGAGGACAGAGCTCCTTTGTTCGGGACTTCACCCTATGTATCTCTTCATCTGGCCATTCACTCATATCCTTTATTGTATCCTTTAATAAACTGATGAAGATAAGTGTTTCCCTGAGTTCTGTGAGCCACTCTAGCAAATTAATCAAAACTGAGGACGTCACTGGAACCTCCAGTGTGTGGCTGGTTGGCTGGTCAGAAGCACGAGTAACAGCCTGGGGCTTGCAACTGGCTTCTGATGTGGAGGGTGGGGAACAGTCTTGTAGAATTAAACTCTTAACCTGTGGAATCTGATGCCAGAATTGAGTTTTAGGACACGGAGCTGGTGTCACAGAGAATTGCCTGGTGTGGGGAAAACTTCCACATTTGGTGACCAGAAGTGTCAGAAGTGAAGTGTTCTGTGTGAGTAGTAACGAAGACTCACAGGGAACAAACAGATAGTAGGGAAGAACTAAAGTCTTTCCTATTTAGGCTACAAAAGAGCAGCTCACAGGAGCCTTGTGTTAATGGAACTGTTCTGTATCTTGACTGAATCAATGTCAATAACCTAGTTGTGATATTGTGCTATAGTTTTGTAAGATGTTACCGGGGGGTGAGGAAAAAGAACAGGGAATAGGGAAATGCAGAATTTTTTTGTATTATTTCTTACAATTGCATGCGAATCTACAATGACCTCAAAATTCAGAAGTTGTTCTAAAGTTCTGGCTAATTATGTCCTGTGCTAGAACTCTGCTAAAACTTTCAGGTGGACACTATTTTCTCATTACCTTACATTTTTAAACCATTAATGTGTTCTACTAGAAAAAACTGTTGTTTCCTTAAGTAATGAAACCCAGCCTAAAAATTATGACTTGTTGGGGCACCTGCGTGGCTCAGTCGGTTAAGCATCTGCCTTTGGCTCAGGTCATGATCCTGAGATCAAGCCCTGCCTGGGCTCCCTGCTCAGTGGGGAGCCTGCTTCTCCCTCTCCATCTGCCCCTCCCCGCTGCTTGTGCTCTCTCTTGCTCACTCACTCTCTCAAATAAATAAATAAAACCTTTAAAAAAATTATGACTTGTTTTTAAATCACAGTTTAAGAAAAAATTTAACAATTAAATATTAAAATGTACTCAGACTATACTTAGATGTTATAAATCTCATAATTTTAAAAATTAAAGATGAAGTGTTAGGGTAATAAAATGTTCCTTTACATGCTGATTTCAAAGTAAAGGTAACAGTTCCAACCTTTTTTTAGTAATACTGTTATTTTCACCCACCATTCTAAAGGTGGCTTAATAGGTTGGTGACTTTATATCCAAATATTTTTTTTCTGTTTTTATCACTTTCCCTATCACTTTAATCTTTAATCACATTCTCAAGACCCTCACCTAGGCAGGCCCCAGAGTTCATGCATGGCCTTAAATAGGAAAATGCAAAAGCACAGGACATTCTGATAAGACAATTTTAACACTGTTCTTTTGACTTGGGAACTTTTTAATAAAACCTAAAAAAAAAAAAATCAAGCATCAGCTTTTTCTCTCCTGAGTAATGCATAATCCACATATGCATCCCCACCTCATGACTTCCCTCTACCCATTGGGGGGTGGGCTGAAGCTGAGAGACAGGATGAGAAAAAATGGGGTATGAGTCAGGGGCGGGGGGCTTAAATGGAGTAATATGGGGAATCACCATGTGCATTACTTAGTTATTCAAAGGACAAGCAAGTAGAAACTGCGTTTTCCTTACAGATTCAGCCCCATGGATCCAGCCAAGTCAAACATCCTCCTAATCAAAACAGCCTCACGGAATTGGCTACAGGGGATCAGCCACTTTCAACGCCCTGATAAAAAGATTGCCACATGCAAAACAGAGAATTCAGGTGTTTCTGTTTTCTCAGGAAGACTCTCCTAAATAACCCACCCCCCCAAAAGGCCTGAAGGAATTCAAAGGTATCAGCTGACCAAATACCCAATGAGACAAAAACGCTCCCGATGCCCAAGGACCGACCAGCAGGACACACGGCCGTCCTCATGCCTCCTTTGTGGAAAACGAGCAGCACCCCTTCATCAAAGACACTATGTGAGCAGGGGCACCCCAAGAAGGCATGAGACGGCCATGACTAGACACAGCACCTCTGGGTGCAAGCCTTCCGAGCGCTGGAGACAGGAACACTCTGGTGCGGCTACCACCCACACAACCCCCCAGGGGCCTTCTCCCTCACCTGACAGGCTGCCAGGAGGGGACCCCTTCACCGCACGGTGGTCCCTGCGAGGAGGTCAGCCAGCTCCACCAGGCAGCCCTTCTGTGGCACCCCGGCCACGAATCTCTGCTAAGTGCAGACGAATGAACACGTTAGGAAAATGAGGCCTTCCTCCCTGAAAGGGCAACTGAAAGAAAGATTCCCACCCTACACTTCCCAGGAAAGTCTCGAAGAAGTAGCTGGATCGTATTTGTTCACTGTACTTTACTGGGCGAAAGATTACCTCGAAAGGAGGGGGGGAGGGGACCTGAGGAGCTGAGCTGGGAAAGGGAAGGACACAGGTTCGGCACATTTCCTCGCCGTTCGGCAAACCCCAACCTCATTCATAATACTGGTGAGTTAGCATTTTTACAGCACAACAGGGGAGACCTAAGGTGCACAATTATTGCCCTGCCAGGTTACTGCGGGCTGGAAGAGCTCCGTTCAGCACCTGATGGGCGATACCATCCCCTTTGGAGCCAGGCAACACTGGCCTTCCCCGGGGGTTATGAATGATTCGGCATCAGGCCACCAGCAAGGATTGTCCTCTCCGGCTATCTGGAAGGAAAAGCTGGAACACTTTCTAACTCTGTTACAAGCTTTTGGAAGTCTGGCGGAAGTTGACATATTTTGTACTTGTTGACTAGGAAAAGAGAACCTTTGAAAATGATTATCATTAAAAGTCTTTGCAAAATGTCAACTGGTGTCTCTCTGTTATACAAAACAGTCTCAGTCTCATCCCCAGGGCTGTCACCTTCCCTTTTCACATCATTTTGTCTGACTTTTCGCCTTTACATTAATTAGTACTGGATAAAAGCATGGGGGTGGGGGAAGGGCTGGGGATAAAAAGCTTCAGTCTGAATTCAGTCAACTTCCAACATCTGTGTCACTGAACTGTTCCAGACGCTTTTATGTAAACTGAACAAAAAAAGAGCTCTTTCTATAGTGAAAGTTATTAAGGAAAGATAAACAATTTATAATTCCAAAAATTATACAAAAGAAAAATCTTTGGATTTCTGTAGCTATAATAATGCCCAGTTACTGCAAATGCTTTTCTATTTCTATTCTGAAGAATCCAGATTTGTTTTTTCACCAGCAATGAATTGCTTAAAACCTAGGGTAAACTGTTTATAGATTAAATTCTATTCAAATGCCTAGGACAACACTTGCTATTTGGAGGCATTCTATGGTGATTTTTCTTGTACACGGAAGAATCCTATCACAGAGCTCTTAATTTAAATATAGATTTTCGTCTAATAAGTCTTTACCTACAATCACAGGCTCATTCTTTGCTGTGCTTTTTCTGTGTGCCATGTTCATTATGAAGAAGAAACTCTGATTAAGCCTACCCTTGCCTGTCGTGGTTTGCTGCGAACCTTACAAATCAGGTTGAATTGATGAGATCCCTGGGAGTTTATAAGATGAAAAATGCAGCTGCAGACACAGAGACATTTTTATAACTCATATTGAGAGCTTACATGGAATAAACAACGTAATAAAGCAAAGGAGACTGTATCAGCAGAGACATTAAATGTTTGTTTTATTATGAGACAGTAGTAGGTGAAAGAACCCAGTTCCGCGCTCACGCTATAGGATACCACAAAGCATGTGTCACTTAGCTTCCATGTCCGATCTTAATTAGTGCTTCTTCAGCCAGCAGTTTAAGGGAAGTTTTAAGTGCGGCTATATACTGTGACTCTGTAGATTGTTACTTATTGATATTTTGGGGTCATTTCAGTCATTACCCAGAGTAGTCAAGCTCTGGCCAGTTGAAGATAGTCTGTTCTTGAGTAGACAAGGGACAGGGGGCATCTGTTAGAGAGTCAAGAAGAGGGCATTTCTGTATTTTTCATCTGAAACATTTTCTGCATATTTTTCAAAGTTTCGAGGACTATTTATTTCTTGGTAAAGATATACCATCCTTGCTTTACAAAGGATTTTGTGTGAAAGGTTTTGGGCAAGTCAGATTTTTGAAAATCACATTGCTAAAAATTCAAAATTGGGTTTGTTATTTTAAGGAACCCTCTTATTAATTTTCCAGCATTATGAATACTTTTTCATCACAGGAACAAAAGGTGGCTCCTAATTTGCCTGATTCTAAGTTTGATTTTGGCCACAGGTTTCCAAAGTACTGGTCATAACTTGCATTATGATCATGTCATGTAGGACTATGCTCTGTGTTTAGTCCACTCAAAACCTGTGGAAACTGAGGCAGAGACTATCTGAGAAACTGAGTCTTCTTAGAGAAATAAGAGCTTCCCAATACACACCCAGAGTTTAAAACTATATTCACAATTTCTACCAATTACATCAAATCTTGCCTCTTCTATGTTAGAACAGCTCTTTCTTAATTCCTACATGTTAAGCTGTTGAATACTACAGATTTAAACTAAGAAAAATGGGTGTGTTATAATAAAAAAGAACCCTAGCCCTATGATCATAAATTTTGAGATTTAGAATGAAGTCTTGTTTATTGTTTTAAAGATGAGAGATTTATAAGTGGCTTGCCCTCAGTCACATTGTTAATTAGTAACCTAACTAGAAAATGTTTGGTCTTTCATTCCATTTCATTTTTTTTTTCTACATGTCAATTTCTACCATAAACAAAAGAAAGATTCTTATGAAATATACAAGTTGAACAGAAGGATAAACTAGAACCCACAGTACCGGCCTGATTCAACTTCAGGTCAGAGAAGATGAAACTATGGTTCATAACAAACACAGTGATGTCTCTGTACTGATTGAAGAGCCTCAGCCCTGGACCAAGTTTCCTAGAGAATTGGTAACAAGAGCATATCAATTTCACCAGGTAAAGGTAGGAACACTTAATGAAATCCAAGAAAGCTAGAAAGTAAGCATCCTGGATTTGAATGTGGCTCAACATTCTTGCCATGTGGCCTTGGACAAGTAAATTTAATCTGAGCTCATTTCCCAGCCCCACAGACCTCTTTTAAGCAGAGCAGGCAGATCTCCACAATTTGTGCCAAGGGCCCCTGTTGTTTTGGCTACAGACTAAGGGATGAGACATCCAAAGCTAAGGTAAGGCAACACTGGCTTAAAAGATGGACTGGTTCGCACTCTGCCAAAGGTTATTCCAATTTGGCTAGTGACTACCTGACTCACTCAAACACCTCCACCACCTACTCAAGCAGCTCGACTTTAATGCCTAGAGAATCAAGAGGCTAACAGAAGCCGAGAGACCCATCATAATATTGGAAAGTATTGGTCCCAGCTCTGAGCAAGCAATGATTTCATGATGTTGTTGACCACTTATCTTCCGTACAATAAAGTATATTCTAGATTAGGGTTTCTCGATCTTGGCACTACTGATATTTTGGGCTGGGTAATTTTTTATTGTGGAGAGTTACCCTGTGTATTACAGGATGATTAGCAGCATCCTTGGCTTTTACCCACTAAATGTCAGTAACACCCTGCCCCCAGGTTTTGACACTGAAAAACAGGTCCAGACGTTGCAAAATGTCCCCTGGGGTATTGGGGGGCAAAAATAGCTCCCAGTTAAGATCCATCTTTCCAGATTAAGGCACTGTTGTGGGTACTGAGAACACAAAGACAAAGATACAGTCCGAGTCCTTGAAAAGGTCCAGTAGCGTGAGAAAGCCCGACATGAATACATGTGACACTATGGATGGGCAATGTCCCCAGCACACTCCAGGCAGAGAGACCATGAGCAAAGCCTCAGAAGGATAAAAGAGCTCGATTCTCCTAAAGATCAGTCAGTGACTCAAGGGGGCTGCCCTGCTGCCCAGTGCGTCCATGAGCAAGAAGAGAGTAATAAACTCCCACTACCTCCCACCTTCTCCTGGAATGATATTCTTAAGGGAGCAGTGTGTGGCACTCCTCTGGCGACCACTGTGGAGTTGAACTGTACATCTGTGTAGGTGAGCCTCTAGGCTATTCAACAGTAGGTGTGCCTTGAGAGCTGACCTTCTACCAGGGTAGACAGGCTTATAATGGAAGCCACCGGAGCCTTCTCCTCTGCCCAACTTCCATCTAGCATTAAAGTGGCTAAGTGAGACAAGCCCCCCATGGCTATGGATTGGAGCACCGTTTATCAATCGTTTGGCAATACAAACAGAGGAAGCATGGTATGTGAAATGTGTTTGCCAGGTCTGGTCTCACTGTAGGAAAATTTAAAAAGCTGAGTCAGAAGCTCTACAGTGCTGTCAGGTTAATGCTTCTCAGCAACAGTGAAGTTTTTGAGCTAGTAGGGGGGGTTGGGGGTGGTGGTGAGTCAGCACTGATGCTGTGTTGGTCAAGAGCACACATGGGTCTGAGGGAGGGGGATATGGTGAAAAGTAGTGGACCAGGGATTCAGGAAACCCAAGCTCCAGACCCTGGTCTCCCTCACAACTGGCGACGGGGACTGGGCAACTTGCCCTCTAAGGACTTTGGTAACTCAGCTTCTGTTAGCTAAGCTATAATACATGCAGCAAAATGCATACTTCTTTGGGGTTTTGTTTGATGAGTTTTGACAATTGAATACACAAATGTAACCATCACACAAAACAAGCTGCAGAACATTTCCAAACCCCAGAAAGTTCCCTTGTGCCCCTTTTGAATCCATCCTCTTCCCTGCCACCCAGGCAACCACTTTCTAATTTCTTTCCCCATAGGGTACTTTTACAACATCTTGGATGTCACATAAATGGAATTAGAGGATGTGTATTCTTTGACGTCACAGTTCTTTCACTTAATGCTTCTGAGATTCATCTGTGCTGTTATGTGTATCCAGAGGGCGCTCCTTTTACCGTTGCGTAGTATTCCCCATTGTGTGAGTACACCACCGTTTGCCTATCTATTATTCTCCTGTTGATTGACATTTGGGTTGGGTCCAGTTTTTAGCTATTATAAATAAGGCTGCTAGTAACATTGTCATACACGTCTTTTCGTAAACATGTTTTAATTTCTTTTGATTAACTTCGTCTTTAAAACAGCAGGTTTTCTCTGCAGGTACCTTGGGGATTGCTACAAGGGTAAAGGGAAGAGAATGGAGCAAATGCAAGACTCTTCCCATCATTTTTCCACCAGAACCGCTCTTCCATCATAGATGATAAGGCATTTGTCAAGATGTCATGTGAAGGGAGGGTTTCACACAATATCTGAAAGCCACCTCAATAGGTACTTGCTAATGTCCCTTCTAGCTCTAAGAGTCTATGATTCTTTAATGGTTTCAAGGAAAATATTTCACAGTTCATACTTAAATTATGTCCTCTAAATTTTCCACGACAATCTCCTATTCAAATTCCTGCAACAGATCTTGCATTGCATGGAAAATACAATCCAAATTCATCAGTGAGGGCTTTATAAACATTCTCCCAGTCAGTTTGGATATTTTTCAAGGATTATCTCCAATGCTTCACTCTCCTCACTGGTCTAGTCACAGGACTCTGTTGTCCTCACAAAACAGAGTTTGTCCTCACAAAATAATAACCAGCTCTGTACCTTTACCCTAGCTATTTCTGGTACCAGAATATTCTTGTTGACCTCACTTGCCAAGGTCCCATCCTTTGCTTTTAAACCAGATTGAAATCTACACCCTTCTACAAACCTGGGATATTTTTCTGAGTCTGTGAGAACACATATCCGTGCATACAGTATCATAGCGACGTGTGCATGTACCTAGATGTTCACTTCTAAATCGCAAGAGCCAGAGACCGTCTCCTTCCCTCCCTCTCTCTTTTGATTCATGTATAACACCAAGAATAGTCCTTTTTCATACAAGGCTAAAATCAATACTGGCTGAATGTGATTTGTGAGTATGTATGACTGTTATTTTCCTAAATCTTTAAGCCAAGTGAAAATGCAGGCTCTTCACAGAAAGAGCAAAACCTAAAGGAACCTTCACTTGCAAGCTTACCTTGCTCAATGACCTTTCAAATGCATGGTCAATTTTGTAAATCTTACCTCCCACAAAACTACCACTGGCACAAATGGCCCATAGAAAACTACTGCTGATTTTCTTTCAGGACAACTGGGGTGTGATTTCCTGTCAAAGCCCAGTAATATCTTAAAAAAAAAAAAAAAAAAAAAAAAGCTTCCCAAGTGCTTACAGTGCTCATTTTTGCCCCATGGTCTAAGGCAACTGCTATCTGGCACTGTGTTAAAAAGCTCAGTCTGACTCCTATTTACTGATTCTTCACCTCAAGCGTTTCCTTCCTTAGCTTCAGATGCTGTTCCTTCCCTTCCTTTTTACATCTACTCAGGAAAACTGAAAGAAAGCCATTTGTATTCCTTAAACTACCCCTCAAAATCAATCTCATTACTCTTTAGAATTAGTTTGCATCGACCATAAATCCTCCAACTTTTATGTGTCCTGGAAACCTTACAACATAACAGAAAAATAGATAATATCCATCAAGAAAACATGCATAGAAGCAAGAGAATGGATTAATGTCTTTTGGAAGATTCCACTGAAACCTATGCCAAATAATAAAATTTGGAAAAGGACTAAGCTGTAGAGAAGCATTCTGGAGGATCGATTTTTTCCCCCAAGTAACTCTTTAAGCACCAAAACCACTCCATTTTACCCCCTATCATTTCAAGTTAAAGAGTAACTAAAAAGTATAACAATTTCCTGCATTGCTAAGTAGGCTGTGTTAAAAGAAGTTAATTTTATCTTGAGGTCTCATGATCTTCATTAGGCAATCCATTGATATGCTGGCTGGTCACACAAAGAATGCCTGAGGAGGACTTGGGTATGGCAGTGTCTGGAGCTATTAACCCTGTGCTGACCATAGGAAGATATTTGTGAATCCTGGCTCTGCTGCCCTGATCGCTGGCTGTCAGATGCCACCTCTCACCACTGCCTATAGCCGGGCTCTTCTTCTTCTTCTTTTTTTTTTTAATTTTTTTATTGTTATGTTAATCCCCATACATTACATCATTAGTTTTAGATATAGTGTTCCATGATTCATTGTTTGTGCATAACACCCAGTGCTCCATGCAGAACGTGCCCTCCTCAATACCCATCACCAGGCTAACCCATCCTCCCACCCCCCTCCCCTCTAGAACCCTCAGTTTGTTTTTCAGAGTCCATCGTCTCTCATGGTTCTTCTCCCCCTCCGATTTCCCCCCCTTCATTCTTCCCCTCCTGCTACATTCTTCTTCTTTTTTTCTTTCTTAACATATATTGCATTATTTGTTTCAGAGGTACAGATGGGTGATTCAACAGTCTTGCACAATTCACAGTGCTTACCAGAACACATACCCTCCCCAGTGTCCATCACCCAGTCACCCCATCCCTCCCACCCCACCCCCCACTCCAGCAACCCTCAGTTTGTTCCCTGAGATTAAGAATTCCTCATATCAGTGAGGTCATATGATACATGTCTTTCTCTGTTTGACTTATTTCGCTCAGCATAATACCCTCCAGTTCCATCCACGTCGTTGCAAATTAGCCGGGCTCTTCTTGATCTCTACTTTACAACCAGGTGTATTCAAATGGTGTCCAAAATGAAAGTAAATCATTTTTCCAGGAAAAACAGAATGTCTCTTCGATGAGTAAGGAGCATGAATATTCATGCTTGTGTAATTCAAATATAAATGGGAGCATAAAACCAGTAAAGAGTAAAACCTCATGAGGGTACGGGGTGTGTGTGGGAGCGGAAGGGAGTAGAGGGAGAGAAATGACCCAGAGAGTAAAGGTGTTCTGATAAAAATGAAAATAATATTATGGGCAGTCATCAGGCAGGAGACTTGCATATTTCACCCAAACTTTAAATCTACGGAGGTCCGTCCACTACAGCCTTAGTCAGAAGCTAATGTTCACCAAAGGCTGCAGAAGGCATGTTTTTATTATTTTTTAAAAAAATTTTTATTATATTAGTCACCATACAGTACTTCATTAGTGTTTGATGTAGGCTGTTTTTTCTTTGTTGTTGTTGTTGTTTTTAAAGATTTTATTTATTTATCTGACAGAGAGAGACACAGCGAGAGAGGGAACACAAGTAGGGGGAGTGGGGGAGGGAGAAGCTGGCTTCCCACCGAGCAGGGAGCCGGATGCAGGGCTCGATCCCAGGACCCTGGGATCATGACTTGAGCCGAAGGCAGACGCTTAACGACTGAGCCACTCAGGTACCCCATGATGTAGGCTGTTTTTAAAAGGGGGGTGAGGATGGGGCCTGGCACTTGTAGCAAGGACCAGAAACAGAAGTAACCAGCATTTAAGAAATGCTCATGATCAAAGTGGCCATATTTTCAAGTCTAATTTCCATCACTGGCAGGCACAGAGACTCAAAACTCTCTATCATTAGCTGACCAGTCTGTTAGATGGAAACAGCCAGCTGTGGGGGTTATCATGGGTCCCTACAGGTCACTGGGCAGAGAAAGCAGGGTGCCCAGCACTGCAGGACAACAAGGCATCTGTCCACCTACCATACAGCAGTCAGCATGGTCCTTCTACGGAATAATTCTTTTCACTGCCCTGATCAAAGCTCTCCCACGACTTCCCAGAGTAACCAGGGTTAAATGCAGACTCTGCATCATGACCCTTGTAGCAGAGCCCCCCAGGTCAAGGCCCCATGTGCTCCAAGTCCCGTGGCATTTCTGCTCTCCAGCATCCCAGGCTTGCCCTCACCCAGGGCCTGGGTGCTGGCTCTTCCTCCTGCTACAAGTATTTTGACCCCAGATCTCTGAAGAGTTACCTGCATCTCAAATGCCAATCCTCCATAAGGCCTTTCTTAACTACCCTGAACATGGCCATGTAATAGTCTTAGTGGTACCTATTAGCTTCTGAAAGGATCCCAGTGGGACTTATTATCTGTCTTTTGCTCTAAAACAGTAGTTCTCAACTGGGGCTATTTTGCCCTCTAGGGGACATTTGGCAATGTCTAAAGAGGTTTTTGGTTGTCTCTACTGGGAGAGGAGGGAGGAAGGCCTCCTGGCATCTAGTGGGTAGAGGCCAGCAATACTGTCAGATGTTCTACAACGCACAGAACCATCCCACAGCCAAGAAGGGTCCAGCCAGGATGTCAACAGTGCCTTGGCTGAGTGACCTGGAATGGAATGGAAGCTCCTCGGGGCCGCTACCAGTCCCTAAACTGCTGTATCCCTGTGGCTTCAGCACGACCTGAAACACACAGTAGGTGCGCAATCAACATCGTAAGCCCACTGAGCTACTCTCGCTCCCGGGATTCGCTGACGAGGACTGTGTGTGTCACTGCTAGGCCACATTATATCGAGAGCCGTATGCTGTCTGTAGCACATATGTATGTATAATATTCATATCCATTTATGTCTACATATCTCCACAGCAGGTATAAGCACAGTGTGCTACGCTCTGTTACTGGTGATTCTCATATAATCCTTTTGATGTCATTACAAATTTGAGAGTGAAAAGATTCCTATCAGGCAAACAGCTCCTTAACAGGAAGTCCACAACTGATGTTTGCATCTGAGCACCTAGCGCCGGAATGAGGCAAACTAGGTAAATAGTGGCCCTTATAAAATGGTGAGCCACCAAGGATGATTCCAGTCTGTGTGGGCCATGTGTGAAAAATGGGCTTAGTGCGATCAAGGGTGGTGGGTCTCCACGGTGCTGCCGCAGCTAAGCGGGAACCTTTTCCCGCACTTGCCTCCCCTGCGATGCTCTGGGTTAGCGGGGATGCCACGAGACAGGAAGAAGGAAGCGGAGCAGCCCCTGTTGTCCTTCTGTGCTGGACAGGTCCGTGCAGGGCGCCAGCACTTGTGTGTCGTCGTTTACGGCTGGCCACCTCGTTGTCAAGAGTCAGCAAATGGGCCTGTCCAGCCCTTTCTGGAATGCCTCCTTCACCTCCTCTGACTCCCGGCCGGGTGCACGCTCAGGTCCGTGATAAAGGTCAGGGAACTGCTCCTGGAGGTCGACCCTATCATGGACCATGTTTGACGGCACAAGAGACCAACACGGCTTCCAGTCCATGCACATGGACGCCAGCTTATCCTCATGGGTTCCACTTCAGCTTTGCCTCCTCGACTTCACATACATCTTTCCTCCCCGCTGCCTGCCCCACCGACCCCGGGCCCCAGGATCAGTCACAGATGCAACAATCTTCCACTGACTGTTTAACTGGATCCCACAACCACATAAGGGAAATCCAGACAATAAATCCTAGCGGCTCTGCTTTTCTGATCAAACCCTGACTGAGACACTTAGGATGATGCTTTGGTGGCCTTCCCACATCCTTCTGTATTCTGAGACATGCTCCATGTCGCCAAGATTGCCACACAGTTGAGGTCCAGGTAGATGGGATCTTATTAGAAGGAAATGGATTTTAGCGTGTTGATACAGTCCGCTTTGACCCCAGATAATTAGAAAATGACTCACTAAATCAGATGAAGTAGTCATACGTACATAGTGCCTATGGTTATGATTCTTTCCACCTCTTTAAATGTCATTGGAATCGATTTTGATGAAACTAACCAGATGCATGGCTTTTTATGTCATCTGATGATTTCATTTCCCTTTATCGAAATCACTTGTGCCACAACATAATCGTCCTCCCACTCAGACGTTTGGTGAGGAGCCCTCGGATCAACTGACACACATGGCTTGCAATGTTTAATGACTGTCACCCAAGTAATTAAACTCACTGGGAACAAGAGCAGGAGGTAAGATGGAGGCTCTGTGTGCCCCGATCCTCCAGAAATAATCTTTATTCTGTGCCTGTAACTCTGTGCATTTACATCTTTTGCCTTTGTCTTGATAACCTCCTCATGGAGTCCATTTTAATAAACATTCTGCTCGGTGACTCCTGCACCATTTTTCTGATGTTGAAATAGAACACTGCTGGTGTTGTGTTCCAAGGCAGATTGTTCATCGTTTGGCCTCTTATCCATTTTTCTTGAACTGCATTACAAAGATTACAGAATTAAATGACCTTAGCCGAATCTGATAGTTTATGAAGGCAAATTAGCCAGCCTCGGGTCAGAAGGTACAAACCACCTAGGAATGGCTTTCAGCAGGTAAAGGCTTAGAGCTCAGATGCGCGGCTGACACTGACAGCCCAGGAGCTGGTGGCAGACGAGAGCTGGATCTATAGACCGATCTAATACGAATGCTGGGGACAGCGGGGATCGGAGGGCGAGGTGAAGCACAGAAGAAAGCTTCCAGCTACAAGGAGGATGGAAGCTGATGAGGTTGGTAGGCAGAAGCACGTCTGTATCTTGTAACTCTCTTATACACACACACACACACACACGCATGTGCACACACTTAAACATCAACCTACCTGAGTAAGCACTGAAAAGATGAGGACACCGGCCACACCCCAAACTGGCCACCACTCACGACAACATTCCTTGGGCCTGATTCTCTCTGCGTACAAAGCTCCTGTCTTTTATTGCACCGCCACCGTCCATGGAGCTTACGGGTACATGTGGCTTGAAGCACTTCAACAGCCTTCCAATTCAAACAGTGCAGGGATACTACGACTTTTAAAAGTAGCTGTGATAGGCTGTATTATTGGCCCCAACTTTTCACGCCTCCCTGCATCCGCGTCTTGCCACAGCCCCATAAATGAGCAGTGACCCGCCCCGCCCCCTGACTTCGGGCTTGGCTCCAGGACTGGCTTTGGAAGTGACAGCATGCCGGTTCCAAGCCAGAGCCTAGGAGATGTGAAGAGCATGCCCTGGCTAGTCCATGGGTCCAAGGAGGAGGAGAGGCCAATGGAAGAAAGCCACCCCAGCCGAACCACACACCTGCAATAAGCTGCAGAGTGCTCGGCTGCTGTCCCCGGAAGTACAGCAGCCTGGCAGCGCCGGCCCAGACTCCCGCCAACCTGCCCCCGCACGGTAACAACCAAGTTTGGGAGTGGTCACACAGGAATACCAAACTGTTAGAATGCCGGAACACTTTTACAAACAAAACCTATAAATCAATCAGAAAAAGTGGATCTGTTCTATTTGAGGCAGGACGTAGGTCCTTGAGCCCCTCACCCCCCTCATCATGACAGCATCTGAGGCCCCTCCACATACCACAGGAGGAAAGCAATTTCTCTAACAGAAAGAGCACTGGATCAGGAAACAGAAGTCTTGAGTTTGAAGCTACTCGATGTCACTCAACCACCTTCGAGATTCAGTTCCTACCCATGTGAGGAAAAAGGGAATAATAATGCATGATGCTTGGTCAACCATCTCTGAAGTTGATTAGATAAGGATATGTGTAAAATACAGGGTACACTGATAGAAAGATCACTGTCATCATCACCACCCTCTCCCACTGTAATCATCCACATGGTAGGGTAGACTTGCCAGAGCCATGCCCTTCACCAGGACTGGCAGCAAGAAGTGGGTGTGTTTGGGGGGTTGACAGAGGGTATGGCTAGTAGCTTCCAACAGTCCCTCCCAAGACCCCCACGAACTTCAAATGAAAAGTAGGACAACACATAATTATTTCCTACAGTTTGTTAAGAGTGTATGACAAATTATGGATATAAAGTGTTCTTATCCTTTTGTGTGTTTTCTTATGCTCAAGGCAACAAGAAATGATCTACAGAGTTTAGGCTTTGGTGAAGCAAGAGAGACACACACAGATGAAGGACTCTCTGTCTGGAGTTGTTCTCGGATGTCAAGAGCCCATATGTGCCAACAGGCACTAAAGCAAAGCAGATAAGACCACGGCTCTGGAAACAGACCAGTCTGGGGGAGGCCTGGAGCTACTTACTAGTTGAGCAACCTGGCTGGCAAGGCTTTTATTTTCTGTCAACCTCAGTTTCTTTATCTGAAAACGGTGGCTATATTATCTATGCATCGGATTATTGGAAGGATTAACTGAAATAATGTCTATAAAATGATTAGTGCAGTTTCTAAGAACCCAATAAACAATTACCGTTGTAATTATCAATGGATGAGGGACGATTTTATGCCTCAGAGGACCTCCTCAGAGAACCATCATGATTGCTATGACATGACAGGCCTTCTAATTAAGAGCCTGGGCTTTGGAGATTGATGAATGAAGCTTAGCATCCTGCACTACTGCCACTCAGCTGCTTGGTGACCTTGCACATAGTGCAGAACGTCTTAGCCCCTGAAGTAGAAGCCAGGTCCTTGCCCTGGAAGACTTGACAGCCAGCCTTGTAGGGGCGTACATATCAAGACAGATGATCAAAACCACCGCCAATGGGCAACATGAAAGAAACGCAAGCACAAGTGCTATAGGAACAAAAAGAGGGAGCAGCTAGTGAGCAGCCATGGTGTGTGTTGGAGAGGGTGTATGTGAGACTACCAGGATGGCCTCTCAGCCCATCTGTGGCTGGGAGCACAAACACTCCTCGCCAATCAACATGGTAAATGCCACCATCTGCCCAGCATGACAAGTACCATCAGAATAAACCTCATGCATTTTACAGCCACATTTCTCTAAGACCCAGAGCCCTGCCAGTGGATTCTGGCCTCCCAGAGTGATTATACCAAAGAGACAAACAGCATCATAGCCAAGGAGGAGGGCACAACTGAGAGACTACCCATAGACAGGGACCCATCCAGCTCCTTTGATGTTTGTAGTTAAGAAACATCCTGGACATGGATTAAAATTTACCAGATCGCCAGCTGAAGTCTGCCAATTTTTATGGGCATACAGTGATTTAGGCAAATAGTCTGTCTGCTCCTTTGAGGCTCCCTTTTTGAGTCCACGCTGAATGGCTCTTTGAAGCTCCCTTGAGCTCCATGCCCCCCATGGATGCTGCTGGCCACACACATACAAACAGGTCCTCCTCAGGCCTCTTGATCTGCAGAGGTGGTACCCTCTGGCAGGAAAAGGCATTTTATCAAAACCCTGTTGGGAGTGTCATGCATAATACATAACAGCAATGCCCTAGAAATTTTAACATGCTTATGTGGCTCTGTTACTCAAGTTATATTTTAAAGAGATAAATGTGGACAGAGTAGATGACCCATCCTGCCTTCCCAATTGAGATATGTACACACTAATGTGTAAGTGGCAAATTATACAGAAACACTGTGAATTCTACAGGGAGGTTTACTAATTAAGCGTTAATTACCACTTCCCTTCCACATGGCATGGCCATTCACCAGTTAAATTTGTTTCTGGTCATCCTGGAAGGATAACAGCAAGAACATCCCTCCACTTCTGAGATAGTGTCTGTCAGCACTTCCGTGCCTTTTTTCCACATAAGGAGAGCTGGATATAATTTACTTTAGCTAAAAAGAATCGATTTCTTTTTACAGTAACTGTGGAAAAGAAAATGTTGTTCAGTAAAAGCAAAGGGGGCAGAGAGAGGTAGGATGGAAGGAAGACAAGGGTCATAGACCATTACCAACTGAGGCCCTTCTCTCAAACAGCTTTAGTGAGGCAAGATTAGAGTGTCTTCAAAGTCAGGCTGGAGTTTGGGTTTGATCTGGGGAACTATGAGGAGGCGTCAATGGTGCTAGGTAGTAGGAAGGTGACCTAGTGAAAGTAGAGTCTTCGGGCCTGGGTTGGTTAGTGTGTTCAACGGATTTGAGAAAGATAAAGGTCAAGACAGGGAGACAAGTGAAGAAGCTAGTGGACTTGATAAGCCCCTGCAAAGATGAAGGCCTGGCAAAGTGTGGGCCATGCCTCCTGGCCCCCAGCCTCACAGTCCTTGTGGCAATGATCTGGGTCAATGGAGATAAAGAATCAGCAAAAAGCTCTTTTGCCTTCAGCATTTCTGGTTTTAGTTACTCCTTATTCTACAGCCCTAGATATCCAAAGCAACAGGTTATAAAGAGTTCAGGTAGAAATTTTACATAGAAAACGGCACAAGGATGTACAGGTTGGCATGAGTAGGGAAGATATGCTGGATCCACACTCTGGTTGCCAATGAACTGACTGCTAAAGAGGGTGGGAGATGGAAAGGTGAGAGACAGGAGAACAAACAGTGGCTCCTACGAGGTTGTTAGACAGGACAGACTTACTACCAAGATAGTCGATCAGGATACCCTCTCACCTCCTCTCGGCGTGCATCTGCTCACAGTGGGGCAGAGAGGGGAGGGTATGGGGCACACAGACCATGGTGGCCGCAGTGACAGAAGAGAAACACCAAGAATAAGAGAGGGTCTATTTCCACAGATCCACAGTTTACTAGCAGGGTAATTTGGGGCAACATACTCTAAGTTGTTTTAAGATTCCTCACGAGTGAACTTGGGATGATGATAACACTTGGCCAGGGGGTGAGCATTACGTAAGAACATGCTGCCGAGCAGCCAGCAAGGTCTGCAGTACAGCAAGCCACTCCCTGAACGGCCACAGCCAGGTGAGTGTGTGAGCCTGAACAGAAGAATGTCACAGGGATAGCTGTAACACTCATCGTCAAGGAAGGAGAACTCACAATCTTCTTCAAAAAATAGCATACCGGGGCGCCTGGGTGGCTCAGTTGGTTAAGCGACTGCCTTCGGCTCAGGTCATGATCCTGGAGTCCCTGGATCGAGTCCCGCATCCGGCTCCCTGCTCGGCAGGGAGCCTGCTTCTCCCTATGACCCTCACCCCTCTCATGTGCTCTCTCTCTCTCATTCTCTCTGTCTCAAATAAATAAATAAAATTAAAAAAAAAAAAAAAAAAATAGCATACATTCCACATCAGCAAGTTTTATTTTTGGCTAATAAATCCATCTTCTTACTATTTGGTGATGAGGTAAAACGTGGTAGCAGGAGGAATCTTGGATTGGAGTCAAGCAAACACAGGCTTGAGGTCTAATTCTCAAAGCACCTGTGTGGTATTGGGCTAGTCACTTCCCTTCACCGCGTCAGCTCAGGTCCTCTCGAGCGAAGCTGGTAGCTGACGGCACGGTGAGGTGGGCCAGATGGGCAAGGAGCAGCACAGTCTTAAAGCGCTTAACAAAGTATCTGTCCATTGCAAGGTGGTGGTAGCTTCATAGTTTTGGGGGGTCTCCTGGAATCCCCACATATAAACATATGTAATTAAATAGAAAAATTAAAAAATACATAAATAATATTTACAACAAAACTAGGTGATAAGATACCCTCCCCTCCCCTCAAACAGCAAAATTCAAGCAGGTAAGGATAAACCACCAACAGCTACATGACTAGCCAACTCCTGCTCCCAGGACAGAGCCTCACGCTGGAGAGAATCTCCTGAGAGAAAAATCAAAATTGAGCAAAACAAGAATAACAAAGATGAAAAAGCAGAAGATCCAGGTAACAGTGGGGAAGGAAAAGAATAGTAGGAAATTTCAGACAGTAAGTTTTGTTTGTTTTTTAACACTACATGAATAGAAGAGGGAGTTCTGTGAAGTTAGAAAAAACTATCTGAACCAAGTCTCTTGGTAAAACGTCAGGAAAATGAGCAACAGAAAAGCACTGAGATCAAATTCTACCCAATATTACTATAAGAACAAGAGAAAAGGGAATAAAATAACGTCTCCACAGATAATAAAAGCACACCGAGGAAAACAGCCTCAAAAATCAGATCACAACTATAATATACAATTTCTAAATGTGCCAAAAGACGCAGAAAAAATATACTAAAGAAACAAGAATAAATAAGAACTAAAAGAAAGTCAGAAATGAGGTGACAGAACTTGAGGGAATTTGAAATTTTAGAAATAAAGTCTTAACTAGAAGGAACTTAAGAGTGAATTAAAATGATAATAATACCTGATGATAATAATAATGAAGAAAATGTTACAAGGAAAAATGGTAAATTTTTGAAGACAAGCAAATAAGATGCAACATAATAAAATAACAGGAGACTCTGAAAGGGGAAAGAAAACCTAGAACAAGGGAACATAATGCATACAAAGAAAAAATACTTTGATAAAGGAAACTTTCCTAAAATACAAAAATTTAGAAACTGCATGTTAACATGTAGTTAAAAAAGAAACTACACATGTGAGAATAATGACCCAGAACTACCAACACCAGACATACACTACCAAAATTTCAAGACTTTAAAGAAAGGAAAAAACACACCAAAAACTCCCCCCAAAAACCAACCTCTGGGGTTCTAGGCAAAAAGAGAACGTGACTTACAAGAGAAAGAATACTGGATTATCAGAATGTACGGCAATGTTTTATACCAGAAGACAACTGAGGAACACATCTAGGTACTCAAGGAAAGAAAATAAAAGCCAAGCATGTTATATCCATTAAAAGTGGATATATCTCCTTTCTTCCACCTTAAGAATCTTGGTTCTCAACGGCACAGAGAACGCTAGATTCGAATATTTCATAATTACTCATTTGCTCTATTCCACATTATACCCACACTATTCTTACTACCAGCAATTATGATCACTAAAAAGACTTTAAAATTTTTTGTGCACATGTTAGTTCAATTTTCCCTATACTTTATGGTTCCACCAAATCTGTGTTATCAGATAATAGTTATTTACATGCTATACTTTCTCTCATTTACCCCTCATTTAATGTGAACTCTTAGTTTTATATATTTAATGCTTACCACCATCTCTATATCAGTGGTTCTCTAGTCTCTTGGTTGTCTGAAACTCATTCTCTAGTAGATTCCTTAGGAAGAAAGGAGATATAGATGCCATAGAAAAGAAGAAAAACTCTGTAGTCCTAAATTGTAAACATTAGGATAAATTTGTGGTATTTTAACTTTATTTATATTTAAATACATATTTAATTATAATATATATAAAGTCGGGGTGCCTGGGTGGCTCAGTCGTTAAGTGTCTGCCTTTGGCTCAGGTCGTGATCCCAGGGTCCTGGGATCGAGCCCCGCATCGGGCTCCCTGCTCCACAAGAAGCCTGTTTCTCCCTCTCCCACTCCCCCTGCTTGTGTTCCCTCTCTCGCTGTGTCTCTCTCTGTCAAATAAATAAATAAAATCTTAAAAATATATATATATATAAAGTCACTATATCTATATGTAGGTAGAAAAAGACATGTAGATAAAAATATTTCCTAGCTCCATCAACTGAAAAGATGCAGGAAAAAAAACAAAGCCAGTAGCCATAAGTGCCTAGTTTATGGTTTTATTTATCATTTTCCCATTAAAAGAGAGGTTTCTTGGAGAAATGGCTGATTACTGGTCGAGGGTAAGCAATGTACCAGATGAGCATGGAACAAAGAAGGAAAAAGTCAGAGAACTGGAGTCAGACCAAGAGGAATCAAGAGGCAAGCCAAAGAAGCTCCCATTGGCCAAAGGATAGGACAGTTTGAGCTTTAAGAAGGGTAAGGTTTGCCAATATTCGATAGCCTTCCAGTATGTTTAAGTCTAGTAGCTCATAAGGGCATTAAAAAAAAAAAAAAATTGGTCATTTTCTGAACATGATAGGGAAATAATTCACCATCTTGAAAACTAGGTAAATAAAAGGAAAGCTGAGCATTTGATCTGCTTTTCATGTATGACTCTATCACTGGGGAGCCATATACTGATAAACTTTTATTCTACAAAAACTATTCCAGCTAATAAGTAAAAGTGAAAACGAAATGACAGAATATTGCCAATATACGCCTCCCAACAGATCCAGGTATCGAACAGCTATGCTTGATAACATCAAAAAACTATAAAACTAGATATCCTATGCCTCCTGATGAAAGAACCCAATACCACCTATAGTCTTGGCAAAAGGATCTAGCTTGGGTTTGATAAAGCCCCCATATCCAGCTGCCAATATGCAGGAACTGTAGAGGATCACGTGGAACGGCACCATGAGGTTGCAACTGCAAAATCTGCACTCTGGGGAATTCAACAAGTCAAACATCTAGGTTTTTTTATTTTTGTTTTTGTTTTATTACTCAAAAAAGCTTCATTTTTTTATTTAGCTTTCTGACTCTGTGCTTGGGCCTTCAACACTTTCACAACAATTTTCTGCTCCTCAGTAAGGAAAGCACGCTTGATCCTGTCACGAACACACTTAGCATACATGGAACCACCACAGGCCCTGCTGGCGTGTTTTTTCGTTTTGGACAACCTCATAAGGACTTTAGGTCTCACAGCACGAACTCCTCGAAGTCGGCCTGGGCACACGCCACATGCAGATTTTGGTGCTTTCCCAACCTTCTTGGTATAAAGGTAAATGATTCTATTACCAGGGATTCGGGACAGTCTAGTTTTGTTAGAGGCTGTATTATAGGACAGCCTACGACGGTAGGTCAAACGCTGGACAATTCTGAACGTCTATGGATGCTGTCCCCGGAAGAGAAACATCTAGGTTCTTTAACAGATACATTGCATGAAAAAGAAAGCAACAGTGGGGAGGGGGCAATAGATGGAGAGACAAAAAGTTACCACAAACAGGAAAGACTAAACTATAGTATCTGGGGATGTATGATTCAGTAATAAAACTATAAAGAGACAAGGAAGCAATTACTGTGAAACTCAAGATAGTGGATTCTTCAGAAGGAGGAAGGAGCTGTGGTTGGTAAGAGGGACATAGGTCGGGTTTCTGACTTGACTGGCAAAGTTCTAGTTCTTGACCTGGGTGGTAGTTACAAAAATGTCCACCTTACCATAGTTCACTAAGCTAGAGGTTCTTAAACTCCAGCATGCCTGGGAATCCTTTGAAGGGTCTGTTAAAACAGAGGCCCCACCTCCACAGTTTATGATTTAAAATCTACACAGAAGCTCAAACATGTGTATTTCTAGCAAGTTCTAAGACAATGCTGGTGCTGCTAATCTGGAGACCACACCTCAAGAATCTTTGCAGTAAGCTATCCTTAATTTGTCTGTTTTTTGTTTTGTTTTGTTTTGTTTTGAGTCTGTGTCTTATTTTTCAATAAAAAGGTTAAATGGATGGATGGATGGATGGATGGATGGATGGATAGATGGGTGGACGGACAGATGGAGGGGCAGGTGGGCTCAGTGGGTGGGTGGAAAGATAGGCAGACTGACAAACAGAACTAGGAAAAAAAATCATATCAAACCACGGGAAGATTGCCTTACCACTTATATGTTATATACCTGGTCCCTCTTTACTCAATGATGTGCTATCCAACGTATTCATACGTTTGCTAGGTATCCCTCTGTAACCTCTGGAGCTTTCTCTCCCAGTCATTATCTGAGAGTTTCCCAATCCAAAAGAGACACTGGAATGTACTTGGAACCCAGGTCAAAGACAACTTATAATGGTTTATTTTATTTTATTTATTTATTTTTTATTATGTTATGTTAATCACCATACGTTACATCATTAGTTTTTGATGTAGTGTTCCACGATTCATTGTTTGCGTATAACACCCAATGTTCCATGCAGAACGTGCCCTCCTTAATACCCATCACCAGGCTAACCCATCCCCCCAGCCCCCTTCCCTCTAGAACCCTCAGTTTGTTTTTCAGAGTCCATAGTCTCTCATGGTTCGTCTCCCCCTCTGATTTCCGCCCTTCATTCTTCCCCTCCTGCTATCTTCTTCCTTTTTTTTTTTTTTAACATATAATGTATTATTTGTTTCAGAGGTTTATTGATAAGGTTGGGCACTGTTTTGTTTTTTCAATGTAGGAAAGATATTTTATGCACAAAGCCAACACCTCAGTATCCCTCTACAATCTTGAGCTTTCTTATTAAAGGCAAATTCACTCCACTGCATCTTACAGAATTCTCTCCAGAAGACTGCTGTGGGACTATTTAAAAAAGATTAATCCTGATCACACAAATTATCAATTAAATATCTACAAGCTATTTCTTATCTTCTCAACATTTACCCTCAGACCAAAATAAAAAGCAAAGTGCACTTCAGAGCCATGAATAAAAAAAATAATTGGTCATGAGTTCAAATATCAGAGACTGAGCTTCAGCCATTTAAGTTTGGGGAATATTTCCTAGAAAGAAAAAAGAAAAGCAGAAGTAGTAAATAAAGTAATAAGTGATCTGAAATATAAAAGAGAGCAAAATTCCTAGAATTTTAACAAAATCAAACCATAGTTATACAAACAGGAAAGGGCACTCACAAGATTTATCTAGCTAATAAATTCAATTCTACAACTGCTTATATGCCTGCTGCGTGAAAGTACAAAAATGAACAGAACATAATCCTTGCCCTCAGGACATTAAAACTGAAAAAGGAAGCTCTACAACATTTTTAACTCTAAGATCAGGAAAAATGTGAGTGGTGATATAAGGTACAAAAAGCTTTTGCTTGGGTAAAAAGAGAGAGATTTGATTTATTGGAGGCAAAACCACAGCCGGCCTGTCTCACTGATAGAAGAGTCATCTCTGAGTTATATCTGGAATGTCCAGAAAGGGCTTCATACAATCCTCATTCCTTGTATATTACTGGCTGAGGCCTGACATTCAGTGCATTCAGCTTCATACCTAGTGTCAGGATCTGATTCCTGCAGGGCACTCTAGTAACCTAGCTGCCTTTTATGGGGTCGTACAGTTATTCTTCGACTGGGGACCACGAACATATCCATGGACATGTGAATTTTCTACTGACAAATGTTTATGTATTTCGTTTAAATAATAATCTAAAAAATATTCCTAGAGGCACAATCAGATCCTTGTACTCACAATGGTCCCTGGGCCAACAGCATGAGCATAAACCCGAAAATTTGTTGGAAATGCAAAATCTTGGGCCCCACCCCAGTCTGCATTTTACCAAGATCCTCAGGTGATTCATCTGCACATTAAAATTTAAAAGGCACTGAGTTATATAACCATCTTATAATCGAGCAATGCCAGGGGCTTCAGTGTTCATATTTGTGTTTATAATCAAGTCGACACCACATAGTGCCACGCTAATTACTGTAGGCCACAGAGAAGTGGACAGAGGTGGAAATGATATCTAAACGGTGCTTTCATAGCAAACAAAGGATGACTAATGTCACAGTGCACTGTGAAATGGAAGGGTTTATAGTCATCGTTAACAGAGAAAACTGTGGGAAAATGAAGGCGTCAAAGGCCATGGTAGTTTTGAGTCAGGATGTCATTTCAGTAAAAATAACATCATCTGTCATGTTAGGTTAATGCTGTTAGTTTGAAATTCTGAAGTTTTTCTTGTCTTTAATTTTTAAGTCTGTTCCGTTAAAATTTGATTTTCAATTTTTTGCTTTATAGATGCATAAAGGCTATAAGCAAGCATATTAGTAGTTTATACATGGCTTTATGTTTGCACATAGTTAAGTAACATTAAAGTAAAAATGGAATACCACACCTATATTCACAAGATTGCTTTCCTTTAAAGGGAAATATCTCTCATATTTAGTAAACACTGCAACGGTAAAAATAAAGGATGGGCATTAGTTTTGACAGAAGGAAAAAGCATGAAAACAGAGGATACCTGGGAATCCCCAATAGCACCATCTAGAGCAGCCTCTGAGAGGCCAAAGAAACATCTCTCCCACCTCACATACCTTTGTTTTGGATGGCAGAGGACATCAGCCCATAAATAGCATTTTCAGGGCCCGAAAAGTCAATGCTGTTCCTCCCACATCATTTTAAAAAACTAAACAAAAGTAAGATTCAATAAGCTCCTGGAGAAACATCCAGAAATAATAATAACAACAACAACAAAATAGCAATTACTACAAAACAGCACTCTTCTGAGCACTTTACTTACATTAACTCATTTATCTCTATTAATAATCTATGGCAAAGTCATTTCTTTGGTAGATTATGAAAAAGGCCATACTCTTTCATTCATAGATAGAATCTGTTTCTACACTTTTTGAACTGACTGGTCTTAATGACTTGCTTTGACCAATGGAAGGTGGTAGAAGTGATGATGTACCATTTCTGAGTCTAGGCTTCAAGTGGTCTTGCAAGCTTCTAGCACATTCTTAAGAACCCCATGTCTGCTATGCAAATACACCCAGGCCTATTCATTCAATCTAAGAAAAAAATGCACAATTTGATTTTCTTTCCTTGAAGGGCATAGTGTAATTATGATCTTCTGTAACTTTTTACTTAAGGGAAAAGTTGTTTTCTACTATTATGACTTTCCCTAAATTGTTGTATATACAGAAATATATAAATTCAAGAAAGCAAAAAGGAGCTGGAAGTTAGCTTGATGATGGCTGCTGCTGGAGAAAAGGGAGATACGATGAAAAGGTATTGCTTTCCTCCTGTGTTTTTAAGAACTTGACTAAAATTGCACAGAACGTATTTAGTTGCATAAATAAGACAGGAAAACCATTAGTTTAAAAATCATGTCAAAGTGTTAAGGTTTTTGCTTTTCTTCCTAAGTCCTACTTAAATACAGCGCATGCCACCATTTGACACTCACATAACCTCACACTGCAGTTTGGAGATGTGTTTAAAGATGATTCCTAGAGGTCAAGGACAGCGCTGGGACAGCTGGGATGCAGCTGTGAGGGGGCCTCATTTACAGAGACACAAGTAAGACTGCACAGGTGCTAAGAATGGTTCTCTTCTAGGTCTTAAATAACAGCACTATCAAATTCTAAAGATATTTTGTACAGAGCGTGCAACTCTGAGCAGCAAGCCAAATCTTTGGTTCTTCTTCTGAAACTTATGGCAATCTTGTAGTCTGGATTTTCTAGAACATTTCCAATTTTAACTATTCTGTTCCATTGTCAAATCCCCACTGAGATTTTGGCTGAGGGTTTCCTCGACGTCGTGACTTCATGAACAAGTAAACTTTTGAGGGGAGAAAACAGTGATTGAGGGACTGACACTAGATTGCCAGCTTCCAGCCAATGAAGTTATTTTTTAAATAATAAACAAGTTTTTAAAAGTTAATGGTGTTTCTGCCACCGACTTGGTTGTATAATCTTGAGTAAATTATTTAACCTTTCTAAGCCTCCGTGCATTCATCTATAAAATGGGGAGAGTAATAAACGTTTCCTCCTCAAGCTTGGGAGTGCTTACGCTAACATCTGACACTCTAACTGCTCAACAGAGGTATCCGGGACTGCTACAATGATAATCGCTGCCATCACTTCCAGAAAAAGTAATGAGTCCAATGACAATTAATCCTAGCCAGAGCCAAAGGGAAGAGGGGAGGGTCCTCACAAGAGCAATGGCAGAGCTGTCTTAATACATCTGGCCCAGCCTTTCACTAGGGATCAACAGCTCCCAAGGAGAGCAACCCCAAACCTACTAAACCTTAATCAACTGAAAGAAAGGGCCTCCAAAGGAAGAAAAAAAAATCAGTATTTCCCTTGGCACACCAGCTGTGACAGGATGGGGTTCGGATGTGCAGGATACAAATAACCACGTCAAAGCCCACACTCCCAACTCAGCGGGGCTGTCACTGTCTGTCCTTTGCCCACTTCTGCAGCCCTTTTGTGTTCATCTCCTGGGCCCTTGGTTCAAGCCACACACCTCACTGACTCAACTATGACGTTATCTTCCAGATAAAACGTCCATTAACTCTGCTCACATAACACACTGAGGCTCCCATGTCTGCATCTATCATGCACTTAACCACAGCGCTATTGTTAAATGTTTAAATTTATGTCATTTTCATAGTTAAGGAGATTACAAATCCATCATATAAACAGGCTGAGTATAATAATCATCATTTTGCCGCCACACTCTCACATCCAACACACCATAAACATTCAGCTGTATTTCCTGCCCATCTTTTTCCCCCCTAGGCATTGTTTACATGGTTTTGGTTCACATAAACACATAGTTTCAAGTGTGCAATGGTTGCTGTATTTTTCAATTATCTGAGCATTTTTCAAATTACTTCACAGTCTTCAAAGATCATCATTGAATTGCTGTGTAACATTCTACCAAGGAAATGTTTTTAATTTACTTAAGCATGCCTCTCCTGAGGGACATGCAGAGCATCCCCATTTTTGGCTATTATAAATAGAACTAAAACGAATAATTTCCATGCATATGGATTTTTCCATATTCTGAAATATTTCCTAAAATGAGATGCCCGGAAATTGCATTACTGGCTCAAAAGAAATGGGCACTGGGATGGCTTTAGAGATATACGGTCAGATTGTTCTTGACAAAAATATAGATGTTTCTTATACATAAGTACCTATTTGCATCTCAGCCATTTTCCAAGCAACTCATTCTGTCCATGCTGTCTCTGCTCCTCACTCACTCTCCCAGTGTTTCTCTCCCTGCCGTCTGCAGCACCGCCCGTGGACAATCTATCCTGTTGGAACACCGATTGTCCACGGACACCCTGAACGTCTTGCCTTGGTCCAGGACTCCCTGAAAAAGTCATCCCCCATGTGTTCCTCGGGGGTCCCCTTTTCTCTTCAGGGAACTTTCTCATGGATGGGATATTAAAATATGCCTATAACTCAATGGACTAATGTGCTTTAAGTGCAAATATATTTGAAGATCACAACAGTTTGATTTATACATTAGATAATGTAAAACTCATATTACTTCCTTAATGCTAAAATATTTTTTAATCCTAATAATGTACAAGAGGACCCATTTCATTACAGTTCTGCTCTCATTAGGAATCATTTGTTCTGTGTGTCTATTTGAGCAAATGTTTGATGAACACTGATGTGCACTGTAATGTGAAGTTTTTAAAAAGTGATTTTTTTTTTTACATGTCTACCTACCTCCACTAAACTTCGTCTTCTGAGAGAAGAAACTACCATATTTTTCTCTGTAGCGTTCACACTCAAAGATCTTGATAGAGATACAAAAGGGAGGGGAAGAGAAAAGAAGAGGGGGGAGAAAAAGGACAAGAGAAAGGAGCAAGGGAAGAACAATCAAGAATTAGGGTTGTGAGCATCTGGGGACTCTGCACTACAAGTAGGTGGGTGCAGAGACAAAATTCAAGGACATGATCAGGACTAAAGACATAACTAAATCTGCTAATCTACACGTATTTCACCACAAAATCCTCCTTTATATTCATGCAAAAAAAAAAAAAAGATAGTGGCTTCTGAGAGCCAATTATACTGAATCTTTTATCAGGACCCCCCCTCACCCCCACTACCAGTGGAACTTTCTTCAGAGCAGACTGTTGTTTAACAAGACAGCAGAGTCATCTATATGTTCTTCTTTTGGGGTCATGAACTAGCCCGGCGGATAAGCAACAGGAACATCCCTCCCCAAAACTAGGTATCTATATCTGAGAGCTCATTTAAATGTCCACAAAGCAGTCACGTAAAGAAGATGATATTACTGTCCCAGAAATAAACCTTAAAGGTGTATAACTCCCTTCGCCCAGGCCTGAGTTCAAAGCCTGGCGAGACCACCTCCTCGCTGTGTGAACCTGGTCCTTAAGCTCTCAGCTTCTCATCTGAAAAACATGAGGATAGAAAGAGGATCTGTAAGATGGGGATAATAACAGCTGGGATCTCACAGGCAGGGTTGTTGTGGGATTAATGAGTTAATACATGCTCAGAGCAGTTACTAGTATATATTAAGTGCTAAATAAACAGGGAGTGGTTATGAACATTGGTAAATAAGCCAAGAGATGAAAAAACACATGATTCTGAGGGATGCACAGAGGTCCTATATCTTTTCAAGTGTGTACAATGAGAAAGAAGTCCACATATGAATTGCTTGTATATAAGGTTTTCTTTGGCAACCCTGTGTGTACTAGGGCTCTATGCATTTAGAAGTCCAACAGCACAGAAAATAGGCATTTTCTAGAATAATTTACCTAAGAAGCAAGAAGATAACACAAATGAGAGTGTGGGGGTGCGATTTTATAGGGGACAAGAGAAGGGAAGCTCATCTTCTGTCTGAACGGAACAGTCACCAGTTAGTACAAAGCAATTAGTGCTAATGGGGAATTGAGGCCCAATTTTACCAAATCTTCCAAATTTTTAAGATAAACTAAAACTCTGTATTCTTATGTAGTTTCTGGATCATTAAATGTTGCAAACTATCTCAATGGTTTCTAAAAACTCTGTGCAGGTCAATCAAAATATATCTGTGAGACAAATTTGGCCTGAACTCTGACAGCGTGTCCTCTTTAAGCTTGGAGAAAAACCATGTCCCTCAACCAGTGTCCCCCCAGCCCCATACCTTCCCAAGAACCAATTCCCACTACGTTCCCACCACACGGAGGTGTGAAGAGCGTTAGTGCTCCGCGAATACCCGCACACTGCACCGCTGCTAGTTAGTGAACAGCAACTCCACCGAGGGCCTGCTGCATATACAAACTACTTAACCATCTTCAGGGGGCAGAGAAGAAGTAAGAACAGGAAGATTCCGGCCAGACACATGCAGGTAAAGTGACAGCCAGCATTACGTTGTACATAACTGTCCAATTGTGTGGTGCCCATTCGAGGCACCAGAGGGATTTGGGCCAGGGGTCCTGAACCAGACCACCCGACCACGAGGATAGGGGAGCCTCTGGAGAAGACAGAGGGGTACGTTCCAGGTAAGAGAGGTGAAATGAGCAGCAGCACAGCTGTCTCAGGTTATTAACGTTGGAAAAGTCTATGTGGTCCAGTTCGTTTTTAGTGTTTGTTTTGTTTTGTTTTGGTCAGGGAAAGGTATAAGCCACCCTTAACACGGTTGCTGCCAATTACCATAAAAAACCCGTATGTTGGTGTAGTTGACTATAAACTCAAACATTTCTGAGCCTCTGAACACGATGCGTTGCTTGGCTGGTGGCACCGGGCCACGAGGTGGCCCCTGCCCATAAGAAGGCACAGTCCAGGGAGGGAGCGGACTGTACAGAGAGACAGCGTGGCAGGCCCGGGGATCGTGGCTACGGAGTGCTGTGTCCAGGGAGTGGAGGGGCCTTCACGCAGAAGCCACCAGCCGGGCTGCATCTGGGGGTGAGGAGGAGTCTGCCAGGCAGACAAGGGGGAGGAGGGGTGTTGCAGGCAGCAACACAGGCCGAGGCGGAGAATGGTGAAAGCCAGTAGTTTATAGCAGCAAAGATACCCTCCCTCTTTTCCACCTCTTCAGTCTTGGTCTGTTTGCTAATTACGGCCTTCCTGTGTCTCAGCAAGACAGGAATCTCTGAAGATCCTTACAGATTCTCAAAACTTGCTCTAGGGTGCTGTTCATTCACATGAAAAGGCAGCAAAGATGAAAAAGCACCAAAGACGTGAAGAGAACGTCTTGCGGCGCCAGATGCGATTAACTGTGTCTGCGCAGTCTGGGCACAGAGTGCAGTCAGTAAAATCGACTCTGATCTTACTGATCTGGGGACAGAGTATTCTCTGCTTGGCCTCCAATACATGAGGAGGGGGTCACATACCAAGAACAGAAATTGCACAACAAAGCTCAGGGTTGGTTTTGATTTGAGCTTAGGGTTGTTGCATGTTTTGTGTTTTGTTTACAACTCTGTTAAAAAGAATTTTTTTTAAGTTCGTACTTATTTTTGCTCAGAAACTTAGGACCACCATTGTCATGTTTCAAAATGCCATGAAAAGGATACTCTAAGGGTACTAGAGGAGTAAGTTTTAGGATCCTGGCTCCATTACCTGCTACATGGAGCAGAATTTTCACCCTTTTCTTCTCTGACTGGCTTCCGATGGCCCTTGAATCCCCAAGGGGAGGAAAGGAAGGAGACTGTGGTAGCTTGTTCCAAAGATGGGTCCCCCGTGGACCGTGCCTCCTGCCTCACCTTGTCTGGGCTATCCTGCATAACCAATGGAAGGTTAATGCTGCAGTACTTCTAAGGCTGAGTCAGAAGAAGCTTGCAGTATCTGCCTTGATCTCCTGGGACTTTCAGCTTCAGAACCCAACCACCAGACTAGGAGAAGCCCATGCCACATGGAGAGACCATGCCGGAAGCCAAGCTGAGATCAACGGCCAGCCACGTGATGAGCCATCTTGGACATGTTCAGCTCAGTGAGTGTTCAGATGACTCCAGCCCCAGTTGCCATTTGAGAGCAAGGGCATGAGACCTCCGCCCTCCCCCAGCAAGGACAACCGAGCTGAGTGCAGCCAACACCTACAACAGCAAGATAGAACCAGAAGACAGATATCAACAGAAGTGAAAGGAAAACCTGAAATTAAACCAGACTTTTCTACCTATGGCAACATGGTAAATGAGATTGAAATTTGTGGCCCAATTGAGCTTTTTAAATTTAAATGTAGTTATTTATTGTCCCTCACCCCCTTTCCCTAGTGATCACCTGAGGATAATCAAGACATAAGAGTATACATTGTCTGGGAAGAGATGCAGAATTAACAAGCCTCATTTCATACGTCTATGTGTTTTTCTTAATTATCTTCAAAGTTTACTTTTTAGCCTAGAAAAACAAAAGCAAAATCTTCAGAAACAGAGCAAGATTAGTCTCCACCAACATCCTTCATGTATTAAAGTCAACAATCAAATACATTGATATGGGCAGTGTACCAGCACTTCCTATCTTTCCATTTTAACTATGAAATGGGCATGACATTAGAAATGTAACAGTTTTCCATTTTCATGGTGATGGCCTTTGTTTTTACATTTGATGCTTAGTAGCGAAACTCTTGTGTGCCCTATATGATAGGCTGGTGGTTGGCAATTAGTTGCCCCCTCAGCACCCATCCCCTGTGTGTTCCTTGTTAGTGCCCTCCACTTTGTTTGAAACCTTATGGGTCAGCTAAATACAGAGCTATCCTTGAAACCAGACACTATTATAGCCATTTAGAATTAAGAGCAAGACTGCGGGGGAGCTCTGATGAAACTTTTGCTATCCCGATAAAAGGAGAGAGCTATGGCCAGCACCACCACTTCACATCTCCCTTCTGAAGTATGGACATGATGCAGGGCACCTGGGTGGCTCAGTCGGTTAAGATCTGACCCTTGATTTCGGCTCAGGTCATGATCTCAGGGTCATGTGATCAAGCCCTGCATCGTGCTCCATGCTCAATGGAGAGTCTGCTGGAGATTCTCGCTCTCCCTCTCCCTCTGCCGCTTCCCCTGCTCATGCCCTCTCTCTCCCCCTTTCTAATAAACAAATCAATCTTTAAAAAGTGAACATGATGCCAGGAGTCGCAGCAGCAGCCGTTTTGCAACCATGAGGCAATAAGCGTAAGGATGAAGGCTAACATATTAGGAAGAGCAGGGAAGAAAACACAAAATAATCGGGATTTCTGATAGAATGTCCAAACAGCTGAACGAAGCCTAAACACTGCCTATCTCTAGATTTGTCAGGTGAGAAAAATGCCCCGGTTATTAAAACCACCACTGATTGTTTTTATTACCTGCAGCCAAATGCATTTCTGCTTGATAGTGCTAGATTATTCATTGAAACCTAACAAGTAAGATTGAGTTCAATTATACCTGCTCAAATATAATTTTTCTTCAGACTCTACTATGGTCCCCATGGTTGATGAGGTACATTTTGCCCACTTCAACCACTCATTTAGATAAATGACATTTCAGCACTGAGAACTTGTCCTTTATGAAGAGCCTGCCATGAAGAGCCAACTACTCAGACTGACAATCAAAAAAACATCAGATAAAAGAGCATTAGACTTTCAAAGGCACAGTGGAATGAGTGGAGTGATTTGTCGGAGGCCTTTTTTTTTTTTTTTTTTTTGCTTGATTGTTGTGTAATAGCGATAATATTCCTGCCTTTGGAATATACTTGCAGAAACAACTGTTGTGGTTATCAAACATCTCAGCTTTGCTTTAGCATTTAATCACCCACAAAACCCTATTTATTGTCTCTCTACTCCTCCATGGTTATCAGAATCCCATAATTAAGGCATAATGAAAGTAAACAGTGTCACAGAAAACTAGATGTCTTTAAAAGGAGAGTAGTTAAGGCAAGACAAATGTTCCTAAAGATAGCAGCAGAGCCAAGTAGAATTGCTAAGGAGCTCTGTTTGTGTGTGTGTTGGTGGTGATTAAAAAGAATCATCATCCAAGTGAAGTATTTAGGGAAAAATTGCCTCTTGATGGATAATAAATTAATCTGAAGAAGTCATATTGAAATCAAATAAGCATGTCAGTACAGTAAGACCCCTACACCAACCCCCAAACCCCAAGAAAAGGAAGGCTGCTCATCTCTGAAAAGCTAAAGTGAGGATGACTAACCCCTTATCAAGAGCTTGTCTTGTCTCCATGATTTATACCTTAGTTACTTCTAACTAAGGTATAAATGCACACCTTTTGGTGTGCAAAACACGGCATGTAAAAATAGAAGAAAACCTTTTATTCATAAAGCCAAAATGTAAATACAGTACAAGTAACTGGGATGAGCTGGGCACCACATTTAGATGTGAGATTCCCGGTAGCTAAGGCAAAAAGAGAAAGCTTTTGCTTTACATTGCTTCCATTATTAGATAAAAGGAAGCATATCTATTCAATAGGAGAGTAGCTTTGTCCTGGTAGGGAATTCTTTTGGTAATTTAGGATACAAGAAATATTAAGGTTCATCATCTCTCTAATCACCTTTATCTTTTTTCATGGCATACAACACAATTTACTGTTCCATATTTTTAGAATACATCTGTGTAGTCCATACATACCTTTAGTGACTTTTTTAATGTCTGTAATCCCAAATAGACTGTAAACCCTGTGAGGAGGGAGGGATTCTTTGTTTTCTTCCAGAGCCTGGCTCCGTTTCTAACCCATTTTAGATTTTCAATCAATATTTATTGAATAAATGAATAAACTGTTTTGTCAAAGATAAAATTTGAAACCCAGAAATCCCCTTTCCCAAACCGCAAGGTACAACACTTGTATGTGTGCATAAGGTGATAGGTAAGGCCTGTCTGCTCAGCGCTATCTACAATAACCATGGCAACAACCAAAAGGAGAAAACCTAAATGTCCACCAACAAGAGAGTGGTTTCATATAATAGAATCTGATTTAGAAATTAAAATAAATAAATTGGAGCAATGTAGATAAAAAAAAGTGTTATGAAAATAGGCTTACAGAGAATAAGGCTTACAGAGTAACATTCATATGGTTTTAAAATATGCTACAGAACATTATATATAGTTGTTTTGAAGTATACATGGGACAAATACACCAAATCTAAGACGGTGGTTTGTTTTTAGAATGGGATCGAGAAGGATACACATGGGGCTTCAATCATATCTGTGCTGTTCTGCTTCTGAGGCTGAATGGTGGTTATATGGCTATTCTCTCCCTCTCTCTCCCCAACCATACGTGTGTATACACATGCGCCGTGCGTGCGCACACCCAGACACTTTTTTGAATGCCTGGAGTATTTCAAAATAAAAAAACAAGAGAAGTCTGAGAAGCTGTCACAGACAAGAGAACTCTAAGGAGACTCGGAGGCATGCCAGCTAAGTGTAACATGGTAATCGGGTGGGGTCCTGGGATAGAAACAGGATGTTAGGTAAAAACTGAGGAACTATGAAAAAAGTATAGACTTTAGTTGATAATAATATATCAATATGTGTTCATTAACTGTAACAAATTCATTATCCAAATGTAAGATATTAATTAAGAGGAAAAACTGGATACACCGGTATTATGAGAACTCTCTGAACTACCTGCACAATTTTTCTGTAAATCTAAAACTGTTTCAAAGTAAGTTCATTTTTTAAAAAGTAAACACCACAAAAATATTCTTTAAGTGGACCTTTCTTATAGCAATCCTTAAAAAAAAAAAAAGCATAAGCTGTAACAAACCATTCTGCTTAGTAAGGGCCTTCCCATAGTCCCAGTGTGTTGGGTTTTGATCATCTGACTTGCAGAAGAGAATGCAGAGAAGAGTAAGGTAATACATTCCCTAGACGGCTGTTATTTTCCTCAAACATCAGACAGCTCAAGCTTGCCTTTTGTAAGACCTGGCTAACAGCCAAACACCGGCTTGCTCCCAGGAAGTGAGTCCATCTGAGAACAGTGGCCCAGGGCAAACAGCTTCCTACCCCGTGTGGCCACTTCCCACTCTCAACGTCTTTCCCAGCCGTGTCTCTTGTCCTGCTTGTATAGGCCATTTTCATAGTCAAGTGAAGCCAAATTACTTACATCCTCTTTAAAGGAAAAGAGAATAAAAAGACTGCATGGCAGATGTGGGCATAACACCTGGATTCCAATACATTTAAAAGGAATTGCATTCTCAAAGCCAAGCTCAGATGAGATGAAAGCCACAGAAGTGTAGACCCACAAAGAAGCTTGAAGCTTAACTCCTGTGGCCTCTTTGTTTAAGGATGAGTTAAGCAGGGTCTGGGGAGCTGATGTGACTTGGTCAAGGGCCCCTCACTCTGCCGGGCCCCTTCAGAAGCTAGGTACACTGAATGCCCTCCTCCTGTGAGCAAGGGAAAATGGGATCTCAGCGGTGACCAGGGCTTCTCTGAGGGAGGCAATGGGCTAAGCCCCTCTGCTTGCAGGGGAGGGTGCAGGCTAGGGGAAGGCCAATACAACAGGGGAAAGGCCCATGGGCTTTGAGTGAGAACAGGCCAGGGAGAGAAGGCTGGGAGCCCGAGGGCCAGTCTCTGGGAAGCAGCCAGTGGAAAGTCCCCTTCTTGTGCAGAGTGGCTGGAGAGACTGCTCATACCGCTATTGATGCTTCTGCCCTATTGCACTGGGATGCTTATGTCACCGCCCTCCCCCCCCCCCGCCCCGTCCTCAGTGAAGCCCACCGCACTCACAAATGCTCATTTGGAGGGGTCTGCTTTGTAGAAATCACTGAAGCAGGACATCTGTGCCCAGATGACAGAGAGGAAGAAAGGCCCCTGGAAATGAGGAATACTGGGGAGGATGGGGGACTCTCATGGAATGTGGTGCCAGAGGCATGAGTCAATCCTACACAGATTTCAAGGGCATGGACATCAGCAAGGCCAAGTTGGATCTGGCTAATACCCCATTCCTAGTACACTAGCCTGGAAGTCTCCAAAAAGAGAACTTCATAGAAACTGCCCTACCTTCCCGTTAACCTTCTCCAGGAAGGTTTTTGCTGGTCCATGTGTAGATGTGATCATTGAAAGGAGAGCTGCCTATAAAAATCATTTAACTTTGCTAACAAGGGAACTATGATGACACTATAAATCTAAAGGGATTCAGGTTTTATGTCTAGCCACTACTGAAGGTATTTTTTAAAGATTTTATTTATTTATTTGAGAGAGAGAGCATGAGCAGGGGAGATGGGGAGATGGGCAGATGGAGAGGGAGAAGCAGGCTCCCCGCTGAGCAGGGAACCCGAAGCGAGGCTGGATCCTAGGATCCCAGGATCATGACCTTAACCGACTGAGCCACCCAGGTGCCCCACTACTGAAGGTTTTTAAAGAATTCTTGTTTGTGGTGGTAATGTAGGAAAAGGAGGACTCAAGACAGAACCTAGAGCAGTTAGAGAAAGAAAAGCCTGTGAAGGAGACCAAGAGAAACTGCCAGGTCTTTAGGAGGAGAATCATGAGACACTAGTATCAGCCTCACTGAGGAAAGGAGGTTGGTTCTAGAAGGGAATTCTTAAACATGTCGAATGTCAAAAAAACTTAAGATGAAGTATGAGAAGTGTCTATTGATTTTCCCAGTAGGAAGGCATTGATGACCTTGCCAAAGCAGTGTTCCCCGGCCAAATATGGTTGCACAAGTTGTTGAATGAACAAGAACATCAGCCTGCCTTGTGCTCATCCCCTCATGGAAATGGATGCATTTTCCCTAATTGGGGGCACAGATAACACATGTGCTTGTAAAATAATCAGTGTTTCAGCAGAGTGGAGGGGGCAAAGCCCTAGCATAGTGAGTTGAAGACTGAACAGGAAAAGGGAAAGAGGGTACATTTTAGGGTCAAAGCTCAGTCTTCCTCTTGGGCAACTTCAACCTGGCAGAAAGAAGGATTGTCACTATGCAGGAAAGAGATGAATTCCAGGAGAGGAGTTAGAAGAACAAAGGGAAAGAGCAGAAGGGGAGAAGGGACTGTGGTAGAATATGGGTTCTAGCTTCAATTGCTAATAAAACTCAGCTGTTTATTCTGTTAATTCTTATAGAGCTCCACAGAGTTTCCACAGAGCTGTTTTCGCATAGCTTTGGACTCTTAAATCACCTTGGGAGATAGGTAATGCAGGCTTCTCATCTCCCTTCCACACATGAGAAAACTAATATGCCAAACGTTCCATTTTAAGTGATGGAGCCACGAAGTGTACGCTGTAATGGACCAAGGATGGATCTCGCCTGCAAATTCGAGTCCCGGCCCCAGCATGGTCACTTAGGAGCAAGTTGCATCAAATCACGGAGCCTCTGTTTGCACAACTGTTAAATGGCACACATGAGATCTGCTTTACACAGACATGAGGATGGACTGAGATGTACAAACACCTACAACAGAGCCTAATACAGGTGGAGCCTAGTTCTCCACCTAGAACTCATATTCAGATTATCTGATTCCAGGTCGATAGCTAGAAATGAGAGGACTGCTATGGGCATTTACTCATTCACTTATTTTCAAATCTATGTCAGCTCTGGTTTAATGAGAATCTAAGAATTATGGTGTAGAAATTAAATTCCTTTAAGCATTTTTGTTGTTAATAAAATTTGATGTGTTCCATTTACCTAACATCTTACAGCATGCTTCCCAAAAGTACCAGTTAACTCTAAGGCTATTTCCAATCTCCCTTTCCATCAGCCCCTCCGGGGATTTGGAGCTCAGTTGTGGGAGGGGAGAAGGAAGGACTGTCCCATGCATCCCCGAGGAGCTCCCACCCACGCTAAACTGTGAGTTGGTTTAAAAAAAAAAGGAGGTTCCTGACCTGACCAGGGAGGAAGCTGGGAGAAAAGATGAAAATCATCCTCTTCATTGCTGCCTTATGCCATGGAGTTATCCCTCAAAGGAATGAAGAAGCATTAGCATAAAAAAATACATGAAACGGTTTAATTATCTGGCTCTAGTAAACGTTTTTTTTCCCACTAAAACATTTCCATCAAAAGATCAGGAAACAGGGCCAGGCAAGTCACTTTTTAAATTCAATAGTGATTCCTCTCTTAAGAAAAAACAAATCGGATAGAGCAGATAATCTTCATATCTCTAACAGAAAAGACATAGCATAGACTAATTAACCCAGTTCTGATCATCAGGAAACTAATGCACAATGTGTAGCGATATAAACTCAGGTCATCTGATGCTGACCTAATTCTTTTGGCAATATTTAAATGTATATCAGCGGGTCACAGCATTATTTAGTGTCATTCCAGCTGTGTGCACTTATTTTCCATCATTTGTAATATTATTCCTGAAAAATGGGAAGGCTTCCCCCATGCTCACACTGGGAGCTATTTGATTTGGTTACGTATGTGGTAGACACACAGAGCAGTGGGTAAGTGTCCATCTTCAGTCCTGCTTTCACTTCCTGAATGCTTTCGATGCGCCAGGCAGTGCTTGAGGCACCAGGAACCCAATGGTGAACCTGTCAAAATTCCAATTCTCCTCGTGGAAATTAATTCTCACTGGGGCACACGTGACCAGAATGGTATCAGAGAGCAATGAATGCAGTGCAGAGAACATAAAGGTACAAAGAGATAGTATCCTTCGAGGTGGGGCTGGGGCTGCTTTAGGCAGGGTGGCTGTGGAAGTCCCACCTGGAGATGATGAGAATCCAACAGTTGTACAAAGATCTGGAGCAGGAACACTTTAGCAGAGGGAACAGCATATGCAAAGGCCCCAAGGAAAGAATAAGTTCAGGGCAACTGCAGAATGAAAAGAAGGCCAGGGTGCCGAGAACACAGAACAAGGGGAAAGCGGCAGCAGACAAGATGAGGGACACAGACAGGGGCCAGACTGTAGTGAGCCCAAGGGCACGTGATGAAAATGCAGATGGTATTCTAAGGGCAATGCAAAACCACTGGAGAGTTTTTTAAGCAAGGGAATGATCTGGTCTACTCTAAGCCTTCAACAGAGCACTGAGGCGGAGAACAGAATGGGCTAGGAAGGCACAGGAAGGTGCGGGGAGGGGGGCCTGAAGGGAGCAGAGAGACCGCACGGTTGTCCAGACAAAAGATAATGGTGACAGGGTGAGTAACTGTAAGTGAAATTATTTTAATGAATCATTTCAAATGAAATCCTAGTTCCGTTTCACCAAAGAGAGCAGAGGCCTTAATGGGAACATGGGGATAGGTGGTGAATGCTGAGCGGACATCTGCCAGCCCCTGGAGCAGGCCAAGGAGCCCAGCACTCAGTAACACGTTTCTGTGATAACGGGCGGCAGGAATGTGGCTTTGTCCTCGATTCAGGTGATGGCACCCACATTCTGAACACACTGTGTCCCAGAGATCACTGATGAGCAGAGGATGCCAGTGAATCAAAACCTGGCAACACAGAGGCATGGGGCAACTTCTTCTATTTTTAAAAACAAAGTTTTATCTTCAATGCAGAGAAAGAGATGTTTCAAAAGGACTCTGGTCTTCTCTTTGCTTAGCCCCCAGCACAAACTCTTGCTCCCTGATCTTTATCTCGGGGATTGCCTGTTCCCACCTGGCCCCCTGGTTCTGAGATTTCACCAACCTCTATTTCTACCATTAGGAACTAGAGGCCTGTTGGCTCTGAAGAAGACTGTCTCCTTACCAAACCTCAGTCAGACTCCTCGAGTCCTCTTTCAGACCAGGCCTTGCCCTCGGTCTCTGTCCTTGGCCTGCTGATTCCAGTTTTAGCAAGAAGCCTGCTGAGGCCATTTAGGGAAAGTCCCCCAGCCTGGTATCTGATCACCCTTGATATCTGACCCAATTCTTTATCTCCCACCTTCAAGATCGTGCCAGCCTGCCTTCAGCAGGAACCCTCCTTACCCCCTGATGTTTCCCCTTACTGATTCTGGGTCCACTGTACTCTTTGGCTATAAATCACCACGTGGCCTTGCTGTCTTCAGAGTTGGGCCGATCTCTCTCCCCTATAGCAGAATGATGCTGTAGTAGCCCCCCTGAATAAAGTTCTCCTTACTATGTTTAATAAGTGACTCCACAATCTTTTCTTTAACAGCTCCCTGAGAACTAGAGTCATAAATATAAATAGGGAATAGCAGAAACTTCAAAAATCCCAAATCTCAAAGGGATGAGCTCATCCATGTGACTTACTTGGAAAGATCTTGCATGATCAGACCTGGTTGTTTATAATCAGAAGAAATGATCCTCCTTGGTCCACATGGGGCCTTCAAAAAAATTAGTTTTAATAACATAATGAAGAGCCATGAACCTATGATTCAATCCAAAAGTTAGAACAAACCAAGAATTACTCATGTGTTCACCGAACCCCTGCTGTAACAACCACTCTCCTGACTTGGGGCGGCGGTGGGGGGGCGGTTATTGTTGAAGTTTTCATATTTCTGAATTTTATGGAAAAGATGTCACACGCATTGTGTTCTTCTGGAACTTCCTTTTTCACTCAGTCATTACTAAGATTTATCTGTGTTGAGTGTACCTATACTTGATTTGAATTTTACTACTACATAATACTCTGTTGAGTTCCATTTTTTAAAAAAATGTATTTCATCTGACCTGATGAAGGAGACAAAAATACTCACAGTAAAATATTCCAAGTCTCCCTAATTCAGTATTTTATAAGTATGGTCCTAAGAGCACATGGTAATAAATACTTCAGGGGAAATGGGGTTTAGGTATTTCCTGGTCAGGACCATTAACCATTTGGAGGGCCTTGCTCATTAGCTACAAATATCCAGGTGCTATTCAGCTGACTGATTAGAAACTGAATCAAAACTTTTATTTTTTAACTTCCAGTTAGAAAACTTATATTTATTATTGCATGCTTTTAAGAAGCAGTTTACAAGAGTTTAATCTGTCATTTAATCGCAGAGGAACGGGTCAACTTCAGATATGTCACAGCATGCCTGAAACGAACCCCATAAATCTCCTGGTCAGCGTTCAGGTATGGATTTTTTTTTTTTTTTTTTTTTTTGAGGGGAAGAAGAATTATATGTGCTAATCCTGATAAAGTGTGGTAGGGTGAAGAGAGATATTGTAGGAGCACAGAAGAAAGGGAGAAGCCCTTAAGCAAGCAAAATATTGCTGGGAACATTGTCAGAGTTCCTAAGTGGAAGCATCCAGCCTCAAGGCTTCCTTTGGAGGCCAGGAGTTAGGCATGAATGCAAAGAGAAGAACCCCAACAACCAGGTTGTCATCAATTAAAAATAAGAAAGCCAAACATTGGGGGAGAAAAACTTTGATGCCTTTAGGCCAAAGGAGGTCACAGGCGTCCACCTGCAAACATCTCTGAGATCTGGAACACTCTGGGAAAACTGCTTTATCCTCCATAATATCTTAGCAGTAGAGAGCAGGAGGCAGAATCTGGGTAGCCCTGTTGCTCTTCTGGATGAACACACAGCTTAACTTGAGTCTTTTCTAAGATAGTAGTCATTCATTGTATTTTATTTGAGATTTTTTTTTAAATGACTTTAGTATGTCTCTAAGAGGAAAGAACAGAAATAAACACCACAGTCTTGGCATTCTATGCAAGAAAAGGAGGGACAAAAGGCAGCTATAAGAGAGCCCAAGGAAGACAAACTTTTCTCATTTATTGTGCATGAAGCAAAGATAATATGCTTTGAGTCCGGAAAGTTCCTTCTCACGAGGATCATTTTAATTCTTCTGATGCTTGTTCTCTTCCTATTAAGCATAGCCTCAGTGTCTGCACTCTTGGAAATGATCGGTTTGCTCAAGTAAGGATGGACCAGGAGAGCCCCTGGACAGGAACCCTGTCTCACATGTGGGCCAGGTGCTCAGTGCTTCCAGACGGAGGCCAAGTTGTGCGGAGCCGGACAGCCCTGGGTTGGAATCACTGCTCTACCAATTAATACTGGAGACGTTGGGACAGTTACTCCATCTCTCTGGGCAATAGTTTCCTCACACACAAATAATGCTAATGACCTCATGGGATTAAAATAAAATAGCATTAACTCCTTTCCCTTTTGCATTCTTGATGCCCTCCCCTCATGCCCTATTGTTGCAACAGTAATTACTCTAAGTCCTTCTACATATCTGGAGTCTCTACCAGGTTACTCCCAATAAAGCACATTATAGGTAATCAGCACACATCCATGCTGACAGTGAGGATAATGCTGCCCAAGGTGGGTGGCTCCTTACGTATCAAATTTCCCCTGGAAACAAATCAGGGGTGTGGCCAGGGGATTTGAAGTTAAACGTCATATGCACACATCCTTCCAGAAGGGCCATCCACCTGATCAAATATTTAAATATTTTAACACTTTGCTTATTATTTGAGAACAATTTAGGCTTCAGGGAGTCAAGCAGCCACAATATTATACACTGAGCTGGTGAAAATTAACTTAGGTCTCTGTTTTATATATGTGCAAGTTTCAGCAGAGAAATCAATAAATGAGCTTTGACCAGATATATGCAGGCTTGAGAGATTTCAACTGATACATTTCTCATTGATTGTTATGAACAATAAAAGCCCAAGCAGATGCTCACTGTAGCTACCATCACAGTTGAGCATTCTCTCGAATTGAGAAAACGATCTTTTTTTTTTTTTTTTTAATCTGAGGCAAGGGGAATTACAGGACCTGTGTGATCTTATAATTCAATTTTTTAACTTTATAGATAAGGGCCCAAAGCTGAAAGCAGTCACACAACTTCTCAAAGGGGTCGAGCTAGGACTTGTGGAAGACCCTTCACTGCTTAATCCGGAAAGTTCTGATATATTACTAATTCCAAAACCACTATCTGGGGGAGGAAAAAAAACCCACAAAGGCCCGTGCAGTGTGGGATTTCATCACATGACTATGGCTACTTTTTTGGTAATGAGAATTTCCGCCAATTCTCAACCCTGATGCTTGGAGGTAGAAGTACTAGCGAACATCTCTGCGCACGAGGGTGACGACTTCCCCTCTGTCTTCTAGACTACTTCAATCCCTAAGGAGACTTCCTCACTCTGAAATAAGAAACACAAAAGGCAGATGGCATTTCTCGTTCCTGAGGGCACTGTTGCATCTGGAGCTGAAGACCCAGGTGTGAGCACACCTGGAATTGTAGCCGCATGAGGGCCTGGTCTGGGGGCAAGCGGAGTGGGTCTGGAATACACTTACTGAGCTGAGCACTGAGTAGTGTAGAGAGTTGTCAAATCACTACAGTGTACACCTGAAACTAATACAACACTGTAGGGGTACCTGGGTGGCTCAGTCGGTTAAGCACGCTTGACTCGATTTCAGCTCAGATCATGATCTCAGGGTCTAGAATACATATATATATATATATATATATGCAGTATGTTAACTATACAGGAACTAAAAAAAAAAAAAGCTGAGGAGCCTTGTTGGAGAGGGACTGTTTCAATTCCCTTCATGCCAACTGGAGTTGGGGTTCTCTGTAACCTGCAGCCCAAGAATCCTGATGCCATGTCCCTATTGTGTTGTGCACTAGAAGTACTGACAAAACAATACTGAGATCCAGGATTCATTTCATTGAAACTGTAAAATACCCTTCCCTGCCCCCCCGCAAGACTTCTTTCTGCTGTTTCTGGTATTCCTTCTAGTTCATCTCCTCTCATTCACAAGCAAAAGTCTAAGTACAGTGAAGAAATAATTGAATGGCTCCAACTCTAGTCTTCTAGATAGTATTTTAATATATACTATACTCTAAAAAAATACTTTAAAAATATTTGAAACAACAGAAGAACTATGAGAGACGATGGACTCTGAAAAACAAACTGAGGGTTCTAGAGGGGAGGGGGGTGGGAGGATGGGTTAGCCTGGTGATGGGTATTGAGGAGGGCACGTTCTGCATGGAGCACTGGGTGTTATGCACAAACAATGAATCATGGAACACTATATCTAAAACTAATGATGTAATGTATGGGGATTAACATAACAATAAAAAAAATAAAAAAAAATATTTGAAACAAATAAGACAAAGGTTAACAGTTAACTCTTGCCTGGGCTAAATTAAAACTTACCACATTATTTTCTGTACTGTTATAGGTTGATCTGGGGCGGGGATTGTTTTTTGTTGTTGTTGTTGTTTTGAAAAAACATGTAAACAAATATAAGGAGAAAAAGCAGGTGTGAGGGGCGCCTGGGTAGCTCAGTCATTAAGCGTCTGCCTTTGGCTCAGGTCATGATCCCAGGATCCTGGGATCGAGCCCCACATCGGGCTCCCTGCTCGACGGGGAGCCTGCTTCTCCCTCTCCCTCTGCCCCTGCTTGTGTTCCTGCTCTCGCTCTCTGTGTCAAATAAATAAAATCTTAAAAAAAAAGCAGGTGTGGTAGTAATTTTTTAAATTAGAAGAAGGCTTCCCTGATTTTATTTTTTAAAAGCTATTTGTTTTTTAAACTTTATTTATTTGAGAGAAAGAGACCACGAGCAGTGGAGGAGGGGCGAAGGGAGAAGCAAACTCCCCGCTGAGCAGGAGCCCTACATGGGGCAGGATCCCAGGACCCTGGGATCATGACCTGAGCCGAAGGCAGATGCTTAACTGACTGAGCCACCCAGGCACCCCTAAAAGCTTCCCTGATTTTAAAACTTTAACTTTCAGCTTGAAAAGTTTTACTGAGTCGAAGACAGACTTGCATTTTCAGAATAATAATAAAAAAAAAGCTTAGAAATCCTAGTAAGGCTAATAAAAAGATATCTGGACATATTCTGGAGAAACTTCTTCAAAGATAAAGGAGAAAATTCTGCAATCTTCCTGAAGACAGAGCAAGTAACTTGAAAGGGAAAAGTAATTCCTCGAACTTCAGACTTCCCGTCTGCAACACTGACTGGCAGACAACAATGAAGCAGTGTTTTTACACACCTGTGGAGGAAAAGAAGGGCCATCCAAGACCACACAGCTGAGGGAAAAAGATACTTTTAGAAACAAACTCATAAAGTATACCAACAGCGGGCTCTAAGAAAGCATCCCAATCAAATAAAAATTACACAAAAGCAAAGATCTCAAGATTTAGATAGAGAAGAAGAATGAGTGCAAAAACAGGTTAAATATATGATAATTTAGGTAAGTAGAGAATATAAATGTGACTAGTGGTGTGTTTTAAAAGCTTTGATTCTTTAAACAACAGAGGCATGCTGTAAAAAAATTAAAAAGTTATCAGTATCTTTTAAGTAGGCTCCACACCCAATGTGAGGCTGAAACTCACAACCTCAAGATCAAGAGTCACACACTCCACTGACTGAACCAGCCAGGTGCCCCAAAGTTAACATTATCTTAAAACTAAAATTCTAAATTAATTCAACTAGCCTCAGACTTTTCAAGGAAGGAAAAAGGAGGAAAAATAAGGACACAGAACCGTCTAAATGCTCTACTTTAACTGCGGGAGAATGCGTGGGTTTGGAGCATGGTAATAAACACTTGAGTTGAGGGAGGGCATCTAAGGGGCTCTTTAATTTTGGTATATTGGTAGAGAAATACAGTTGGAGATCTGGCTGTTAAAAACAGAAAGAGGAGCATTGGCAAAACAGATATATTGAATAAACAAATTATTAGGGGTAAAGGAGGTTTACAAATTCTGATAAATATAGTAAAAGTATAAAAGGGGAACAGAGAAAATGAAATTTAAAATATTTCTCAGCCATCAGAAAGGATGAATACCCAACTTTTGCATCAACATGGATGGGACTGGAGGAGATGCTAAGTGAAATAAGTCAAGCAGAGAAAGTCAATTATCATATGGTTTCACTTATTTGTGGAACATAAGGAATAGCTTGGAGGACATTAGGAGAAGGAAGCGAAAAATGAAGTGGAGCGGGGGGATCGGAGGGGGAGATGAACCATGAGAGACTATGGACTCTGAGAAACTGAGGGTTTTAGAGGTGAGAGGGGTGGGGTGATGGGTTAGCCTGGTGATGGGTATTAAGGAGGGCACGTACTGCGTGGAGCACTGGTGTTCTACGCAAACAGTGAATCATGGAACACTACATCAAAAACTAATGATGTATTGTATGGTGACTAACATAACATAATAAAATTAAATTAAATTAAAAAAAAGAAAAAAAATAAGAAGTAGAAAATGGAAGAATTAAAATCAAAGACATAAGCTACAACCACAATGGGCAGATGAAGTTGGGGGTGTGGATCCAGAAGGGTAACAAAGGGAAGTCTCAGGGTAGCATCAGCCTGGGCACTGGGGGCCTGAGAGCCATCGGGGGGTGCCAGGAGAAAGGAATCCCAGTGCAGAGGGATTTGAGAATTTTGATACCATTATTGAAAATTTGAAAAAGGTTAAGGAGATAAAGATAGACAATGCCTACATGCCATCTTAGACATGCTGGAAGACAATACCACAAAGATGCAATCCTCTCATGAATTAGCTAAAAATTTGATATAACCTAAACACAAGCGCCAATGGACTCTTTCTTGGAACATTACAAAATGTTTAACATTCATTTAAGAGAATGTGTGTTTAAGAATAGACTAGAAAAAAACTGTAAAGAAGAGTAGCAGGTGTGTTTGCTCTATATGTAGTTATAAGGCTTTCTATGTAGATATAAATACGGATCCTGCTGTAGCCACAATAGTTAGCAACAGACAGAGGAACAGATGAGCAGATAAAGCAAGAATTAGAGGGCTTCCAGGTAGACCAGATTATGCAGGAGCACTTAGTAAATATTAAATGTGGCATTTCAACATCACTTCCCAATGGTTTTACAACTTCGGGGTGGGAAGGGGCTTTCTATGCATGCCATCAAAGCCAGAAACAATAAAGAAAAAGACTGAAAGAATAATTACATAGAATTTAACATTTCAGAAGGAAGAAAAACATTAAACTAAGGTTAAACAACTAATAGGAAACTGGGGAGAGTATTTGTACTACACAAAATAGGCAAAGACTGAGGTTCTTTCTATATACAGAGCCATTACATATCAATAAGAAAAACAATTCAATGGAAAAGCAAGCAAAAATATGAAGAGGAAATTCATATACAAAAATCCAAGAATGATATGGAAAGATCCTCAATTTTACCAGTAAATAATTATAAATCAATATATTTTTATCTTAATTACAAAGCTTAAAAGGATTGTGAATAACCAGTGTTGGCAAGCCTCTGGGAAATTGTAATGCCTTGTTTGCAGGAATGTAAATTGGTACAATTCTTCTGTAGGATAATTTGGATACACATATGTACACACACACACACACACACACAGGTATCTGTTACATTAGACATCTTTTAATCCAGCAATCCTGCACCTAGAAACAAGTCCCAAGTAAAAGGATATTCATTATAGTGTTAATCAGAATATTAAAAAATTGAAAATAACTCCAATGCCACACAGTTGATTATATAAGTAATGGGATGTCCATACAATGGAATGTTACATAACTATTAAAAACTATTTTGATGTAATTACGGTCATGACGTAGGGGAAAAAAAGATATCCATAAAGGGAGAAGAGGTAAACAGACCAGAGCATCAAGTATAACTTGACTTACTGTTGTTGAATGGTCAGTACCCATCAGTGGAGAAATTCAGACTAAAACTATACTGAAGAGGAGAAATGAAAAGAACTTAGATTAATAAATGGAAAAAAAAAAAAAACTAGTAAGATCAGCAGTAAGACTAGAGTGAGGACAATAAAACAAGAACAGAAGAAAGTTATGGCTACAGAATATTTCATCCTTTTTACCTTGTGAAGTGAAGAACAGAACAGGAACATAGCCGTGCAGGGTTAAGGTGCCCATGGTTGGTTGCACAGCGAACTGTCACCCCAGCTTGCTCCTGCACTGGCCTATTCTCCTTCTAGTAAGGGCATTATAAAAGGAAGGAGCAAAATGCAAATGCTGTGAAGACAGATGTAAATTCACACATGCTCTGACTAGGACCTCTTGGAGAGAAGGTCTAGGTAGGAGTCTGGGAGCGTGTTTTCCTTCAAAAAGGAGAAAGACTTAGAATTTGAAGAAAGAAATTTGAAGAATGCTCCAAAATCAATGTGAGCCCTGTGTCTGGAAGAACTCCTGTGTATTCCTGACATCTATCCCTTCCATTGACTTTGGTTGGACGAATAAAGTGAATCGATTAGGTTTCAGCCCCGTTGCACTGCTGTCTGATGACCTACATAAACTGGTGTGGGACTGCAATAGTTGTAGCAGCCTAGGAATGCACAGAGTAAATGCCTGCAAGAAAAAAGGTCAGCCTGGGAGTACACAGAAAAATTTGTAAGAGTAAATAACAAAATATTAACAATAGTTATTACTTTTAAGGGGGGAGGGATCACAGGTAATTTTCTCTTTTAGATACCTTTCTTTATCTCTTTTACAGTGAACATGTATTATGTTTATAATAAAAAGCAATCTATTCTACTTTGTGGGACAGAAAAGACCAGCTAGATCATGGCAAAAACAAAATGTAAAAGAGCTTTATTTGGATTCCCCCTTTATCTTATGTCTGTTCATATCTTCAGACATAGTGTGTGTATATATTTTTTTCCTAGACTATAAAACCCTTAAGTGCAAGATTGTATCATATTATTCTGTTGGGCACACAAATAATGAACAAATATGTGAATTTATGAATTAGTGAAAATGACTCTTTACAATGAGAACAAAGAAATTAAATAATATTTCATAAATGCTCTGACTAGTATGATGTCACAAGTCCTGGTCTACTTTTAAATTCGGTAGGAAAAGTAGCTGATCTTCTTAATGATAATGATACCTAATTGGAGAAGTCAGACTGAGATAAATAATCAGAAATTATACTTGCACACGCCTTTACCCAAAAAAATAAATGAAAGCACATCCAGTCTAGCGGTAAAGGCTTAAAGAAACATGGCAAGTTTTTCCAGAAAATCCTGAACAAAACATGATTTACATTACAAAAGATCCTTTACTAAAATATTTCTTTAAAAAGGTAGTTCATGGGGTGCCTGGGTGGCTCAGTCGTTAAGCGTCTGCCTTCGGCTCAGGTCATGATCCCAGGGTCCTGGGATCGAGCCCCGCATCGGGCTCCCTGCTCGGCGGAAAGCCTGCTTCTCCCTCTCCTACTCCTCCTGCTTGTGTTCCCTCTCTCGCTGTGTCTCTCTCTGTCAAATAAATAAAATCTTTAAAAATAAATAAATAAATAAATAAAATTTAAAAAAAAAAAATAAAAAGGTAGTTCATTTAAAAGTTTGCTTCCAGGGGCACCTGGGTGATGTAGTCAGTTAAGCGTCCAACTCTTGGTTTTGGCTCAGGTCTGATCACGGGGTCCTGAGATCGAGTGCCAGGCTCTGTGTTCAGTGTGGAGTCTGCTTGATATTCTCCCTCTCCCTCTGCCCCTCCCCCCCCACGTGCCCTCTCTCTCTCTCTAATAAGTAAATCTTTAAAAAAATAAAAGTTTGTTTCCACATCAGTTAAGAAGAGAAGCTAAATATAGGGCCTGAAATTAGGGGCATTGCCAGTTGAAAATGAATAAAAAATAGGAATAAAGTTGTTTCTCTGAAATTATCCAGTAATTTAATGGGGAAATAATATGACTTACAGATGCAGTATCTGCTGATGACTGTCTTACTATTCACTTGAGGGAGAGTAAAAATATAAAACCAAGAACACAAAACATCTAAACCACCTTCTATAGGACACAGAAACCACTGAGGTGACACTGGAAAATGAGAATAAAGCATAGGGTATGTAGATCCTCAGAAAAACAGGCTCTACACCGGTACAACTTCAGAAAAATTAGATATTTATGTTAAGCTTGCCTCTAAAATTCTGAATATTTTCACCAATAATGGCATATGTTAAATCATTATGAAGGCACTAATTTTCAGTTTAAGGAAAACTCCCTGGTGCACATTCTTCTCTGTTAGGGAGGAGGGCATTTTCTCTAGGCTACCGACAAGCTGTCCATCTTTTCTCTGCAAATACTTTGATTTAATTTTTGCAGTCTTTTGGAAACAAACATCTTAAATGATTCCAGCAGATACTGCCTAAATTTAGAGGGTGATTAGGACTAACTTTTAAATAAAACTATGGAACAAAAATTAAGCAAAACCAATCTAGCACCAAAGTTAGGTTGGTACTATTCAAAACAAGATTTAAATTTTTAACCCTCCAAAATGCTTTTGAGACAGAAAATATCCAATTACAGTAATAATTTTGTATCAATATCTATAAAATAGCAAGAATAACTGTTTACTTTGTGGCAGCCACCGGTCTATACATTTTGCATTTACGTACTAGTTTTATCCTCACAACAACACTTTGAGATGTAGGTCCTACTATCATCATCCCCATTTTACAGATGAAGAAACTGAGCCACATTATGAAATTTGGCTAAGGTTACACATCTATTGAGTGGCAGGGCCATGATTTGAACCCAGTTAGTCTGAATGTGGGACCGGTATAAATTAACTACTATCAAGTAATCCTCAACCTCATCTGCACAGTAGAAGCACTTGGGGAGGTTTTAAAACTCCTGATGCCCCAGGCTGCATCCAGACCAGAGGCATCAGTTTCTGGGGATGACTTCCAGGCTGCATTATTTTTAAATTTCCCCAGGTAGGGCTGAAGTACAGCCTGATGTGAGCTCTGCAGCAGGATGCCACGTGGCTCTCATGGTTACAAGGCTAACTTTACGTCTAAGGGGAGGCTGCTCATCTCTTTGACATGAAAATTAACATCCATTAACTTCATCTGTAAAACACAGATTAAGTTGCTAATTGAGTGGAGGACTGGTTACTACCTAAACGGACTACAAACCACTGCTTTCTCATGAACAGGAAGCTTTCTGCCTCCTCATTTAAAACACATCAAGCTTCCCAGAACTGGGGGCAGGAAGGACCACAGCAAAGGGAAACTGCCCAAGTCCAGCCTATGCTCTCTTTACCAAGCAGCGTGACTACACATAGAGGAGATCCTCCCCAGCATAACCACCACAAACAACCCATTAAACTGTGTTCCTTGATGAGTACAAGAAAACTTGCTTATCCCTAATCTTGGATGGAAGAAGGGGGGAAAAAATCAACCCTAAGGATTCACTGCAACCAACCAAAACTCATGCAAGTTTGCAGCACAAATCCATACAACAAGCAGAGTCCCAAAAAACCCTGAAACAGAACATTTAATGTTAAGGGTCACAGCTGGTAATCCCTCAGGCACATAGCAGAATTCATCTGTAACCCAGGTCTGGAAAAATTCTCACCAAGTTATGAGAAAAATGAGTGGCTCACACTTTAAAATTAATCAACCCCAATTGGTTAATTAATTCACACACACCACACACATACACACACACACACACACACATACAGAGCTAGGAAACAAGACACAATGAGTCACAGCCAACAGAATCAGACTCACAAAGATTTCAGATACTGGAACTATGAAATTCAGAACAAAATATTCTTTCATATGTTTAAGCAGTAAGAAAGGAAATTTGAAAATATGGTCAGAAAAAATACTATTATTAAAAAACTGAACAGATATTAAGAAGTAAAAATGAAATTCTAGAAATAAAAATATTAAAATTGAAATAAGAAACAAAATAGATACATTTAACTACAGATTAGAATAAGGGCAAAATAAAGACATTTTCAAACAAAAATAGAGAGCTTGTCACCAAGAGATCCTCACTGGAAGAAAATCTACAGAATTTAGGTGGAAAAAAAGTGATCCCAGTTAGAAGATCTAAAATGCCAAAATAAGTTGGCAAAGAATGTGGCAAATATGTGGATAAATGTAAATAAACATCCTCCTTAAAACAATAACAAATTCTTATGTGATTAATAATGTTTTAAACAGACTAAATACACAATAACAACAGCATGCAGCACAAGAGTAATAGGAACGAAATATTCTAAGGTATTGTTTGGGAGGAGGAAAGAGACTGGCTAAATTTAGACTTTTATACATGTATATATACACGGTCAAATTCCTAGGGTTACTGTTATAATATAGAAATGTAATATGTAACAAACTAGCAGAGGAAGGAACAGAGATGAGAAAAAAAAAATATCAATCCAGAAAACACAAGAGAAAACAAGGCAGAATAAAGAGAAAGTACAAAATGAGAGAAATAAATTCCAAAGCATCAAGAATTACGATAAATGTAAATAGATTAACTAGATGATCCAGTTAAAAGTCAGATGTTGTCAGACTGATTAAAAAATAGGAATAAAAGACAGGAAATACTGAGCACAGAAGCCGGTCATGTTAGAGTCATCTGGATGGGTCTAGCAGAGAGAGGGGATGCCATGAGACACAGAAAACTTTATTGTCCAAGGGTTTGAAAAGCTAAAATATTCCCACATGAGCCTTTGTCCTGCCAAACTGAACTCTAAATTAAACACAATACAATACTATATCAGTGCTTCTTGATCTTTAATGTACACATGAGTCACATGAGGGCTTATTAAAATGCAGCTTCTGATTCAGCCATTCTGGGGAGGGGTCTGAGACTCGACATTTCCAGCAAGTTCCCAGGTAATGTGGAAGCTGTTGGCTCTGGACCACACTTTGAGTAGCAAAATATTAGAGTATATGGTAAACACAGGCTTCATTTCTTTACAAATAAACTAATAATACATAAGGTAGATATCCAGAGAAAAGCAAGGATAGGCCCACAATCGAACTGCAAGACCAAATTTCAAAAGTTTGAAAACAAGTTTTGTTTGTTTGGCTGGTTGGTTTTTAAAGTTTGGTTGCCAAGATTCGATAGGAGGCAAAACCTTACCTGAACTGATGGGAGGTTAGTCTTTATTTCACATCATGTGAATATCCACATTTTGCCAGGGAAGTCCCCAGCATGTTTGATCAGCAAGTGCCACATGGGACCCTGCTAAAATCCAAAAAATCTTGAATTCCAAAATACAACTGTCCTGGAGGTTTTGGGTAAGCCACTGTGAGTCCACAGTGCATTTCTTTCATTCTTAAGCTAATTGGAGATTTTACGGTCTTTTTAAAAACATTTGGCTCTAAAGTCTAAGTTAGAACACCAGGAGATAAAAAGATACAATTATTCAGCAATATAGTATTATTCAGTCTCAAAAACTGTTTTTTTCAGGAAGTGAAGTACTTAAGTAAAATCCCAAGTCAATATTCACATGGAGTTTTATTTTTGTTACCTGAAGACAAAATAACACTGACCTAATTCCAGCTCTCAGTGGATAGCCACTGAGTACTTCAGAGGAGAGCTATCTCCTTGGATATGCCACTCTTGAGATAGATACCAAATTAGCTTAAAACCAGAAGAAAAAAAAAAAAACCTATTGATGAGACTGAATAAAAAATATCTATATAAAATGTGATTCCTATGAAAGTGTTCTTATCTTGGGAAAACACAAACTCAATGAAATCCAAACGGCCAAGGGCAGAGCTTGAAGTAGTAACATATGGGTCTATATATAGACCTAAAAACCTTTAGAAAAATCTTTGGCCCCATACAGGATTTTGCCCAACTGTTACCGACCTTTGATTCTCAAAGCATGAAACGTGGAAAGGCAGCAAAGGTAAAATCTCCAGTGACTTGTCCCCGCCCACAGTCAAGCCACACACCTTCGGAGATTAAAAGTACTTCGAAGGCAGCAGTAAAGGGGTCACGTCAGGCACTGCTGAATTTGTTCCCTTTGAGATCCCTATGCATTTTATGGAGGATTTTTAAACTTCACCGGCACAGACAGACAACATACTCCCAATCATTTACAGTAGATGCTGACCTTAGTCCATAAAGTAACCAGGTACCATATCCATCAACAGGCAGGGGCATGATTTAACGATGGGGCCGTTTCCAAAAGCCATGCGAGGCACAAATGCCTTGCCCTCTCTGCTCTTTTTCAAATAGTCATTTGAAAACCCTCAGTGTAGTGGAGAGCTCTGTCAGAGGTTTGAAAATAAACATCCTGATGATCCCAGTGACCTTTGATGGTTTGTTGTCTCAGGGACAAGAAGAATATGGCAATAGAAAGATCGCTTTAAAAGGGAAAAATTGCATTGGGAAGTCAAGGATGGGAAAATTAAACAATGAGTGAACCTCACCCTAACTCTACCAAATTAACCAACACTCATATTAAGACTTAAGACCTTGTGCACCATCAGTTCACCCCAAACATATATTGCTGTAAGCATCAATCTAAAATTACTTCAAAAAATAGTTATTGCCCACGTACCTGGATGGCTCAGGTCATGATCTCAGGGTCCTGGGATTGAGCCCCGCAGGGAAAAAATAAAATCTGTGACTCTAATCCCCCTCCAAAAAAAAAAAAAGTAGAATAAAATAAATAGGAAGTTGGAAGCCAAAATAAAACCAATGCTAGATGCTGAGATAACATTTTCAAAGTGTGCCAGCTGGATATTTAATAAAAGTGGCAATTATCCTATTTCAGTTTCAATTCAGAAGGCTCTCCTTCTAGACAACATATGTTAAGCACTGGTAAAACTTTCCCTTAAAACACAATGTATGTGAGAATGCTTACAGTAGATTTTTGGTAAATATAAAATAATCCTGACTACTGCAATATTATTAGCCAATAATACCCAAGGTACTGTAAAAAGACATGAGAAGATTCACCTGTGATATTAAGTATATTTACATATATTATACACTTTACAGTTGCCATATTGTTGATGGGGACATTATTATATTTCCAAAGTAAGTTTTTTATTCACTGATGCTTCACAAGATACATACACAGGACAAATCTATAGGAGGGAGAGCTCTTTGTGTGCTATTCTTTAACAACCAAATAGATGACATCTATCCAATGATCTCTCATTTGTGACACACCGAAGCTTCTTTTGTTGTGCCAACCAAGACCTTATCTTCCAATTTTATCTCCTTATGTGAGGCTCAGTAGCCCAACTGAACTGACATTTCTGCAATTCTAGCCTGTCAGTTAAACTGCAACAAAGCAGTGAAATCCTGTGGAATCGAACAATCACGAAGTATTCAGTTCTGCTTTCTCGCTCATCTCCTTTTATGGGTGAAGACACAGAAATAGTTGCCTAATTTTAATGACTTGCCCAAGAATATCAGGGTGAACATCCTGGTACAAAACGAGTTGAAGTCATATTTGAAAAGTACCTTTTTTTTCCCAGCCATGCAGCAAAGTAAGTAATTTTTTAACTGTCTCTTTTTGAGATTAACCTTGAGGAAAGCTGCCAACTTGTATTTTCAGAGGTATTTCCAGCTCATTCCCTCCAGTGCCCCAACTTCAACAGTTTGACATCTGTGGCCCCTGAATCCACTGACTGGACCACCTCCTCATGGTCAATCACCTGCCCCGTGGTGCCACCATCCTGGTCATCCAGCCTGATGCATTGAGCTTCACAGTAATCACTCCCTTGCATTTGTCCCCAGTCCATCTCTGTCTCTCTCTGTTCCATATTATTCAGTTGGCAAAGTTATAACCCTGGCTAAATAGAATTATCCTTGGATTCCCTCCCTACGCCAGAGAAACTGACCCAATCTAGAGAATATAAACAACTGTCCTGGCTGGCTTCGCTTTAAAGATAGAACTCTGATCTCAAAGGCTTTCAGCTCTGCTCAACAATCTTACCACACACTTCCCTGGCCAACTTATACTCCAACTGCTAGAAAACTATTTTATACCTCCTCATACTCATCTGGTGATCTCGATTCTTATTTTTTCTTAGCAAATAGGAGCAGGCAAAAGACAACAGAGCCACTTCCAATAATATGTATAGTCACCTGCACGTGTCTGTAAAAATCTAGAACATGTGCTGCTTTAGCTCCGGGTAAAGTGGCCAAGCCACCCTTGATATACTAGCTCTCATCCCCTCTTACCGACTTACAGAGACCCTCTGTCAGTTCCTTTCTCTCTCATAAGTCCCACCAGTTTTCAAACATATTATAATCATTCCCACTTAAAAAAATAAGGTAGGGCGCCTGGGTGGCTCAGCTGGTTGAGCGACTGCCTTCGGCTCGGGTCATGATCCTGGAGGCCCAGGATCGAGACTCGCGTCGGGCTCCCTGCTCGGCAGGGAGTCTGCTTCTCCCTCTGACCCTCCCCCCGTCATGTGCTCTCTCTCTCTCTCTCTCTCATTCTCTCTCTCAAATAAATGGGTAAAATCTTTGAAAAAAAAAATAAGGTAAATATTTCTGGCCTCACATCCTATATAGCGCTTCTCCCTCACACCCCCCCCATAGCAAAAATCTCTCAAGAACTACGTATCTGTCTCCATTCCCTCATTATTCAATCTCACCTGAACCAACACCAATCCAGCACTGTCTCCACCCGACTAGTGACACTCATATCGGCAACAGCAACAAGATCTCACGCTGCTACATCCACCACTCACATCCATGGGTAAGGTCTTCAATCTCTCAGCAGCATTCCCATGGTTCTTTATTCCTCCTTCATTCTTGGCACTCCCTTCTTGAAGCTTTGAGACACTTCACTTAACCTGAGTGTCCTTCTACCCTCAATGGCTGTTCCTTCTCGGTCCCCTTTACTGGTTCCTCTTCGGCTCCTCAACCTCTAAATGTTGGGAGCTCCCCAAGATTCAATCCCCGGGCAACCTCTCTTGGCCCACTATACTAACTCCCTTAGGGATCTTATCCAATTTTATAGATCTAAACCCACCTGCCAATTGAACACCCAATCTTACTCCTCCAGGCATAACCTTTCCCCTGAACTCCAGGCGCACACATGCAATGGCCCACCTGCTCTTGAACAGGTAACAGCCTCTCAAATGTTCTTCTCATCTAAGAAAATGGTATCATCATTCAGCCAGATGGCCAAAGTCCACATCCAGTTAGCAAATTCTAACAGCAATACTTTCAAAATATATTCTGAATCCAACCACTTCTCAAAACCATCACTTACCAACTGCGTACAAACCCCATCATCTCCCACCTGGACTCATGTATAAACCTCCTAACCCATCTTTCTGCCTATTCTCATGCCCTCTACAGATGATTATGGGATCATTATCCATTTAAAACAAAGCAGATCATGGCTCTCCCACATTCAAAACCCCGATGGCTTCCCATCAGATGTGGTAAAGATCCAGATCCTGTTATCTGGCTGCTGACCACCTCTTTGGCTTTTTCTCCTCCTAGTTTTCTCTTGTGCTCACTCCTCTCTAGCACACTGGCCTCCTAATTGTTCTCTAAACTCCCTATGATGTTCCTGCCTCGGGGCCTTCACAATTGCTATTCCTGTTGCCTGAAGTATTCTTCTCCAGGGTATTCACATGGGTTTGTTTTCCCTCACTTCCTCACGCCCTTCTCAGAAAGACCATTCTCAACCACCCTATCTAAATGCACCTTGCCATTCTCTAACCCGTCTCCCTGCTTTGTCCTCATAGCACTCATTCACTAATGTCATGTTGCATCTTTCTTTACTTGCTTATTACCCAACTCCCTCATGAAGTTAGAGACTCTATCTTGTTCTTCATTGTACCCACAGCATCTAGAGCTGAACCTGGTTCATACCAGATGCCCAATAAATGTTTGCTGAGTGAATTACCAATTTAAGCAATGAATAAATTACCAATTTAACCAATATTAGCTATGAGTATGTGTAGTCAGGCAGGCTGTCCCCATATACCAAAAAGATAAAGTAAAATTTTGATTAATAGATGCCATCAAAGCAAATCTGTATTGTTTTAAGGAATTTCGTTCCATTTCCTAAGCAGATAATAAGGTAGAAGGAACAACGGAGAGTTAACTCATAATTGCTCTTCTTACCCCCAGTTTCAGATTAAAGATATCATGGGTCCACTGGGTAATTAACAGCAAATTTTAATCCCCTGCATAGGTGTTTTGATCAATTGTGATCTGAAAGTCTCATGAAAAAAAAGTTATTTTCCCAGCTGAAATTAGGGTCTCAGAAATATGCTCAAAGTCTCAATCTCATACTCTCACCAGCTTCTCTACTGTTCAGTCATAAACATAGCTACATAAGGGATACAGTCAAGTGCCCAGTTCTTCCTTCGTTATGCAAATGCGTGTTCTCTGCCCAACTAGATCTCAAGCTCCCTGAGTATAAGGAACTCCCTGTAATAACCAGAATAGGTTAGGTTACATTGGGTAATCCAAATCATATTTCATTATCCTCCCCAAAAATGGCAATAAAAGAATATTGCTTAAGGTACATATCTAATACAGGTTGGCCATAATTCAGTTTATCATAGTCGATTAACGACCCAGAAAGATAGAGTCTCTATCTCAATGCTTGCTTTCATAATCACAAGGACAATGGGATAGAATGTGGTGGATCATGTACCAGTTCTTAAAGCCTCCAACACTTTACTCATATTTCAGTGGCCAAAGCACATCACATGACTCCTCCCTACCTTCAAAGGAAGAGGGGAGGTGAGATCCCACAATTCTGCCAGAATATTTGCTGCCTTCATGACTGCCACGTTGCCCTTACAAAGCCTTGAATAACAACGTATATAATAGCAGGTAAAGACATTCCTGCTGACCTCATACATTCTCCCCAGTCACACGTGTGAGCACACAAATGGCCCTCAGTGGATAGCCCCAACCCCTTGTGGCAAAACCCCTGGAAAGAAGAAAGGAAGGAAGGAAAGAATAATTGTTTCCAAAGTAAAAAGCAAAATTAAACAATACTGAACACTGGATAATTAAGTTAAATTGCTTAACTTTAAACAAAAGCAAAATTAAATACTTCCTAGGCATTTCACAATAGCAACCAAAAGCTTCCATCACCAATGCATAAACTTTATTCGAGAATAAGACACCAGTAAACAAAACTCTGCTGATGCTTCCCTGGTGATGTTTCTAATTTTGTAGGTACTTGATGTAAGATCTTTCTTGGCTATAATCCAGGTCTGCACCCTATCTATCTGGATAAAAATGAGCTCTGACCTCAAATGATTTCAAATTCAGCTAAAGATGATCCAGAAGCCAAAGAAACAAGATAAGATTAACGAATAGCTAAAAAGTGTTGGTGTCTATGCTGAGATTTGTATATGACAGACTATATACGCTTTGTAAGACAATGACAGATATGACAGATGGATGAAAGTGGAGACACAGCTGCAATATTCCAGTCTGCTATAGTTCACATTACATAAAAGCATATACCATAGTAAAAAGGTTGGGTGGGGAGAGGCAGAAATGCTAAATATAAAGATGATAAGCAATTAAAGAAATAAAGAGCAAATGAACAAATGCTTGCAAGGAAATTATTTATATACCAAATAACTATTATAAAGCTTTCACGTTCTACACAGCTCTAATGATATAAATACCTGCCCAACTTTTTGATTCATTGAAGAGGACATTTTAAATCATCAAAAACCTAGTGAAAAGGGGTTTGCTGACTGATGCCCCTTTGTGTGTCTGGCCCAGTACTGTCTCACAACATAGGACGCTGGTGGACAGAGAAGAGAAAATTTTCAATGCATCTGAACACTGTGCCTCTTCCATCACAGAGACCTGCTCAAAGTGTGTAATTTAGGCAAACAAGGAAGTAGGCAGCTGAACAACACACACTCCAGCAGAGGTATCTTAGTCTGCTCTGGCTGTCATTACCAAATCCCACAGACTGGGCAGCTTAACAACAGAAATTTATTTTCTCACAGTTCTAGAGGTTGGAAAGGTCAAGGTCTGACAGGGTTCAGTTTCTGGTGAGAGCCCTCTTCCTGGCTTGCAGATGGCTACCTTCTTGCTGAGTCCTCACTTGGCTTTTCCTCTGGACTCAAACAGAAATCGATCCCTCTCTCTCTCCCTCTCTCTCACCTCTTATTGGAGCCACTAATTCCACCAGTAGGGTGCTACCCTCGTGACCCGATCTAAACCTAATCACCTCCCAAAGACCCTATTTCCAAATATCATCACATTGAGGATTAGAGTTTCAACATATCAACTGGGGTGGGGGTGGGGGCACATATTCAGGCCATAACAAGAGGTAACACAGGCCGTGACTGGATGATAATGAAACACGGGCTCTTTTTGGAAGCATGGGTTCAAAACACAGTTCCAGCTACCAAACGATATGGCACCTTGTCTTAAGTGCCAAGGTACTTCAAGGTAAATGAGAATGCACAAGTAAGAAAAAAAAGACCTTATTCAGTTTTTGAGTGAACATATGACATGTTCTATCAGACTCTCCCAAAAACATCCCTGCTCTTCTTCCAGGGTAAGCCCTTCTAATTGCATTAGAAGAATTTTAAATGATGGAACAGATGCATACATATAAAGCTTCCAAACAAAGGCATTATAAAAGCTGAAAAATTGCCATCCTGCTCTGGTTCTCAAGGTCCCTGAGAAAAGAATATGGAAAATAAATGCAGTTGTGAACTGCTAACATAATTAACTACTTACTTGATGCAAGGCACTGGGTTAATTGCTTTTTTTAAATGCAGCCTAATGTAATAGGGACAATAATGCATTTTACAGATAAAGAAACTAAGGCCCAGAAATGTTAGATAACTGGTAAAACATCACCCAGTCAAAAATATGAAAATCAAGTCTCAAATAATGTGCTTTTATCCATGAAACCATCTTTGGACTGGGAAATAATTTGTTGGACCACTAACTAGCTATGGGACCACAAGCAAGTGACTTTACCTCTTCGGAATTCAGTTTCTTCACCTGTCAAGTCAAAGGATGAGACTGTGTGATGACTAATTAGGTTTTCCTTTCTCAAATGTTATGTTTACTTTTCAATAACACTTGACTAAAAACAAAAACAAAACACTTTTTACAAAAACCTACCTCACAGAGGCTGTTAAAACAAATGAGTTGCTGGATTAAAAAACAAAACAAAACAGAAAAAATGCTTTTGATGAATAACCATGTGATTTTAGAGTTTCCTCATCATTGTTTCATGACCAAATAAGCACTCCCCAATTCTAACCAGCTCTCTTAAAATATTTAACACCAAGACCACCAGAAAGAGAATGAGGATGAGCATATACTCCCATGGAAAGAAAACTGCCCCAAAATGTATGCTTGGCTGGCAGCTGTGTCAATGCACCAACTTCAGAATAAATTTTCTGATGACGGCTATTCTAACATGAGTGTTTGAGACCCTTGTTGAAGCCTCAGCATATCTCAGAAAACTGGATTGATTACAGCCACACCTTCTGCAAGTCAATGTCTGTGCTCTGGAAATACTCACATGGAAGATCACAAGCAAAAATAAAAGTCATGAACTGACAATATGATGACCAGCATCATATCCCAGGATGAACAAACACTTTCATCATGGCAGATTTAATGGCAGTCACTCATTGATGACATTCTTGCCTCATGGCACCCAGAGATCTGATCCTGAAGGAGAATTCAATGAAGAGGTCAGCATACCCTTCAAGAGACTTGGTGAGAGCGTGTGGAGCTGGGTCAGCCTTCACTGCCAATCCAGATGGAAATTCTATAAGGAATAAAATTCAAACTCTGAACATACTGAGAACCTGGGGAGATTATGGGTGACAGGGCTGATTCTTGGACAGTTGACCTTGTACCATCTATGAGCATTAAGGAGAAGCACCAGATGACCCTCAAAAGGTCCTTGGAAGGAAGCATTTTGGAAGTCATTCAAAAAGTCACTGCAATGCAAGTTTGCTAGTTTGATAATGAGTTAAAATGAGAACACATAAGGGAGGAGGAGATGATAGTGAAGCAAAACTTCCTAAAGTAGCTCAGCAGTAACTATTGTGACAGGCAATGGCTTCGACAGACCAACTCTCTTGGCATGTTGCCAAGAGACCCAGGGCTCTTCTAGAGCAAATGTGTTGGGAAATACCCATGTGAGAAACTGGCAAGAACATAACCACAGACCCTACAGACACACCCTTCTTGAAGCAGCTGTAGACACAAACTGCAATACATGCTTGACCTGTCGCACAGTGTAGACAGAAATGGGCCTACGGCAGCAAACATTCTTAAGAGGGTTGTCTTCCTCTATGAAGATCTATCACAAACCAACACACATTTTGGCATTGCATTTACTGCAGGTAACATGAGAAGGATATGTAACTCTTGAGAGTGACTATGAGGTTTTCCTGCCAAAATATGGACACCAGCATCCTCATGATGTTTTCTTGACAAGCTACCATCTGCTCACAAATGGAATAGAAACTTAAAACCATACTGTGTTTCATGCAGACATACACAGCTGTATTACAGATGGTTGCAGATGTAGTACAATATGAACCTAATTTAAAATACACAGGCCGGAGGCCCAGATTTCATGGTAAAAGTCCTAATTTGGGGTTGGGGTGGGGAGAACATGCACTGAATATAAGTCTTAAAACATGTCAGAAATACTTCCATCCATTTGTACATGAGTTTAGAAATAATTCTTAAAGTTGTATAGAAGTCATCGTCAACTAAAGCCATTGTTTTAGGGCCAATTAAGAACAAAAATACAGCATATTTATTTGTAAGGTCAGTTTTTAGTAAAAAAAAAAAATTCTCTATGTGAAGTTTTCTCAGAAAAATTAATCACCTCAAAATCAAAATCAAGAGTTCTGAGCCAATGGCAGGCAAGTAAACATTTTTAGTCTTATCTTTGGTTATCTATGGGGATTGCTGTACTAGAGACAGTTATTTATATATCAATAAAGCTCAACACTTTTACTGTACAAAGAGCCAAATACATAAAGTCATTTACACCCCTCCAAAATTAGACACAGAAACACCAAATTAGATATGGATTGCTTTGACTGCCCAGCAACCGCCTTGCCCTTTATCTGGAATACATTCCCTCCTTCTCCAGGAAAACTTCTCTCTTCTCCATTCCCACCATGAGATTGAAAATCATTTCTACCACCTTCTATGTACAGATAACTGATCTTGATCTGGTGTGTAACCAAAACCAAGCCAGAGCCTTCCCAGGGTGTACATTCTGGAGCACTCCCTTTCCAGGGAAGCTGTGAAGGACAAAGCAGTACTCTTACCAAAAACCACAACAGCCACTAAGTGGGAGAAGCCAGGCACAGAAAGACACCATCGCAGGGAGGGTTAGGGGCTGGGGATCCTGAGTGCCGAGAGGTCCCTGGGCCCCAATTATGCCCCTGCCCTGCTCTTTGCTACATAAACCACTAAATTCCCTTCTGCTTGCTCGGCTTAGTATTCTCTCCCTTGCAACTCAAATTGTCCCAAGTTATCAAAACCCAGGAGTCAACAGAAAGTATACATTCAAGTCTAAAGGAAAACATTTGCTCTTGGTTATAAAGCTCTGGAATGAGTCACACAGGGCAGCCCAGGACGATGTCCAGAATGCAGCCCGCCTGATGGTCCACAGGAATGAGGTGGCTTTGGGTGGGACATTAAAGGTTTTTGTGTTGTTTTTGTTGTTTTGGTGGAGAGAGTCGTCCCCAGATGAGGAAAGAACATAAATAGAGAGAAGACAGCATGTGTTCCAAACTCTGGCAGACTTCCCCCACATTCTGAGGGCTTTGCTGAAAGTTCACCATGAAAAAGGCTAAGAAGACAGAGCAAAGGCTTGACCACTAGGTAGCTGTGTGACCTTAAGTCCTGAGTTTTCTTAACTTCTCTGAGCTTCACATTCCCGCATCTGTTAAATGAGAATACCCATCTATGCTGCAGGACTATGAGGAGGCAGTTTTTCTCCAAGTAAGCCCCTGGAATCACCTGCTTCATAATCACCTGACATGCTTTGTTAGAATATCAATTCCTAGGCTTTTGAATCAAAATCTGCTCTGTAAAAAAACAAATAAAACACTTCCCAGGTGACTATTATGTACACTAAACTTTGAGATCCATAGTTGTAAGCATAAAATAAGTGCCAAGCACAGTGTGAACCCATAATAACGTTCACTGGATGCCTCCTATTTATTTCTATCAACCACCCACACACACACACACACACTCCCTCAAAGGTTAATTAGAGGCAGGAGAATTCTGCAAAACAACACAAAATCGATACTTCAGAAAAGAGAAAGAAATAATTAACAGTATCACGCTACCCCAAGCTAATACTTGCTTATCAAGATCTCTCTAATTTAAAGCAGTGAGTCTCAACCTTGATTGCACAGTAGAATCACCTGGGAAGCTTTCAAAAACTCCCCACGTTCAAAGCTGCACCCCAGACGAATAAATCAGTCTCTGGAGGTGGGGGTCAAGGCATTAGCATTTTTAAAAATTTCCCAAGTGATTTCATTGTACAAGCAAGGTTTTAATATTTTTAGCAAGTATGGAAAAGAATGTCCATGGCATCCAGTGAGATAATGGGGAGAAAAACCTGGGTGCTGTTAAATGAAGCAGGCATCATCATTTAATTGTTTTCTAGTGGATATACATGAAGCGAGCCAAATCTTACTCCCTACCTTTTTTTTATTTTTTTATTTTTTATTTATTTATTTAAGAGAGAGAATGAGAGAGAGCATGAGGGGGGGAGGGTCAGAGGGAGAAGCAGACTCCCTGCCGAGCAGGGAGCCCGACGCGGGACCCGATCCCGGGACTCCAGGATCATGACCTGAGCCGAAGGCAGTTGCTTAACCAACTGAGCCACCCAGGCGCCCCGCCCACCTTTTTTTTTAAAGTGATAGACAAAATACTTCAAAGTGTATCAGTAGATTTATACCCACAAATTGGCAGAAACAGGTAAGTCTGAAAATACAAAGGGTTCATGAAGATGTAGATTAATAGAGTATTTCCTGCACAGCTGGTGGGAGTGTATGCTGATACAACCACTTTGGAAAGCGCTTTGACATTATCTTGTAAAGCTGAACAATCTCACAGCCTACAACACAGCAGGGGATGCTGTCCTACCTTTAGATACACACATAAGAGAAACCTCGGCACACATTTTACCAGATAGCAGCGCTGGGCATAAAAACCAGAACTGGAAACATCTTAAATGACCAATGACAGGAGCATAGGTAAATCACATATAAATAAATATAAATTAAATATAAATATAAATTATACTATAACTTACGGAGGAATTGCATTATAATCACAAAACAAAATATTACACAGCAGTTATGGCGTGGATGAATCTCAGTGACACAAAGTTGAGTGAAAAGCAAAGTTTAGGAGATTGTATAAACCAGGGATGCCTCTTCATAAAGTTCAAAGACAGGCAAAATAAAACAATGTATCACTTAAACATACATGCAGATAAATATGGCTAAAGCAAGAGAAGGGCCAATAATGTTCAGAATAGTGCTTTCCTATGGTGGCAGAGACATGGAGAGGCTAAGGGATAAAAGAATTAAAACAATTGATGTAACAAAGAAATAATGTTCTGATTCTTGGGTTAGACAATGTGTTCAACGGTCTTCACTTTAAAAACAAGTAAAATAGGGGTGCCTGGGTGGCTCGGTCGGTTAAACGTCTGCCTTGGGCTCAGGTCATGATCCCAGGGTCCTGGGATGAAGCCCCGCATCAGACTCCCTGCCTGGTGGGTAGCCTGCTTCTCCTTCTCCCGCTCCCCCTGCTTGTGCTCTGTCTGTCTCTCTCTCTGTCAAATAAATAAGTAAAATCTTTTTAAAAAATAAATAAGTAAAAATAAAAGAAGGCCATGCATGGAAAGTTGGTGGTATATCATGAGCCAAGATTTATTATTCTAATTCTGTGCACTAGAGTTCCAAAGAATGGAAGGAAAAGAAAAATTCTCTAAGTAAAGACAATAGAACCCAATACCAGTGAGTGGGAAATTTAAGGGATTTAGGATGATTCTAATTAAAGTAAAATACTAATAAGCTAGGATCATTCCATCTCCTAGGGTCTATCTCCTTTTAGAAGCAAGAATCTCAAAGTTGTCCAGACGAAGTACAGAATTGTCATCTCAGATTTTATCTCTTGCACCTTGCAAGCCAGAGGCGGCTCTGGTGAAGCTAAGGATGAAGAAAAAAAAAAAAAGTCCCAAATAGCAAGAAAATTTAAAAAACCCACAAAAATCCAATTTCTAATGTAACAATTCCCAGGTTCTTAAGGGTTATAGTCCCCATAATTCAATATGAAGTTAATTGTAATTTAATCTCTGACACGGAAGGAATCATTAGGTATGATGTCTACTATCTAATATTTATCATTATTTGGGGATGGAGGAGTTATTTATTTCACGATACCCTCACCCAAAAGATAATTGACAACAGTTATGGAAATTTTTGTTCTCCCCTCTACTCCCGTGATGTAAAATCTATCTGAACCATTTTGTCTTCTCTCAATTTCTCCTTTTTAAAACCAAATGACAGGCCCGGTTCTTTTCCATTAGAAACTACAGAAAATATGTTTTGACTTTCAGGACACACTTGAATACATAAGCGTAAGGTCAGCAATTCTGACAGGCAGCAGTCGGAGAGAGGAGAGAGTTGCTTAGCATGTGAGTCAGCAGGTCTTCTTAAGCTCAATTTCATAGACGAATTTTGCAGAGGATATTTCCCCTACACAACAAGGGTCTTATTAATTTGAAGACAGTGTTCCAGGTTTACCAAAAATAAATTCTTTAACTCCTACTTTGTATGACATAAAATGAAAACAGAAAACTAAGTCTGTTTGCAGAATCGTTAATGGCCCTTAGCAGTGGTTCGCAAATTTGGGAAGGTCTACAAACTTCCTGGAGACGGTGGTAAAAAGCAGATTCCTAAGCATCCCCCCAGAGCGACTGAATCAGAAACTGAGGAATAAGACTAGGAAGCTGCATTCTTTTTTTTATTTTTTTAAGATTTCATTTATTTATTTGACAGAGAGAGACACAGCGAGAGAGGGAACACAAGCAGGGGGAATGGGAGAGGGAGAAGCAGGACTCCCGCTGAGCAGGGAGCCCCATGTGGGGCTTGATCCCAGGACCCTGAGACCAGGACCTGAGCCGAAGGCAGATGCTTAACGACTGAGCCACCCAGGCGTCCCTAGGAAGCTGCATTCTTAACAAGCCCTCTGGGCCATTCTGATGTAAGAGACCCCTGAACCACACTTAGTAGAAAATGCTATTTTATAATGACAATAAAAATCTGAGCAAACATGCTCTGTCCTGGACATCAGGCACACTGAAAGAACCTCTGGGGTCTGAAATTGTATCCATTCAACTTTAATAGTAAGTTTTAAAAGATACTCTTGTGGCCTTTGAGAATTTTTTTTAAAGATTTTATTTATTTATTTGAGAGACAGAGAGGGGGGCAGAGCGAGAGGGAGAAGCAGGCTCCCTGTTCGGACCCTGGGATGATGACCTGAGCCAAAGGCAGATGCTTAACTGACTGAGCCATGCAGGCGCCCTGTGGGCTCTGAGAACTAATGTACTTTCAAAGAAACATCTCTGCTCTTACCGATAAAGCCTGATAACAATTTTTAAAGGACTAAACAAAAGCAACAATGTTCAAGTGGCTTTAATCACTTGAAAATGTTACTTTCCTTAGCTCTCCTGAGGTGTTCATTCAAATAAATAATTGCCAAATAATGGCATGTAAAAGTCCAGTAAGAAAAATTCCTCATGTGAGGGAATCTAGCTCCTTGAGATCATAGTAGATGGAGACACCTAAACGGGTATGGCTCAGAACAGCAAGAAGCTGTGTATACCGCCCATACCAAGTCCATCCAGAATGAGCCTCCTCCTCATTACAGCCAGACATTGGGGAGTAGTCATTCACTAAATTAATTTCTCTGTATTGATTTCATGAGTGTTTCAATTCAGTACATTACGAAAGGGGTGGGGATTGAGGGTAAGGAAATGCTACCATGTATGTTCATTCTGGTTTTCTGTTAATAAATCCCTTCAAAGATTTTTGATAAAACAGCACATGAACATGTTCTATGTTAAGTACCAAATGTACTAAAAATATCTGTTGTCTGAAGATTGTAATAAGATCATAATGCTGTTTGATTAAAAGGTATATATACACCAGGAAGCTTTTTTTTTTTTTTTTTTTTTACACAATGTGCTCTTCTGGCCTAGAGGTAGATTTCTCTTCCAAGTCTCTGAGGCTAGAAAAGCTTTTCCTGATGCTCAAAGCACATCTTTCTCAGTCCCCTGGCTGTCCCCTCCTCCTTCCCCTCTGCCTGACATTTGCACCGATACCTAGCACACCTCCTTTTGCTTCCAACCTTAGCTGCCATTAGAGGAAACAAGCCATGCCACTAAAATTTCTGTATCGACTAGAATCCATATAAGCAGGAAGGGCATTAGGGCTGGATGCAGAAGAATGAGGGTCAATAGAATCGTTTTTGGTTGGGTCACTGTTTTACCGAGTTGGGAAAATCAGCAGTCTTCTCAGTGACTTAGTGATAAGGACAGAATTTACAGCTCACATACTAAAAATCATGACCGTATCTCCTGATAATACCTTTATCTCTAAGTTTTCAATTTTATGGAATTTTACCATGAGGAAATGTCACAAAAATAAAACTTTTCATTCCTTCTACTAGAAAGTGCCTGAAACCTATGATCAGAAGAAACTGTGCCTTTCCACTTACCCCCAAGCCCAAGAGGCCTGCCTTTCAAGACTTCTCTGGAGATGCAGACTTTTTCTTAAGTATATTCTGGTTTTGTACATTAAATTAAGCCATTTAATTGTTATTCTAATTTTCTATGTGCTAACATTCTCTTACCCTTTCTTTTAAAGATTTTATTTATTTATTTGAGAGAGAGAGTGAGCGAGAGTGGCAGAGGGAGAGGGAGAAGCAGGTTCCCCGCCGAGCAGGGAGCCCGATGTGGGGCTCGAGCCCAGGACCCTAGGACCATGACCTGAGCCGAAGGCAGACTCTTAATTGGCTGAGCCACCCGGGTGCCCCTTACCTTATTTTTTAATTCTTTTCTCTTTAATAGTTTCCCCTTTACCAATTGTAGTGCTGGTTTTCCATGTGTAAAGATCCATGATAGTAATTTAATGGTGGGCTGTAACTTTCACCATTACAAAATATCCCCTCTTGTCCACTTACTGCTTTTTTCCTTGAACTTGTCCCAGGTTAACATCGCCAGCTCTGCTTTCTTTTTGCTTGTCCTTGCCTAGAATCTGTGCCTGTCTATTCATTGTCAGCCTTGGTGTCATTCTGTTCAGGTACTTCTCTTGTAAACAACGTGGCGGCAGGTTGTGCTTTTTTGGTTGCATTTGAGACTCTGTCTTCTAATAGAGAAATATAAGGAAGTTTTGCAGTGTAACTGTTTATCACAGTTTCTTATAGATCATGTGTTCACCTTTTTTAATTTCAAAAGATACACATGAGTATTTAAAAAAAACAACAGAAATTAAACAAAGAAACAAAGTGAAAAACTTGCCTTGCTCCCACATGCCTCTAAAACTTTAAGCAATTTATATTGATTCCCTATTTTGAGAGAAAGAGATTTTAGGATACATTGTCTCCTTTCCCTTTTGTCTCCATATATAAAACCTTTTATTGGTTAATCACGTAATTATATACCTAAATCTGTTTCTCTTTTGATGAGGACTAAAGAGTACCATTCTACTCTATGAAGTAGAGAAAACGTATGCCCTTCTGCTCCACTCCACCTTCCAGCCCCTTCTAATTTCTTACACTTTTTCACCCATATCATTATTTCATGATGTCAAGCTTTACAGCATTTCCATTTTGTTCAGTAAATGTAACTTATCTTTCATGCATTCCCTACAGGTTAATTCTGAAAACTGAAAACTAACAGAATAGTTCTAATATTACGGTTAGGGAAATATTTTTATTCCACGCAGATCCAGATACTGAGACCAGACCAGTTAAAGGAGATGTAATCCTTTGTCACAACACCGGTTCCAAGTATCAAGTTCAAATGTATTCTTTATTTTTACATATCAATTACTCAGAATTCTGCCACATTCTAGTTTACTTCGTAGTTGAATTAGGATGTCCTTTGTAAATTTTTGTTTTTCTAAGAATTTCTAGTTCTTTCTTTCATCTTGTTGGCAGAATAAATGTGCCTTTACTCCAAAGTCAGATGATGGTCAGTTTTACACAGGCATACTGTTCGGATTCTCTCTCTCTCAATCTTTCTTGTGTGTATGTGTGTGTCACTCTTTTGTGTGCTTATTTTTGATTATTCCATTTTCTTAAATTGCTTTTTTTTTAATTGCTTTTTTGATACAGAAAATATTCAAAAAACAATTGGAGAGACTACATGGCAGATAAAATCGGTAACCCTTTCCTGTCTGAAAAGTAGGGATGGGTCAACAGTGAAGGCTTCCCTCTCAGGGTTTCAAGAGCAGGAACCCATCAACAAATGGGGCAAGAGGACAAAGCTCAGAGGCAAAGCTCCAATTACGTTTCTTCGTGATCACCCAGGGGATCCTAGGGGCCAGGATCGTAGCCAGCCACTCTGTGTGGGCTGCGGGGGTGCAGGGTCAAATCCTATCTGTTTGCTTCTGGCTCACTGCTCCTGACTCATCCATTCCTTTGCTTCCTACCGGTGGGATCTTGGGCATGTTTTAAAAGATGCCCTTCAACAGATGAATGGATAAAGAAGATGTGGTCCATATAGACAATGGAATATTACTCAGCCATCAGAAAGGATGAACACCCAACTTCTACATCAACGTGGATGGGACTGGAGGAGATTATGCTAAGTGAAATAAGTCAAGCAGAGAAAGTCAATTATCATATGGTTTCACTTATTTGTGGAACATAAGGAACAGCATGGAGGATATTAGGAGAAAGAAGGGAAGAATGAAGGGGGGAAATCGGAGGGAGAGATGAACCATGAGAGACTATGGACTCTGAGAAACAAACAGGGTTTTAGAGGGGAGTGGGGAGGGGGGATTGGTTAGCCCGGTGATGGGTATTAAGGAGGGCATGTACTGCATGGAGCACTGGGTATTATAAGAAAACAGTGGATCGTGGATCACCACATCAAAAACTAATGATGTATTGTATGGTGACATAACATAATAAAATTTAAAAAATTAAAAAAAAAAAGACACTGGAAAAGAAAAGCAAACTAAATCCAAAGCAAGCAGAAAGAAGGAAATAATTAAAAAAAAAAAAAAGATTAGCTCTGTTTTTTACTGTTACAGAGACGCTGTAAGCATAAAGGTAGACATCATAAGAGACTTAACGTTTTGCTGAGCTTTCCCAATATCCTGACCTGTGGTTGGAAGCCCCTCCTTCATTTTGAACCTAATGCCCTTATTAAAGAAGAGGAAAGCCAATGCCACAGGCAACCCTTCTGTGTTCCAAAAAGTGGCAGTTTCCAAATTAAATTCTGCATGGAGCACTGGGTGTTATATGCAAACAATGAATCATGGAACACTACATCAAAAACTAATGATGTAATGTATGGTGATTAACATAACATAATAAGAAATAAATAAATAAATAAGGTCCAAGAAATTAAAAAAAAAAAATCCTTCACCTTGCCATGTCCCATTTCCATAATCCTCCTGCTATTCCAGAGTCTCTTCCCTTGGTTTTCCAAGGTTTTGCTGGGATTCTACTTATTTCTAAGAATGAATCAGGAAGGCAGGAGTTAAAACCTTTTCTCTGTCTTGAAATTAGAACCACCACCAACACTTAGAAATACACACTTAGAAAAACATTTTTCACTCTTGAATCTTTTTTTTTTTTTTTTACTCTCTACTTTCCAATTGAGAAAATAAAATCCTGGCTTTCTATTATGGCCATAATTTCAAATCTCTGTGAATTCACTCTGGGGCAATTATTTACAAATCACCATCATAATAAAAGTAATATTACTCTCTCAATATTCAATAAATCAGCAACATAGAACACAGTCATTGCACAGAATTTGTGAGGCTGATGGAGTTGGACCTTACCTCTGGCTGGGTGGGATTATAGGTTTTTAGTTAATTGGGGCTTTTTTTTTGCTCTTCTGTTTTTCTTTAAAAACATTCTACAATTGCCATGTATTGGTGAAATTGAACAGTTTAACAAGATAGGAATGTTGATGGTTTCATCTGTTATTTTAGAGATGGCATAAACAATTTTATATCTCGATTTTTCTCTTCAGAGGAAAAAAAAAGTCTGCTAAAAGGCAAAGTGTAACAAAGGACAGTCTATATCGAGAGCTGGCTAACCTAGTACTACCTGTGAGAGCTGCTCAGAAGAGAACTGACTGCAAAACTTGCAAATACTTGCTGGAAAGTGGTATGACCATAAATCTCCATTCTGATTCAAAAGGAAAATCAGGCCAGAAAAGGCCCCCGTTTCTTACTGCTGCATGATTTCTCTGTCTGTTGCACCACAAGGGGAGACAGGCAGCCTGTGCCCAGGAAGATAGGTGCTTTCCACTACAAGGGAACAAAGTCCTGTGCGATCATCTTTGGCAAAATTGTGACACCTGATGCACTGGGTTAAGGGCCTCACTGATTCAGATAATCCTAGGATGGACTAAAAAAAGTTCTGTAGTTCTGAAGCTTGATGGAAAATCAGGGATAAAGTGCCATTTGGTAACTCTGTTAAAGTAAAAACATGTAAAGATGGGTAATGATAATTTAGCCATCATTAACCCTAGGACACAGTTATGATCTATTCCCCAAAACCCGAGTCAACATTCTCTTCAGTTCAGTTTGCTTTGCCTGGAGGAGATCCTCCTGCAGGCGCCATGTGTCAGCATAACTCACAGTGGGCTTCCTCCACAGGAGCTAATATCCCTATCTGAAGTTTGCAAACTCAGACTGTGATGGAAAGGCAAAGGTCAAATGTCACATTTGGAATAAGACTATTAACCATTGTTGCTGCCACATCCCTTTGGCATTATCTCCAGAACCCCAGACTCACACTCCTATAGCAAGTGAATCTTTCTCCACTCTGCCTCAGTCAGGACCTACCTCTCCTCTACCTGGCTCCCACAGTGGTCACTTGACTGGCTAACTAACCTGATAACATATGTCTGTGCGGTGGAGTTAATAGATGCTCATGGCTAGAATAGGGCTTATTACCAGCTCCACTTATTAGTTGCTTGACCTTCGGTGTCTTCATGCGCAAAAGGGGGATAATAGCTCCCAAGTTTGTTGGATTAAACAAAATAAGGCACATAAAGACCCTGGCACAGGACCTGGCACACTGTAAGTACTCACTAAATAATAACCATTTCTGTTGCTTCCATTACTCTTTCCAGGAACAACATAGTTTAATCGGGGACCTCTACAGCTTAACCGTCTAAAGCGGCCAGGAAGGAATTCTAGATACCACATTTTGCCGGAGTAGCATGTTATCTGCAGCAGCCACAGCTCCTGGTGTGCATCATCTGATGCACGTGTGAACAGCTGCCTACTCAGATTACTACAGACAGGACATTTTGTGTAGAAAGCAGCCACTGTAAAGAAAATGGGGGTTGACTATTTGAGCATTCATTCTAAGTGCATATTTCAGCCTCTGGATCCTCTAACAAAATCAGAGGACCATAAGACCAGGCAAATATAGGTGTTATTATGTAAAGTTTTTAAAAATTATTTGTTAATATTAGAAGACCAGGAGTTGCTCAGTGTGGCTGAAAATGAGTATGACTTCAACTGAGGGAGATAAATTTCTTGCCATGTCCGAATTCAAAGAGCCCTTTCTTATGTGATATTTGTCCCAAATGTCCCTGTAATCAGCCAGCAAATTCTGAAACGATGATAATATCTGAAAAATATAGTCATTAAGGGATATTTCCAATGCCGTCATAACTCCTTTGAGTGGGGGATGAGATGAGAAAAAGAGGTTGGGAGAAGAGAAGGATGAAGGAGAAGGAGTAACTATTCACACACACACACACACACACACTACACCACACGTTGGAACCTTTCAGTCTCTTCTACATTGATAAAAATAAGTTACTTACTCTTTAAAATAAAACACAAAGCATTGGAACCTAGACTACCTAATTGATATCTTCATCCCAAGTCACATAAATGTTATATAATTAGATAATTAATTTTAGAAATAAATGTTTCAGATTGCCAAATATAAGGTTAAAAACAGGTATTGGACATGGGAATTTTAAAAGCAATTAAAATAAAATAAAATGAGAGATGTGTATTATGTGTCATGCCTAAAAGTCCGAAACTGAAATTTCAACATCACAGCCATGGTGAGATATGAAAAACAAAATTCGAAGAGTGAATCTGTTCCTAACACTAGCCTGGCAATTTGAAAAGAAAAAAATATAAAAGATACATCCAAGGAAAAATACTGACTGTAACTTTTTGACCTCCATAACCAAGAATGGCTCATTTCAATGAGACTCCAGAGCACAAAAGGAGAGACCTCCAAGAGCCTCATGACTACTAAACACTTTGAGGAAGAGTTTGAATTCCCCAATACCCCTCCAACACACAAACACACACACACACATCACACATTCTAGGATATGCCCTAGAACCACAGTCACCATACATTAAGACTGCAGCATTTGCTTTAGTTCTTAGAGCAGCAAGACCTCTGAGAACACATCAAGGTACTGCTCAACTCTGGCGTGAGCCTCCTCTGCCAACTTGGTTTCTTTCATCTAGTCTCTCTCAACTCAAGCTATTAAAATATAAATGTGAGTGATGCCAAGAAACTATGGCTATATAATAGCCCTCAGCCCTGTGATAGTGCAAAGTTATCAAAAGTCAACCAGAGATAGTAGAACAGGAACCAAAGAAACCATGAAATAGTGGAAGGGGAAGGCAAAGATTCCACAAATAAGCACAACATAAAACATAAAATAAGAGAAAAATAAGATCTAAAGCAGGGAGGGGCTCTTTTTTTTTTAATTTTTTATTGTTATGTTAATCACCATACATTACATCATTAGTTTTTGATGTAGTGTTCCATGATTCATTGTTTGTGCATAACACCCAGTGCTCCATGCAGAACGTGCCCTCTTTAATACCCATCACCAGGCTAACCCATCCCCCCACCCCCCTCCCCTCTAGAACCCTCAGTTTGTTTTTCAGAGTCCATAGTCTCTCATGGTTCATCTCCCCAGGAGGGGTTCTTTATTTGAGAGAAGAAGTGACAGAAGTGAATCAGAACTACCATGAGTAGTGCCCCTTAGAGTTAGGCAAGATGGCAGCCTTGAATGGAATCTATAAGAGTGAAAGAAGAGGGGCGCCTGGGTGGCTCAGATGGTTAAGCGTCTGCCTTCGGCTCAGGTCATGATCCCAGGATCCTGGGATCGAGTCCCGCATCGGGCTCCCTGCTCAGCGGGGAGCCTGCTTCTCCCTCTGCCTCTCTCTCTCTCTCTCTCTCTGTCTCTTACGAATAAATAAATAGATAAAAAATCTTTAAAAAACAAAACAAAAAACAAAACAAAACAAAAAAGAGTGAAAGAAGAACAGAATCTCAGTGTGTTTTAAGAAAAAATCGAGAGGTTAAAATATACACATTCAGGCAGATAAGATCTGATGAGACCAAATTTCCTAGAGTCAGAGGGTAGATCATACCAGCATGGCCGTGTGTACCAAGTTCCATCCTCAGAGGTTTTATCTCTGGTCTTCCTACACATTCCCTTGTTCCCCCCACTTGCAGTTTCCCCAGCATGCAGGTGGTGCCACACTTCCATATCTTTGTGCAGGTAGCACTCCCCATCTAGACTGAATTTTCTCCACTGAGATCTTAGATTTCTTTCAATTTAGTCCCTAAGTTTTCTCCTATAGTAAGACCATCCTTATCTCTTTCACCCATACCAAACTAATATGCCATTCTTTGGGTGCCTGTGGTACACACTTTGACTACAGCATCTACTGCACATGTCTGTCTGTCACAAAATCATGAACTATCTGATCATCTAATTCATCTCTATGCGCCATGGGCCCAGTACAATGGACTATCAAATGACAGGCATTTGACAATTTATTGAAACCTACAGGGTTCTGGCACTATTCTAGACTCTGGAGAGGCAGTGTGAATAAGACACAGTTCTTGCCTTATGGGGCAATAAACTCATCCATAAAATAGTATCAAGTAGTGATAAACAGCAAAATAAAGCCAGGTAAGGAGACTGACAGTGATGGGGGAGGGGTGGTTAATGGGAAGGAAGAAAGCTTTTGGATAGGATGATCAGAAAAGGTCTCTCTTAGAAGATGATATTTGAGCAGTCACACAAGAAATAGGAGAGACAAATTTAAAAAAATATGGAGAAAAGTGTTAATCACAGGATTTCTTTTTAGGGAGATTTGATCTATTTGTTGAGAAGAAATGTCTTGGTAGGCCAGTTTGAAGTAGCAGATGGGGCCTCCAAAGGACTGACTCAGATAGAAAGGAACTGATTTGCTTCTGAAGCATAGGGGGAAGAAGGGAGACAAGGGGAAAGGAGGGAAGCCCAGCAGCAGGGACTATGACCTTCTGAGTGCCCTCCACTGCCAGCTTCCACTGAAGTCTTGGAACCCATGAAATACTTGGTAGGCACATGGAGACTCTCAAACAGCCCGTGTGGTTTAAGAGCCCCAGAGTCAGGCAGGCCCTGCCTGAGACTCAATGGTAGCTGGTGGGCAGCAGGTTAGAGAAGGTGGGCAGGTATAACACTGACAACCCAGAAGCAGGTCTACAGACTAAATGGAAGACCAGAAAAGAGCAGTGGAAGCTAGGAGGAGGGTCCGTGGAAAGTCACTACTGCCTAGCAGCTTCTACAAGGATAATTCCTAAAGCTGAACCAAATCACTTTGTCTGCTTAACAGTTTGTGAGAGTATGTACCTTTGAGTTAGTCATAATTAGTTATAATTCAACTGTTCAGTTTGTGCCAGGGGCTTCTTCTCATGCTGTACAATTAAACTTTGATGACAAATGATAAGCCACATCCACTGTGCACCTCCAAGGCACTTTACATATATCACCTCTAATCCACATAAGATTCCTGCAAGGTTCTAACAAAAATGGGGTCCTGAGAAGTTAAGCAAATTCCTCAAGATAACACAAAATTAAAATTCAGAACTTTCTGATTCCAAAACCATAATCTTTCTTCAACACTGAGCCACTTTCCAAAGCAAGCCTTCTGCTTCAGAACTAAAGTAAGAGACAAGGGCCAAAATTCCCCCAATGAACCTGAAAGTCACTACAATCAGGGTTTGGGGGAGAGAGGCAATGTCTGGAGAGAAATTAAGGTGGACAGAATCCCAGGCATGGTTTCCCATGATATATTGCTCTACCCATTTTCTACTCTAAGGATGACAATGACTACCACCACCACCCTGGTCCTATTTATATCTCTGACTTCCTCTCCTTCCATCCTCCTGTTCAATCACTATCTTCCAAATGATCCTCCACTCGTCTTTTTTCTGTCCTCCCAACATGTCAAATTATTTCCTTTGCTTTTGGTTCCTGCTGGGAACAATCTTCCCTCTGATCTTGACTTGCCTCTTCGCATTACCCAAGTGACTCAGAGCAGCTCCTCTGGGTGATCTTCCCCAGTGACCACTGCTTAAGTAGCACCAATCCCAAGTCACTCCCTACCACATCACCCTTTTATTTCCTGCTTATCTTTCATCAAAATCATCTATTTGTTTATTTCTTCCACCCACCCATGTCTCCTCCCCCACCTCACCAAACACAAACTAGAACATGTGCTTCAGAAATCTACTAAAATGTATCACTTCCCAATCTTTCCCAAGCAGCTGGCATAAGGACTGGACTAGGATAAATACCGAACCACTACTGGACTCTTACACCTCCTGAGAAGTTGGATAAATATGTCAAATTTGCAATAAACTCATCTGGTAAAGAAAATTTCTCCAAAAATTCAAGTTTCTGTTAAATTTAGATTTTAAAAGATAATAGAATACCCAGTGCCCAGACATTAGTTTCTAATACTATTCTCCAATTAAAAAAGCCAAAATTCCTTGGAGAAATGGTAGACTCTATAGCTGGGCAGAAAATATACAAGATGAGCATGAACATCTTCTGACGCAGGAAAGTAAGAAAGTGCTCAACACACACACACACAAGAGGGGCTTATCAAAGGGACACAAGAGCCAACTGCAAAAATGACCAAAGCTGGAATAATTGGAGCAAAATAAGGAAGTGTTGGATTAAAACTCGAGATATAAAATAAATATTCATGATTCCATACTGACATAAATAAGTGATTAAGTAAATAAATAAATAAACAGGGAGAAGAGACAAATATTCCACGCAGACGAATTCCAAATTAATTTATGTAGCTACTTTGCCCTCAAGGAGAGGAAATATAACTTGCCACTTAAGTGTGGGCTACACATAGTGACTTCTGTCCAAACAAGATCATATGGAAAAGGGGGATAAAGAGTAACTTCATAGTGGAGAACCCAACAAATACTATCTCAGCCTGGTGATCAAGTTTAACATCAACAGTGATAACTCATGTTAATAGAATGTACACTTGATGTAATGTGATGAAAAGGACATTCAACCTTAGTGGTCTTCTTTCCGAAAACCCACAGCCCTAGTCCACTCATGAGAAAATCATCAGACATCATCATCCCCAAGTTTGGGACATTCCACAAAATATCTGAGTAGTACTCCTCAGAAACAAACTCTGAGAAGCTGTTATAGCCAAGAGGAGCCTAAGGAGACATAACTTACTAAATATAATGTGGTATCCTGGATGGGATCCTAGAACTTAAAAAGGCATTAGGTAAAAACTAAGAAAATCTGAATAAAGTGTGGGCTTTAGTTAATAGCAGTATTTATCAATATTGGTTCATTAGTTGGGACAAATGTATCATACTAAGATATTAATAATAAAGAAAATTTGGTGTCGGGTATGTAAAAATTCTTTGTCCTATCTTTAAAATCTTTCTGTATATCTAAAAATGTTCTAAAATAAAGTTTGTTTTTTAAAAATGCATTAGGAATTTTTATAACTTGACTTATTAATGCCAGGATAATTATTCCTGTACTAATTTATAGGCTTAGTTAGTATAGCTCTGACCAAAATCCCACTGGGATTGTTCTGGGGAGGGATGGGTTTAGGGAGATGACAAAAATAACCACATTCATCTGGACTAATATTTAGTGGAGAATGGAAGATTTAAAAGAAAGTTAACCAGGGAATATTTGCCCTGTGTCATAATAAAATGTATCATAAAGAATAAAAAATTAAAATAGTATGGCTCAAATACAAAAAAAAAGACTAAACTACACAAGTTGGATAGTACTGAAAAACATACTGAAGCAAGTGAAAGAAAACGTTTGTGTATTTAACATGATTAAGAAAGCATCATAAATCACTGAGAAAGAGATGAATTAGTTAATTGGTAATTTGTGGGAAAATTCAAAATATTCTTTACCTCACATACTAAATATTTATGAAATTAAAGGAAAAAAGTAAAACTCTAAAATAAAAAGACTTCCAGTTTCAGCTCTGAAATATAAGGAACCCAGAAGTCATCACTCCCAACCTTACAATAAGAAGTGTTGGACGACGTTTCTTGGGCCTGGTAAAGAACTGAGGTTGCAGGGCAAGCTGCCAACCCCAAATCTGGAAAGACAGGTGAATTCAGTGCATCACATCCAAGATACGCTTATCTGAAGCAGAAGCTGTGAGAGTCATAAACTGGTAAGAATGCTTATGTGGTAGTTCTCCAAAGCTGCTGGAAGCTGAATGTGGACTAATGTGGCGATGAGAAATTCCTAAAGACTGCAGTATTGAGGGGACCTCACAATTTCACGGTTTTTACCTACCTCCAAGAACTACAAAGATATCCTCATGGCTCTAGCAGAGAGAGAAGAGGAACTGTATTATAGACTGGGTGGCTTAAACAACAGAAATTTATTTTCTCACAGTTCTGGAGGCTGGAATTCCAAGATCAGATGTTAGCATGGTCAGGTTCTAATAAGGCCCTCTTCCTGGCTTGTAGATGACTGCCATCTTGCTGTGTTTTTACATGGCCTTTCCTTGGTATGTACACATAGAAAGAGAGACAGACAGAGAAACAGAGCAGGAACAAGCTCTTTGGTGTCTCTTCCTGGAAGGGCACTAATCCTATCCAAGCAGAGCCCCAGCCTCATAACTTTATCTAAACTTAATCATGTTCCCAAGGCCCCATCTCCAAATAACACGACATTGGGGTATAGGGCTTCAACCGATGAATTTTTTATTTTAATTCCATTGTAGTTTGTTTTGGTTTTTATTTTTTTATTTGCACTTATTCTGTGCAGAATTTACCCCCAGGCCATAAGTTTTTGTTTCTTCAGATTCTTCTGGGATATCTTTTTCTTCTGTGCAACCTCCTCTACTGGTTTAGGGACAATCTGCTCTTTTTCGGTAAGGATCATTTCGATGTAGCAGGGAGAGCTCATGTACGGGTTAATCCACCCATGAGCCCTGTAAGTTCTATGCCACATAGGGGGCTTTGTTCACCTGGCTGTGCTCCATGACCAGAGAATTGACATCTAAGTACAGCATTACTTTCTGCATTGTTAAGCATGTGCAGTAAAAATTCAGCACTTTTCTTGGGCCACCAGCCCTGTATACAGCCCCACTGTTTGGCCCGGGCACACCTACCAACTCCACCATGGTGGCGACGGACTGGCACACCCTGCTTCTACAAAGTGATGTCTCTCAAATACTTGGTGGCGCTTCAGATCTGCAGACCCTTGATGGCCTGGGCAGTTTCACATGTGTTCTTAAAGTGAACATGAAGATTTGAACCTCTTGATTTGCATGATTTCATAGGGTTTTCTGGGTCAAGTGAATAGTGAACCATTTTCAGGGGTCACCTCAGGCCGCTGAGGGGAAGAATAATTCCACTGTAGTTAACATACAGTGTTAACAATGCTAAGCAAAGTAAGTCAGTCAGAGAAAGACAAATACCGTGTGATTTCACTCATATTTGGAATTTAAGAAACAAATGAACAAAGGAAAAAAAAAGAGACAAACCAAAAAGTATTAATTTTGAGAGACACAAACACTCAGACCATATCAGTAACCATTGAGAAATAAGCCCAAAGCATTCTCAATAACAAAGGTGTATTCTCCAAGGGAAAAGACTTTATCAGAGCCTTACTCCACCTGAGGAAAGGACATTTCTCCCTCTCCAACATCGTTTAGCCTTCTTGTCTCAGCTAATAAAGTTTTTAAGAAAAAAAAAAAAGAAAGTAAAGAAAGCTAAGACACACGTGTGAAGGTCACAGAATGCTTCCCTTTCCCCATAAACTTCAAGTTAGTACCAAACTTTATCATCATAGTAACAGCAGATTATGGCTGAAAAAGCTGCCAAATACAGACTGTATCTGAGGCCTTTTTAGAGAATCCTAAAGACAAAAGGAGAGACAACAAGGATCATTGAGGAATTTTAAGCCACTGGCTCCTACAACTATAGCAAACACTAAACACAGTCCAACTCCTAGCCAGATTAACATGACTAAAGGCTTACCACCCAATGCACTATGTTCAGTTTTCAATAAAAATTACAAGGCTGCTAAAAGGCAAGGAAAAAAGAGTCTGAAAAAATGAAGTAATCATCAGAACCAAACTGAGATATAACATAGATGTTGCAATATTCAGAAAGGGAATTTAAAAATAACTATGATTAATATGCTAAGGGCACTAATGGGAAAAGTAGACAATATACAAGGACAAATAGGTAATATCAGTGGAGAGATGAAGACTAAGAAAGAATCAAAAGGAAATGAGAAAAATCAAACACACTAACAGAAATGAAGAATGCCATTGATGGGCTCATAAGGAGACTAGCCACAGCTGAGGAAGAAATCAGAGAGCTTCAAAATAGGTCAATAGCCATTTCCCAAATAGAAATGCAGAGATGGAAAGAGAATGGGATGAAGAAGATGAGAAGAACAGAGGAGAAGAAAGAAGAGGAAACCATACAAGAGCTGTGGAAACATTTCAAAGGTATAATACATGTTTAACCGGAAAATCAGAAAGGGAAGAAAGAGAGGATAAAGAAATATTTGAAATATTAATGACTGAGAATTTTCCAAAATTAATCACAGACACCAAAACATTTATCTAGGAAGCTTAGAAAACACTGACCAGGATAAATACCATAAAGTCTATATCGAGGCTATCATGTTCAAACTACCAAAAACCAAAGTTAAACAGAAAATCTTGAAAGAAACCAAGGGGGAAAAGGAATCATCTTACCTATAGAAAAACAAGAGTAAGAGTTACAGCGGACTTCTTATCAGAAACCATGCAAGAAGAGAGTGGAGTAAAATGTTTAAAGTGTTAGGGGAGAAAAAAAAAAAACCCTACCAACTTAGAATTCTATACCCATTGTGACTGTGAAGGAAAAGAAAAATTGGAAACAAAAGGAAGGAAAAGAAGATACCTACCATGGAAGGAAGAGAGAAAGAAATAAAGAAGAATGTTTTGTTGGGGCTCTTGGGTGGCTCAGTCAGTTAAGTGTCTGCCTTTGGCTCCGGTCATGATCTCAGGTTCCCGGGATCAAGTCCCATGTTGGGCTCTCTGCTCAGCCGGGAGTCTGCTTTTCACTCTCCCTCTGTGCTCTCCCCCTCTCTCAAATAAATAAAATCTTGGGGAAAAAAAGAATTCTATATCCAACAAAATTTTCCTTCAAAGTGAAGAAAAAATAAAGACTTTCTCAAAAAGAAATTGAGGGAACTCATTCTCAGCAGACCTGTCCTGCAAAAAAATGTCAAAAGAAGTTCTTCAAAAAGAAGTTCTTCAAGAAGAAGGTCAGAAACATGTATACATATTTAAAAATTAAAAGAAAATCTACATGGAGATTTATCTAATATCTGGTTGAGACGTACTGCTGGCACAATCACAAAGGAAGAAAATCACTAAAGAAAAGTTGTATAAATTTGACTAAACAAAAGGTTCAACATGCCAGAACATGAGATAAAATTAAAAGCTATATATGCCATAAATCAAGGAAAAATATTTACCACAAAGCTAAGAAAATATTAATGCCCTAATATATAAAGAGCAAAAACTAATTGAAAGAAAAATTTCTAATATTTCAATAGAAAAACAGGGGCAAAAGGATAAGAATAAATCAGCCACAAAAGCATAACAACTAAGAAATAATCAAAGCTTGGTAATAATCAAGGAATATAAATAAAATGCAATATACTTTCATTATTAAATTAGCCTAAAAATGTTTAAATACGCATGAGGAAAAAGAGCAATGTAATAGATACTGTCCACTTTGTTCAACAACAGTTGGCAAATGGTGTAAAATCACTCATGTCTACACCCTTCCTTGACCTAGGAATCTCATTTCTAACAATCTACTTGAAGGAAATAGCATATTTTAAAATGCATACACTCAGATGTCCATCAATAGGTGAATGGATAAAGAAGATGTGGTATATATATATAATGGAATATTACTCAGCCATCAAAAAAATGAAATCTTAACATTTGCAGTGATGTGGATGGAACTAGAGGGTATTATGCTAAGTGGAAATAAGTCAATCAGAGAAAGACAATTATCCTATGATTTGACTCATATGTGGAATTTATGAAACAAAACAGAGGAGGGGGAAGGGAGGGAAAAATAAAATAAGATGAAATCAGAGAGGGAGACAAACCATAAGAGACTCTTAACTATAGGAAACAAACAGGGTTGCTGGAGGGGAGGTGGGTGGGAGGATGGGATAACTGGGTGATGAGCATTAAGGAGCGTGTGTGATGTAATGAGCACTGGGTGTTATATGCAACTGAGGAATCATTGAACTCTATCTCTGAAACTAATAATACACTACATGTTAATTGAATGTAAATAAAATTAAATTTAAAAAAAAGCATATAAAATATTTCTATAAAGATGTTCATATTTATAAGCTCCCCAAACAGACATGAGATATGGTTATATGGTTAAATAAGGTACAATACAGCCATATTTTAGAATATGTGGCTATTGAAAAATCACCAAATGCTTAACATGGAAAAAAAAGTTCATTAAATAAAGTCTGGTGATCAGAGAGTGAACAGAACTGTGTACAGAAAACATTTAAATTTATGTAATTTTGAACACATTATGCAGGTACATACAAAATGTAAAAGAAATATTCCAAAATGTTAACAGCCATTACTCAAGTTGAATCGGTTACAGATGATTTTAACAGAGTAGTTTTTAAATTACGAACTGAACGAATGCTTATACTAATATAATATATATTACATTAATTAATGCACATATATGCAAGCATTCATTAGACTCATAATTTTTAAAATACCAAAATTACCAAAGGAAATTTCTTCACTATTGAAACTCTGAGAGTAGGCAGGAAATAAGTAATAAAGTCCTTCAGATTTCATAGTTTCAACAATATGCTGTTATAATCTCTATTCTAGCACCATTTAATTTTTCATAAGATAGCAGTAGGTTCTACTATTAGTTACAGGAACAGACATGGAACCTTATCTCCTGACTCCCAATACAAGAGTCGTTTCACTCCCCTACACTGACAGGTATAAAATTTGATCTTCCTGAGAGGTGATATCAGCAAGACAGCAGAATAAGAAGCCCCAGATATTGTTCCCCCTCAGAGACACTGATTTATCAATGGTCCAAAAAGCCTTTATGAGAACCTCAGAAACCAGTTAAGAAGTCACTGTATCCCAGGCAAGCACAAAGCCAAGAACAATCTCACTGAAACTGGTAAGACAGAGCCATTGCATTTCACCCGTGATAGGCGTTCCCTGGCATAGCTTAGTGTCATCAGGAAAAAACACCCAACTTGCAGCTTCTCCCTTAGGAAGGAAAGAGAAGAGTGAAATGTATCTCCAACATTCTGACTTTTCAGGGGGCTTCCTGACAGAGGGCCTGATTCAAAGCACTGGTGGGGGACTGGCATAATTAAGATGCCTGCGGGCCACTGAGAAAGATGGAGAGGTTGGTAGCTTGCTGCTGCACCAAAGAACCTATAGTACTGCAGAGATACCAGACAGAGCAAGTGATAATGAGCTCTGGAAAAAGAAATCAGCAAACCTCTCTGATTGGGAAATTATACACACAAGCCCAGAGAAGATGATTCCCAGAAAAGGCTGGAGAAGTCTCCAGATTCTCTCACCAGGCTGACCAGTGGTCTTCCTGTATATGAAGCCAGTCCATAAAGACTAAGAGGGGTGGCTGTTTTTTTAAGTGGCCAAATTCCAGCAAAAATAACAAGGCATAAAAAGAAAAAGGGAAATATGGCCCTATCAAAGAACAAAATAAATCTCCAGAACTGAACTTAAAAAAATGGAAATCTATTAATTACCTGAAAAAGAATTCAAAATTATCTTACTGAAGAAGTTCAATAAGCTAAAGGAACAGAGATAGCCAAAGAAAATCAGAAAATTGATGAGTGAACATAACGAGGGTATCAACAAAGAGACAAAAACTATAAAAAAAGAACCAAATTCTGGAGCTGAAGAATAAAACTGAATTGAAAAATTCACTAGAAAACTTCAACAACAGACTTGATAAAGCATTAAAAAATCAGTGAAGTTGAAGACAGATCATTTGTAATTACCCAATCAGGCCAGTGAAAAGAACAAAATGAAGAAAAGTGAGATAGCTTAAGAGACTTATGGGACACTATCAGATGAACCAAGATACAACATTATGGGAGTCACATGGTTTTTACTTAAGGATTTCACTTAAGGATTCTACCAAAAGTTTAAAGAATTTATGCCAATCCTTCCCAGATTCCTCCAAAAACTTGAAGAGGGAACACTTCCAAACTCATTTTATGAGGCCCACTACCCTGATACCAAAACCAGACAAGGACACTTCAAGAAAAAAATAACTATAGACCAATATCTCTGATGAATATTGATGAAAAATCCTCAACAAAATACTAGCAAATAGAATTCAACAGTATGTTAAAAGGATTATACACCATGACAGTGGGAATATTCCTGGAATGCAAGGATGGTTCAACATTTGAAAATCAGTCAATGTGTTACACCACATTAACAGAATAAAGGATAAAAACCACATGATCATCTCAGTTAATGCAGAGAATGCTTTTGACAAAATTCAACACATTTTCATGGTAAACACACATAACAAACTAATCATAGAAAGAAATCACCTAAACATAATAAAGGTCATATATTAAAAGCTCACAGCAAACATTATATTCAGTGGTGAAAAAGTAAAATCTTTTCCTCTAAGTACAAGTCAAGGATGCCCACTCTCACAACTTCTATTTAACACATTACTGGAAGTCTTAGCCAGAGCAATTAGGCAAGAAAAAGAAATGACACCAAATTGTAAGGAAAAAGTAAAATGATCTCTCTTTACAGATGTCACGATACAGAAAACTATAAATTCCATGGGAAAAAAACCTGTTCCAATTAACAAATTAAGCAAAGTTGCAGAATACAAAAATCAACATGCAAAAATTAGTCGTGTTTCTATATACTAACAATCTGAAAATGAAATTAAGAAAACAATCCCATTTACAATAGCATAGAAAACAATAAAATACTTAAGAATAAACTTAACAAAGAAGGCAGAAAACTTATACATTGAAATCTATAAAACATTGCTGAAACAAATTAAAGACAATGCAAATAAGAAGACATCTCATGTTCATGGATTGGAAGACTTAATATTACTGAAATGTCTATACTACCCAAATCTGTAGATTCACAGGGATCCCTATCCCAATGGCAATTTTTGCAGATGTAAAAAAAATCTTAAAATTCAGATGGAATTACAAAGGACCTGAAATAGCCAAAAAATCTTAAGAAACACAAAGCTGGAGGCCTCATACATACTGATTTCAAAGCATATTACAAAGCTACAACAATCAAAACAATATGATACTGCATAAAGACAGACCTATAGACCAATATAACAGAATTGAGAGGCCAGAAACAAGCCCTCAGGTACATAGTCAAATGATTTTAAACAAGGGTTCCATGACTACACAAAGGGGAAAGAATAGTCTCTTCAACACATGGTACTGGGAAAAACTGTATATCCATATACAAAAGAATGAAGTTGGACCCTTATCTTATACCATATACAATAATTAACTCATAGTGGATTAAAGATCTAAATGTAAAGCCTGAAACGATAAAAATCCAAGAAGAAAATATAGGGGAAAGCCTCATGACATTGGATTTGGCAATGCTTTCTTGGATATAACACCAAACTTATATCAAACTGAAAAACTGTGCAGCAAAGAAAACAATCAACAGAGTCAAAAGGCAACCTACCAAATGGGAGAAAATATTAGCAAACTATGTATCTGATAAGAGGTTAATATCCACAATACATAAAGAATTCCTAAAACTCAACAATAAAGAAACAAATAAACTTAATTAAAAATGGGCAAGGAACTTGAACAGACATTTCTCCAAAGAAAATATACAAAATGGCCAACAAACATGAAAAGATCCTCAGCATCACTAATATCAGGGAAATGCAAATCAAATCACAATAGTACCTTATGCCCAGTAGGATGGCAGCTATCAGAGAGTGAGAGAGAGAGAGGAAGGAAGAGAGAGAGAAAAAAAGAGAGGGAGACAGAGGAAGGGAAGAAGAAGCATTGGCAAAGATGTGGAGAAAAGTGAACTCTTGCCCACTGTTAGTGGGAATGTAAAATGGTACAGCTGCTTTGGAAAACAGTATGGAGGTTCCTCAAAAACTTAGAAATAGAATTACCATATGATCTAGCAATCATACTTCCATATATTTTGGAAATATATCCAAAAGATCTTGAAGATAATCTACACACCCATGTTCATTACAAATCATTCACAATAGATGAGAGGTAAAAGAAAAAAAAAAGTATATCAGTGGATAAATGGATAAATAAAATGTGATCTACATAAACAATGGAATAGTATTCAGCCTTAAGAATAAAAAACTGTCATATGCTACAATATGGATGAGTCTTGAGGACATTATGCTACGTGAAATATGCCAATCACAATAAGACGAATAATTCTGCTTATATTAGGTATGAAAAATAGTCAAACTCTTAAAAACAAAATAGAATGGGAGTTGTCAGGGGCTTGGGGGAGGAGAATAGGGTTCAATGAGTATAGAGTTTTAATTTTTTGAAATGAAAAAGTTCTAGAGAACTTTAGCATAATAATGTGTGTATAGTTAACACTATTGTACAGTATACTTTAAAATCATTAAGATGGTAAATTTTATGTTTTTTACCATAATTTTTTAAATGTATGAAAAATACCTAATCTTAATATTAATCAAAGACATGCCAATTAAAATGCTGAAAAATGCTATTTATTCTGCCTTTCCATTTAACAAAGAAGAAAAATAACCAGTGATAGCAACAGGTAGTGAATTGATCTTTGGGAAAGTAATTTGGCAATACATAGAAAAAGCCTTAATAATAGCTTTACCATCCTCTTATAATTTGTCATTCCTTCATCAATGTATACTTAGCATTTATGATGTTCCATTTAGATGACACAGCTCTGAAAAAGAGAGGTGTGGTCTCTATATGAAACTTAGAGTGTGGTGGCAGAAATTAAATGCTACAAAGTATATAGAGGGGAACTTAATCTAGTCTATAATTTATAAGAATTACTGAGGTGTCCAAAAGAAGGGGCAGGGTGGGGGCATGGTGACCATAACCAAAATGTTCATTTCAGCATTACTAATAAAGTATTAATTGGAAACATAAACAGAAGAGCTAACTCTGTAAACTATGGCATAGACATTCATTGGGAAATTATCCCAATTGTTTAAAAAAATATTTTCAGTGGTCATCTGGGATAATCATCAGAACTCTTCCCAAATATTCCAATTTTCTTCCTTCTGGGCACATAGTAGGACTGCACTTGCCCACCTTCTTTGAAGTTAGCTTGGCCATGTGACTTGCTTTGATCAAAGATATGTAAGCAAATGATGTTTCCCTTCTAGGAAGACTTTAAAAGCCAGTGCCGTGTGGCCATATTTTTTTCTGCTTTGGTGACTGTGAATGTTTGTGTCTAAATGAAGCCTCCATCAGTGTCAGCATGGATCCCTGAATTAGAGTGAGCAGTTTCTCTGTCAATCTACATTAGACATGTAACATGAGCAAAAAAACAACCTTTATTGTGTGAAGTCACTAAAATTTGAGGAATTATATTACCACAGTATTTAGACTGATATAGTGTCCACTCCATGGAAAAAAATTCTAATTACATTAAATAATATAAAAGAATACAATAAAAATTGTATACTCTATAAGTGTACCTCTACTTTTATAGACATCCTATTCCTAGAAAAAGAATAAAAGTACACACACCCAAATATTGATAATGATTGTCTTTTGAGGACTATGTGGGGAATTTTTCCTACCTCTTTATCGCATGCATTCATAGATTACCTTTAATGGGTAGAATAACAATTCTTATCAAGCATAGAGGTCACAATAAAAAAGTTCAGAAGGGAACTCTATCATTTAATATTTGCAAATGAAAAGTTTTCCAGAAAGAATGGATTATCCTTTCATATAAACATGCTCCCCTCAAAAATGGGAGCTACTTGGCCAATGTTTTAATCTATTTATATATTTATGATTATCCACAAGCTTGCAACCTAACATAGGTTGTATATATCTTATATCTTGTATTAACTAAGCTCAAACACTAGAAAGTTTTTGTTGCTAAAGTTCTAATTTCTTCTCCTTTCCAGATTCCCAGTTCAATATCTAGTTCTATTCAGGCCTCTGAATCTGTATCAGGTACAAATCAATCCAATTAAATATTGCTTTACTTAAAGAACATCATTGACCTGTTTTACTGAGAAATAAGCTAAGTCACTGGGCAGGAAAAAATTACTTTACTTTTAGCTGTAGAGCATATTCCCCAGGGAACTTGATTTCTACTGCAATCTCCCTACCCCTTTTACCATGCTGATAATGATATTGCTAACACAAGATATTTCCAATTAACTTAGAATGACTTAAAGTATTTATGGTCCACTTATCTTACATAATGATACATAGTAGTTAGCACCATGGTTGAAAGGCCCCTTCAGAGGCAGCAAAAAGCCTACATTTTTGGATGGATGGATGGATGGATGGAAGGAAGGAAGGAAGGAAGGAAAGGAAGGAAGGAAGGAAGGAAGGAAAGAAAGAAAGAAAGAAATCAGCTACAATTATGAAATATTTTCTAGTAGTCAAAAATTTGATAATTTTTTCCTAACTATAAGAAACACTGATTATGAAAACATATGACATAAAGTATAAACCCAGACCATAGTCAACCACATCCATGATATGATCAACAATGCTATCAAGTGATATCTGCTTTCCTTTGGTATTTGCATGACATATCTTGTCACCTTTTTATTTTTTAAACTTTTATTCCCTTATCTTCTGAATATGTCCCCTGAAAATTTTTAAAATCGATCTGATAGTCTTTGTTTTTTTCATTTCAACATTTAGTCCATTTATATATAATGTAATGACTGAAATATTTGGGTGCTGGATGCAGACGCCAATGAAGAGCCTCTCTGTAAGGATACAACTTTAGAACCCAGAATAAGCCTTGGGAACTTTCACAGTAGTCCATATCACTGAGTATCAGGTGGTCTCAATACCTCTATGACCAAGAAGCCCAGGGCTTGAATCACATTCAGAGGATGCACAGCTTGATGCATTAAAATACAGCGATGGTTCTAATTTCCTTACATGGCCAAGTGACAAGATAAATGTATGTCAACAATCATCAAGGCCACTGTTAGACAACTTCCAGCAAGACTTGCAGTCTTTGGCTGACAGGGATTATGCAGTTGCTGCTGCATTTGAAACCAGAGGCCTCCATAACAGAGACCCAGCTAGCGGTCACTGCAAGGGGGATCATGAGACACTGGATCCTGCTACAGCTGGCACTGTGACTTACAATCAGTGTCCACATCCAGTACGTTATCCATCCACTGTCGACTATTCCTAATGATAGGAGATTCTTAATAAAATATAATCCTGCCTAACTTATCAATGGAACCCAAATAATAAGAGCCCATATTATGCCAGAAACCAGCTAATGGGTCACAGGGATTCTGTGTTTCATGATGACAACCATTTAGGTCATATTTCAATTACAACTGGACCTACAGATGAGGAACTGTCAGAAAGACTTCAAGAAGACTCCACAGTTTTTTGATTCACTAGACAACCAAAAGTAACAAAGAAAAGAGTCAACCCATGCTTATTTTTCAACTCTATCTTCTGAGAATTTCACCAGAGCCACAAAACCAAACAAGCACTAAGCCTTCTCTAGATACTTCAGCTACCTGCATTGAATCCCCTAAGACATCTGGACCCATAACAGACACATTACAATGGAGCACAGACACAACCTCAGAATGGGATCTCTCTGTGCTAATTAAAACAATAACAACAATACTACATTAGTAACATGTAACAGAAGGATGCATGTCCTTTGGAACTATATTATGAAGATATTTCTTAAGAGATTTACTCATTGCATTTTGAAGGGAAGCAATAGCAGTGATCTTTTTATGACAAACATAAAAGTCACTATCCACAGCATTTAATATGTTTAAATAAATTCTCCTTTCAGAAATAACAATAAGCGGTATTAGCTAAGAAGGGAGAATGATACAGGCCTACCCTCTGAACATCTACTAGTTCCTTGCTTGTCTTTTTATTTCCTGCCATTCAATGTAATTGGTACTCAGGAATTCAGCAAACAACTGCCCATCTGGGGAGGGAGTGTCCACGGACAAGGCTGCAATGCAAATATGAAAAAGCAAAACACATACCCAAGTGTCCAAGGTAGTTTGGAGGTGTGGCTGAAGGGATAGGTTCAGCAGTGGTGACTGATGAAAAGGAGAACAATTTCCAGCCAAATTTGAGTTAATGCTTTTGTAAGAGCAAAACCGCCAGGAATCAGAGAATAACCTACCAACCCACACAAAGCTGCAAGACCGGCCTTGTCATTGCACAGTGTAAATCCAATGTCAACGTCAGCAAGAGCCAGCAGCACAAACATGCAGTCACCCAGAGCAGCATCAATCCCCGGAACTAGAACGAGCACATATGGGATTCATATCCTAGAGCAGTTTCAATCATGTTTCATGAATTAACTAACAAAGACATTCCCAGCAGAAGATGGTCAAGTAAACCTGCCGAAGAAACAACTAACTGTGTATAAAAAATAAAAATGGACCATATTTCAGTCTTTGATTGGCCTCTATCTCCTTCTGTCAGAATAGTGAGCAGGATAAATCATGAAGGCAAAATACAGACATTGAGCTTCATGTGATGACTAAGGAAAACAATGGGCTAATATATTTAGGAGTAGACCAACCCCAATTCTTGGGCAGGTTTCATAGTATCTTGGAACCCTATGTAACCCCAGTACCTGAGACAATACAGCAGCTTTCTAATGAAGTAAACAACCTCTCAGACCCACAATTTTTAACACCACTGATTGCCTGTCACTGGGCGACATTTGTGGTAGTAAAAGCACCTTGTTTATGGGACTCCCAGTTGGGGAGGGTAGGCAGGTTCAGCAGCATGCTGTGGAGGGCACACAGACTCACATGATCAGTGGCATAATAAACACTGTTAGAGACCAAAAGGATCCTTGAACCTGACTTCAGAATGTATTTGCATGTACGCTTGTGTACACACGTATACATACACAAGCATGTGCACATCATTTTTAAAGCAGAGAACATGGTCCATTCCTGGGTAGTTTTCTGCCTTCCCAGTACACCTAATCCAAACCCCACCCCCCACCCCCACCCCAGCCCTGAAGAATCAGCTACCACCCATTTCCTCTCCAGCCTCGTCTTCTACTCCTTCCCCACATGCACAGGCATCCTCTCCGACCTCGATGCCTCTTCCCACTTTCTGGAAGCTCTGGGTCTAGACCTGCACATGTCTGGACACTTCTCTGGTCATTCCAGTCTCTCTACAAATATTCTGCCACAAAAGAGGCTCTTCTGAGCTCCCATCTAAAACAGCTCCCTCCCGGTCATGCTCCAACCTCTTGCCTGTGCTGTTTTCTCTGTAGCCAGATGCTACCTGATGTGGTACACTCGTTTGTTTTATCAAAGGACAACGAGAACACCTCTCAGGATCTGAAATCGAACCACAAGACCGAATTTATTGTTCACTATAATACAGATAAGCAATGTCGGCCAAAAGGTACCTCCAAGCAAAACAGGTGGCTGATCTCATAGAAGGCTTTGGAAATCGTGGAATTCTGTGATTGGCAGATGTTCAGAGGCAAATGTGGGCTAACATCAGGTGGGTGCTCAGGTGAGGCTACTGTGGATCAGCTGGCACTCAGAGGCAGGTTTTCTGGAGAGTATCCATCCCAGGTTGGCTGACTTTCGGAAGTGAGGAGCTGATACTGGTTGGTTTTAAAACCAGCTTTTCCCAAGACAATTTGGTATTGACCTCATGAACAGATTTAAAATTGGTTCTGATGGCCACCTGTCACCATAGCTACAGAACAATCAGGCTTCTCCTCAGTCTGTGGGAAATCTTATTTTATTATTCTGTAAAGGTAAATACGCTCCATGTGATCAGGTTTGTCTGTTTTATTCATCTGATATCCCCAGTACCTACTACAGCACCTGGCACATTCACTGTTGAATGAATAAATTAATGTTTTTTTGGCAGGATTACTGATAATAAGCACTTTTAAGGTTTGCCTCTTTATTTTCAGAGCATACTATAGAAGTGAAGAGCATGGCTTTGTAATCATGCAGTCCTGGCTTTGAACTTGGACTGCCATTGGCCTAGCTTATTGCCTTCCTGAATCTCCATTTCATTATTTGAAAGAAGAGTGGGAGGAAAGAACACCAGTATCTACCTCCCAAAGTCTCTGAGGATTATGGAAATAACACCCAGTTTCTAGCATGTCAAGTGTTCAAAAATATGAATCATGTACATTACTACTTGGAAGGTCTCTGAAAGGTTCAAAGAAAACATTTCAGATCATAAAATCTAGGATGCTCGGGCCTGGCCCTATGGAAAGGGACAAAGCGAGGTCTGAAATAAAGACTCCAAGAGGTCTTCTTGACCCCAAATCCTCTCATACCCCCTCCAACCCCCGCAACCACAGCCCTCATTACCCCCTGGAGTTTCACCTCCCTTCATCCCCCCCTCACACAGGCCAACTCCTCCTGATGTTCCCAGCATTAGCATCTCCCAAGCCTGCAGATATGTTAACTGAGTTAAATCATTTTTTCCCAAAAGAAACACTATTTAGCAAGTGCGCTATGCTGATCTACTTATTTGACTAACCCTGTCTAACTAACTCATATAGCAGAAACCCGACAACAGCAAGACAAAGGATAAGTTTTAAAGGGACACTCAGACACTGAACTGGACCTGCTGGGGCAGAGGACTCTACAGGCCTTGAGTTTCAAGGTAAAGTCCATCTACGCTGTTGCTTTGCCCAAGTCCAGTCCCAGCAAAAATGATAGTTTTCTAGGTCTTCATAAGATTTAACATTCTCTCTCTCTCTCTCTCTCTCACACACACACATACACATACACACAGCATTTCACTCAACAGTATTGCCCCCAGCTCTTACCAATCAAAATCTCTAGTACCTTTAATTAGGTTTATGGTCACAAAGGAGCCTCAGGCTGAGTATTTATCCCTTTGTAACTGTCTGAAAACTGACAAGAGCGGAGTGTATCTGCTCACACTGATAGTGAACTATACTTCCTCTACAAGACATTGTTTCACATTATCTGAATTTTATTATATCATTATTGTCCCTGGATCTCATTAATACAGATATATTAAACCGTGCTCTGTGTGAAATGTAATAAAGACCACAGTAAGGCCTGTGGGGAGATGGCCCTGGGTTTGAATCTTCTCTCTCCCACTTACTAGTTGTGTCACTCTGGGAAAGCTGCCTAAGCCTACTGAGCTGATTTATGCCCATCTTATGAAACTGCTCTGAGAATTTCAACATATAAGTCATAGGCACAGAGCAGGTACTCATCAGGGAGCAGCTTAAAATATGCAGGGTTACCCAACACTTCAATCCACAGGCTGCCAAAGTTGAGTATAAGGCTATCAGTGACTTCGGAAAAGAGTTTCGGAGAAAGTACAGGATCAATAGGAGTATGAGTTCTTTTGGAGAACAGGGGATAATCAGGAACAATGGGAACCCACTTGACTCAGTGCAGGCCTGGGGTAGAACTGGTTCCACATCCCAAAGTTGAGCCATAAATTAAAACCTTCTAAAGGATTCTTATGGGTCTCCTGTGAAACTGACCCGAGTAAAGAAAGCCAGGGCTAGCCACATACCTGAATTCTATATGCACATTCAACATCAGGAATAAGAAAGTATGGTGAATTGCTGGAGGGCATGCGTTCCAGTGAGGGTTCTGGGAAAGACCTAAGGGTTCTCTCAGGTTATCCACTGAAAGTCAAGACTTCATTCGCTCCTGCTCTCAGGAAGGCACCACCTAGTGGCTGCTACCAGAAACGACAGGGCAAAATTAGCCTCTGGATTTCTTCTAGCAATTCATTCATTATTTGTTATTTATTCATTCAGAAAATATTTACTAAGTCCTTATTACACACCAGACAAGTGCTAAGTGCTGGATGTACAAAGAAGAATAAGATTCAGTGGCAGCTTTCCGGACTTCAAGCTCTATTACAAAGCTGTAATCATCAAGACAGTATGGTACTGACATAAAAACAGACACATAGATAATGGAACAGAATAGAGAGCCCAGAAATGGACCCTCAACTCTATGGTCAACTAATCTTCGACAAAGCAGGAAAGAATGTCCAATGGAAAAAAAAAACGGTTTCTTCAACAAATGGTGTTGGGAAAATTGGACAGCCACATGCAGAAGAATGAAACTGGACCATTTCCTTACACCACACACAAAAATAAACTCAAAATGGATGAAAGACCTAAATGTGAGACAGGAATCCATCAAAATCCTAGAGGAGAACACAGTCAACAACTCTGTGACCTCGGCCGCAGCAACTTCTTGTGAGACACTTCTCCAAAGGCAAGGGAAACAAAGGCAAAAATGAACTCTTGGGACTTCATCAAGATAAAAAGCTTCTGCACAGCAAAGGAAATAGTCAACAAAATAAAAAGGCAACACATGGAATGGGAGAAGATTTTTGCAAATGACACTACACACAAAGGGCTAGTATTCAAGATCTATAAAGAACTTATCAAACTCAACACCCAAAAAGAAATAATCCAGTCAAGAAATGGACAGAGACATGAACAGACATTTCTCCAAAGAAGACATACAAATGGCCAACAGACACATGAAAAAATGCTCAACATCACTAGGCATCAGGGAACTACAAATCAAAACCACAATTAGATACCCCCTCACACCAGTCAGAATTAACAAGTCAGGAAACAACAAATGTTGGCGGGGATGCAGAGAAAGGGGAACACTCTTATACTGTTGGTGAGAATGCAAGCTGGTACAGCCACTCTGGAAAACAGTATGGAGGTTCCTCAAGAAGTTAAAAATAGAGCTACCCTATGACCCAGCAATTGCACTACTGGGTATTTACCCCAAAGATACAAATGTAGTGATCTGAAGGGGCACCTGCACCCCAATGTTTATAAAAGCAATGTCCACAATAGCCAAACTGTGGAAAGGGCTGAGATGTCCATCGAGAGGTGAATGGATAAAGATGTGGGGTGTGTGTGTGTGTGTGTGTGTGTGTGTGTGTGTATGTACATATATAATGGAATATTACTCAGCCATCAGAAAGAATGAATACTTACCACTTACTTCAACGTGGATGGAATTGAAGGGTATTATGCTGAGCAAAGTAAGTCAATCAGAGACAATTATATGGTTTCACTCATATGTGGAATATAAGAAACAACACAAAGGATCATAGGGGAAGGGAGAAAAACTGAATGGGAAGTCATCAGAGAGGGAGAAAAACCATGAGAGACTCTTAACTATAGGAAACAAACTGAGGGTTGCTGGAGGGGAGGTGGGTGGTGGGATGGGTAACTGGGTGATGGGCATTAAGGAGGGCACATGATGTGAAGAGCACTGGGTGTTACATGCAACTGATGAATCGCTGAACTCTACATCTGAAACTATTGATGTATTATATATGGCTAATTGAATTCAAATTAAAAAAAAAAAAGATTCAGTGGCAGCTTTCAATGAGCACATGATCAAGACAGCACCTGAGTAATGCAGGTGCATGTAGCCAGAACAGCAGAGATCAAGATCCTGCTCTAACTTGGACCAAGCTCTGACCTCCCAACCTCCCTCACCTCAGGAGAATTGCCTGCAAATAAATGGCACTCCTTTGCTTGAGTGCACCAAGGCCTTTCCACCTCATTCCTCCTGCCTCTATTATCCATCCTTACAGCTGTACCAGGAACGGGTCTCATTCCATGTTCAAAATGAAATTTCTTGCCCAATCCTCCCGTGAGGAAGGCTTGGATTTGGAGGGGAATGTTGTTCATTTTCTTTTTTGTATGGTTTAACTGCTTCCCATGACTCAACCTGCCTGGGAATGTTTCCCTTTTCATCTCCACGATTCCCTTTCTCCCTCTCCTTCTGCTAAGAAACAGACAAGTGAAAGACAATGGATTAAGAAATAAAAGGAACATTCTGGTCCTGCCTTTCTCCCAGTTTCATCCCCTGACATTTTAAGCAGACATTTTCAGAACTCTTATTTCAGAATTTCCCGTAGCACATTCTAGTGAATATCTAGTTTTAATCCCTTGAGGATAAATTTGATTTAGGGAAATAGTCAAATTTCAAATGGAGTCCCTACTGATGACTCAGATAGGTGACTGAACGGGGTTCATGTCATCATGAGTCCAAAAATGAGTCGTAGCTATTAAAGAAGGAAATTGACTTTCTTGGGTAGCTGGGAGGCAATTTAGAAAGGGAGCTCCTCCAAATGTATTTTGAGCTCTGAGAAGCTTCAGTGAAATAAGTATATATCTCCGGAGGCCCTTACTTAGAAAAGTTACACTCATTTTGTATGCATAAGTTTTCTCGGTATTTTAGGATCACATGTGAAAAAGTACTAAGGAAATTAGTGGAGATGGCAGGTTGGTGATCAGGACTGGGAGGGCTATAGGTGCTCGGGGGATGGCCTGGCATCTGAAGTTGGGACTGGCCTGGAACAGGCAGGACACCCCTTCTAACTGAGTGGAGGCTCGAGGTAGAGATGGATCCAGGTTGAGAGGAGGTAAGTCTGAGCTGGGGCATGAAGAGAGAGTGAGTTTACACAGAGGGAATGAAAACGTACTCACCTTGTGAGCCCAGGTATATTTACCTATGTAACACATTTGTGTATGCCCAGCAAAGGTTGTCACTGGAGGGAAGTCAGATGTAAAACTGGAAGACGGGTGGAGTATGGCCCAGTTATGAAAGCCTTTGAATACTATTCCAAAACATTTGGACATTTCCCTGCAGATGCTGGGAAACATGAAAGAATTCTGAGCAAAGGAGGTAAGAGATCAAAGTGGGGTCTTGATCACACATAATGGCAAGGTAGAGGCAGCCCAGGCTTGAGATTGGGAAAGGCCTGTGGATTTAGTCAGATGGGAGTTCAAATCCTGGTTTTACCACTTACTGGATCAGTGAGCGACTGACTATGAGAAAGTCTGTTTCCTCCTCAGCAGAATGGGAATAATGCCAGCATCACCAAGTCCTTGTGAAGATCCCATGGCTGGCACCGAGTCAGTACTCAAACGATGGCTTATGTGTTCCAGCACATTGGTGGTAGTAGAGCGGAGGAAGACAGAGCCTATCCGCTGGGAGGGATCACTTGGGAGGCTGTTACCATAATTCTGAAATGGAATGGCAACATGTTCAACCAAGCAATAGTGTCCTTCCCACAAAGGCAGTGGAAATGAAGGGTTTGCGGCCACACATATTTCAAAAAAAGTCAAAGAGACTTGGTGATTTAGATAAGGAAAGAGGAGGGAAGGGTCAGTTTCAGGCCTAGAGCCTGGGCTCTGGGAGAAAGCAGTGCCACCAGCAGAGACAGGGAGGGGAGAGTGGGGTTCCACATGGGACAGGTTCTAAGTCGGCAAGACTTGGGGAGGAAGAGGTCTGAAGCAAACTGGGTTTGCTCCTTCCATCCCTTGGAGACTCTGCCCTTCCCAAATATCCCTCCATCACAGAAACTTTCCCCAACCAGCCCCTACACACATCGTCACTCTCCACCCCTTCTGCAGAGCACATGAAACTACCTGACACAGTACATGTTTGTTTCCTGGTGGGTTTTACTGTCTGGCTGCCTGCTCAATAAAACATATGCTCCAAGGGGGACAGCCTCTGTTTTCTTTTGCTCCATATTCCTTGTGGCTAAAGCAGTGCCTAGCACACAGTAGATGCTCAGTATAGATTAGCTGTTGTTATTAACATGTTTTCAAGAGTGCATGGCATATAAAACACATTCAAATTCAATAAGATTAGCATTTATTGGTGAATATCTCAAAAAAATTATAAAAAGGGAAAGACAGATGGGCAGTACTATACCTGGGAGAAGTCACACTTACCCACCAGGAAGAGGAAGAAGAATTAATAGAGCCACTGGGGTTATATAGATTAGAAAGGCTGGGCCTTTTTTAGGGTAGGGAAGAGAGGTGAGATGTGTCCCAGGGAGGCCACATCGCAGACCAGGTAGCTGGAGGCTTTTCCACATGCTACTGCTGAAAACAGAAAAAAGAGGCAAAACTAGTTTTCCTTGGGACAGGTTAACAGCTACGAAAGGGGAAGAAAGGGTATTTTCTGGCAACAGAAAAGCAAGGAGCTTGGGCTGAGCAAATTTCTAACTATACAAAATTGACCTGTGATGGCTTCTTTGGCCCAATCTTTCCTTTTTCTCTTGTCAAATCATTTGGAAATCCAGATTCTGGCAAAGTTCACAAGAGCTCACTTAGCTGGGAGACCAAACTTCAAGCAAATTAGCAGATTCATAATTGACTGCTCCAGATATATGGGATTGCAAGATCAGCTCCTCCAGGAAATATGCCTATCATGCACTGAGAAAATTTTTGGCAAAGTCATTAACACAACTTCACAGTGAAACAGGTCAATGCTGCTGGTGGAAGGGAAGTTCCACCACTTCTCAACCTCTCCTACATAACAGATCAGGGCTCAGAGAGGCCATGACGGCTCAAGCACCTCCTCTCAGGAAGCATCAGGTAACGTGCAATATTCCAGAATGCTCTTACAAGCACTGAGCAAAAATTTCCAGGGCTGTCTTTCGATTTAAGTTAGATGTTGCTAAATTAGATGGTGAACAAGGGTGAGTGGTGGTGGAGCGCTCTGGAGTCCATCCTCAAACCATTAAGTGAGATTATAGCGTTAGCCATCTGCAATCTCCTAATCACAAAATATAATGACCACAGACTCCATCTTTATAGAGGCCTTGATTTCAGAATGTGAATAAACAAACCAAGAGGGGATATAGAAATCCAACTCTCTGTGGCCTTCCAGAAACCACAGGCATGACGACATATCCTTAAAACATGTCTTAGTAGATCTGGGAGTAAGATACATTCCTCCAAAATCTTACCAACACGGGAAATGACAGGTCCCCATTAATTCCCTGAGGCTCTGTTATGCTGAAAAGGAAGTGTACCCATGTTCCTTCTTCAACTGTTGAAAACCCCTAAAAAAACCTGCTTTTCAGATTAATTTGAATCTACCTGAAATTGCAAATTCTCACAAATGCAATCACGATTCTACTCTAGAATTACCAGGTGAGACAATTGTGTCAATATATTAGGAACATTAGATAGAAAATAGTGTTGACCTTCACAGCAGTCACTTTGAGAAGGGGCACACTTAATACCCAGTGCTACCACTGTTCGGGCCATTTAAGAGGAAGGAATGTCTGACAAAGCTGAGTTCCTTGCTTGGCTCAGCCTCTGGCTGACTGCTGGGCTGGTTACTTAACTTTTCCATTTAAAAAGAGTTATGAAGACTTTGTAAGAATTATATGAGCTGATAGAAAAGCACCTTGCATGCTGCCTGGCTCACAGTTAGTTCCTTTAGGGATCCAGTTTTTGAGATTTGTTTTTTGTTTTTTGTTTTCTTGGATTTTGCTTCGCTTTTGTTTTTTGATTGCTGAAATTGCATTTAGAGAGCAGACTCTCATTTCAGCAACATGGTAAGCTAAGATGACACATTCACATATTCCTACTACAAGCACCTGGAAATACCAGCTTTTTAAATGCATAATTAAACCTGCAATAATGAAGGAGAAATTAACAGGTGCCAGAAATGAAGCAGCAACAGAAAAGCAGAAGTAAGCAGAGGAATCAACTGGGCAGCTTCCCCCAGGGGTAAGGGAAGTCATGGGGAAGAAGATGGCGTAGAACAAGTATCGATCCAGGAAAAGCAAGGGTTTAGATGTCAACTAGCACATAGGGACCAGAAGCAAAGCCCAAAGGGCCTGCCCAAGGTAGAATTCTTGCTGCTGCCCTAAGGAAGGCCCCACAAAGGGGAAAATGGGCTGAAAAGCATTCTCCCCCCAACTCAGACCGCTCATAAGTCTCTGTTTAACATCAGGAAAGGAGGACAAAAAGCTCCCTGCAAAATCTAAACCCCAGATCTCTGTTTCTGGGGTACAATTTTAGGCTACCTGCATGGTCCAAAAATGCCCAACCTGAGAAATTAACATAACAATTGGTCTAGGCCAAAAGAGGCAAGGAAAATCTAGAGCAAAAACTCCCATGACCCATGACCCAGACAATTCCCACAGAAAAATCAGGCCCACTAAGCTTACAAGTTACAGAAGCACATTAAACAAGAGAATTCTAGCTCCAAGAACTGGAAATAGAATAATCTAAAAGAGAATATAATTAAGTATGTTTAAGAGGAGAGAAAAACAAATCTTCTTAGATGCTAAAAGCACATTTGATAAAATTCAATATTCATTCATGATTTTTTAAAATAACAAAACAAAACAAACAAGAAAACACTTCTTACAAATCTAAGACCAGAAGGACATTTTCTTAATCCAATAAAGAACACACATCAACCAATCTATAGGCACATCATTCCTAATGGTACAGCATTACAAGCTCTCCTTTTAAAATGAGGAATAAGACAAGAAGGTTCTGTCACTCCTCAGGAAATGTTATGTAAAGGGTCTGATAGCAAATACTTTAGGCTTTGCAAACTAGAAATTTGCCATCCAAACTAGTCAATTTCTGCCACTGTAATGCAAAATGAGCCATAGACCAAATGAGTGTGGCTGTGTTTCAATAAAACTTTATTTATAAAGGCGGTGTATTAAAAATACAGGCCAGCACCTTAATACAAGAAAAATAAGTGAAAGTCACTGTGATATTGTGATGTAATAAAAAATTTATACTTGTCTTTGTTTTTGGTTCCTGGCACAGAGCTCCTAAAACCCTTGGAATTTTTAAGAGTAGTATCTTTTGTTATTCATAATCAGCCCTTTGAACCATACCTAAGTTTATGCTAATGAAATGACTCCTGAGGAATGATCCTGGTTACCAGTGGGGAGGGGAGAGGGGCTGGAGTTGAGTTCAATCAGCAGTTCAATCAGCAATTGCCAATTATTTAACCAATCATGCCTATGTAGTGGAACCTCCAAAAAAAAAAAAAACCAAAATTATGGAGTTTGAAGAGCTTCTGGGTTGGCAAGTACATGGAGATGCCAAGAGAGTGGTGCACCTAGACAAGGCGTGGAAGCTCCATTCACCCTCACCCCCATACCTTGCCCTATGCATCACTTCCATTTGGCTGTTCCTGAGTTGTATCCTTTACAATAAGCCAGTAATAGTAAGTAAAGCACTTTCCTGAGTTCTGCGAGCCATTCTAGCAAATTATCACACCTGAGGAAGGGATCATAGGTGATGTGGGAAACAAAGGCAAAAGATAAAAATTAAATTTCCTTACTACTTACAGCCCACTGACAAGTCCTTGGAACAGGCAGAGTGACATTCCTCTAGGAACTCAGCTGCCTCGATGTTAATACTTTGTTAAGGGCAAAAGGCAATCTTAGCCTGACCCTCAGGATCCTGTGAATCTACTTTAACATATAAAAATTCCTTTGGAAACTTCATCTCTACCTCCCCCCAAGATATATGTTGGCAATCATCCCCCAAGCATATGGCCCACTGATATACATCTGAGGGGTCTCATGACTAAGGGTTTACTAGACAGTAATAAATGACTTCTTCCTAACAATAGCTAGCCCCCTCAAGCTCCTGGAAACCTTGCTTCTAAAATTCTTTAGAGACTTACACTCTCCCTAACCCCCTAGTCCCCCAACTTGAAAGTATATAACCAGTGCAGCTTTTTCTGGCCACAGGTCCTGTCCCCGTGCTTTAAGAAAACCACTTTTTGCACCAAAGATGTCTCAGGAATTCTTTCTTGGCCATTGGCTCCAAACCCTAACATCTTTCCTACATCAATAGGTGCTCCAATTTATAGCCAGTCAGTTAGAAGTACGGGAGACCCAGAGTTGTGATTGGTGTCTGAAGTGGGGGGTGGTCTTGCGGGACTGAATCCTTTAACACGTGGTAATGTCAGAATTGAACTAAATTGTAGGACATCCAGTTTGTGTCTGCAAAAAAATTAGAGAATGTAATGTGGGGAAAATCTGTACATTTGGTGTCAGAAATGTTCCAAGTAGAGAGACAGTTTTCCTTTAGTCATGCAACTTAGGGGGGGGAAAAGGCCTGTCATTATCAAAAGATTACATATCTGTCTACATAGGAAATGTAAGAGTGTCTACAGTAAAACATGAAAATTCATGAGAATTCAGCAAGGTATATAAAAACAAATATTGTTCCTATATACCAGCAACAATAGGAAGGGATAATAAAACAATGCCATTAACAAGAGCAATATAAACTATGGGATACTTAGGAATACATTAACAAAGATATGTAAGAAGTATGGCAAAAATAATGAAATTCTATTGAAAGAACTAAACAAACACAACTAGTCTATATTTGTGGATGAGAAGACTCAGTATCATAAGAGGATAAATTCTCACCATGTATCTGTAAAACGTCTGAGTAATTCCAACAAAAGCAAAACGAGGCCTCTACAGTCTGAAAATACATTTGAAGGTGTAAAGAGTCTGGTGTAGTCAAAGCAATTCTGAAGGTGGAACTTAAGCCCAAAGTAAGTAAAAGAGCAGCTGGGGCAGAGTAGACAAACACACCCTTCACAAAGAACACAGAGCCACAGAACACATTCACATACATATGGGAATGTGGTATCTGACAGCACTAAAAAGATTCAATGTGTAGAACTGAGACAACTGGCACCCATATGGAAAAAGAGTAAAGTCCAATGTCATACTAATACACAAAAATTAATTCTAAGTCACTGTAAAACACTACATTTCAAAACTTTTTAAAAGAAGGTATAAGAAATATTTTTATAAGATTAGGGTAGAGGAGGACTTCATAAACAAGACACACACACACACAAAAGAAATTAATATACTCTATTAAAATTTAGCATTGCTGTTGAATAAAGGACATCAATAAAAAGTAAAAACATAAACCACAGACTAGGCGAAGTTATTTGTAGCCCATCAAACTGACAAAGAATTAATATCTAGAATATAAATGATTCTTATAAATCATTAATAAAAAGGCCAATGGCAGTATGAATGGACAATTCACAAATGAAGAAACTCGGGTGGCCACCAAACAGATGACAAGATGCTCTACCACACTAGTGAGCAGAGAAATGCGAGCTAAAATGAGGAGATACAATTGCGTGACAATCAAATAGGCAAATATTTAAAATGTGATAAATCAAGAGAATGCAGGGAAACAGTAACTGCAAATGGGAACATAATTACAATTGCTGTGGAGAGCAGCTTGGAAACATCCACTGAATTGAAGATGTGCATATTCTAGAACTAGGGATTTCTCCTACAGGTACTTGCCAGACGATCCCTAGCAAGTATTCCTAGGCAGATATGCACACAGATGTTCACTGCAGCACGATCTGCAACAGCAAAAGGGTGGAATCATCTTAACCTTCTCTTAGGTGAGTGGACGAATAAACTAATTTATTCGTATAAAGCAATTAAAACAAATCAACATGGATACATCTCAAAAACGATGTCAGAGGGATACATACAGTAAAATACAAGTTGTGTACATTTTAAAGCACTCCCTCCAAAAGGCATAAACATGTGGGAATGAAGCACAGCGACTCCGGCGGAGGGGTGACTGTAGAGGGAAGGAGGGTGGGCAGTGGGCGTGGGGAAGGACAGCGTTTCAGGAGTACCTGCAAGATCTTCTGCCAAAGAAAGAACAGGGGAGGAGAGAAAGACGAAAGAACACAGGCCAACAAATACAGCAGAACATTAGCCTCCGTTTAACGTCAGTGCTGGGAGCATGCCTGTCAAACAGTGTCCCGTAGTGTTCTCTAGGCTTGACGTATTTTATAATTTGAAACATTATTTTACAAAAGAAGTCATGTTCGGAACACACCTGTAAGTCCCATGACATAATTACAAGATGTCTAAAACCCTGCTTTGCCTTGGACAGAACCAGTATTCCCAGCCCTCAGCACGCACTTCAGAAGCCGGACTCAACGCCTCTGGCGCTTTCCTCCTTCCAAAAATCAAAGCTTCCTACAGAGAATGAATATTTGTCCAACTCAAAAATATTCACAAGAATGTGAATATTTCATATTCATAGCTCTGAAGGCAACTTAAAAAGGATTCCAGGAACGTTCGGGGCAATAGCAACATCAATGGAAGCATCAAAGGATTACATCTATCCTAAGGTCACTACTTTGAAAAGAGTAAAATCCATTTATACTGTAAGTCTGACTTTTTTTTTTTAATTCAGCAGCAACTAAGTCATTCCTCTCATGACTGTCAATGTTCTCCAATGTGGGAGTCGACACAGTGCAGAGAGAATGCCCTCGGACTGGAAGCTGGTGCCAGGGTTACAAATGATACCACATCCTCACAAAGAACCTGTGGTTCGACACCAGGCCCACCCAGTGCTTGTAAAATGATGGCAGATCCTCACCTCATCCAAGGGGGATTGACCTATGTATTTCACTCAGAAAATGGGAAACATGTTAATCAAACACCGAACCTCATGGGTGGGCAGAAAGGAAACACTATTTTCCTAGTGAGATCAGCCCCAGCAGCTGCGGTAAGGACAGAGCGAGCTCCCACGCGGGAACAGCGGAGGACTCAGAGAACCTGACCAGCATAGAGTGGGGCGTTCAACAGAAGCGACAGCCGCCTGCAGCATTTCTGAATCTGCTCACTCTCCAATCCTGTAAGAATCAGGAGAAAATCCTGAAAGCCTCCAGCCCACTCTGCAGACAAGAGTTCCATTGTCAACTGTCAGTGCATTATACGAAGCCTTCATTATGTTTACAACATACGTGGCAATACGTTCAATGACGCGTAGACATGGTTATTTATAAATATTTATTTATTTCACAAATATTTATTGAGTGCCTGCTATGGCCAAATGCTAGACTGGTATACAAATGGTGAACTGAAAGAAGCCACATCCCTGCCCTCATCAAGTGTCTGGAAATTAACCACACTGTTCCCCCCACAAATGACTAATATCCTCTAACAAGACTAATTTCCCCTTCATTTGTCTCCATATAAATCTACCTACGAAAGGGCTCCTATTAAGCTTTCAAATCTACAAGATTACACTCTGTCCCTACAAACGACGACACATTGAGATTGCTATGTTCACGGTCCCTACTTAGGAGAACTGATAAAATGAAGTCATTAATATGTAATTCATCTTCCTGAGGAATATAACCATGCTTTATTTTACAGGAGCTACTTGATGATTAACTTGGCTTACTTGACAGGGGACATACACTAGAAAAAAATGCCAAAATTTATTGTTTGCTTACTCTATGCCAAGCACTGTTAAGTATTTTCCACTTAACTCATTTAATCCTCACTGCAACCTGGGAACACAAAATTGCCTCAGACCCAGACAGAAAAAATGGCAGTAAAACCACAACTCTTCAAGAAACATGCAAATCGCAGGGATTTTGCCTAAAGAAATATCACAGGTATATAAGACATGGTTAATAGCATCGGTTTTACAGAACTGTTTAAATAGCAAAAAGAGGAATTAAAAAAACAGAGGAGCCTAAAAATCCAACAGCACAGGAATTAGGGTATTTAAATCAATTATTTTTATACTTTCATAAGATAAAGCCATTAAAATATAGGGAAAAAGAATGTTTAGTATCAAAAGAAACAGTCATGACAATCTTCAAAGTGCAAAGAACAGTGTACACAATTTACAAAAATAATAGAACATGACCCTTCCTTTTTAAAAGAAAATCATATCTGTATGCATAGAAAACTAGCTGAAAGGAATATACAATAGAATTTTATATAGGAGTTGTCTTATGATAGGTGATTTTAATTTATTAATTTTTGTTTGTCTATTTAAAATTTTTTCTCTACAAAGCAGAAACCCATCTAATAATTAAATGACAGGTGTCAGGGGCACCTGGGTGGCTCAGTCGTTAAGCGTCCAGGTCATGATCCCAGGGTCCTGGGATCGAGCCCCGCATCGGGCTCCCTGCTCAGCAGGAAGCCTGCTTCTCCCTCTCCCACTCCCCCTGCCTGTGTTCCCTTTCTCGCTGTCTCTCTGTCAAATAAATAAAAATCTTTAAAAAAATAAATAAATAAAAATAAATAAATGACAGGTGTCAGTCAGTAGCTTACAGCCAAAATTAATATCAAAGAATATTTATAAAATGCCTAGTGACACATAACCATTATTAACCTCTAAATCTTTTGATTGTGTTCCTCAGTCACTTAAAAATTTGAGCATGTACTTCCAATACATCAAAATTTCATTATTCTGAAAATACATAGACTCTCTAACTTTATATACATTTTAAATGTCCATCAAAACAGAAATTATTTTTTTTTAAAAGATTTTATTTATTTATTTGACAGAGACACAGTGAGAGAGGGAACACAAGCAGGGGGAGAGGGAGAGGGAGAAGCAGGCTTCCCGCAGAGCAGGGAGCCCGATGCGGGGCTCGATCCCAGGACCCCGGGATCATGACCTGAGCCGAAGGCAGATGCTTAACGACTGAGCCACCCAGGTGCCCCCATCAAAACAAAAATCTTAAAAGGTAGTGTCTAATGGGTAAGAGTTCCAGTCAGAGAAGATGCAAAAGTTCTGGAGATGGATGGTGGTGACGGCAGCACAGCAATGTAGGACAGGCACGTAATGCTACAGAACTGTACACTTAAAAACAGGTAAAATGATAAATTTTATGTTATGTATATTCTACCACAGTAAAAAAATCAGTAGTAAAAAAATTTAAAAATGAAGAGTAATTCTACTATCTTTTTTTTCATATCCTATTGGATTATCATGCATAAACCCTGAGTGCCAACAGAGCATAAACACTCTGTAGCATTGGAGCCCTGGAAATAAAGCACAATGTAATGCAGAAGAAGGTGGGGGCCATCACTGGGAAAGCAGGAAAGCCTTCATGGAAAAAGCTGCAAACTCGAGATGAAGCTTAAAGGTGAGGATGACTTCAATGGGCAAAAATGACATGCATGTACATGTTTCTTAACAAATAGGCATTTCCTCCAAACTCCCGGTTTTTTGTTTGATCTCCAGAATTGCCTGCCAAGCTGGATTCTACTCACATAACCTAATTCAAGGGAAAATCATGAGCAAAATATAGGAGGAGAGCCAGGGCAGCTACGAGGGTGCAGTGGGCATAGGGGAGGAAGAGAAGAGAGGCATTTACCCTTTATTTGTCAGAAATGGATGAGTTCCAGATGGTGCCATGATGGGGTGAGGATTTCACTTTCAAAAGAGCCATTGGTCCCATGTATATGGGACTGAAAGTAGGACAGGAGACAAAGGCAGGAGCTAGGAGACAGCTGTAGTGGGACTGGGAATAGAAAGATACCAAACAGAGGAAATATCATACAGGACTTGAGGATTACTTGGACACAAGGGTCGAAGAGAAGAAAAAAACACGATTCCTATCCTAGAATCAAATAAAAATAGAGAGGTCGTAAGAAGCTATCTGGAGAGGAAGGAAAATGAAAATTTTGGTTTTAGTTAGAATTTGATGAGATCAAGGTACAGTTAGGTTGATATGTTCACCTTCTGGTTGAAATATGAGTCTTGAAATGTAGAACTTTGGAGTCATATCCAAATGGAATAAACAAGACTGCCAAAAACAGTACCTAGATGGCACATTCAGATGCAATGATCTCATACTCTAGGTGAGCAACTGAACCCCTGGGAGTTAAAAATTCTGGGAAGAGAACAGGACTTTTGGAAATGGACCATTCGTTCCAGAAACCAATTTCTTCCAGCTTGGATAAGTCTTGATTGATTGGTCCATTAGTCAATAATCAGAAATATAGCTATAAAAGATAGGATGAGAACCAAGGCAAAAATCCCATACGTCAAATAAAGAAAAAGTAGTTTCAAAGAAGGTAACAACAACAGTAATAAATGCTTCAGTAAGGTAAACAACCTGTTTGCAGGGTGTGGGGGGCAGAGGGTTAATAGACACAGTCATAAAAATACCTTGGAGGGGAATTTCAGAGAGGAAAGGGTAACACAGTGGGTTTTAAGTGTTAAGCAGTGAGTGAATGATAAGGAAGTGAGGCAGCCAGCAGAAATGACTAATCTTGAGAAGCTTGGCAACAAAGAAAAGGAAGTACACAGAATTACAGTTCCAAAAGAAAGCAAGGCAAAGAAAAGGGTGGTTGTTCTATTTAGAGTTAGAGAAACCTGAGCATCCTTATTGAAACTGGTAAAAGAGGAAAAAAGAAAATGCAAAACTATAAAGCAGAATCAGAGATAAAATAATGCTCAAGTAGAAGGAGGAAAGACTGTAGAAAGGACCCTTTGAAAGAAGGATAGATTTTTTGTTAAAAGAGGGAGAATATTTTTTTTAATTAAGGAAGAGGAGATCTAATCAGAGAACTCCTATTAGATCACCTTGAGATTATCAGGAAAATAGGAATCAAGGTCATCTGCTATGACTGGAATAAACTTGAAGGGAGGGAAAATATTCTGTTAACTACCAAATGGTAGGTCACAGAAATCAACTTGGGATGAGTATGTGTGTGTGTGAGTTTGTGTGCACATGCACACATCTATACACAAGCATAGACACAACCTTTTGATTAAAACACTTCTTTCAGAAACTGTAGATAAATCCAGGAAGTCTACTTCTAGTATATATTCTGGGTTTTTCTCCCACATTAAGGTTATCTTAGCCTGAATGGTTGCTATCTTTGTATATAAGTCTATTTCAAGACAGTGTGCCAAGGAGGGGACAATGTAAAACAAAAACGGTCATTTGTCAAGGCAATCATTTGACAGAATAAGAGGCAAGACTCAAGAGAGAAATATTAATATCTTATAAGGCCCTGAAACATTTGGTAATTAATTTTTCAGCAGGAAGAAGGTTTTCTTCCAATGGTAAGAATAGCTGTCATCACCAAGGCATAGAAGAGAAAAAACAAACAAACAAAAAAAAAAAACAAGGAAACTAAGAAGTAACAGAGAAGCATGGTCATACACTAATTCCTATACACATGAACCTCATCCAAAAAGGAAGACGGCAGAATCTGATAATGGTAAGACAGGCTGCTGCCCCTGGGACTGGTTCTTCCAGACAAAAGAAAGGGAAGATAAGCCAGCTTCATAGTAATAGGCAAGGATTTAGATTTCTCCTGCAAAGGCACCAGATGGACTGTAAAATTCTTCAAAGGCAGAAGTATTAATTCACTCAACAAATACTTAACACCTATGTTCTAGACACTAAGCTAAACGCTGGGGGGAGAGAGAAATAATTGGCTTCATGTATTATCTGTTGCTCTAAAACTCAGTGTCTTAAAATAAACAATTGTTATCTCAGTTTCTGAGTAGGTGGTTCTTGCTCTGGGTCTTTGTGTTGAGCATCCCCAAGAACACCTCCAGGTTCAGTGATCACTAGGAGGATTCACATACATATGGTATCACTTGTGGCTTTGATGACAGCAAAGGGATATAAAGCAAAAATCAACTAAGGGAAAAGGTGCGTGGAATGAAGTCCATAGGAAACCCGGCACAAGTTTCCAAGAGTCCTCTCCCCATGGAATCACACAGGACAAGCTTAATTCCTCTAGCATCATATTGTGACAACAATTTGTGAAATGTTGTCTACCAGGGAAGCTCATTAGAGACTCAATGTCCAAGGGTTTTGTTGGGGACTGCTCATGCATGCACCCTCTGCCTAGCACATACCAAAATTCCAGACTCACAGATAAAAGCAGGTGTTCACCATAAATAATATTGTTTGCACACTTTAGGCAATGTCAACCACTCATCATTAGAGAATGGTGGGAACCTTCCCTAAATCCAAGTTCCCAGATGCCAGCCAAGAGCCAATCTTGCAAGCAGGCCTTTCTAAGGATAGCAGTCTTGGGTCTGCTATGTTAATTCCTTTCTACATGGTGTCTCATGAAGTTGCAGTCAAGCAGTTGGCTGGGGCTCCATCATTTGAAGCCTTGACTGGAGCTGGAAGGTACACTTATAAGAAAGTTCACTTATGTGGCTATAGGCTGGAAGTTCTTCACCAGGTGGTTCTCTCCACAAGGATGCCTGAATGTCCTCAACATACAGTGTATCCCACAGTGAGCAATCCAAGACAGCAAGAGAATGAGAGCACCCCCCAATGGAAGCTCTAATAAACTTATCTCAAAGTGACATACCACCGCTTCTGTTATTGGTCACAAAGACCAACCCTAGCACAATGTGGGTTTGGGAGGGAATTAACAACTCTGAATGCCAAGAACCAGGGATTAATGGGGGCTATCTTAGAGGTTGGCTACCACAGTCACCTTCAGGCTTCCAATGATTTCCATCTGTCCTACGTACAATATACGCTAACCTCTCCCACAGTCCCTAAAAGTCTCATCGAACCCCAGAATCAGCTCCCAGTCCAGACTCTTATTGCCTAAATCAGGTCTAGGCACGGATGAGGTTCATTGGGTGTAGTCCCTAACATACACCTCACTGACTACAGTTCCTCTCAATGTCTAAGACGTGTGCAACCAAAGCAACCAGTTATCTGTCCCCACACACTCAGCACACAACAGTGGGACAGCAGAGGATAACCACTATAAACACTCCTGCCCACAAAGGGGGGAATAGGAAGCATGGGCTAGCAATTCTGGAATCCTGCCAAGCACATGTGAGTTCCTTGCTGAGGCCATAACTCTCTATGGCTCTTGACTCCACTCTCTGGACTCTAGGTTTGGGCCTCCTGGTGGTCCTTCCATTTTCATGAAAGGTAACAAGTGTTTGCACCTGAGTAGTTTTCTCTGCCTGCTTCCTACTCGTGATACTTGGGGGTCCAAAGTCCTCTTTTCATTTTGTGCTATGTCCCTTTTATTTCAACCTGATGGTGTCTCTTCAAGTGTAACTCTCTCAAAAACTTTGAAGGTTTTCTGTGATTCCTTTTAGGCTTCATTCCATTAGACAGAAGCCATACCACAAATCTCTTTGCAATGGGTCCTTCCTCACCTTGAGCTTTTGCTGAGGTACAATGTCCTTGAGCTTCTAAGGAGCCCTACCATTGACCAAGAGGGTCTAGAAGGCAAACCCTTATCTCTTGAGAGGGCCTCTTGGCTGACTGCACAGTTCTCTGAGACACCATCTTTGATTTTTGAGATTTTGAAAAGATTTTACAGTCACACCCTTGGCTTCATGTTTGGAACTTGTTTTCCTAAAAGTGCCCCCAAATTTGATCTTTGCTCAAAACCCATTTCTTAATTTTAGTATCATGTGCCATCTGGAGAGTCTGGAATCTTCAAAAACAGCAAGTCCTGGCTCTTTTTGTTCACTAGTTCTGCCTTCAGTTTCTCTGTCTTTGCAATTTTACTATACGCAACAGGGAAAAAACTGAAGGCACAACACTGTTTTGAAATCTCCTTAACTGCATCACCCAGTTCATTAGGTACGTTTTCTACTTTGCACATTACTGCAGATGACAGTATTGCTAAATTTTTTGCCACTACATAATAAAGACTCTGCCTTTTCCAGTCTCCAATATGATTCTCATTTTCCTTTAAGCCTTCAATGATAGCCTCCTCAGAGTCCAAATTTCTGTGAACAGTGTACTCATGGCACTTAAAGCTTTTTGCTAACATGTTCTTCAAAATCCTTCCAGCTTTTTCTACTGTGCATTGCCTAGTTTCAAAGCCCCTACCATATTTTCATTTCTTGCTATATCAGTACCCCACTTCTAGTACCAAATTCTTATTAGTTATCTACTGCTGCATAAGTTACCTCAAAGTTAGCACTTAACACAACATGTATTGTCTCACATAGTTTCTGAGGGTTAGAAATTGGGAGGCATTTAGATGGGTTTTGGCTCAGGGTCTCTCATGAGGTTGCAATCCAGCTGACAGCAGAGCCCGTAGTATCTGAAGGCTCAACAAGGGGAGGACCTGCTTCTAAGCTCACTCACATGGTTGTCAGCCAGCCTGTTTCCTATTAGCTGTGCCACTTAAGCTTCTCCCCACACACTGCCTGTCTTTACAACATGGCGGCCGGTTTTCCATAGAGTGACTGATTTAAAAGAAATAACCCAAGACAGAAATCTCAGTCTTTTTTTTTTTAAAGATTTATTTTATTTATTTGAGAGATAGAAAGACAGAGAGAGTGCTGGTAGGGGGAGGGGCAGGGGACAGGGAGAGAAGCAGACTCCCGGCTGAGCAGGGAGTCCACGGAGGGGCTTGATTTCCCGACCCTGAGATCATGACTTGAGCCAAAATCAAGAGTCAGGCGCTCAACAACTGAGCCACCCACGTGCCCCAAAACCTCAGTCCTTTATAACTTAATCTGGGAAATGACATATCATCACTTCCATTATAATTTATTTGTCAAGGACATGAATACCAAGAGGTAAGGATCACTGGGGACCATCTTGGTGGGTGGCTACCACATTTTCTATCTGGAGGTCTTAATGGAATGACAGCCATCAACGACTACTTACAATAAAATTTAATGAGGGCCATAATAAACATATGGAGAAGTCAGCACCAGTTTACCCTGGGGGAGCCAAGAAAATAGGACAGGGGAGGTGATGTTTAATTTAGGGCCTAGAGGGATGAATGAGATTTGTCAGACACATGGCAGAGCCCTGGCCTGCTGGACACTTTCCATGCATTTCTCTTTTTGCATATCCTACCTGCCTGGTAAATTTGATAACCTCAAAGCTCTTCCTAAGAGCAAATATAGAACGACTTAATTTAATATCAATATTTTAGAGGACACATTACCATTTAACAGATGAAGCAGAAGTATAATGGTAGATGATGGATGCTATGCTTGGAAATGCCTCATCTAAAGGTCAAATTTACTTTAGGAAAAAAAAAACGATGAATAAAGTGAAAACGTACCACTTGATAACCAATGTGCAAGTCAGAATAAATGCCCCTAATTTTGTAACGCACACAACTATGCAACACATAATAGTCATTATTTAAATAAGAAGGCAGGGAGAAAGAAATTCGAACCAAAGGACCCTTCACAAGTAATAGATGTAAGCACTATTTAAAGGGCAGATAGAAAACTAGGCCAGGCAAGCACGCTGAAATATTAAAACCTCCCTCTTTTTATTTCTCATTAAAAGAGTGTTACAATGATATAAAAATTTGTGAAGAATAAATAAGTATAAGGAAGAAAACAAAAATCACACATGACCCTCAATTCTAGGGATAGCGCTAATTAGATTATAGACTGTTCCCTTTCAGACTGCTGGGGAGAAGTGGGGATGGACACACATACACAAGCATGTAAGGATGGAGATGTGTGTGTATAATTTTGGAACCATGTCATTTTTGGAAATGGCTCTGTTTTTCCTGAATATAAAATTAACACAAAAATTAATATACGGGTAATGATTTCTTTAAGTCTTAAGCATTATGGAGAGATACGTGAAAAACACTGTTTACTCTTAACATCTGGTATTTTTCTTACAGGCATTTTCAATGCAAATACGATTTTAGTGCAAAAATAGGCTTGTGCTGTTTTGTTTACCGCTTCTCTCATTTAAAAATACATGGTGGTTATCTTTCTCTGTTAATACATGCACGCTACATTATTTTTTTCATGCACGCTACATTATTTTTTTCAATGACCACATAGTTCCAGAATAGGTATGTACCGTAAGTTATTTAACCAATACCCTGTTAGGGGCACCTGAGTGGCTCAGTCGGTTTAGCGGCTGCCTTCGGCTCAGGTCATGATCCCAGGGTCCTGGGATCGAGCCCTGCATCGGGTTCCCTGCTCAGCAGGGAGCCTGCTTCTCCCTCTCCCATTCCCCCCTACTTGTGCACACTCTCTCTGTTAAATAAATAAATAAAATCTTAAAAAAAAAACCCAACACCCTATTAATGAGCATTTGTCCTGCTCCCAATTTCCCACCATTGCCAACAAGGCTCAGTGATGACACCTTTATGCACACATCTTGACACATTGATCCATTATTTCCACAAAATAAACCTCTGGAATTAGACTTGATTCACCTTTTAAGAATTTGTATGCATATTCCACCATAAACGCTCTACCAATGCACACATCCCAAGAGTGTAAAAATGTCCCCAGCCACCACCGTCACCATTACTGAGCGCTATATGCAAATAGTTTTAACTTCCATTTCTTCCAACATGAAAGGCAATTAATACATTAAGACAATATATCTTCAAATGTTTAAGTTATTTGAACTTCATTGTAAATTATGCATTCTTGGTTTTTGCCAAATTTTCTTGGAAGTGTTCGCTGTTTTTGTATTGATTTGTTGAAAGTCCCCTCCCACCCACCCAAATGCAGCTCCATTCATATTTTTTTAAAGCCCAGCAGCACAGTCTTATCAGCAGGACATAAATGAGAACTCGAAGAGCTAGGAAATGGCTGAGCCACATGCAAATCTTTCTGACTCCAAAATGCAGGCTCTTCCCACCAACCTGCCACCTCCTCAGGATGGAAAGCAGGTGCTCCCAAACTGTTGCCCTTTAGAGTCACCTGGGAAGCTCTTAAAACTCCTGCCGCCCACTTCTCACCCCATATCAATTAAGCCAGGCAGAGTATTTTTGAGGATGCCCAGGTGATTCCAAATGGCAGCAACGTTTGGAGAGCACTAGCTGAAGATTTCATCCCCGAGCTGCCAAGCATGCTTGTAGCCCTCAGCTGTCAACTCTCTCCCCAGCTGTCCCTGGTTGAAGGAGTGACTTATTTAGCCTGGGCTCATGTACCTCCCAGGGCCTTCTGGCCTCTGATGCCTGGAGGAAGAAAGGAATGAAGACCCATCCTTGTTGCCCAGCTCCAGAGTCCCCAGTTCCAGAGCCCCAGTGGGTAGGCTGGGGCCTCCTGACTGCAGTGCAGTGCACCTTCTCCTTCCACTAAGCCTGCCCCCTTTTCTCCCCCAGCCCCCAGTTGTGGACCCTGAGATGCTCCCATAATGTCCTGCATACTCCTCTCTCAGGCTGCTTCCTGAGCACCCAACCTGTGTCATGTACCATATGGAACTTCCCCTAAAAGAATAAAGAAGATCTTCCTCAAAGGCCTTACCTACACCTGAAGGTAGCAATAAAAAATCCTTTCAGGTGGGGGTATTGTTAAATGAGTACAGGGTTTCTGTTTGAGGTGATAAAGAAAAACTTTGGAAATAGTCGTGATGGTTGCACAAAACTGAGTATAGCTAATGCCACTGAATTGTACATTAAATATGGTTAAAACGGCAAATTTTATGTTTTATGTCTTTGACCATGACTGTAAAAAATTAATAATGTAACATACCAAAAACCATTGAATAGTATACCTTAAATGTGTGAATCGTTGGTGTGTGAATTATATTTCAAAAAGCTACTAAAAAAATCCGTTTAGTGCAGTGTAATGACATGGAGATCAACGAATGAGTAAATTAATAGTCTTAGCTCTGTTAATCCATAGAACAATGCCAATAATTTCAAGCCTTCATCAAAGGGTTTTCTCTCACTCATCATCTCATTCCCTAAAACACAGAAACAAAATGCTTATTGATTTGTACTTTACGTACCTCTGGTCAGCAGTAATTCAGGACTTATATGCTGAGTGGTATGGGGAAAAGAATAAGCAATTTCTTGGGCCAGCTCCCGGGGCTAAGAATATTTAAAGACTACTCGAGGGCTAAGATATTGGCAACGTCACTAAATTCAGTTTTGCAGCAGTACAAATGTTCCATTTTACTGGAGCCACCAGCTCACGCGTACAGAAAGCCACCATGAAGCTAGATAACAGACCCGTTTCTAAAGAGAAGCAAAACAGGCTTGTTTATAAAAACAAGAATGTGCCAAAGGCAGCAGTGTCCAGAAGATAACAAATGCAAATATCCATCTCCCCAGAAATGCAGTCTACTGCCACTCCTCCAGGATTTATAAAGTTCTTCACATCTGCAAACTCCTCCATAATCACTATCATTAGCCATCCCCAAGGAGTCCAGAAATTTCTATTTTTTGAGAGATTGGCAAGCCTCTCATCTCAATGCATACCTTTCTTTAACAAGAGAACTCCATTCAATAAAGGCCAAACCTCCAATAAGGGTAACTGTCATTTATAGACTGTGGTTTCTGCTCCTGGCCCTCCACAATCAATGTACTCCCAGAAACCAACCTGGTGGTTACAAAGCTTGTTCACTGACGTGCTTAAGAATGAAAGAAAACACTCATGTCAAAAATGCCACTCAGAGCACAGTGGGGAAAAAATGGGATAAATCTGGAACTGGGGGATCTGGGGCTAGGATCCTACGTGACCCTGATCTAATTAATTAACCACTCTGAATCTCAGTGCCTTTATCTGTCAGATGGGCTTAATGATCATACTGCCTACCTCAAGAATTATTGTGCGGTCCAATGAACTTAATGTATGTCTAAATATTTCAAAAACTGAAGTTCTATACAAACGTGAAAGAGTCGTAGAACACTTCCACTCTCTAAATAGCTCCAGAGCAACACACCTGAGGGCCTTGAAGAATAATAGTGGTTTAAATATGAGAGTAAGGAAGTGAATTCGACAGAGGGAAAAATATGAATCCAAGTTACCTCTTCATGCATCCATTTCATAACCCACTTGAGACCCAGCTGATGCTACTGGCCAAGGTGTGAAAGAAAATAAGGGTTAGAATAAAGAAAGAGCCTTAATTTAGACTGATAAATCATTTCCATCTGAGACTCTAGAATTTGTTTGCTTTATTGTTGTTATTGTATATGTTCTGTTTTTGTTTATTATCGTAGAAGCACTTGTAAGATACTCCATTCCTTCTGGAGCTTGGGCATACCTACTTTCTTTCTAGAAAAGACTCTGGAGAGAACAAAATTTTCACAGCAATTTTCACTGCACAGCAATTCTCTAGTGGATTTTAAAGGAATCCTGTGAGGTAAGACAAAAATCATCAGTGCACTGATTTTATATTCTGCAAATGTATAACCTCTGAAATTTCAAAGTCAGGGACTTATTTTTTCGCCGCTGAATGAAGACTTAGATTGGGACTCATGCGTGTTCCAAATTTAGCAGAGCCTCCATGGCTGGAAGCAGTTGCTTAACAACTGCACACATTTGTGTATCACCTCACAGGTTGCCAGGAGAGGCCACGGGCAGAGCCAAAAAGCAAAGTCAAGTCAGACACAAACAATGGATCAAAAAAAAAAAAAAATGGATCCTGAAATTAAGAGAGAATCAACGATGCTCTTCCTCCAACCGCCTTTTCTTTAGGAAGACCTGGCAGGGGAGACAACGGGATACATTCTGACGAGTGAAGTCACTGATGGTGTTCAGGCACTGAAGAAGTAATCAACTTTAAAACAAACAAATTTCACATCCAAAAAACAAATAAGTCAAAAAGTGGGCAGAAGAGATGAACAGACACTTCTCTGAAGAAGACATACAAATGGCTAACAGACACATGAAAAAATGTTCATCATCATTAGCCATCAGGGAAATCGAAATCAAAACCACACTGAGATACCACCTTACACCAGTTAGAATGGCAAAAATGGACAGGGAAAGAAACAACAAATGTTGGAGAGGTTGTGGAGAAAGGTGAACCGTCTTAACACTGTTGGTGGGAATGCAAGTTGGTACAGCCACTTTGGAAAACAGTGTGGAGGTTCCTCAAAAATTTAAAAATAGAGCTACCCTATGACCCAGCAATTGCACTACTGGGTGTTTACCCCAAAGACACAGATGTAGTGAAAAGAAGGGTCACATGCACCCCAATGTTCATAGCAGCAATGTCCGCAATTGCCAAACTGTGGAAAGAGCCGAGATGCCCTTCAACAGATGAACGGATAAAGAAGATGTGGTCCATATATACAATGGAATATTATTCAGCCATCAGAAAAGATGAATACCCAACTTTTACATCAACATGGATGGGACTGGAGGAGATTATGCTAAGTGAAATAAGTCAAGCAGAGAAAGTCAATTATCATATGGTTTCACTTATTTGTGGAACATAAGGAATAACATGGAGGACATTAGGAGAAGGAAGGGAAAAATGGGCGGGGGGAATTGGAGGGAGAGATGAACCATGAGAGACTATGGACCTGAGAAACAAACAGGGTTTTAGAGGGGAGGGGGGAGGGGGGATTGGTTAGCCCGGTGATGGGTATTAAGGAGGGCACGTACTGCATGGAGCACTGGGTGTTATACGAAAACAATGGATCGTGGATCACTACATCAAAAACTAATGATGTATTGTATGGTGACTAACATAACATAATAAAATTAAAAACTACCAAAAAAATAAAATAAAATAAAATAAAGCAAAAATGGATAATAAAACCATATTCAAGAACTATAAAAAAATAAAAAATAAAGGCTATAGGGGAAAAAATAAAAAAATAAAAAAATAAAAAATAAAACAAACAAATTTCAATCTCCCATCTTCTCTCCTCTTTCCTTTCCATATCAAATTCTTCAAGTGAACAGGCCACAACTTCCACCTCCACTTATTCTCCATACACTAAAAGGCTCTCTCAGGGTTCACCTGCCACAACGGTCTCATAACCTTTCATGAAAACTTACTGTCCTCTCAGTGGCATGCAACACTACCGGCCATTCCTTTTTCTGGAAACAGCTCCTCTCCTGAGTCCTCTGATAACACTCACCCTAGCGCTCTACCTACCCTCCCTACTCCATTTCCCCATCCCTGTGCCTCTCCGGGTTCTTGATGACCTAAGGCCCCTGGCTTCTGCTTTGGGAATCCTCCATGACCCACAACCATCAGAGACTCAAGCTCTTCTGTGGCTCTCTGTCCACCTGTACATAACAACTCCCAACCATCTCTCTCTTGAAAATCAAGCCCATATTTCCAGTTGCCTGAGGCATATGTCCATTTCTCCCACCCACAATCTTTCCTACAAAAACAACCTCCTGCTCATGGCTTTCCAAGTTTTGTTATTCTCATTTCTCACTATCGAAGGCATCCTTCTATCCCACCTACATTTACGAGTTTCCAAGTGCCATGAATGGCTCAAAACATCCCTCACATCCACTGCTTCCTTTGCATGAAAAGATATGGCAATCACTTCCTATGTGAATTCCTGTTGACTGTAGCTTCTGAGTCAAAAAATTCCATACCACAATATCAGATAATTCTCCCTGTAGTTCAAAAATTGCCAGGGCTTCTGCTTTTTAAGTCCAGGTTTTTCATCATAACATGCAAGGTTCTCCATAATCCAGCCCTCCTCTCTTAAAACCCTAGAAGTTCACAATGTTCAGATGAGTTTGGATTCCTAGCTGTTTCTGTAAACTTGCCTTGAAGTTTCCCACTCCACTTTAAATGCTCTTTTGCGCCCCACCTGCTCCCCTACCATCTCCACCTATTAGGGTTATACCTTTCTCTAATACCTAGCTCAAACAACTTCCACAGTGAAAGTTATTCTTTCTTCTGTCAAACATGCCTTGTATGCAAAAGCACTTTGCACCATTCTTGGGGCTTTTAGCATGGTCTGTAACAGTGAGGTGCACGTTTTCTCTCCTCTTCAGATCACAGGTCTCTCAAAGGGATGGGCTCAACATCAAGGTTTGCTGAAAAGAGCATGAACTTTGAAACCAAAATAATGAGGGTATGTTTTCACTTACACTGGCTAAATGGTCCTAAATCTCTCTGGTTTAATTCCCTCATCCATAAAATGAACCCATTGTAATTATTGTGAATTGACCTGCTTACCAAACTATGGCCCACAGGCCAAATCCAGCCCACTGCCCATTTTTATAAATAAAGTTTTATTAGAACACAACCATGCTCATTCTTTTACGTACTTTCTGTGGCTGCTTTTGTACTGCAATAGTAAAGCTGGGTAGGTATGATAGAGACTACATGGCCCACTAAGACTGAAATATTTACTCTCTGGTCCCTTGGGGGGGGGGAACCCCTCCTCTTTACCTACATTTCACTCTCTTTTTTAGGTGGAGAGGTAGAATAAAGATATTTTCCAGAGTTCCCTGAATCTAGGGGAGTAGGGGTTAATTGGGTTCCACTAATTAGATGCATTCACGCAAGGAGTTGTAGAAGGTAGATAAGATGGTGGCCATCTTCTGGCTCCCTGACTGTTCACTCCGGTCAAGTAATGTCATGGAAACATGAGACTTTTGAATGCCAGCTGTACCCCAGTGCCCTTCTCCAGCTTTCCGAGGGTTGAGAAGCAGTTGCAGCAATGGCAGCGGCCACAGGGACTTTTGGATTCCGGCTTCCCAATGCCAGGATGGCAACTGCATGGGTGTAATTTGACCTTGGCACCACATTGTTCTGGAAATCTTTTCCCACAGGCTCACTCTTCCAGTGATTTTGTAAGCACCCAATTCTCTGTATTAAATCCCTTCTTGTTTAAAATTTATAGCCAAGTTTCCGTGTCTTGTACCAAACTCTGACACAGAGCCAAATGATAAATATCTAGTTGAGTTACTGAGACATGAAATGACAGTGTCTGTGAAAGCACTTTATAAACAATAAAGCTAATGTTTTCTTTAAATCTTCATCTCACCCTCATACACTGAGCCCCACTGCTAACTCAGCACAGTGCCCTCATCCCCAAAATGTTGATGCTCCCACAGCTCTCTTCCTCCTCGCTCTACTTGAGCAATCCCATCTCTCCTCCTAGCTCCAACAGCTCAAAGGATCAAGGGTTAACTTATTTTAAAAGGCTGACACAAAGTTAACTCTCCAGAACAATGCACATGCATTAAAATGTCAACATAATTTCTGAGGTTCATGGGCCTTCTGAATTTTGTCAATGGATCTCTAGGTTATAAAACCTTGATCTTCTATGCTAATGAGCATCTAAACCTGTATATTGAGAACCAGATTGTTCTCCTGAGGTTAAGTCTGATGTATGCACCTGCCCCCTGAACCTCCCGTAGGCAACTCAAGCTCAGTGTGTCTACATGTGGTTTTATCTCCCCATTGCACCTCTTCCTCTGTTGTTTATCAGGTAAGTGAATGGTGCTAGCATCCCTTAAAGATGCAGTGCCATTCCTTCCTTTCTTCTCTGGAGACAGTTGCCAGGTCTTGGTGATTCTACATCCCTAGCTTCTTCTGAATCTATCCACATCCCCATCTCCATTATCAGTAATTTGTCCAGCTACCCCCACCCCTAATCAAGATTGCTACAGAAGCCCTCAAATTGGCCTCTCTGCTTCCACTCTGCCCTCTCCAATCTAATCCCTTTCCTGTACCTTAAAACATGCATGTCAAATCCAACCAGTCTTTCTTGTTTAAAATCTTTAACAATTCCATGTTATTCTCACCATCAGCTTTCACCATGCCTCCTGAATTGCCTCCATACCTCCCTACCGTATGAGCAAATAGTTTCCAGAACCAGTCTTTGTCCTTCCCAAGGAGTACATGCCACTCCCTCCCCATGATGTCCTTCTCACCATTTTATTTCCTACTGCCACTCTTCTACTCCCCCAAATACACACTTTCCTCCTCGTTAACACCCCATCCTTCAGTTCTCAGCTTAGATGCCATTTAATTACCTTATTTACCAAATGTTTATTGAGCCTCCACCATATGCCAACCACTGAGATAGCACGGGAGATAGAGCAATAAAAAGACAGCCACAATCCTTGTCCTGTCCAAAGTCAGTATTATAGGGGCATTAAATCAAAAATGACAAGTATGATGGTCCCCTAGTTGCCCCCAGGCTGAGTCAGAATCGCCCACTCTGGGACACCATAACCCACATCTGTGATGCCCTAACCCCAACGCCACTATTGGCTCATCGGTCTGTCCCAATGACCAGACTATAAACTTGTTACAGGCAGGACTGTGTCTAACTGATCATTTCATTTATCGTCAACACCTAGTACTTTATCTGGCACTCAGGAATTGCTTAATAAATCCCTATTGATTATGGAAATTCAGTCGTAAATATCACTGAATGAATCAACTCAGTTTAGGAGTGGCCCTATAAGGGGAATATGATGCAAACAACTGGGTTTGGGGTCCTCACTGTTTGCTTGTCTGGGCTTTGCCAATGCTTCAAACCATAGGGAACATGCTTCTCACTAACACTGGACTTGCTGCCTGCATTCCATGTTAAGCAGCTACTCCCAGCAGCCCTTCTTGCCTCCAGGATAAATACCTGCGTGCTCAACAGTGTACCTAATTAGAGGCAGCCCCTGGCGACTCCAGAGGCCTCGGGAGGCCAGTCACCAAGCTGTGCCCTTGGTCACTGGAACCTAAACACCATCAAAGACAGGTAAGCACAGGGGACTTGGAAGCCAGGAGAGGCCCAGGAGCTCGGCCAAGTTAGATCTCAGAAGCTTTGCTCCAAGTTCCCTGCTAAGCCAGCCCTGAGTCTATGTGTATAAACTACCACCGCATTTCTTAATGTGTGTGAAATGGGTGGGGGAGGAGGGAAGGCAAAAAAACCTGAGGATTAACTATGCCCTTCTTTATGAAAAATAATAAGGTGGTTTTAATAAATGCCAATGAGATTTTCTTACATATATAACAATACAAGTGAACATTTATGAAGCATGTGCCAGGTTCTCACCTCTTGATGTGCATTAAATCATTTAATTCTCTCAATGCCCCTATGAAGTAAGCTCCATTATTATCTCATTTACAGATTAGTAAACAGAGCCCCAGTGGGATTAAGGAGCCTCTCCACAGCGGCCCCCACAGCCAGTAAGTGACACAGCAGGATGCAAACCTTCAGTCTGACTCAGCCCGGGATCAGAAAGTCTACACTTACATCCCTGTGAGGGACGGGCAGCGTTCTCACCTCACCCTGTCAGAGTCCCAGTCCCCAGTGCCAACAAGCCTGGGTATGTGCATCAGGCAGGACTGAGAACACATTCTCTAGGTTAAGGGCCTGCCCTCAGTCTGGCCAATTATTGCCATCAGTAATGAGGATCTGATTTTTTTTTTTTTTTTTTTTTTTTGAGAGAGAACATAGGTTTAGGTGGGGTGGCGGGGAGGGCAGACGGAAAGGGAGAGAGAAAATCCTAAGCAGGCTCCATGCCCAGCATAGAGCCTGACGTAGGGCTCAATCTCATGACCCTAAGATCATAACCAGAGCCAAAACCAAGAATCAGATGTTTAAATGACTGAGCCACCCAGATGCCCTGAAATCTAGATTTTTTAAATTGGGGATAAGAAAAGGGAAGGACTGCAGAAGATTTTAGCCAGAGGAACTGACAAGAATATGGTAATAACTGAGAGAGGCTTATGAGGGAGGGGGAGGGTTAAAGATAAAAGATTGTCCATTTCTGACATGCTGAGCTTCCAGTGCTAAAGATGCTCTGAGGGCCATATGAACTCAGACTGGAGCAGAGTACCAGGGGTACAAATAATAGAGAAGGTTCTAGCTACTTTGTTATCAGGCTACCCCACCTCAGCTCTCAGTTCTACCAAGAAAGGGATCATTTTATTTTATTTTATTTTATTTTTTAAGATTTTATTTATTTATTTGACAGAGAGAGAGACAGCAAGAGAGGGAACACAAGCAGGGGGAGGGGGAGAGGGAGAAGCAGGCTTCCCACCAAGCAGGGAGCCTGATGCGGGGCTCGATCCCAGGACCCTAGGATCATGACCTGAGCCGAAGGCAGACGCTTAACGACTGAGCCACCCAGGCGCCCCGAAAAGGATCATTTTAAATACCACATTTTTGTTTGTTCTGGGGATGGTGAAAATACAGGCTGGTATTAGTTTCCTGGGGCTGCTGTAACAAAGTACCACAAACTGAGTGCCTTAAACAACAGAAATGTACTGTCTCATAGTTCTGGAAGCTAGAAGTGTAAGATGAAGGTACCAGCAGGGTCTTGCTCTCTCTTAATGCTCCAGGAAAAAATCTATTCCAGTCTATCCTCCCAGTTTCTGGTAGATACTTAGCTTGTGTTAGCAGAACTCCAATCTTCACATGGTGTTCTGTGTGTGTGTGTGTGTGTGTGTGTCTGTGTCTGTGTGTGTCCAAATTTCCCTTTTTATAAGGACATCAGTCATATTGGATTAAGGGCCCACCTTACTCCAGTATGACCTCATCTTAACTAATTATATCTGCAATGACTTTATTTCCAAACTAGGTCACAATCTGAGGTAAAGACAGTTAGGACTTCAATATAGTTGGGGGGAACAGAATTCAATCTATATCAAAGCTCTAAATGGAGGTTTCCTTTCTTACAGAATCAGGATCCATAAGAACAGTTCTCTTGGAAAATCACTGTGTTCAAGGAACCATGCAAGCCCTACAGGGAATACAAAAATGAATTAGATCCTAATTCTCAAGGGCCTTCCAATGAAGCTAGAGGGAGAAGACATACACAAAAGCTATCTTACAAATAAGTAGGTTATAGTTGACTTGAAAGTAATATAACTACCATTAGAATCAAATGGGATGGGGTAGTCACTTTTGTCTATAAAAATCAGGAATTGATCTTTAGGTAGAATTTTATCTCAGTATTGAGAAAGGTGCAGAATTCTGACAGATGAAGACTTGGGTTTGAGGCAGAGAAACTGAAGACATTTCAAGTAAATAAAACAGGTTAAAGAAAGGAGAGAGAAAGCACAAGCTGTTTGGATCAGGTCTGTTTGCCCAGAGAATTGGGTATGTATTATGGAGTCATGTCATAGAAGACTAAAATTATACTCTGGGATCAGTTGATAGAAAACACTTTATTGGCAGGAAAGGGAGTTTTGTATGTAAATTAGTAGGCACTTGGGAATAGTTTGGGTGGCCAATAGAAGTAGTTCCTCTGATAATGGCTGAACACTTCCCAAATCTTGGGAGAGATACAGGCATCCAGGTACATGAAGTTCATGGGTCCTCAATCAGATTCAACCCAATGACGACTTCACTGAAACACACTATAATAAAACTGTCAAAAATCATAGGCAAGGAAAGAATCTTGAAAGCAGCAAGAAAAAGAAATTTATTACATACAAGAGAACCCTCATAAAGCTATCAGCTGATTTCTTGGCAGAAACCTTGCAGGCTCAGTGAGAAAAGGATAATATATTCAAAGTATTAGAAGAAAAAACTGCCAACCAAGAATACTTTACCCATCAAAGATGCCCTCTGAAAATAAAGGATAGATAAAGACTTTCCCAGACAAACAAAAACTGAGGGAGTTTATCACCACTAAACATACCTTACAAGAAACACTAAAGAAAGTTCTCAAGCAGAAATGAAAGGATATTAATTAATAGCATAAAAACATATGGAAGTATATAATTCACTGGTAAAAGTAGGTATATAGTCAAATTCAGAATACTCTAATACTGTAAAGGTAGTGTGTAAATCACTTAAATCTGGTATAAAGAAAAAAGAATTTAAAAGAAACAAAGACTTAAAATAACCATAGGTATAGGACACCTGGCTATCTTAACCAGTAGAGCATGTGACTCTTGATCTCAGGGTTGGGAGTTTAAGCTTCATGTTGGGTGTAGAAATAACTTAAAAAAAATAAAAAATCTTAAAAAAAATAACTATACAATGGAATATTATGCAGCCATCAAAAAAACCCCGAAATCTTGCCATTTGCAACAATGTGGATGAAACTAGAGGGTATTATGCTAAGCAAAATAAGTCAATCGGAAAAAGACATGTATCATATGATCTCATTGATATGAGGGGTTCTTAATCTCAGGAAACAAACTGAGGGTTGCTGGAGTGGTTGGGGGTGGGAGGGATGGGGTGGCTGGGTGATAGACATTGGGGAGGGTATGTGCTATGGTGAGCGCTGTGAATTGTGTAAGACTGTTGAATCACAGACCTGTACCTCTGAAACAAATAACACATTATATGTTAAAAAAAAAAAAAAAAAAGAAGAAGAAGAATATAGTAGGAAGGGAAAAATGAAGGGGAGAAATCGGAGGGGAAGACGAACCATGAGAGACTATGGACTCTGAGAAACAAACTGAGGGCTCTAGAGGGGAGAGGGGTGGGGGGATGGGTTAGCCTGGTGATGGGTATTAAAGAGGGCACATATTGAATGGAGCACTGGGTGTTGTATGCAAACAATGAATCATGGAACACTACATCAAAAACTAATGATGTAATGTATAGTGATTAACATAACATAATAAAAAAATAACTATAAGTACAATAATTTGTTAATGGATACATGATATAGAAAGATATAAATTGTACCATCAAAAACATAAAAGGGGGCAGTAAAAAGGTAGAGTTTTTGTGTGCAATCAAAGTTATCCTCTTAAAATAGACTGTTATAACTATATTTTAGTTAACCTCAAGGCAAAAAACTATATTACATACACAACAGAGAAAGAGAAACCTAAGCATACACTATAGAAAATCATCAAATCACCAAGGAAGATAGCAAGAGAGGAAAAATGGAACAAAGGAACTACAAAATAACAAGAACACAATTACAAGATGGCAAAAGTAAATCTTTATCTATCAATAATTATGTTGGGTGTAAATGGATTAAACTATCTAATCAAAAGTCATAGAGTAGCTGAATGGATTAAATTTTTTTTTTTAAAAAAAGACCTAACTATATACTGCCTACCAGAGACTCACTTCAATTTTAAGGACACCTATTGCTGGAACGCCTAGGTGGCTCAGTCGTTAAGCATCTGCCTTCGGCTCAGGTCATGATCCCGGGGTCCTGGGATCGAGCCCTGCATCGGGCTCCCTGCTCAGTGGGAAGCCTGCTTCTCCCTCTCCCACTCCCCTTGCTTGTGTTCCCTCTCTCGCTGTGTGTCTCTCTCTGTCAAATAAATAAATAAAATCTTAAAAAAAAAAAAAAAGGACACCTATTGCTGAAAGTGAAGGATGGGAAAAGATATTCCACATCAGTGGAAACCAAAGGGGAGCAGGGATAGCTGCATTTATATCAGACAAAACAGATTTAAAGTCAAAAACTATAATAAGAGAAAGTTATTATATAATGATAAAGGGGCCAATTCATCAAGAGGATATAACAATTGTAAATACATATGCACCCAACATTGAGCACATGAATATATTAAGCAAATACTAACACATTTGAAGGGAGTAATAGACGACAATACCAAAATAGCAAGGGACTTCATACTCTACTTTCAACAACAGATAGATCACCCAGACAGAAAATCAATAAGGAAACAGTGAACTTAAACTACACTTTAGGGGTTCCTGGGTGGCTCAGTCGTTAAGCATCTGCCTTCGGCTCAGGACATGATCCCAGGGTCCTGGGATCGAGCCCCGCATCGGGCTCCCTGCTCAGCGGGAAGCCTGATTCTCCCTCTCCCACTCCCCCTGCTTGTGTTCCCTCTCTCATTGTGTCTCTCTCTGTCAAATAAATAAATAAAATCTTTAAAAAAACAAAAAACAAACAAACAAAAAAAACTACACTTTAGACCAAACAGACCTAACAGATACACAGAACATTCCATCGAAGAGCAGCGGAAGACACATTCTTCTCAAGTGTACACAGGACTTTCTCCAGGACAGATCATTTGCTAGGCTACAAACAAGTCTTTTAAAAATTTAATAAGATTAAAATCATATCAAGAATCTATTCCAACCACAATGGTATGAAACTAAAAATCAATAACAGGAGGAAAGCTGGAAAATCCATAAATGTAAAAATTGACAACACACTCCTGAATGGCCAATGGATCACTAAAGAAATAATAGGAAAATCAAAAAATATCTTGAGACACACAAAAATGGAAACACAGCATATAAAAACCTAAGGGATACAGCAAAAGCAGTTCTAAGAGGAAAGTTTATAGCAATAAACACCTACATTAAAAGAAATAAGAAAGATTTCAAACAACCTAACTTTACCAAAGGACAAGGAAATAGATAAAGAAGAACTAAGCCCAAAATGGGGAGAAGGAAGGAAATAAAGATTAGGGTGGAGATAAATGAAACAGAGACTAGAAAAAAAAAAAGAAAACATAAACAAAATTAAAAGCTGATTTATTGAAAAGACAAAATCGACAAAGCTTTAGCTAGACTAAGAAAAAAGAGAGAACTCAAGCAAGTAATATGGGAAATGAAAGAGGACACACAGCAAATGATACCACAGAAATAAAAAGATCATAAAAGACTACCATGAACAATTGTACATCATCAAGCTGGATAACCTAGAAGTAATGGATAAATTCATATACACATACAACTTACCAAGACTAAATCATAAAGAAATAGAAAATCTGAACAGACGAGCAATGAGTCAAGAGATTAAATCAGTAATCAAAAATCTCACAACAAAGAAAATCACAGGGCCACATGGCTTCACTGGTGAATTCAACCAAACATTTAAAGAATTAATACCAATTCTTCTCAAACTCTTACAAAAGATTGAAAAACAGTGGACACTTCCAAACTCACTTTAGAGGCCAGCATTATCCTGATATCAAAGGCAGACAAAGATACTGTAAGAAAAGAAAAATTGCAAGCCAATAACCCTGTTGAATATAGATGCAAAAATCCTTAACAAAATACTAGCAAACCAAATTTAACAGCACATTATAAGTATCATATGCCATGATAAAGAGGGATTTATCCCTGGGATGCAAGGAGGTTCAACATTTGCAAATCAGTAAATATGTCACAACACATTAACAAAATGAAGGATAAAAATCATATGATCATTTCTTTGGCTGCAGGAAAAAACACTTGACAAAAGTCAACATCCATTAATGATAAAAACTTGCAACAAATTAGATATAAAAGGAATGCACCTCAATATAAGAAAAGCTATATATGAAAAGCCCACAGCTAACATCATAATCAACAGTGAAAAACTGAAAGCATTCCTTCTAAGATCAGGAACAAGACAAGAATGCCCAATCTTACCACTTTTATTCAACACAATACTGGTAGTCCTTGCCAGAACAATTAGGCAAGAAAAAGAAATAAAGGCATTCATGAAAGAAAGAAAGAAAGAAAGAAAGAAAGAAAGAAAGAAAGAAAGAAAGAGAGAGAGAGAGAAAGAAAGAGAGAAAGAAAGAGAAAGAAAGAAAGAAAGAAAGAAAGAAAGAAAGAAAGAAAGAAAGAAAGAAAGAGAGAGAGAAAGAGAGAAAGAAAGAGAAAGAAAGAAAGAAAGAAAAACTGTCTTTGTTTGCAAATGGCATGATCCTAACATATAGAAAACTCTAGACTCCACCAAAAAAAAAAAACAGTTAAAATAAATGAATTCAGTAAAGTTGCAGAATACAACTGCAAGATTGGGGCGAGATTTGGGTGAGATCTCACGAGATTTCGACTCTGAGTCTCGGAGGCATGGTTGCAACCTGGCGGGATTTGGGGTGAAATCTGCCCAGAGCTCCGAGAGATCTCTTGGTGTTTTGCCCAAATCTGGGTGTGATTAGGGGGCGATCTCATGAGATTTGGAGATGTGGACTGAAATCACACCCGAGCTCCATGCTTTCTCATGAGATTACCACAAGATGGAGCGAGATTTGGATGTGAGCTCACAAGATTTGGAGTGAAATCTCGCACGAGGTCTGTGAAGTCCGTGAACATATAGAAAACTCTAGACTCCACAAAAAAAAAAAAAACAGTTAAAATAAATGACTTCAGTAAAGTTGCAGAATACAAAATCAACATACAAAAATCAGTTGCGTTTCTATACACTATAAATGAACTATTTGAAAGAGAAATTTAGAAAAAAATTCCCCTTACAATAGAAGGAAAAACATAAAATACTCAGGAATAAATTTAACCAAGGACATGAAAAACCTATACACTGAATATTATAAGACACTGATGAAAGAAACTGAAGACGACACAAGTAAATGAAAAGCTACCCCATGTTCATAGATTGGGAGAATTAATATTATTAAAATATCCATACTACACAAAACAATATACAGATTCAATTCAATCCCTATCAAAAGTCCAACGGCATTTTCCACAGAAATAGGAAAAACAATCCTAAAATTCAGATGGAACCACAAAAGATCCAGAATATTCAAAGTAATTTAAAGAAAGAAGAATAAAGCTGGGGCATCACAACTCCTGATTTCAAATCATATTACAAATCTATAGTAGTCAAAACAATATGGTACTGTCCTAAAAACAGATACAGAGACCAATAGAACAGAATAGAGAGCCCAGAAATAATCCCACACATATATGGTTAAGTAATCTTTGATAAGGGAAACAAGAACACACAATGGAGAAAGGATAATCTCTTCAATAAACAGTGTTAGAAGAACTCTAATCTGGGGCACCTGGGTGGCTCTGTCATTATGCATCCGCCTTTGACTCAGGTCATGGTCCCAGGGTCCTGGGATCGAGCCCCGCATTGGGCTCCCTGCTCAGCAGAGAGCCTGCTTCTCCCTATCCCACTCCCCCTGCTTGTGTTTCCTCTCTCGCTGTGTCTCTCTGTCAAATAAATAAAATCTTAAAAAAAAAAGAAAGAAAGAAAAACTGTAATCTATATCCAAAGAATGAGACTGGACCCCTATCTTACACTTCTCACAGAAATTAACAGGAAATGGATTAGACTCAAATGTAAAACGTGAAACTGTAAAACTCCTAAAAGAAAACATAGGGAAAAACTCTTTCTAGAGTTTTTTAAACATTGGTTTAGACAATAATTTTTTTGACTTGACACCAAAAGCACAATCAACAAAATCGAAAATAAACAGGTGGGACCACAACAAACCAAAAACCTGCACAGCAAGGAAAACAGTCAACAAAATGAAAAGGCAACCTACAAAATAGGAGAACTCATTCATAAACTATATCTCATAAGGGATTATATCTAAAATATGTAAGGAACTTATACAACTCAATAGCAAAAATAATAATAATCCAATCTAAAAATAGGCAACTGACCTAAGTAAACATTTTTCCAAAGAAGACATCCAAATGGCCAACAGGTACATGAAAAGATTCTCAACATCACTAATCATCAGGGAAATGCAAATCAAAACCACAATGAGAGTCACCTCACACCTGTTAGAATGGCTATTAACAAAAGACAAGAAATAACAAGAGTTGGTGAGGATGTGAAAAAAGAGAACCCTTGTATTCTGTTAGTGAGAATGTAAATTGGTACAGCCATTATGGAAAACAGTATGGAGGTTCCTCAAAAAAAATTAAAATAGAACTACCACATGATCCAGCAATCCCACTTCTGGGAATATATCTGAAGGAAATGAAATCAGTACCTTGAAAAGATATTTGCACTTCCATGTTCACTGCAACACTATTCACAATAGCCAAGAATGGAAACAACCTAAGTGTCCATCAATGGAAGAATGGATAAAGAAAATGTGGTACACACACACACACACACACACACACACACACACACACACCAGAATATTATTCAGCCATAAAAAGAAGAAAATCCTGCCATTATTGACAACATGGATGAACCTGGAGGACATCCTGTTAAGTGAAATAAGCCAGACAGAGAAAGACAAATAATATCACTTACATGTGAATTTTTTTTTTTTTTTAATGTTGAACTCAGAACCAGAGTGGTTGCCAGGGCTTGGGAAGTGGGGAAAATGGGGAGATATTGGTTAAAAGGTACAAACTTTCAGTTATAAGATGAGTAAGTTCTGGGGATCTGCTGTATAGCATGGTGACTATAGTTAATAATACTGTGTTGTGTATATAAAATTTGCTAAAAGAGTAGATCTTTTTTTTTTTATTTACTTGACAGAGAGAGACACAGAGAGAGAGGGAACACAAGCAGGGGGAGTGGGAGAGGGAGAAGCAGGCCCCCCACTGAGCAGGGAGCCCGATGCGGGGCTTGATCCCAGGGCCCTGGGACCATGACCTGAGCCGAAGGCAGACGCCCAACTGAGCCACCCAGGCGCCCCTAGAAGAGTAGATCTTAAGCATTCTTATCACACACAAAAAAGTAACTATGTGAGGTGACAGATGTGTTTATTAACTTTACCATGGCTGATATTTCATAATATACGCATTCTCAAATGATCATGTCCCTACATGTGTGTGTACACAAACATACATACACACATAGATAATTTTGTCAATAGAGCTGTAAGGAAAAAAAAAGGTTCTTCTGTCTTATTGCCTAGGATTTCTTACAACTCTACCTTTCCCCATCAGATATCCTCTTTCAATTTGATGGTCCTCAAGAGAAACCCAAGATAGAATATATTGGGTCAGCTACCCTTTGGGTTCTTTGAATCTCATAAAGCATCCTAATTCTGATCTTTGTAAGAGCATGGGTTCTGAATCCCGGGTCAGATTCATGGCCCATTGATCCCAGTGTTATTAAATTCTAGTAGTCCTGACTCCACATTTGACAATCAAGATATCTGCCACACATGTACATACAAGTAAGCATATACCCCAACAGCTTTCTGTAATAAGCCTGTAAGTCTCACACAGTAGAGCATCAGGGTCAAAGTCAAGCTCCACTCCTACTTAGCAGCTGTAGAGTCCAGGCAAGCCACCTAGGTTTTTGGTCTGTTTCTTCATGTATAAAACAGGGATAATAACAATATCTATGACCTAGAATTATAGTGAAGATCAAATTAAATAATATAAAGCATTTAGCATTGTGCCTGGAATAAGGTAAGTAATCAGTAGATAGTAACTATTAATTTCACTATTTTTATTACTGTTATTATTATACAATTATTGGTCTACCACCCATTAATTCATCTAGACTTTCCATGAATACACTGGATAATGAATTCTATCTAAAACCCACTCTCTAAAAAATATTTTGTCAAGGTGTATGTTCTTCATGGCAGCTAAGATATGTTGCCATGGCCACAGCAAAGCAGTAATTCCAATTAAAGAACCCAAATCCTAGTGACTTAAGAGATGTGAACTAAAGGGACAAGTTCCTCAGCAGCAGTAAGTTCTCTCTTACCTTACAGGGTTTTGTTTTGGTTTTTGTTTATTTGTTTAATTCCAGAAGTCTAATTAGTGCTATTATGCTAAAACCAAACACTTTTCTGTCTAATTCTCTTTAACTGTAAAGACAATAGCTTTTTAAAGTAAATGGACCCTTTTCATAACAAGCCATGTAACATCAACTAAAACACCAAAGGAGTTCTGTATACAAGGCTTCAATAAATCAATAGAAAAGACAACTGCTCTTATAGAATAATGAGAACCTTTCCTTCACGAGTGAGATATTCACCTAAGAAGAAACACAGATGAGAAATATGCATAAAATAAATGTTCATTTGCATTTATAATTTTTAATGTGATTTAAAACAATGAAGTATTATTGCTAAGGTTTATACCACCCAAGAAATAGGACTTGGCCATAGATATCAACCTGGAAACACAGATCAAAAGCCTTAAGATGCATTGTTATTCTAATTCTAGGGATTTATCCCAAGGAAATAACCACCAATGTGCATAAAAATATAATGAGTAGTTAAAAACGTGGTTTCTAAATATCAAATTAAATTTTGTCTTTTCTACTTAATAGCCATCTAACCTTAGGCAAATTACCTACTTGTTCTTTATCTAAGTTTGCTTATCTGTTAAATAGAAAGAAGGATACCTTTATTTCACAGAGTTATGGGTGGGAAGAGTGAAAAAGGAAATAGGAAAAAACCCTTCAGTGTGCAAAGCACAGTGTAAGGCCTCAAAGAACATTAGCTATTATTCAGGTTGGTTAAGTAAATCATGATCTATTGATAAAGTAGAATACTGTTCAGCCATTAAAAATGGTATTCTGGAGCAAACATAAGCAAACCACGGCCCAGCCATGAGCCAAACTTGGCCAACTGCCTGTTTTTGAAAATAAAGTTTTATTGGAACACAGCCACACTCATTCATTTACATATCACACTGCGACAGCAGAGTTAAGTAGTTGAAACAGAAACTGTATGTCCCACATAGCCTCAAATATTTACTAAGTGGCCCTTTACAGAGAAAGTTTGTTGACATCTGATCTAGAGGAGTATTTCTTATCATGGGAACATGTTCTCAACCTATTAAGTGAAAAGAAGTTTTCCAACAGCAAGTACGGTAAGTCTACATTTTTGTTGAAATATGCGTATAGGAAAAAAATGTATGGAAGTAGGTATTATATTAAAAGTTGACTATAGCTCTCTGAGTGAGGGGGGTTATACATTTTATTTCCTTCTTTGTGTTTACCTATAATTTCTAATTTTGTATAGTAAACATGAATCATTTGTGCAATAAAAATATGTTAAAGACACTAAGAAGGAAAGAAGCTGTTTTAATTGTGACATAGAAAGAAAACAAGGAACTCATTTAATAGTAAAACAAGATGGAAAGATATTTTTAATTGGTGAGAGAAATATGGGTTTGTAGTCTTCATTTCTTCTCCTTCTCTCTCACAGATAGGAATGTGAAAAGTAGGGGAGAGCAAAGAAAGAAAGCAAGGAGGGAAATGTGACAGCAGAGTTGTTACATGATGTGGACAGCTGCCAAGCTCAATAATTCCAAAGATAAATAAGCTTGCAGAGCTCAGAGACATGCTACCGATCTTTGCACCAAAGATTGAGTTACACAATCCAGCCAGTGTAAGAAGAAGTCATGCGGTAGCAAATCTCATCCGGGAAAGATAACAGGATATGTTTCAGGAATGCTTATCTACAGGTCTGCCCACCAAACATTTCTTTATTGCCTACCTGGTGGCAAGCATTTACAATATCATAGGGAAGCAAACATAAAAGATGACACATACAAAAATAAACACATTTATATGGCAAAGAGAGGTGAGTGGCGAGTCCTGTCAAGGAGAATCATGTTTGGGTTTTTACTCAGATGCTAACTGAATGAATGATGTGACACCAACCACTGAATTCCAGAGGGAGAACACTTTGTTATGTTCTACCTGTTGAATCTGCAATAAGTAAGGAGGATTCAAACAGAGACGTCCTTTAGCAGCTGGATATAGGCATTGGAGTTTGGAGAGGAAATAGCATTTTGAGGAATCCCCAAATCAGTGTACACAGAGCACAATGTTGCCCCTGGACAGCATGCAGAAGAGAAGGGGGCTAAGGAATCATAGGGTGGGCAGAGGGGGCTACTCCAGTGATGAAGACTGGGGAGGAATGTATAGGGATTGGGGCAAAACCAGGACAGAGTGCTTATTAAATGTGCTCAAGAACCATCTCCACTATTTAAAATTTGCTGAAAATGAGCTCTTTTAATAACTTGTGCAGCTGTAAGCAGAAGTTGTGATTAATGCTATCTTCCTATGTCCCAAAGAACACAAACCTTCTTTGAAAGTGCGTTTCCCACAATTTTTCAGCCTTTTTCCGAGCAGAATACATGCAATATACCTTTCCTCATGTGGAGCCATGTGGTAAGAGGAACATGAATGGGAATCCACTATTGGTTTGGTTTGGGGCTGAAACACAAGCAACAGATGTGGTGACGAGGAAGAGAAAGAGATTGAGCAGTACACTGTACTCAACAGAGTCCCAATTTTGGGTAATGCCAAAAAATATCTAGGATGTAAAATTAGTCTCTGGAAATCAGTTTGTGATCACCATGAGGATGAACCCAAGTACCATATGCCTAGACTGTAGCCCAGTCTTCTGCTAAGATTGGTTTAAGTGTCACGGCTCTATGGCTGAAGTCATGGGAAGTAGTGTGCAGGACACCAGACCCCAAGGTCAGAAGGTCTGGCTCTGCCACTAAAGGCTGGTTGACCCCACACAAGCCTCAGTTTCCTCATTTACAAAGTTTAGATAAATAGTATCTCAGGACTTTCATGAACATAATATGAAGGATATGGAGCGCTGGAAGGAACTATAGAATGTAAGGTAACACTTTTTTTCCAAATTTATTGAGGTATAGCTGACTAATAAAATTGTACATATATAAAGTGCACAAAGTCATTATTTGATATACATATACATTATGAAATATTTGCCACAACAAAGTTAATTAACACATCCATCACCCCACATAGTTACCTTTGTGTATGTGTGGTGAGAACACTTAAGATGCGCTCTTTTAGCAAATTTCAAGTACACAATACAGTTTATTGACTATAGTCACCATGCTGTACACTAGATCCTCAGAACTTACCCAACTTATAACAGAAAGTTTGTATCCCTTGACCAACATCTCCCCAACATTTCCCCCACCCCCAGCCCCTGGCAACCACCATCTCCTCTCTGGTTCTATGAGTTCATTTTTACTTGTTTTTTAGGTTCCATATATAAGTGAAATCATACAGGACTTGTCTTTCTCTGTCAGGTTTACTCCACTCAGCGTAATGTCCTCCAGGTTCATCTGTGTCATCCCTAAAATGACAGGGGGTTTTCTTCTTTTTTATGTCTGAGTCATATCCCACTATATATACATACCACATTTTCTTTATCCATTCATCCGCTGACAAACATTTAGGTTGTTTCCCTATCTTGGTTACTGTGAACGTAAAATCAAGACCACATGAGATGCTACCTGTTAGAATGGCCTTTATCAAAAAGACAAGAAATAACAAGTGTTGGTGAGGATGAGAAGACAAGGGAATCCTTATTCACTGTTGGTGACAATGTAGGTTGGGGCAGCCACTGTGGAAAATAGTATGAAGGTCCATGAAATTAAAACAGAATTACCATATGATCCAGCAATCCCACTTCTGGGTGTACAGCCGAAGGAAACAAAGGCAGTACCTCAAAAGGATCTCTGCACCATGTTTGTTGCAGCGCTATTCCCAGTGGTCAAGATACCACAACAAGCAAAGTGATGGAAGTTAATGTGATCACTGAGTACTGTAACTCAGTGATGAGAGCACTTTGCTGATGAGGTTGTGATAGCGGCTAGATAGAGAATGAAGCGGCTCCCCGAGTGGCTGGCCTGCTTCTTCCAGGTCACACTTAGAGCAGCACGGCAGGCACAGGGTTTCCCACCGTGAGCCCTTCCCGCCCAGGCAGAGCGGGAATAGCACCAGTGATCTTGGAGAGGTGCTGTCAGTGTGAGCCATCATGTGCCAAAGCCCTGGCCCGATGCCTGGACAAAGTGGGTCCTGGAGAAATGAGAGCCATTTGGGCATTGCATCTGAAACGTAGGTAGCTGGCGCCTATCCTACTGGGATATTTCAGAACACACAGCCCAACACTTCCAGCAGCTCAATATGCTCTTCTTCATTTAAAAAAAAAAAAAACAAACAACCAACCAAATAAAATCTCTTTAATAAAGTACTGGAATAAACTCTGTGACCCCCTCAGTAAAGGAGACACACTATTCAAGGAGTGAATGGCAGGATTCGTGTATTATTTATAGCATCATATGAGTATACCTGGTTTCCAGGTTAACTTGTATACCCATTCTCCTGCTAGACTCCCTGTGGGTTCCTAGAAATGAGTTCCCACTGGGCAGAATCACTGGGTCTTGGTTCCTATCGAAATACTGTTCCAACAAGGACATTTGCAGAGGCTTTTTCAGTCTCCCCCAAGTCCCTATAACCTGAGGCTACAAAATTCTCTGTACAGGGTCAGTTAGTAAATATTTTAGGCTTTGTCAGTCACATGCTCAATGTCTGCCACAACCACTCAACTCCTCCGTGGTCGTCACGGACAACTAATAAATGAATAGCATGGCTGTGTTTCTGCAAATCGTGATTTATGAACACTGAAATCTGAATTTTACATAATTTTCACACATCATGGAATATTGCTTTTTTAATTTTTTCCAACCATTTCAAAATGTAAAAACCATCCTTAGCTCAAGTGCTATACAAGAACTGATATGGGGATGAGTTAGGTCCAAGGGCAAGTAGTCTGCTGAACTCTGCCCTAAAATTGTAACATGTCATCGGCTACAGTAGATTTTGTTTTCAACTACTGACTTCTCCTTCCCCAGAAGGCAGTGAAGTTAATCATTCCTTTTAGAAAGAAAAAGCTCACTCCAAACCCTTGCTGACAATTAGGCTTTATCATCTGTTTCCTGGACTAGCTCCTTGGAGGGGCTCATCTGCCTTGAGTCATTTTAACATCCAGGATCCTGCTATTGCTTGGTGGCTTTCCAGACAACACTATCACCTGTGTACCTTTTGTCTGCCATTATGTGTTGTGACTCACCAGAACATGAAAAATGGTGAAAAGAGAGGCCTCAGGAGAGTCAACAAGCAGACTGGCACATTCCTAAGCTAAGAAGACTAAGTTCTTCTTACTGCTTGAAAAAAGAACATAAGGTCATGATTTCTACTGTTACTCTCCAGCCAGTCATGAGGAAAGTGTTTATTAACTGTATTGTTCAGTACCACAGTTTTTAAATATTCTAAAATATAAAATAACTAGAGATGAACAGTCCCATAGGAAAGCCACACTAGAGGAGACTATAGTAAAGGAGGTTTTCCTTCATTTATTTAGAATGCATCTACATGGGGGACACCTGGATGACTCAGTCAGTTAAGCGTCTGACTTGTGATCTCGGCTCCATTCTTGATCTCACAGTCGTGAGTTCAAGCCCCACGTTGGGCTCCATGCTGGATGTGAAGCCTACTGAAAAAAAAAAGAAAAAAGCATCTGCTTGGTCATTTGCCCTCAATGCCCTACAAGAGCCTAAGATAAGGACCCAGTAAGGAGGGAAGGAAGGTCTTTAACTAAGATACCCACCCCCATCCTTGCTGTCAGTCACTGAAAGGCTCTTCTTTCCTGTCTTCAAAGGGACATTAGCAAATACAAATGGATATCCTAGACTTAATTTAGGTTGCCATATATCTACCATCCCAAACACTGAAAGGAAAACCAAGCCTTCAGCACATCCTCTCTGTAGCTATGAAAAACAGATAAAATTCTAAAATTATTTTTCCATCCCTAAGATAGTGTAATAGCCAGAATAATACCCTCCTCCCCCTCAAGATGTCTGCATCCTAACTCCCAAAACCTGTGAATACGCTGCCTCACACAACAAAAAGGACTTTGCAAGTGTGAGTAAGTTAAGGATTTTGAGATGGGGAGGTTACCCTGGATTATCTGGGTGGGCTCCATGTGATCACGGGTTCCTATAAGAGGGATGCAAGAGGGGCAGAGTTAGAGAGGGAGACACGATGGCCGAAGGAGGTCAGACGGATGCAGGGTCATGAGTTGAGAAATGTGGGCAGCTTCTAGGAAAAGGAAGGAAATGGGTTTTCCCCTAGAGCCTCCAGAAGGAATACAGCCCTGCCAAATCATTTTAGACTTCTGACCTCCGGGACCGTGGAGAATAAATCTGTTTTGTTTTAAGCCCCTAATTTTATGGTAATTTGTTACAACAGCCATAGGGAACTAATACAGCAGCTGCTAAAAATGTCCCAGATAAAATGTAGTTTCTTACAAGTCAGCCACTTTATCTCAGTACACTTAACCCTGAAGAATGAAAGGAAACTTCTACTCCTCTCTCAAGCAGGGTCCCTGAACTCCAGAACTACTGAACACTGAAATAAAATGCGATGTAAAAGGGAAGGTTGAAAGGGTGAGTGGGCACCAAGAGAACACTGCAGTCATATACAAAAAGCATTATCCACGAGGGCTGCAAAGGACGAGATAGAAATGGAATGTGCCTTATTTATAGCAAAGCCTGCCTCCCCTCCCAAGTGTGTGACAGAAGAGCTGTTTTAAAGTTTTATTCTTCAAACTTGGCTGCAGAACTTGGCTGTATCTCAGAACTGTGCTTTTGTATTTAGCTTTAAAATATAAGAAGAAACCCCATGGTTAAACTGGAGGCAGAGGTGGTGCGGGCAGGAAAAATGCAGGGGGCGGGGAGTGGAAAGAGGTTGAAATGTTATTCTTATTTAGTTAGTTGCTTAAGAAAAACAAATAGAGGATAAAATAGCAAAAGGCTTGGAAAAGTTCCAAGTTGAAAATTTCTCAAGACCCAGGCGGTGAGGCTCTCCAGATAAGGGTGGTGCTGCAAAGCCAGTCAGACATTATGATGGGGATCTGGTTTCGAGGTAGAGAGGAAAGAATACTCTAGTCCTAATTATTAGAGATCCCCTCACCCTCTTCCTTTTTTTAAAATTTATTCATTAGAAAGAGAGTGCACTCAAGCATGAGTTGGGGGGGAAGGGCAGAGGGAGAGGAAGAAGCAGACTCCCCACTGAGCAGGGAGCCCAACACGGGGCTCGATCCCAGGACCCTGGGATCCTGACCTGAGCTGAAGGCAGACGCTTAGCTGACTGAGCCACCCAGGCGCCCCTCTCACCCTCTTTCTTAAGTTCAATGAACATTGACAGCAACCCAGGGAAGGCCAGCCTGTACATGCAGAAACTAATACTGACCTTCTGGAAAACAATATGTATCAGGAGTCATGACATAGGTCATGCTCTCTGACCTAGAAATTCTAAATTTTGCTAGTAATAAAAGGAACTGAATAACTAAATTACAGCATATTATCTACTCAGAATATAATACAATCTTCAAAACTTATGATTATGATGATTGTGGCACAGATTAATGCTTAGGATATGGCAGGAAAACATAAAACAGTATATACACTATTATTACCCACTAGGCTAATATATATTTAATTTTTAATTTTTAAATTGAAGTATAATTAACATGTATCATATTAGTTTCAGGCATACAGTATAGTTATTCAACAATTCTATACACTTCTCAGTGCTCAATAAGTGTAGTCTTAACCCCCTTTATCTATTTTACCCATCCCCTTGCCTCCCCTCTGATAACCACCAGTTTGTTCTCTATATTTGAGTCTGTTTTGTCTGTCTCTTTTTTGTTTGTTTTGTTTCTTAAATTCTACATATGAGTGAAATCACATGGTATTTGACCTTTTTCCTTAGCGTTATACCCTCTAGGTCCATCCATGTTATTGCAAATAGCAAGATTTTATTCTTTTTTATGGCTGAAAAATATTCTATCATATGTATACACTGCACCTTCTTTATCCATTCATCCATGGATGGACACTTGGATTGCTTCCCTATCTTGGCTGTTGTAAATAATGCTACAATAAACACAGTGGTGCATATATCTTTTCAAACTAGTGTCTTCATTTTCTTTGGGTAAATACCCAGTAGAGGAATTACTGGATCATATGGTAATTCTATTTTTAATTTTTTTGAGGAACCTCCATACTGTTTTCCACAGTGGCTGCATGAATTTGCACTCCTACCAATATCACACAAGGGTTCCTTTTTCTCCACATCCTTGTCAACACTTGTTATTTCTTGGTTATGAGTCTAGCCATTCTGTCAGGTGTAAAGTGATACCTCATTGTGGTTTTAGTTTGCATTCTCCTGATTATTAGTGATGTTAATCATCTTTTCATGTGTCTGTTGGCCATCTGCACATCTTTGGAAAATGTCTATTCAGGCCCTCTGCCCATTTTTTAATCAGACTATTTGGGTGGGGGTTGTTGTGTTGTATGACTTCTACATATATTTTGGATAACAACCCCTTATCGAATATGTCCTTTGCAAATATCTTCTTCGATTCAGTCGGTTGCCTTTTGTTTTGTTGATGGTTTCCTTCATTGTGCAAAAACTTTTTATTTGGGTATAGTCCCAATAATTTAATTTTACCTTTGTTTCCCTTGCCTGAGGAGACATATCTAGAAAAATGTTTCTACAACTGTCAAAGAAATTACTGCCTATGTTTTCTTCTGGGAGTTTTATGGTTCCTGGTCTCATATTTAGGTCTGTAATCTACTTTGAGTTTATTTTTGTGTATGGTGGAAGAAAGTGGTCCAGTTTCATCTTTTGCATGTAGCTGTCCATTTTCCCAGCACCATTAACTGAACAGGCCGTCTTTCCCATTGTATATTCTTGCCTCCTTTGTCATAGATTAATTGGCCACATAATTGTGGGTTTATTTCTGGGTTCTACATTCTGTTCTATTGATCTATGTGTCTGTTTTGGTGCCATTACCATACTGTTTTGATTACTACAGCTTTATAGTTTCTTGAAATCTGGGACTTTGATACCTCCAGTTTTGTTCTTCTTTTTCAAGATCACTTTGGCTATTCAGGGTAGCCCTGAATATGATATATTATATATGTGCTAATACTATATATATATATATGTATGTATATATACACTACTTATATAAAATAAAAGCTGGAAGGAAATAAACCAAAATGTTAACTGTGGTCATATTCGCATGGTAGGAATATGTGAGATATTTTTTTCTATAGTTCAGATATTCTTTTGAAAATGAATTATTACTTTTAAAATGGAAAACAATGAATTTTTAAAAGGAAAGAAAGAAAATCAGTCAGGAGAAAGCTCAGCATTACCAACATTTTACGAGGTGAGTTTCAGAACTAAAAATGTTTAGTGTTTTCTTGCTTCGGGTTCTCCATATGAAGAATAAGGCTATTATTACACCAGGCACACCTCCTAGATTTAGTGTAATAAAATACACTGCCTCCTAAGTACGTCTATGTTTTCTTATCACCACACCTTTACTTCCACAACTCCCACCACCTAGAATCATTTCTTGGCCTTTCCTACAGAACAAAATCCTCCCCTTTCTTAAAGATGCAATTCAAGTCATTTCTCTTGAAATTCCTTCCTCCTCTGTAAGCACACCTTGTTAACACCAACCTTCCTATAATTAACTACAAACAACTTTGAAATCTCTTTTGTTTTTTTCTATGTAATTTAATTTCTTTAAAAAAAATTACAAACTTTAGAATAATGCAAACTCAGATTCAAGTCTCATACCAGTCATTTACTCCTTCTGATCCTGTTCCCTTGCGTATAATATAGAATGACCACCAATTGCTAACAAGCCATTCTGGTGATTACATGATTCAGTGTATATGCAGTACCCAGCACAGTATCCAGTACAGAGTGGGTGGCCAATAAATCCCTATTATCTTCCTTAATCTTGCATCAGCAGGTCTGCACTGAAGAGAATACTAATGGTAGTTCTCCAGACAAAAGAAAAATGATCCTAGAATTAAGCACAGAGATGTAGAAAATAATAAAGAAATGAAAACAATAATTTTTTAGTAAATCTACACAACCATTATATTTAGCAAAGAAAACAAAAATTTTACAAAAATGGCCAAGTCCAGTAGGGTTTTTAAAGTAAAGAATATTCAATTGGACCATATGCCAGGATGTCAAGAACCATCTTCTTTTCAAGGCAATTAGTAGGTCTACCAGAACAGGGACCCAGTAACCTAACTGAGGGGTCATTCCAAATATAAATCCTATCCCCCATGATTATTTAATTCCTTTTCAACAAATATTTGATTGATTTATATCTTTTGGTGTTATTTACCAGAGGTATGAATATTCTTTTGGCGTGAATGTGTGTCTATATCTATATGTCTATCTTTGTATATTTTTTTCCATTCCCTTATTGTAATACATTTTTAGAAGTGAGAATGTGGATCAAAAGACTTGTCCATTTTCAGTTTTGATTTCCATTGGTAATCATGTTTTTTAAAAAAATAATGCTCCTATCCCACAACGACTGAAACCCTTATTTATTTTCCCTTCACAGATATCTGTAGGCTTTTAGTTTTTCTTGTTCAAAATCCTGAGAATGAGAACTTCACTCTATGGCCATTCAAGTTCTCCATAGTGCGGGAATACTGCAAAGGAGTGTCAATAGTGAGAGTAATAAATTGCCAAAATGTAAAATCTGAGACTCTTTGAAACGAAATGAGGGGGGGAGAGATGGGAAAAAATGAAATGAAGCCTTGAACACACTAAAGGCTTTCCAAATTAGAAAGCTATACTGGTGGTAACACATCATATTAAACCACACTGAGCTATTCTCGACACTAAAAATACCATCCCTTTCATCTGCGGACACTGATACCACTAGTTGGGGACTTGCCCACACTCCTGTCTCCTGCCAACCAAGATAATGTGATGGGGAGCTTTTCCTCTGGCAATTCCAATCCTAGGGGGAAAGGAAAACGGAACAATTTTTTCCTAAGGCAATAAGAAACTTTCAAAATACTTAATGAAAGGAACCTTAAAATGCAGATTGAACAATTAAATTAGTTACCCAGAATACTCTCTGAAGTTAGTCCTTGAAAAAAGAAAAGAGGGGCGCCTGGGTGGCTCAGTTGTTAAGCCTCTGCCTTCGGCTCAGGTCATGATCCCAGGGTCCTGGGATCGAGCCCCGCATCTGGCTCCCTGCTCCGCGGGAAGCCTGCTTCTCCCTCTCCCACTCCCCCTGCTTGTGTTCCCTCTCTCACTGTGTCTCTCCCTGTCAAATAAATAAATAAAATCTTTAAAAAAAAAAAAGAAAAGAAAAGAAAAGAAAAGAAACCCTAACTGTTCAAGACCAAAAAGCATTTGTTTGAAACATACTGACTTACCTGACTTTTTAAAGTTTCGCTTGGGTTAACTTTTTAAAAAAATTTTTAAAGAAAACAAAGAAGGCTATAAAAAGAATAAATAGGTAAGGAAATGTGGGTGTCTTTATTTTAGATTATGAAAGCCCTGGCATGTTAGAGCTGAAAGTACTTTCGCGATCACCCAGCCTAGCTAACCCCTCACTTCACAAATAGCGGAACTAGCCTTGAAGCAGAAACAACGTGTGCACAGCCTGAAGTCATCTAGTGGTGCAGCCACAATCAATCAGAGCCACCCTGGCCCAGTTACACACTCCTTCCATGACACTTGACTTCTCTGCACACAAGGAGGAGAAGGGCAGGCAACGCAGCTCTACAGTTATTTGGTTCAAAATTTTGTTGGTTCCAGGAGATCTGACATTTCCCAGGTGTAACCTGGTGAAAAGATAACTCCTTTGCCCTCAGATTTGCCCTCCACTTTATTGGTCACCAAACCCGGTTGGTTGTACCTCCTAAACATCTCTCGAGCACATCCTTTCATCTATGTTACCACTGCCATTGACATGGACGTCATTTTGTCCTCACCCGAATTCCTATAAAATCACCAAACCATTCTGCCCACTAATCTTACCATTTCTCTCACACCCTCTCTGCACAAGTGTTTTCTCCATACTGACCATATGACTTCCCGGCTTCAAGTTCTTTCGTGGTGACTTTCCTTATGAAGAAAAACAAGGTTTCAGTGTCTTTCCTTTGCTTTGGGGTTAATACCTGCATGAGTCACAGACTCATCAGGAAACAGATGGCACATACAAGACAATTCAAGAAAGGTTTATTTCAAAAAGGACCAAGTATAAAGAAGTGGCAGAGGATAGGAGAACCACAAGGAACACTCAGGAACCTCTGACTTGTGCGTAAACCCCTCACCTAGCAGTAGACCTAGTCACCTGCTCCTAACAGAAAGGATACAGAATGTTATGTCCAAGATTAGATTATAAACGAGTGAAACTCCCACTACCACCCCCCTTTCTGCCTCTTCTGCCTTGCTCACTCTGATAAAACAAGCTGCCTTGTTGTGAGCTATCCTGTGGAGAAACACATGTGGCAAGAAACTGAGAGTGGCTCCAGTCAACAGTTAGTGAGGAACCGAGGCCATCGCTCCCACAGCACTCGAGGAACTGAATCCAGCCACATGAGTAAGCTTGGAGTGGGCCTTTCCTCAGGTGAGCCTTCAGATGAAACTGCAATCCCAGCCAACATCTTGATTGTGGTCTTTGTGAGAGGCACTGACCCAGAGGACCCACCTAAGATTACTGACCCATGGAACCTATGACATAATCAATGTTATGCTTAAGCCAATTAACCCCATCACATTTTGGGGTAATTGGTTATACAGCAATAGAGGACTATACAAACTGGAGCCACCCTGATGTCCAAAAAAGATGAAGAGAAGAAAAGGGTATCAGGACCAGAGAACAATGATCTTCAGTCGAGGGGCATGGGCAGTGCAAGACTCTACAGAGAGGGAGCCACAGCAAGGGACGCCCTGGCTTTGCTCTTCTTCCTCCCTCCCATCTCTCCCCAGGCTTCTACTGACCAAACTTGATTCAAAGCCAGAGATCCCAAGAGCCCTGCAGATGAGTCTACTTCCTGGGGCAGAGAGCAGCATATTCCAGTAGAACGTGGATGTGCAGGTATAAAGGGAAGATATATGATGTCCTAAATCTTTGGCAGAATATGTAAGGTCTTTCGTGATCCAGCCCTAATCTCCCCAGCCAACTTTATTTCTCAACCTCCATCACATATACGTAGCTCCAAGAAAACAGCCACTTGAAGTTCCCAGAACTCAGTTTATAACATCGCAACTCTGTCCCTTTCCATGTGGTAGTCCTTCTGCCTCCTACACTTCTTTTTCCCCTTCTCTGCCATGTTAATTCCTATTCATCTTTCACGAATTAAGGCAGGTGCCAAATCCTCTGGATGTCTTCTATGACATCATCATCCTCTCTCTTGATATTCGTGACCTTTCTACCTCCTTCCACATTCCTCAGCTCACCTCTACCAACTGCCTCTTGCAATTGTCTAGTTACCCATCTCTGCCCCATTAGCCTACAGGTTTTGTCAGGGCACAGACTTCATCTTGCATTCCTAGCACCTGGCATGCAAATGACACTAATGCATATTTGCTGATTAAATCATTGCTAATCTTCACTGTGCCTTGGTCACCAGGATCTATAGATTCCCTCTCGGTTGTGCTGGCCACTCCCACTGCCTTCCATGAATTCCAAAACAATGTCCTGTTCCCAGCTTGTTCATCAGGCTTGCCTCTTCCAGGCTAGATTTTTTCCCCTTCTTGCTGCCTACCACTGCCTGTGTAACTAAAATAGTGCTACATTTACTTTTTGGAAATATGCCTAAAGCAACTTCTATGCAGGACTGCAAGGGTCCTAGAACATTAGGGAAAGTGACCTTGGAGTATCAGGGCAACACAAAGGTAAGACCTGAATTCCAGCAGAGAAGGAATAAATAACTGGAAACTAACAAGTGAAGGAAGCCAGCAATGACATACAAGAACATTGGCTTTTTCTTCTTTCTCTAAGACTTCTAATTCATCCCTAACACTATGTACTACTGACAGTATCCAGTGCTACTATTTAAACACTGTTCCTGCTATCTGTCTAAGGTACAACCAGTACCACCAAAAAATACCTGGACAAACGTCTTAAATGTTACCAGTGAGCCAAAGAAACAGGTCGCCACCAAGAAAATACTTTAACTGTTGAATGTTAAATCATTACAAGTACAATTTTTCTCTTGATGCCTAACTACATCAGGTTTTATCTCAATCCAGTTTAGGTTATGTAAGACTGTTTAAAATATTTCTGGAAAAGTTTGAAAGACCCTTAATTATGTCTACAGTCTCACAACATTGTTTTGACATCAGGGAAGTTTATTAACTTCTAAATGAACTTACAGAATGAAACTGGTAAATCATTGCAGAAAAGTATGTTTACAATATTTAGTCCAATCCCCTCATTTTACAGAAGAGGAAATGAAGCCAAAGTAATATTTTATTTATTACATTGATGGGTTACTAGGTACACAGGGTTCATTTTATCATGCTTCTTTCTACTTTATGTGGACACTGAATATATTCTTTCGGTGTAAGAAATATTTTGCAGTTGGGAAGGAAGGAGGAAAAGAAAGGAGAGAGGAGGAAATCAAAATAAGAAACAGAGCTAGGAAAATGAAGTTGTTGATCCAGAGAACCAAAGCAGTAAGCGTGGGAGCTGGGGCCAGATATCCAGAGCAATCTGCTCCCTTCCTGGCATCTTCCATCACACTGTACTGCCTCATGACCCAAGTCTGGGTCAAGTTAAGTTAAGCTACAATTTTCTCTGTCCAACTACCATCTAATTGCCCAGAGTTCTACCAAATCAAATTACCAGTCAAGTTGGAAATTTCTCAAGAGACATTATTAACACCACTCAGAGAACTAAACAAAATCAGAAAGCAACCTACTTATACTCAAAAGAATTCTGAGTTTATAAAAGAAAGTAAACATTTTAGAAAATCTTTACCCAAGAAACAAGAGCACCAGCAAGCAGAAGGAAGTTTTAGCATTTACAAATGTTCAAAGTTAACCCAAGTCAAATCTCTGAAAATAACCATGAAAAGCAAAGATTTGCTGCACAGTATTTTCATTTATTTAATTCATCCAAAGTCTGTTGAGCCCCAACAATGTGGCAGTGGTAGTCTGTGGTTGATAACATGGTGGTGGAAGGGACACCAACAGGGAGTCAGGCTACCTGGACACAATCATGGCTTCACTGGGAAACTGCTGAGTAACCTGATATAAATTACACACTCTCTCCATCCTTCAGTTTGCTCATCTAAATGAGGGTGTTACTAAAATCCCTTACTTGTAAGTCTATGACAGGAGATTGGTTCTTCTACATCTGAGAGATTTATAAATAATTATAAAATCAAAAACCCACTTCAAAACATCGACTTTCCCATTACTTTGCCATGTGTACTCTACCTGGATATTGTAAAAGATAAGTAAGTGTGTTTCAAACTCAGATTCTTCTGAGAAGAGTTTAAAACTCAGATTCCTAGGGAGCACCTGGGTGGCTCAGTCGGCTAAGTGTCTGCCTTCAGCTCAGGTCCCGATCTCAGGGTCCTGGGATTGGCCAGTGTCAGGCTCCCTGCTCAGTGGGGACTCTGCTTCTCCCTCTCCCTCTGCCCCGCCCCCCTCCCTGTTCATGCCCCCTCCCTCTCTCTCAAATAAATAAAATCTTTTTTAAAATTTTTTAAAATAAAAAATAAAATAAGACTCAGATTCCCAGGACCCAGTTCAGACCTATGAAACAAAAATATCTTGGTGAGGGGGATCCTTTGAGGATCAATATTTTTCTAAAACACCCCTAAGTGATCTGATGTTCAGCCAGGTTCAAATATCATCCCTACATTGGGCAATTCAATGACCCAGGATTTTTCAGATCCAAGAATATAAAAAAGGTTAACAGGGTCTGGGTGACTTAATGAATAATTAAGGTTTTCTCTTAAATAGATTTTTAATGTGACCAATACATTTTTCACATACACCTCCAATCCAAAATGTGAATGTGAAGGATGAAAAACTAAATTAGAAAGTCTGTTCCACTCAATAAATAAATCATGCCTTGGGAAAGTACAACTTCTCACAGTTAATGACACAGAAAACATGAAAAGAAAATGAAGAGGATTCTGAGAATGTAGGCTTAAGAAACCCACCCATCATTACTCCTATGTCAGAAGGTGACCATCCTAAATGGCATTTAAAAGTCGCAACAACATCATGGACATAATCATCCCACTTATTACTCGGAAGTTTACCCGAAAGCTCCATTTCTCTAGATTTGGCTTTTTAAATGTCAGCATCTGAATCAACACAACACAGTCCAAGCAAAAACTTCACACTAAAAACATCTGACATGAGTAAGAAACAACAAACAAGAGAAAGAAAACAAAAAGGAAAGCACTATTTGCATAATTTTTAATGTAAGTTTCTGTTGTAGACCTCTAAAAAAAGGTTTGGTTTTAGAGTTTACAACCTTGAAGAAACCATTACAGAAGAGGACTTCCATAGCAAATGTTTTGAATTGACCTTGGTTTCAAGGTTTAATCTTTACTGACACCTTGAGGATAGTGTCCTGCAATATTGGTTGTATTGGTTGTAGCCAATGGCTGGTCCACAGCACTGCGAATAGAGAACTAAGTAAATAACCCATGGTTGAAACGCAACCAGGATTTAGTCAAATGAACTAGGTTTAAATGATTCCAGGTCCTAGACCCATACTAAGCAATGCCTTGTTTCTAATAGATCGAACAGATGCAATATCCCTTTTATAGCAATTAACTAATATAGCAAATAACATGAACACATGCATACCCCACACACAAATTTGTCATAAGTAAGCAAGATATATTTCCAATATAGAAACCAAATGGCTAGTAGTCATATCTCTGAAGAACTACCACAATCGACAACTTTGCATCTAAATTAAACCAAAAAAGAGTCCCCTCCTACCACCTAAAAAGTAAAAATCAAGTTCCCACAAACCTGAAGGAAGTTTTCCTTTCAACATAATACCAAACATTCTAGTAGAAATGTGTTTGGGTTGCATGACCTTTACATTTCCTACCAACCTTTAATAACCCATTGGTTTATAATCTCCTGAACAACATAAAAATAACTGAATTTAAATTTTAAAAAATTGTATTGTTTTCCTGTGTCTTAAAAAAGCAACTCACTGTATAAACATACTTTAGTCAACTTATTAATAGCACCAACATTTATACATTTTGTAATTTATTTCCCCTCCAAATGACACTGTCTTTATAAGACCTAAAGATAAAAGAAAAGGAGCATTCACTATGGACCACAACCATGCAAAGTAAGATATCAAATGCCTCATTTACTTTATCTAAATGCATCTTCATAATGACCCCACAAGGTACTATCCTTCCTCCCACCTTTTTTTCTTCTTTTTAAAATGAAGAAACTGAAGCTCACAGAACTCAAGGTCACACCACTAGGAAGTAGTAGAGTTGCAATAATTTTAACCTAGGTGTGATTCCAAAGCTCACATTTCTATGAGCTTGGCATTAGGGTTTCCCAGCATGGGGTGGGTTAAGAAGGTAATGATGAATAAACATCTTTCTATTCTGTATGCTTCACTAATTGGTTAGCCCTGTTAATCTCTTTTTTCTTTACTACAACTTAATAGGCATCTCTGTTAGAGAAGGGTTATCTAAGCATTCTCTTACAAAGCAAAGGATTAAGAAATTTGATACTCAAAGCAAGATTAGTTTGAGTTCTCTATAAGGAAAGAGACAAATTTACCATATTGATCATCCAGAAATATCTAGTTCAACCTTGCCCATGTGATTAGCAGAGATCAAACACAGTCTTGCAGAATACACAGAACCCAGCAGACAACTCAAATATTTAGTGAAACGAATGAACATTAACTCATTTTCCTTATTAATATGTAATATAGTTAGGTTAAATTTTCACACATGTGCAAGACTTAAAAAGGTGTATTAATAAGAAGCAGTTATTCCCTCAAATTCAACATGTGCACAAATAAAACTTACGTGCCATAGTTCCCTCCTATCCCTATTTGAATTAATGGCATTAATGTCTTTCTATACCCAAGGTCAAAACGCAGTCATCTTTGATTCTCTATTCCCCTTCTAATTCTATATTCATTCAGTTTCCAAGTCATTTTTACTCTTTAATCCCTTTGCTCAGTCTCACTCAATTCTGAGGGTTATTTTCCCCGCTAGATTAGTGTCCTCCTTACCTTTCTCACAGAGACAGAAATACCAATCCCCCCTCCCCCACCAGAACCTTGAATCTGCCTTCATAATAATGCATCTGGCACACTGGGGCAAGACTCATAATCCCAAAGAGATATTAATTTTACAACTCCTAGCACAAATTTTTTCATGATTAAATTGCCTATGATTCAACGTTCTAAAATCTGGCTACATCCAGACTCTTCCCAAAATCTTACCTCAATTACTCCATGTAAGTCACCTATGTCCCCAAGCTCACTGGTTCTGGTTGCTGTTCACCTTCTTCAGCTCCTTCCCTTTGCTGAACGTAATTCACCACCTGGAATGTTGTTCTTCCTTTCTGCTTTCCACATAAAACAGTCCTACTCATCCTTTAAAACGGAGTTCAAAGACCACCCCTCCGCCAGTCCACACCTGGCCTCGAGCCTGGAAGTAATCACCTACTCCTCTGATTTCATATAACACTCTATTTGCACTTCTCTTTTGGAAATTGACACTTAGATTATTACAGTTATTTGTGTACATCTTATGTCTCCTACCAACTGCAAACATCTAATACATGCATACCTCTGTATCTCCCACAGCATCTAGACCAGATCTTGTACCTACTGTGGGTTCAAAAACAATCAATTGATAAATGTCACACAAAGGCTTTTACCTCAAATGAGAATATATCTCCCTCTGCATTGCTTAGGCAAACTTTGCATTTAAAGAAAACCAAATCGGGGGCACCTGGCTGGCTCAGTCTGTAGAGCATGCAACTCTTGATCTCAGGGCTGTAAGTTCAAGCCCCACACTAGGTGAAGAGATTACTTAAAAATAAAATCTTTAAAGTAAACCAAATCGTATTTTTCAAGTATGACAAACCTAAGTTCCTTGAATTTTAGAATTAGAAAATCAGAGGATATGAGAAGAAAACGATATTCATTTATCAGTCAAGGCAGTTTAGGCAGAAAACATTTGTCAAGCTGTCAACCATCAGTCAACCCTACACAAAACACACACACACACACACACACACACACACACAGGCAGCACCCCTAGCATTTAACGAGAGGCCTTACTTTTCGGTAGACTATCATATTTGGAGAACTCTCCTCTGGGTCAGCGATCCCCACTGCTCTTTGATCCCCAGATCCCTGAGCCATCCCGGATATCTTCACTCACACTGCAAAAATAAATGAATAGATCGTTAAGACATGAAGATATTATATAAAGAAAGCTCTACAGTGCAAAGAAGTATCTTTTGGCAGGTGATACAAAAATAAAACATGATGAATTTATTTCTCCTCATTAGTTTAAGCAGTATTTTAAAAAATGTTTAGGGGACAACTGGGTTCTTGTTATCCACATACATTAGTCTAATCCCAAGCAACTTATTCTTTATTTTCAGCCCAGAATCATGCACCCTAGGGGTGAGCTTATGCCAGTCCTACATAATCTTCTGAAGACAGATGAAGCCAACCATCTTGATGTTGATTTCATCTTACCAAAGCTCACTTTCTGATTAACTCTATGCATTAAAATCTGAACAGTTTAGTCACCATACATTACATCATTAGTTTTTGATGCAGTGTTCCATGATTCATTGTTTTCATATAACACCCAGTTCTCCATGCAATACGTGCCCTGCTTAATACTGTATGGTGACTAACATAACATAAAAAAATATCTGAATATTTTATCAGGGAAATGCAAATCAAAACCACAAGGAAATACCACTTCATACCCACTAGAATGGTCATAGTAAAAAAGAAAAACCTGAAATAACAAGTGTTGGCAAGGATGTGGGGAAATCTGAACACCTGTACCTTGTTGGTAGGAATGTAAAATGGTTCAGTCGCTATGAAAAAACAGTTTGGTGGCTCCTCAAAAGTTAAACGTAGAATTACCATATTACCTGAAAATTCAACTATACCCCAAAGAACTGAAAACAAACATTCAAACAAATACTTGAACACAAACATTCACAGCAGCACTATTCACAATTGCCAAAACATGGAAACAATTCAATGTCCATCAACTGATGAATGGACAAGCTAAATATGGTCTATCCCCACAATGGAATAAAATTCACCCAGGAAAAGTCATGAAGTATTGATACATGCTACAGTATAGATTTATCTTGAAAACATTACGCTTAATGAAAGAAGCCAGACACAAAGATCACTGCGATGGACTGAATGTTTATGTCCCCACCAAAATTCACATGTTGAAATTCTAACCCCCAGTGTGATGGTATTAGGAGGTACAGCCTTTGGGAGGTGATTAGTGCCCTTATAAAAGAGACCCCAGAGAGCTCCCGTCCACCATGTGGAGACACAGTGAGAATAAAGCCATCCATGAACCAGACACCAAATCTGCTCAAGCCTTGATCTTGGATTTCCTAGCCTCCAGAAATATGAGAAATAATAGGTCATTCCCAACCTTGCTGTTATTAACACAGTTTTCTAGGTGGGAGATAAGCCAGCCAATCTGTGATATTCTATTATAGCAGCCTGAACAGACTAACACAGTCACATACTTGTGATTCCATTTACGTGAAATATCTAGAATAGGTAAATCTATAGAGACAGGAAGCAAATTGGTAGCTACCAATAGCTGGGCGGAGGATGGAATGGGGTTACCGCTTAATGGATATGGGGTCTCCTCTGGGATAATGAAAACATTTTTGAACTAGATAGGGGTGATGGATGCAGAATGTTGTGTGAATGTGTTAAATGCCACTGAAATGTATGCTTTAAAGTAGTTAATTTTATATTATGTGAATTTAACCTCAATTAAGTAAAATGAATATTTTTAATTTGACCTTTTTAAAAAGCATGAAAAGATATCAGTGTAACAGTGACAGCATATGGAATTTTTGAGAAAAGAAGTTCAGTGCTTGGTATCACCCTATATTTGCTGTGCTACTTCGTACAAGTTAAATAACCTATTGGGTTCTCTTTGTTAACTTCCTTTTAAAACAAAATGTTGAATGCCTGCTGTGTACCCAGAACCATGCCAAGGCACCTCCCTCTACATTGCTCTCATCAGCAAAATGTGAATTCCACGGAGTACTCACAGGGACGGGTCCGATAAACTGAGTATAAACGTATCATATAAAGCCAAAGAAGTCCTATACAAATGTTACCACTAAGCTAAGAGCCTGCCTGGGTTATTTGCACAAAATTCATAGGCTTTTCAACAAGGAAACTTTTATAAATACCATACTTGACAGAAAAGGCCATTTCAATTCAAAATAAAAACTCAGGAAAGATTTTATTGTAAAATAAGTTGGTACCAAAGGTCATTCCATAAAAGCCAATTTGGGTGGGAGATGGGCAAGAGACAGGAATTTGTCATTTGTGCTAAGAATTTAAATGCCCACAGTATACCATTTGAATGTTGCTTGCTTTCTTCATCATTTGTGAATTAAGATGCGTTTTAAAAGTCAGATTACATGAAGAGATAAAGAACATCATTCTCTTATCTCCACTCACTGTAATGTCAGGGTTTACATTAACATAGTGCTACATGGAAACGCTGATTATTAATTCCCATCAGTGGCTTTTAAAGTTAAATGAACAATACACTGTTTTATTTTTAAACAGCTACTTATTTGCCTACTCCTTTGCCTGAATACAGAATATGACAGAGCATGAAAAACAAAAATTGAGTCCATTTATGTCTGCTCATTTATCTATGTAATAGAGCCATTTGGGGTTTCTGGCTTTATTTGTAAATGAACACTCGGACTTTAATGAGCATATTATCTCCCACCTAGAAAACTGTGTTAATAACAGCAAGGTTGGGAATGACCTAGGAACAATCCTGCCGGCCCTGCCTTCGCCTTTCCCTGGCTGCCCCCCGCCCCCTACAGAAACATTTCTGGTGTTACAACAGGCTGAGAGTCCAGGACCGGGACTTCAAACTACCAAGTGCTGGCAGACAGTCTCTGTGGTAGGAATTTCAGTGAGTCTCGTATGTAGTAGAAAAGCTTCTATTTTTGGTTCCTCTAGCAGCTCATTTTGAAACTCAATGTCATTTAACTTTTCTGTGTCTAGAAAGAATCATTTCTAAAATAGTGACCTAACCACTTTCCAGCCCATGTGTCAACAGTTGTTACAGAAACAGGGTGCAAAACCTACACAGGTAAGGAGGCTATAGTTACATTCATTGACTATGAAGCTACGGTTTGTGACATTAAAGGGCTAGATTCTCATTCATTACAATACAGGATGAAATATTTATTTTTACATGGAATACGATAGAAATGAAATAGGAATATCTTAAATTTCATGGTAGCGAAAACCCAAAAACTTCTTCATGTTATTTATATGTAGTGCGTGTATATGCACACAGGAAATAATTCAGGGCCTTTTATCTTAATATCTGAAGAATGTGAATGTTTTCCTGAAAGCACACAACTAGACTTCAACAGAAAGAAAACACATCATGTCTTACAGCTAACAAAGGGGAGAACTGAAAACGTGTTAAGAGCTTGAGTTTTTAAGTCCCCAAGAAGAGACAGGTAGCTCAGGGGTTACCAGCTGGCATCTGTCATCAGACAGATCCACATCTGAATTTACGCTCCCCCACTTACAAGCAGTGTGATCTGGGGCAAGTTACTTCACCTCTCTGTGCCTTTGCTTCTTTAGCTGTCACCAGAGTCCCCGCATAGTGGAAAGCCTTCTGAACTGAGTGGCCTGGTTCCCCCACCTGATTTGCAATTAAGTGTCAGAACCAGGTCAAGCCACAGCCTCTCTGGACCGCAGGTGGACAACAGCTGTAAAAGCCTGCATCTTCACTATTCCTTCCCGCTCGGTCCTAGAACCTCAGAACTTCACATTTCTAACTTTCCCTCAAACGCTCATCAGAATGTTCCATACCACCTCTCTTCACTCAACACTGCCCATATCCTAGCCCGTGTTCTCTGGTCATGGCAGGGCTCATGCTGAACTTGTCAGAGAATCACAGAACTGTTGGAACAAAGCATCCCCTCCCAGACTCAGCATCCCTCCCCTTGAAGTGATTTCTGTAATACCATCACCTACCACCAGGTGCGGTGGGACTCAACATTTCCTCGAGCAAACGCACTGAGCATCTGCGCAAAAGGCTGCATGCTAGGCCCTGGAGACATAAAGATAAATCAGACACAGATGCTCTCATTAAAGTGTTCCGAGTCCAGGAGGGGGTTCAGGCATGTCCACAGAAGCAGGACATCGCAACGTGTGGGTGTTTAGTTATGCTGGCACAGGGCAGAACCTGGCAATGGAGATCAGAGGAGAAGGATGAATAGGAGTCTGGGGGAGGCAGCAGAGGCCATTCCAGCCTAGGGGACAACACAGGCATGGCCCTTTGAAACCCCAGCAGCAGTAGGCACCCAAGAGAAAAAAACCATGAAGACAATCTGATCTCAAGAAGATTAAGTGGAACAGTCAAATGTGGGGTTAGAAATAACAGGGCTTCGCACCTCTCTGTTTACTCATTTATCAGGGATCTCTACTAAAGGCAGTTCTGCTTGGGTGGAGTCTCTGTTGGTGGGGTTCACCCCTCTATACCCAGCACCTAGAACAGGGCATGACACATAGTAGATAGTCAAATATTTTTGAATGAATGAAGAAACTGATAAGATTCTACCAAGATGCAGTGTACTCCTTCTGGAACATTCATCGGGATAACAAGCCATGAAAACTGCCCCACCAAGGCGGCTCTTTATTGACAAAGACCTATGTACGAAATCACACTTTTCCACAGGGTTTATTGGTATGGGTCAGCCCTGAACTCAGGAATCCACGAGCTATTTATTTACTTATTTGAGAGAGAGAGAGAGAGCGCACTGGCCCAAGTGGGGGGTAGGGGCAGAGGGAGAGGGAGAGAGAGAATCTTAAGCAGGCTGCACGCCCAGCACGGAGCTGACATGGGGCTCGATCTCACAACCCTGAGATCATAACCTGAGCCGGAATCAAGAGTTGGACACTTAACTGACTGAGCCACCCAGGCACTCCATCCATGAGCCATGTAGATAAGAAGGAATATGTGGGAGGATGGAAAGTATAGTGAGGAGAGACCCTGTGAATAACAGAACAATTGAGCGTCTCTGACTCAAACTCTGATTAGTAAATCTTCTGCAAATCAGGACTGCAATTTACTCCATGTTGTGTGTGTAGCTTGCAGTTACAACAAATACCAGCTGTTTCCTTTGTAATGCCGGCCCCTCCGGAGCAAGCCAAGCCTAGGGTCCAGCAGATAACAGTGCTGGGCCCAGCAGGTAGAAGGACCTCAGTGTGCAAAAGAAAGGGGCTTTGAAGTCAGGTCGGAAATAGCACCTCGGCTCTGGCTACACCAAGCCTGCTGGGTAGCCTCTGACAACTGACTACCTCCCCCATACTCCCCCCAACTTCCAGCTCTTCACCTGGAAGATGAGAACCCTCATCTTTGCAGAGCTGTTTTTGAAGAGGAAATAAAACAAGGCATGCAAATTCCCTAGTGCAGAATGAATGCAGCAACTGACCAGCGGTCTGGTTTCATGAAATCCCAGGCCACCAGCATCAAGATCGTTGGAGAAACGCTTCCCCCACCTCAGGGATTCAGAGATGAAGCCATCAGCTGTTTAACAAGCTTCTCCGGTGATCGTGACTCACAGCTAAGAGTCAGACCACTGCAGTGACACTCCAATACCACTAAGATCACCATCACATGCAGCTAAAAGCCTTCAACATCATGCCTGCCCCTCTTGGTGTCTAGCTCTCAAAACCCTATTCAGGGAGATATCTTGCCGGAGAGGTAATCAAAGCCTGACTGTAACATAGTCTGAATATTTGTGCTGCCAAATAAGAATCTCTGTTATTTCCTCTCCTCCATATTGTATCAACTTCACATTGTTTGCCTCAGCCCATTAAAACCCAGTGGAGGGGCGCCTGGGTGGCTCAGTTGTTAAGCGTCTGCCTTCGGCTTAGGTCATGATCCCAGGGTCCTAGGATCGAGCCCCACATCGGGCTCTCCGCTCCGCAGGAAGCCTGCTTCTCTTTCTCCCACTCCCCCTGCTTGTGTTCCCTTTCTCGCCGTGTCTCTCTCTGTCAAATAAATAAATAAAACCTTAAAACAAACAACAACAACAACAAAAAAGTGGATTTTTTTTTTCTGACATCAGCAATGTTAAGCACTTCAGGAAAAAAGATTTACAAGATGTGTGCTAGCTCAGTAGTACAAGCTTGTTTATATAGCTCTAATCTGACTGAGTGGGCAGGAACCTCCAGGGGGAAGAAGAAAGAACAACATCTCTGAAGAACAAATATCTCTTTCTGTTTAACAGGTCTGCCAACGTGACATATATAGACCAACTCAAAGTCCAGATGCTCAGTGACACAGCGAGAGTCAGCTTCATGTCCCACACCAACGATCTTAAAGCAAGGTGCTAGAGCTCAAGTCCTAGGGGCCAATTTTGTTGGCCATGCCAAGGCACCCAGGATTCTACTGGGATATAGTCACTTGATCATTTCAGGACATCAGTTAGCATTCGGTGGTTCCCAAAAGCTGGTCCAAGGACCTGAAACGGGCTAGCAGCCGCAGAATCACCTGGGCTTGACTCTAAAGATACACGTCCCCGGGTCCCATGCTCCAGAAATTCCGATCTGGTAGGCCTACGGTGGCCCTATACTTACTTAGCCTCTCTGAGCCTTGGTTTCCTCATCTATAAAATGGAACAAATACCAATCACCGGTATCAGGAGTTCTCAGCCTTGTCTACTTCTCAGAATTGCCCAGGGAAGGTGTCATAGCAACTCCAACAGGTGACTATTACTATTCCCACTCTACAGATGAGAAAACTGAGGCCCAAGAACATAGGCAACTTGCCAAAAGTAAAGTAGCTTGTCAACCAGGAAACTAAAATCCAAACCCAGGACTGACTCCAATGCCCACATACTTTCCAACTTGTCAGTCTTGGTCTCCAGTGACCTCACGTATATAAAGTATTCAAAACAAAATTTTGTATATTTACAAAATTTAAGTATATGCTTAAATATAAAGTAGTTAGCACCTCTATATTACATATAAAGTTCTTAGCAGTAGGTACCTCTGGTACGTAGTACAACTGGCACATAGTAGGTCCTCAACAGATGTGTGGTTCCTGACTTCCACTTCCTAGTGTATTGGTGAAGCTAACTTCCCCATACCAACCTGTCCTTAAGACATAGACATAAATACAATCCTCTTTAAGTTGCCACAGCTGCCTTACAGACTAACCAAACTAATTTTTGTTAAAAGCTGCTTAGAAAGATATTTTTGCATTCTTCATATTAAACAAAAGTCCTAAAAAAATTAAACTGGGAGAAGCAGAAACTTTTTCACATAACGGGATGTGCTTGACCATGTGATGTGGTTCACAGTCTTATTACCGCAATTACCACTCAGAGTTCAGGTCCACCCAGGCATCCTCTCTCTTGACCCCACACAGCTCTGGATACTCCCAGACCCTGCCACCTCCCCATCCACTCTTCCTGGCTTTCGAACTCTTCTTCTATAAACAGTATGGCCGCTATGGTCTTCCACCTTCCCTCTGAACTTTGACCTTCAGGGACCTTCATGGAAACCTGGCTTCCCCAAAAAACACTCCCCTCACCCTAGAGCCCAGCTATTCTCACCCCACATATCTCAAACCAGAAAGTAAGATAAGCATCCTCTTGCTTCCCCATTGGTGCTTCAAACAATTTCTCTCCCGTCTTCCTACACAAATCCCTGCTCTTGTGACACTCAGACCATCTAGCTATGCCACTTTCTACCCATGCTCACTACTGTTTCCTGCCTCCCTCCCATGAAGGCTTTTCATTTCCTGAGTACTCCCACTTCCAGTTCTGAGGTTTTCTTCTCTATCCCTCACTCCTTCATCAATCTCAATGACTTGAACATCAGAGTCAAAGACCTAGCTCGAGGCTGGTTCCTCCATCCTTTTATTTCCCCACCTGAACCCTTTTCCTTCACCCCCCTTCCTCAGTCACTGTCTCACATGGCCACATGCTGAACCCCATCATCAGTGGTGACCGTACCACCTCAAACCCCAGTTCACTTACCAGTTCTTTCCAGTCCACTTACTCTACATTCACTGCACACATTTTTCAAACTTCTTTAGACATTTCAATCCATGGAACTCACAAGTTGTTTACCCTCCATTACTACTCCTCCTCACTCTGCCTTCATGTCCTTCTCTTACTGGGCCCATCGTCTTAACCACTCAGTCATACCCTTGCAAATATCCTCAATGGCCTCGATATGCCCTTTCTGTGGCAGATTTCCAGACAAAACTCTGACACCAATGGAACCAGAACATCCACCACACAATATCCATATAATATCTCAATATCCAAGCGCACACCCAAGCAGGTGCACTCTTTGTGGTGGGCGTGAGGAAGAAATCACACAACCAGACTGACCCGGCTGCATTTTACATGCATGAGCACAAACTTTAAGTTAGTCAACACTGCCTAACTGCAAATCTAAGATGTTTTCCCACCAAGTTTGCTGTCTCCCTGTCTGAGTCGGCTTTCTCATATCTTCTTTTTGTTCAAGCTTCACACACAGTCTCAGTTGAGAGGCTCACTTCAAAATTCACTGAAGAAATGGAAATCAGCAGAAGGCAAGTCTCTCATCTTGAGGCACCCTCACCTACACCATGTTCTTTGACTTCCCTCCTCTTGCAATAGAAGAAGTGTTGCTGTATTTACTAAAGGGAAGTCACTCCACTCTTGCTCTTAACTGGAAGACGACAGAACATTCCTTCTCACTTATCTCCTACCACCACACTAACGGGGCTCCAGTATGATAACAGTGGATTACAGCTCAAACATCCGCAAGACGCAAACTCTCTGAGGACTTCTTAGGGAAACCTAAAGTCAGGAGAAGAGACGCAAACAAGAACACGAGGAGAATTTGAAGTTTCTAGCACCCACAGCTATAGCAAACATTAAACACAGTTCAACTCTTGGCCAAGGTAAATAAAGCCTCACGCTAAGGGCCTAGTTACCTTAAATCCCATTACTGGATATACCGTGTTTGGCTTTTGACAAAAAATTACAAGGCATATATAAGGCAAGAAAAAACACAGTCAGAAAGGACAAGCAATCCTCAGAACCAGATTCAAGACAGAGATGTTGAAATTATCAGACAAGAAATTTTAAATAACTATGATTAAATATGTTACAGGCTCTAAAAGAAAAAGTAGATAGTAATGAAAGCAGAGGGATAGAAACTTTAAAAAAAAAAAAAACCCTCAAAAACATAAATGCTAAAAGTCAAAAACACTGTAACAAACGAAGAATGCCTTCCAAGGGCTCATGGTAGACTCAAAATGGTCAAGGAAAGAATCAGTGAGCCTGAATAGAAACTTCTCAAACTGAAAAAAAGAGAAAAAGAAATTTTTAAGAATGGAGACAGAATATCCAAGAACTATGGCACAATATCCAAAGGTATAACATAGGTGTAATTGGAATACCAGGTGAAGAAAGAGAAAGGAGAAATATCAGAAGGAATAATAACTGAGAACATTCCAAAGTTAATGATATACACCAAACCACAAATCTAGAAAGATCAAATAACACCAATCACTATAACTTTTTAAAAATACAACACCTAGGCATAACATATTTAAACTGTAGAAATTCAAAGACAGAGAGATCTTGAAAGACACCACAGGGCAAAACCCTTACCTTACAAGAAACAAGCATAACAATGACATATGCCTTCTGATCAGAGACCACACAAGAGCAAGGGAGTGAAGTGAAATAGCTAAAATATTGAAAGAAAAAACACCAAATTAGAATTCTGCATCTAATGAGATTCTTCTTCAAAATGAAGGATAAGATAAACTTTCTCAGACAAATAAATAATGAGTAAGTTTATCACTAGCAGATTTGCCCTTCAGGAAATGCTAGCAGTTCTTCAGGCAGAGGAAATGATACAGGTCAGAAACTTGGGTCTACAAAAATAAAGAGAAAGCGTCAGGGAAGAGATAAAAGGAAAATAAAATCTTTTATTTTTTTATTCTTAATTGACTTAGGAGAAAGGAATAGACTCTCTTGAACAATGTTCATGGGATAGAAAAAAAAAATTTTTTTCTTAAGATCAGCATATCAGGGGCGCCTGGGTGGTGCAGTCGGTTGAATGTCTGGCTCTTGATTTCGGCTCAGGTCATGATCTCAGGGTGGTGAGATCAAGCCCCGCATTGGGCTCTGCGCTCAGCAAGGAATCTGCTTAAGTTTCTCTCTCCCTCTGCCCCTCCTCCCACCTCTCTCTCTCAAAATAAATAAAAAATCTTAAAAAAAAAAAAGATCAGCATATCAAGGCCTAACACAGAGCTCTGGAATAGCCCTTTGCAACCAACTAGTTCAAAGGTTGGCAAACTGAGGCCGAGGGGACAAATCTAGTCTGCTGCCTGTTTTTATATGGTCTGTGGGCTAAGACTGGCTTTTACATTTTTAGAAGGCTGCAAAAAGTTAAAAGAAGAATACTTTATGACCCATGAAAATTGTACAAAAAGCAAATTCCTGTGTCCATAAATAAAGTTTTATAAATAAACACTTGTGTTTACTTATCGTCTCTGCTGCTTTTGCACTACAACAGCAGAGTTGAGGAGCTGCAAGAAAGACCATATGGCCCACAGAGCTCAAAGTATTTACTATTTGATCCTTTTCATAAAAAATCTCCTGTTCCCTGAAACAAGCCCAACGATTTAATTTTTCAGAGGATGAACCCAAAGTCTGAGAGCTCAAATTATATTCTAACGTCATCTTGCTGGTTAGTATTGGGGCCAGCATGAAAATGTAGGTCTTCGGGTTCCAAATGTCTTTCCTCCCACGTGGGAGGACTTACATTTTATTAGTATGAGATCTAAGATCGTAGCGTCTAATACTCCTGACTGTAGGGACTGCAGAAGCAACTCTTGTTATTCTCTGATTTCACATGACAAAGATTGTATCACTGCCAGGGAAGAAGTAGGAGTGACAGAGAAGCTTTGCCAATTTTTATACACAAGAAGGGGATGACTAAGAAATAAAGAGGAGGGCGTGTTCCCAGGGGACCCAAGAAGAAAGGCACTCCTATTGGCTTTTTTTTTTTAAAGAATGTCAGTTATATTCCTTGAGATTTTGTTGTTTTCTTTCTTCTTCTTCTTCTTTTTTTTTTTTTTTTTTTTTTTTAGAACAGGTAAAGTCAGTATCTTTTTACCCTAAAACTAGGCATTTAAATATCAGGTGTTTCTCTTCTATGACTCCATACTATGGCTACATTTGGAGCAGCAGTAATACACTTTTCCTGTTCTGGAGATAGCAAGATTTAACAAACAAACAAACAAACAAACAGATCTATTCAGGAAGCTCATCAAGCAGAGAAGCAATAGAGGTCAAAGAAATAACAAATGAATAGGTTTCTGAGGGTTTCTTACACTTTTATTTGTATTTGATGGACGACAAAAACAGTACGATTAGCGTGTACCCCTCCTACAAGGAGGATCTACCTTATTACAGAACAACCTTCAAGAACTAGAAAAGCCAGATAACATTTGAAAAAGGAGAGCTCCCAAGGCAATGAGGAATGTAAGACCAAGACCCCTCTGCCCCCCCCACAAAAAAAGGGAAGTGCAGAGGTGGACCAGGCATTCCATGCAACTATTCGGTACACATCTAGTCAAATTCAGCATCTATTCAGGAAAATACTCTTAGCCAATTTTGAACATAAAGGAACTGGCTTAACCAGATAAAGGGTATTTATGAAACATTGCAATCATAATATTTAATAGTCACACTTTGAAAACTTTCCCACTGAGATTAGGAATGAGACAAGGCTACCTGCTATGACCACTTCGATTCTCTGCTATAGTAGAGGTCTAAGCCAGCACAACAGGCAAGAAAAAGAAATAAAAGGAAAGGAAGCAAAGGAAGATTGCAAAGTAAGAAGGCAATTTGATTGTGTACGTGGAAATTCCATAATAAACTACACAGAACTATTTGAAATAAGTGAATTCAGGAAAGTCACTGGATTCAATGTCAATAAATAAAAATCAACTGTATTTCTGTATACCCACAGAATAACAACCAGAAAATACATTCAAAAATGCTATCATTGATAATAGCATCGACTGACTTCAAATACTAGGAATATATCTGAAGAAAGATGTGCCAAACCTTTACCACATAGAGAGATACAAAACACTAACAGAGAATAAAGATTTAAATAAATGAAGGGACACACCATATTAATGAATTGAAAGAGTCAACATTTTAAAGACATTAGTTTACTCCTAAATTGGGCTAGAGATTTAATGCTGTCCTAATCAAAATCCCATCAAAAGAGGACTTTAAAATTTATACAGTAATGCAAATGTCTAAAAATAACCAAGCTATTCTTAAATAAGAACAAAACTGGACACACACTACCAGATATGGACTTATTATTAAGCTATATTAAGACAGTGTGGTATCAGAATAAGAATGCCAAATAGAACAATAGAAGGAGCTAGAAAGCAGAGAGCTACATATAAATGATCACCTGACTTATAATGAAAGTGACATTACAGAGCTGTGGAAGAGACTTTTCAGTAAGTAGTGTAGGAGGTTAACTGGATATACATACGGAAAACAAAATAAATACGGATCTCTTTTTTATGTCTAGGTAAAAAATCAACCTCAGGTGGATCTTTTACCTACCTACAGATAAAAGGCAAAACAATAGGGCTTCTACAAATCAAAATGGGAAAATGACTTTATGATCTTAGGGTAGGCAAACATTTCTTCAGCAGTCACAGGAAACAATAACCATAAAGGAAGAGGTTAACCAGCTGGATTACACTTAAAACAAGATCTCTTATTCATCAAAGAAAGTCAAATGGCAAGCCACAGAATAGTAAAAGATATTTTAAATACGTATAACTGGGGAAAATATTTGTATTCAGATTTGTTTAAAAAAAAAAACTCCTACAAATCAGTAAGAAAAAAAAAACCTCAATTTTAAAATAGGCAATAAACTTGAACAGAGACTACAAAAGATTAAATAAAAGTGACCCAAAAAATATTAGAAAGACACAACACCATTAGTCACCAGAGCAAATTGAAACCACGATGAGACACCACTACACACCCACTGTAATGTCCAAAATTAAAAAGTCTGACAATCCCAAGTGTTGACAAGTATGTAGAGATACTGAAACACTCATAAACTGCTGGCAGGAATATAAACTGGTACAACCACTTAGGAAAACTCTTTGTAAGAACTTACTAAAGTTGGACATATGTACCCTATGTCCCAGCAATCCAGTCTTAGGTGTATCCCAGACAGAAATGCATTCACATGTGCACCAAAAAATACATATGGAACAGTTTAGAGCCGCATTATTCATAGCAGCCCTAAACCGGAAATGTCCCAAATGCCCATCAACAGCAGATGAATAAACAATCTGCAAATTGTTTAAAAAGTGGATTGCTATATAGCAACAAAAACAAACTAGTGCTCCATGTCACAACGTGGAGGACTCTCAAACAACGTTGTGCGTGAAGAAGCCACAAAAGGGGTGTATATACATATACTATAATTCCATATATATTTGGAATATTTCCAATAAAGTTGAACACCATGGTATTAGAAATCAGGTTAGTAGTTACCACTGGGGAAGGAGAGGGTGTAGTTACTGGGAGGGTGCATGAGGTGGTTTCCAAGGGAATCGTAATATTCTATCTCTTGATCTGGGAGTGATGATATGGATGTGTTTACTGTTTGAAAATTTATTGAGCAATGATTTATGTACCTTTCTGTGAATGTCTTGTCCTCTAAAATTGTATGTTTAAAAAAGAATAGTGCAGGGCGCCTGGGTGGCTCAGTTGGTTAAGCGACTGCCTTCAGTTCAGGTCATGATCCTGGAGTCCCTGGATCGAGTCCCGCATCGGGCTCCCTGCTCGGCAGGGAGTCTGCTTCTCCCTCTGACCCTCCCCACTCTCATGCTCTCTCTCTCTCATTCTCTCTCTCTCAAATAAATAAATAAAATCTTTAAAAAAAAAAAAAAGAATAGTGCAAATATTCTGGGAGAAGGCTACCGCATCTCTTGTTCTCAAGGGGGCACCTGAACCATCTCAGGCATAGCAATGCAAAACGTGAGAGACCTGCAGGGTTGGAGGGCTGGAGGAGGGGCCAGAGGTCCTGTCTGTCACCACCATATACACATATCGTATAGCATCTGTGCAGTAGCTATAGATCCGAAGCAGTAATCATTGAATGAGAAAACTGGTATAGAAGTGAAGCGAGATTAGAAACACACAATTGAGGGAATGTTTCACATTATCCAAAAGCTTTATTTTGGATAATGACATTTTCTAACTCATATAACGTATCTCAGGATTCTCAAACAGTGGCTGAAATACTCTGCATTCATTCTACTGTCCAGCAAATGAAACCCAAAGTCCTTCAGCCAGGTTAGAAGATTGAGGCAGTTACTGTTTCTCATTGCCCCATATATTTTTTTGCTCTCAAATTTGCTGCTTCTGATAGGGAAGGATGGGCCCAGGAACTATCTTGGCCAGAGTAGGCTGTATCACTGGACATGCTGATTGGATCAAGTTAGACAATCAGGACAAATCAGGGTCCTTCCCCGAGACTGAAATAAGGACACTGGAAGAAAGAAGACCCCTTCCGTGTGAGAGACAGTGTGAAAACGATATGAGGAGAGGGATATTAGTGATCATCTTCTTTTTCTCTAGTATCACCGTAGGAGGAAGTAAAGACAATGAGGTATCAAGTTAAGAACGCTGGATCCAGCCATGCCTGAATTCCCAAATGTATGAGTCACATAAATTCTTTTTCTTGAGCTGGTTTAAATTTTGCTTTAATTCAGTTCTTTCAGGTTTGTTTTTTTTTTTTCTCTATGCCAGAAAACCCTGAATATCCATTATCACCCCCACCACTATGTATTTATGTGGCATTCAAGTCCCTAATAGACTGGACCCAATTTGAATTTCTAGTCTTGTCAATCACTGTCCACCTTCCTATGACCAACAACATATCTAATCTCAGCCCCAGGAAACTTAACCCCCACCAAGAATTCCCAATAAGCAAAGTTCAGCTTAAGCCAATCTACTTCCAAATACACATTTGAGAGCCAACAGGTCATTCCTGTTACAGATAATTAGAAAATACAAGAAACTGGGGCTTAGACACAGATTTTGGAAAGTGGGGGAGGGAGGTTGTAAGGCAGATGGCAGGCAGGGGAAGCGGTTTTTGCAGAGAAGCTTTTGAAAGCTACAGGAAGCCAAAGAAATGAAAACCTGGAATCGACAACATATGCTTTGGCACGAAGCTAAATACCCTACGCATTGGGGTAAGACATCTGAGAACTTCCTAATCAGTTCTGCCAAGGAAGTTAAGTAAGGTTTATCCCAGATTCATCCACTTTACCCTTGAGCCACAGGAAGATCCGGGAGTCAGCAGTCAAGCTCTCAGTCAGAAAGTCTAAACGGCACTGAGTGGACAGACAGCCTGACACCGTGCAGGGAAATACCCATTTATTTGCATGGGAATCGTGCACTGAGTCTAATAAAGCAAAAGCACTCAGGAGCATTTCACCAGAGGAGTGATCTCCCGGGATACAGCAAGAACTAGAAATTCACGGTGGCACATACCCTCTGTTACCAACAGAAGGTGAGGAAAACGTCACCCACAATCTCCTTTGTTTTCTCTTTTCACTTTTGATAAACATAAATATTTATTAGACAGTTTTTCTTACTACCTAGATTTCCCCTGTTCCTGTTTCCCCTTAAATTTTCAGCTCACCAACATGGACTTCTCCTGCCTGAAAGGTTTTTAAGGACCTGATTCTCAAGAGGGGGCTATTCTTTGAACACTTTGTCACCTCTGTCCTTTTACTTATACTGAAATGCCTCAAGCGTACCCTTGCCAACTCGGTCCCCTGCCCCCATCTCTGCAGGCCCCAAAACCATTGGTTATCAAATGTCCAATTCATCCACCCAGGGTCTTCAATGAAATCTCCCAGTAATCCCTCCCCCATCCCATTTATATGTGCCTGTCTTACCACATTCTGTTTCTCTTTTCTCTCCCCCACAGAATTTTAAACTTCTCGAAAACAGAAGCTATACCTGATTAATCATCATCTAGAAAAGTGTGTTCAGTAATGGGACCTACTGCTGATGAGGACAAGCCAGGCAAAAAGTAGGGAAGAACAGCAGAGACCTTAGACAAACTGTGCCCTGGGGTAAGAACCCCATCCGCCACCCCAACTAAGAGCTGCCTAAACCAGAGATTTCCAGGAACAATCTCTCTTTCAGTAATGCCCTCGGGGGAGTTACAATTTCTCAGACCTATTCTGCATTTGGGGAGAATGCGGATCAATAGTGTCGAGCTACTTTGCCCAATGTCACAGACCCCGGGGTTTCGGCAGAAGCCAGCAGCCAAGCCCCTAAACTACCTGCCATTCTAAAAGGTAAAGTGCCTTCCCCTAAAAAAAAAATCTAAAATACAATCAATAAATTTATTCTTTGTGAATGCATCCTTTCTATTTTGACCAGCTGCTGAATCAGTCTTTGTTTTAGGATGTATGGTCAGCAAAATGATATAATGGCATCTTCCTGCTTGGTTTGGAATCTGAACACAGTAGCACTTACAGAGCAGCTTAAGGGAAAAATACACTGGACATTTTTTCAAGTTGTTGTCTTTCTTTTAGAGAGGTCACAAACATGAAAAACAAAGCCAGCTCAAACAAGTGTTCAGCTTGGATTGGGCAATGTACATCTATATATTTTTCTTTATTTTTTTTGTTCTTTTAAACAAGATGTTGTTGATTTTTTTTTTTTTTTTTTAAAGATTTTATTTATTTATTTGAGAGAGAGAGAATGACAGAGAGCACATGAGAGGGGGGAGGGTCAGAGGGAGAAGCAGACTCCCTGCTGAGCAGGGAGCCCGATGCGGGACTCGATCCCGGGACTCCAGGATCACGACCTGAGCCGAAGGCAGTCGCTCAACCAACTGAGCCACCCAGGCGCCCCATCTATATATTTTTCTAATTGAAATTAGTCGCTAATGATTAAAAATGAATGGCAGCAACAGGGCTTTCTGAGCTGCACATACCCTTTGCTTTTAACACAGTCCTCACCTGTCCCTAATTACTTCCCAGCCCTGGGGTTCAGTGCCACACACCATTCCTCATCACACATGGTGGCTTCTTTTGCTTTTAGAAAAAAAAGGCAAGTGTTGTCTGGTACCCATGTTTCTATCAAAAATGGGTCAGAGGGCCCCAGGTTTTCAGAAAAATGGGTTCTTAACTCTGAAAGCAAACAGTAATTGCTTTACTCACCAATTATCAACACCTCCACCTGCAAAGCTTGCTGTTATCCTTCTCTTCACCTATGAAATTTCCACCTATTTCTCAAAGCCTGTCTCTACCAGGTCTGATTATATAACGTTGTTTCTCTGCACTGAACAGCATACTGTCTATGTTATCTATTTGCTACCTAATCTGACTTATGAAATCCCATGCATTTTTTCCTAAACTGCCATTTAACATCCTTCATTGTTAGTTTTCTATCTATTTCTAATATCTCTCCAAGATAACTGATGTGATCTCAAGGGTAGGGTGTCTATCTCCTGCTTTGAGTTATCTCAGAGAGACTCAGGACTTTGTGGTCAGATGAGATATGAGTTTAAATCTCTCAGTTTCTCAGGGTGCCTCGGTGGCTCAGTCGGTTGAGTGTCTGCCTTCAGCTCAGGTCATGATCTCAGGGTCCTGGGATGGAGCCCCACCTCCTTGCTCAGCAGGGAGCCTGCTTCTCTTTCTGCCTCTCCACTCCCCGTGCTTGTGCTCTGTCTCTCTCTCTCTCTCTCTGTGAAATAAATAAAATATTTAAAAATAAATAAATAAATCTCTCAGTTTCTCTCTACTCAATAACTATCTGACATAGGGCACGTGGCTGAACCTCTTCTTCAGCCTCAGTCTTCTCATCCGTAAAATGGGAGTAATAACACCTAATTCTTGTTGAGAGGCTGTGATCTACAAAAAGCTTTACAAGTGCTGAGTATTATCAGTCCACTGCTTTAATACAGATCTATAGCTTTGTAGGCCTGGCAACTTTTTATTTAGGAAAGCAACAAGTGCTTCCTCAAGCATTGACTATGTGTGTGGCCTTGTACTGGGTGCAGGATAAAATCATGGTTAAAAAAAAAACCAGACCACAGCCAGTGGGAGAGACAAATATTAGTGTATAATTACAAACCAGGATGAGGGCCTCAGTATATCATCAATCCAAGGTGATCTAGCCAGGCAAAATCAAGTAAACAATAAGAATGGGGGTAATAAGGGCGCCTGGGTGGCTCAGTTGGTTAAGCGGGGGCCTTCGGCTCAGGTCATGATCCCGGGGTCCTGGGATCAAGCCCTGCGTCAGGCTCCCTGCTCAGCAGAGAGCCTGCTTCTCCCTCTCCCTCTGCCTGCCGCTCTGCCTACTTGTGCTCTCTCTGTCAAAAAAATAAAGACCTTAAAAAAAAAAAAAAAAGAATGGGGGTAATAACCTTTTGCACCTTGCATCCACACCTGCCCAGCCCATGCACCTGCACCCAGACCCGTCCATGCATCTCTACCCATCTCATACTCATTCATCCTCCTTCCCACATTCACCCACCCAGAGCTGCCATGCTACAAGTCGATAACTCTGCAAGCGTTCACCAAACTCCTACCGTGCCATACACTGTAAGAGTCACCAAGGGCAGAGAGGAAAAATACCACACAGCCCTGCTTCGAGTGTGCTCACAATCTGACATAAGACACAGCCAGGCAGCGGCAGTCCCTCATTTTCACATCTCTTCCTGCTGGGGATTAATGGCCTTTAGGCTCAAGGAAACAGACACATCCTTGGCTGCTGCAAAGGCAGATCTTTCCCATTCCACCCTCTCCACCTAATGTCTGGCCCACTTGTTTTCCACGAGCCTTCTCAAATCCACTCTTAGAATGATGGAGCAGGATTCTCCAAGGGATTTGGGAGTGCCTCAAATGCTAGGCTGATATAAGCAAGTCCTGAGGAACAGAAGGGGGAACCATTACCCCAAAATACTTACTTCCCAACAGACTCACTTTGGAAGAGGTCATCGAGAGGACATGACCACTGGGTGACCCAGGAGCTCGTCCTGGGCACTCAGAGGCTCCTCACCCCCTCTCCTGTCTTTGGAATGTCCGCTCTGCCCACCGTTCCCACAGTGGGAGCCATCTGGAAGGACACAGCCCTGGGAGAATAAAGGGTTGTTGAGCTCCCTCTGGACTGAATATATACCTGAACCCCATTAAGGCCGCTATGAAAACCTAAAGATTCTGGCAGGCAATACAGTATGGAGAGCTATTTAGCTTGCAGCGGCTCAGACAAAACTCATATGTAAATTTCCTTGCCAATTAAACCTGCACCTACCAATCTGGAGTGACCTGTTTCCTGGGTCTCCTTGCCCTCCCGTACCCAGCTGGGCTTCAGATTACACCCGGAAACTCCCAGGGCTGCAGATCAACAACTCATAATCAAAATTATTACAAAATAGGCAATTGGTGGGACAGGGTCCACCTCCTGGCGTCACCGTGCCTCCTCCATGCAGCACGCTACGCTTTTCCTTTTTTCTCTTTTCCTCCCAGCCACTCATACTCCAGGGGCATTTTGTTGTTCCTATTTTACAGATGAGGAAATTGAGGTTCAGGAACACAACCAAAGGGTTTTTGATTGCCCGTTGTGTTACTTTAAGAGCCACCCATGTCTTGTCTCTGTCTGGGCTCAAGGCTGTCCAGGTGTCAGGGAGCGCAGTACAGGTGCCTTGGGTCCTTCCGAGGGCGGCCACCGCTGGCTCCTGTTCATGCAGGTAAATGCAGCGCTCATTGGAGAGGGCTTTGCTTGAGGTGTGCATCCCTCCAGGCCAGAAAATAGCTTCCTGGGTAGAGCAGACACTAGGGAATAAGAGAACTGTACCATGCAAAAACTTAAAGGTGGCTTTTTCCTTTTATGATTTTACTAAGTATTGACAAAAGCCAAGACAGCGGGTCTCCACAATTCATTTGGATAGCCTGGTTATGTGAACATCGACTTTGTTTCTACTCAAATATTTACATGTTTTTTAAGTCTCAACCATAAAAATGGGGGTTGTCTGCACCCTATGTTTCTAACACCTAGGTAGAAGGATTAATTTTCTAGTCACAAAGTAGCCATGCAAGGATGATCAAAGGCTGTAACTGGGGTATTTCAGCCAGCTGGAATCTCCTGGCCACCAAATGCATTCACTCAGTGTCCACAGAGGGAAGTAATGAAGAACACCCTTGGGCGTCAGGCAGAAATCAGGCCTGGGTCTGATTTCTGGTGCAGCCACTGATCAGTTTGTGAACTTATGCAGGTTAATGTTTTCTACAAGTCTTAGGTCCCCATTTTATGATGTTCTAATGAGCATTGTTCTACCTTTTGGATGGGGTTGTGGGGAGGAGTCTAGGCCATTGCTTCCCTGACTTCTACTTTGGTAGTTGGGATAATTAATAGTGAATTTACACACACACACACACACACACACACCCTTTTGGAAATGTACATGTGATAGAAAATGAATTGCCTCTTATAGGTCTCAGGAAGGCAACAGTGAAGCATTCATAAGTTTTGCAGTTTGTAACATTTCAAGCAGGTACTCTGAGCTGTTATTTAAGACAACTCATTAGGTTTAGCGTTCATCTTAACTGCCTACTTGTAAGCACTTTTGTTTTCCTTGCAGTTTGAAGAACTGGGTTTCATGACTGAATATTACTCTTACTATAGACTTAATGGTTCCAAATTCTGAATGATTATCTTTTTTATCTTGACTACTTAAGAAAGTTTTTCCCCATGGATAAAACTAATATTGATTCAATCGATGCTTACTGAGGTCCTACTGGCAGGTGCGCTGCTGGGCACTAGGCAGATGGATGCCAAGAAAAGTGAAAAAGGGATTCTTCCCCCAAGGAGCTCATCATCTAGTTCTGGGTGTTGGCCCCAGACCGTCAGAGTCAGCATCATCTAGGGACTTGTTAGAAATGTAAATTCTCAGGCCCCACTCCAGACCCAATTACCTCAGAAACTCTGGGGTTGACCCCCAGCCATCTGTGTTTGAAAAAGTCTACTTCAAACAACTAGCATCGTCATCAAATGTCAAAACAACAAATATGTTAGTTTATTAACTAAATCTCAAAGTTTCATTTATCTTTTGAGGAAACAGAGGCCCAGAGGCCAAAGTCCACATAAGGTGGAGAAATTAAAACCATAACTCAGGTATCCCCCCACCCCAGAGACACACACCCAACCCTACACACAGCCAATAACCTTTTTCTTTTCTAATGCTTTAATCCCTAAATCTTATGGGGAGCCCTAAGTATTTCCAACCCAAAAAGTGAAAACCTTCCTTTTTCAAAGAAAACAGAAAAACAGAGAAACTACTCTCTTTGAAAATAAGGACCACTAACAAAAATTTAAATCTGATCTATCAAAACCATTCACTAAACTAGCAGTAATTTCCCAAACCTTTAACACGTCCAAGTTCCATTTACAAGATATGAAAATTTGGAAGGCTGGGGGAGAGAAGTATAAAAATGCAATGAATAACATGATCAGAATAAAATCTGGAAAAATATACGGTATGTAGAAATGTCAACTGTGGTTCACCTTCCATGGGAGAATTACAAATGATCTTTTTTTTTTTTTTTTTTTCTGAGTTTTTCCCAATAGTTATATATTACTTTGGTAATCAAGAAAAAAAGTAAAACTGTTTTTTGAAATGTTACCTCCAAATCACTCAACATGAAGGTTTATTTTATAATTCCATTTCTCTCCATACAGCAGGATACTGTATGTGTAGTAATTATTTATATCATGCCATATGTTACAATGAAGATGAAACTCAGTAAATATATTCCTTCCAGCTGGCACTAAAAATGAAGAGGTTAAATGTTTCCTAGGTTCAAAGCACTATGAATTAAGATAAGCTAACTGTGAAGCTAAAGGAAACATTTATTGAAATCTCTGAGAGCATCCCTTTTGAAAAACGTTGATATGACACATAGCTCCTTACTCATACCGCCCTGATGTTTAACCCCTGGCACAAAACAGAATGTTCAGCAGTTCCTGGCAAAGTCTTAGGAGTTCAGGGGATAAAATGCATGGGAGAATATTAGAGAAATAAGAAACAGAATGATCCTACTTTCACATAAAATTCTGGCCCTGTGGACAAAAAGACATCCAAAATTACTGGCAAATTTCATTGTCCTCAATACCCTTTAAAAAATGTTTTTCTTTCTCAAGAAATGTTTGCCCATTTAAGAAATATCTATATTGGCTACTTTATTCAACGAGTCATAAGTAAATAGATAAATAAATAAGGACCATCTCATTTAAAGAGATTTTTCTGCCACAAAAGCACTGCTGTAATGTTTCACTTTATAAGACAAATTCATCGCTTGAAGAAAAACTAGCATTGTTTTACTGAAACTCTGAGCAAAATAAATGCAGTGAGTATTGATTCAAGTCTCTTAAATGAGGCAGGGAAGTAAAGTTAACCAAGGTGATGACTATGGAAAAGGAAATTCTAGTGGCTACCTGTTTTACCAAAATACCTCACAACAGCTGATGTTTCTAGAATTTACAGACGCTTTCAGGAAAGAATGAGTTATGGGGGGGGTATATATTATACCCCAACATTCGTAGTATCTAAGATCACCAGACTTATGCAACAATTTGCCTTGACAGTACTATTAGAGAACTCAGAAAGAACTTACTGTCTTGGGTTTGGCTGTTTTGCATGCAAACTTTCACTTACAGAGGTACATCTCCAAAGAGCCTCAAATTTCCCTCAGTCCTCTGCTTACTTTCTTTCACAGAGCAGTCTCACCCATTGCAAAATTAATAAATTAATAATAATAAATAATACAAAGAATGTACAACTCACAGAAAGTTTCTCCAACCCCCAGTTCCCATTCCATGTAATTACCCATCTGCCTATGAAAATTGATCTATAGAAGCCTTGCTGTGAACATAATGAAGCTAAACCTACAAAACGGTCCCCTTTCAAACACTTTTTGACAGAACACACAAACTTGTGGCTCAGTCTGTAACTCCTACAAGACATGTAGAAGCCTGGTCCTTATTCTTCCATCTCTCATCCCCTCTGGTGAGAAAAGGGTCCAATGTTGGGTTTTGCCTAATACTGCCTATTTTTGCGGTTTTACTTTGGGGCTGGTGAAAGGTATTGATTAGAAACTACCTGCAGATCCAGCTTCTAACCATTGATAAATGCTGAGGGAACAATCCCAAGCCAACGAGCCCCAAAATATCTTCAATTTGTAACACAGAAATACCACTCCTCTCATCAACAAATAACGTTCCTACTCCACCAAATTTAAGAAAAAATAAAATAAAACAGCAGCTTTCATTCTGAACAAAATTAAATTTTCTGGGTCACTTTTTTCTGTCTCACCCGGCCACGTTTACAGCCTGACGGTGACGGTAAACACGGTCTCTTCTCGCAGCCAGTTTAGTTGTCGCCCTCTGAGAGTGAATATCTTAACCGTTCGCTTTCCTGCAGCAGTTCCCAAAGAAGAGATCTCCCACCCACCCTGCCCTCCACACCTCACCACTCGCTTTCCTTGCCTCCAAACTGCAAAAGGGCGAGCTTCTTCAGAGAAAAAGTTAATGAGCGTCTGCTTCTGGGGTAAAGGTGCCCCACCTGCGATCACAAAATCGGAAGACTGGAAGTACCTAAGAGCACGTACCCTCTGCTCGCCGGACCCAGTCAGTGAGCGCTTCACACCCAGAAACCCAGAAACATGATTTATATGCAGACCTGCACCCATCCCACACAAGTCCGCACGCCAGCTTGCCTAACCACTTATGTAAGCTCGTGCCTCTACAGTCCCAAACTGCACACACACACACACATACACCCCGACACCTGTCACGCATCTGAAATGGACAGCATCCACACCCAGGAGATGAAATGAAATCAACACATATGAATTGGGGAGCGGGGCTACCGTTTTAAAAACATCTTTTCCCCCATTTGTTTCTTGCCCGTTTTTGTCACAACTACAATTACCTTAGCAACCAAAGAATTGCACTGACTCCCCCTCCGGCTTCTGAATTTCTCCTAAAGCCAAGCTTGCGCCAGGTTCATGGTAAAGCTAGAGAAGCCCAGGGAACGAGGGACCCGCAGCCTCTGTGGGGCGGAGGGCACGTCCAAGGCGGTCTCCCCGCTGCTCTCCAGCGACCCGCCTCGTCTTTGCGACTTGCTGCGGTGGCGAGCGCGGGGCTCAGCGAACGGAGAGCGAAGCCCGGGGCCGGCGAGGAGGCGCGGCGGGTCGCATGGTGCCTGGGCGCGGGGCGCTCGGGGTCTCCGACGCTCGCCCCTCGCCCGCCTCGCCCGCCCCAGGCCTCCGGGCTCCGCGGAGGTCGGTCCGCCCCCTCGGCGCCCGCCGGTTCCCGCAGCTGGGGGAAGCCGAAGCCGGAGCCGGAGCCGGGCGGAGCTCTCGCCGCGAGCAGGGCCGGGCTCAGGAGCTGCCCCAACTCGCGAAGCCGCTCAGCTCCGCCGCTCGCGAACCGCCACAGCGGCGCCCACTGTCGGGTGTCGAGCAGAGCTGCAACCCCGCGCCGCGCGCACCTGGGCGCCGGCACCTGGGCCCCGAGCCTCACGGCGCGGGGCGGGGCCGGGGCGGGGCCGGGGCGGGGCCGGGGCGGAGGCCGGGAGGGGCCGAGGCACCTGAGCGCGTCTCCCGGGTGCCGCCGCCCCGCTCACCTGCTCCCAGCGCCGCGAATGGTGCCGACTGTGATTGTGATTTGCTCCGGGAAGGGAAAGCCTAGAAATTCCTGGCACTTTAGCTGCCGCGGAGAAAACGGGCAGACTGGCTCAGCGATGCCGAGTCTCCTTTTGTCAGTCCCGAGAGCTGGCCGCGTCTGGAAACTTCAGTGGCGTCAGGGTTGTCTAAGGGATTCCAGGTCCGGAGTGGTTTGCCCGGTAGCTTTGAATCGCTGACGTGTGGTGGCGCCCTCTAAATTAAAACAGACCTCCGCGATCGTCAGGGATATTGTTACTAAACTCGTCATTTTTATCGATCGATTCAACATTTACACAACATGCTGTATTTGGAATGTTTTATGATCATTCGCATCTGGAACACCACAAAAGAATTTTTAAGAAAAATTAACTCTGCAAATATTCTTGGGGAAAAAAGAAAAAAGTTGAAGACAGAAAATGAGAAAGGGTAATTTGTTTTTTTTTAATTTTTTTATTGTTATGTTAATCCCCATACATTACATCATTAGTTTTAGATATAGTGTTCCATGATTCATTGTTTGTGCATAACACCCAGTGCTCCATGCAGAACGTGCCCTCCTCAATACCCATCACCAGGCTAACCCATCCTCCCACCCCCCTCCCCTCTAGAACCCTCAGTTTGTTTTTCAGAGTCCATCGTCTCTCATGGTTCTTCTCCCCCTCCGATTTCCCCCCCTTCATTCTTCCCCTCCTGCTACATTCTTCTTCTTTTTTTCTTTCTTAACATATATTGCATTATTTGTTTCAGAGGTACAGATCTGAGATTCAACAGTCTTGCACAATTCACAGCGCTTACCAGAGCACATACCCTCCCCAGTGTCCATCACCCAGTCACCCCATCCCTCCCACCCCACCCCCCACTCCAGCAACCCTCAGTTTGTTTCCTGAGATTAAGAATTCCTCATATCAGTGAGGTCATATGATACATGTCGAGAAAGGGTAATTTGAACTGAAGACATCCTTTAACGTGGGATCTTTGAAATTGGATGTTTAGTTAAAAACTCAGGAAGGTGCAGGTGAAAACAGAACAAGATTGTTGGTGCTGGATGGTAACCATGGGATTGGTGTGCAATATCAATGTAACCAATATCAAGAAAAAATTCAAGATTTATTCTTGAATTGTATTGTGTTACCAGGAAAACAAAAACTTGAAAGGTTTCTAAGGATGGATGACCTGGGCTATCTTCATCCACGTGGGTCCAGAGGTTGAAATTTAAAGTCTCCTTCCCAACATACAGCTCCTTTCCCACCATCTATACTGATTAATGGATACATTATTCTTTAATCCAATAAACAATTAGCACCTGCCATGTGTTAGACCCTCCGCTAAGCACTAGAAATCGATGAAATAAGTTCCTGCCCTCAGACCCTTCTGCCTAATGGGGACAGTAACACAAGCAGAGCAGATATATATATTACCTTGGGCTAAGTCACGAAAGTGGTGCCACCAAAACCTGGAAGAAAACCTGCAACCTAAGGAAACCACACTTAACCTAGTGAATAAAATATAATTTCAATTGATGTCCCAGTTATTTCATTTATTAAAATTGAAATATAAAATTTTTCCTTCCCCAGGTTTAGCATTTGGCTTAAGCATCTTTGTGGAGCTGGCTGCAGCTGTTTGTAACACTTGGAGAATAGGCTGCTTACTGAGAGATGGGTGGTGATTGGGGCTCTTCCTCCTTGGGGAGCTCTGCATTTTTGAGACCAGCAGCTTCTTGAGGGTCAGGCATGAGGGAACAACCATGTGGAAGTATGAGCAGTGAGCTCCAGGTGCATCTGAAGAAAGGCCTTACTGTGTATTTCCCTTGATACAGTAGTATCAAAAATAATAAAATGCGGGGCACCTGGGTGGCTCAGTCGTTAAGCGTCTGCCTTCGGCTCAGGTCATGATCCCAGTGGGCTGGGATCAAGCCCCGCATCGGGCTCCCTGCTCTGCGGGAAGCCTGCTTCTCCCTCTCCCCTCCCCCTGCTTGTGTTCCCTCTCTTGCTGTCTCTCTCTCTCTCTCTGTCAAATAAATAAATAAAATCTTTAAAAAATAATAATAATAATAAAATGCTTTGGGATAAACCAAGGAGGTGAAAGATTCACACACTGACAGTTGCAACGCATTGATGAAAGAAGTTGAAGAAGACACAAATAAATGGAAAGCTATCCCAGGAATTAATATTGTAAAAATATTTATACTATCCAAAGCCATTTACAGATTCAACATAATTTCTGTCAAAATTCCAATGGCATTTTTCACAGAAGAAAAGAATCCTAAAATGTATATGGTATCATAAAAGACCCCAAATAGTCAAAACAGTAAAGAGCAAGAAGAGTAAAGCTAAAGGCATCATGCAACCTGATTTCACAAAGCTATAATAATCAAAACAGCAAGGTATTAGCATAAAAAACAGACAAGTAGGCCAATGCAGAGCCCAGAAATAAGCCCACTCATATACAGTCAATGAATATTTGACAAGGGAGCCAAGAATATTTGGTGGGGAAAGGATAATCTCTTCAATAATGTATATTAGGAAAGCTGGATAGTCACGTGCAAAAGAATGAAAATGGACCCCTATCTTATACAACTCACAAAAATTAACTCCAAATGGATTAAAGACTTAAATGTAAGACCCAAAATGGTAAAACTACTAGCAAAAAACAGAGGAAAATCTCTTTCCCATTGGTCTTGGCAATAATTTTTTGGATATGACTCCAAAAACACAAGTAACAAAAGTAAAAATAAACAAGTGGGACTACATCAAACTAAATAGCTTCTGCATGGCAAAGGAAACAGCAAAATGAAAAGGCAATTTATGGAATGGGGAGGAAATATTTTCAAACCATCTCGCTGATGACGAGTTAATATCCAAAATGTATAAGAACTCATATAACTCAATAGAAAACAGTTGAAAAGGGGGCAAAGGACTCGAATAGACATTTTTCCAAAGAAGACATACAGATGGCCAACAGGTACATGAAAATATGTTCAACATCACTAATCACTAATTTTAAGGAAATGCAAATTAAAACCACAATGAGATATCACTTCACACCTGTTAGAATGGTATTTTCAAAAAGACAAATGACAAGTATTTGCGAGGAAGTAGAGAAAAGGGAACCCTTGAGCACCGTTGATGGGAATGTAAATTGGTATAGCCACTATGGAAAACAGTATGGAGTTTCCTCAAAAAATTAAAAATAGAACTACCACATGATCCAGCAATTCCACTTCTGGATATATATCCAAAAAAAGTGAAAATACTAACTCAAAGATATATGCATCCCCATGTTCATTGCAGCATTATCTACAATAACCAAGACATGGAAACAACCTGAGTGTCCATGGACACGTGAATGGATCACATGTGCATGCATACACACACACACACATACATTTATTATTATCAAAATTCCAATGGCATTTTTCACAGAAATAGCCATTATTAGCCATACAAAAAAGAAGGAAATCCTACTACTTGCAACAATATGGATGGACCTTGAGGGCACTATGCTAAGTGAGATAAATCAGAGAAAGACACATACTGTATGAACTCAGTGTGGAATCTAAAAAAGTTGAACTCACAAAAATACAGAGTAGAATGGTAGTTACCAGGGGATGGGAGAAATGAGAAGATGTTGATCAAAGGGCATAAACCTAGTTATTAGATCTAATTAGTTGATCAAAGAGTATAAACCTAGTTATTAGATCTAGGGATCTAATGTACAGCATGGTGACCATAATTAACAATACTGTATTATACTTGAAAGTTGTTAACAGAATAAGTTTTAATTGTTATGCACACAGAAAGTGGTAATTATGTGAGGGGATGGAAGTGTTAACTAACCTTATTGTGGTAATCACTTTGCAATATATACATGTATCAAATAATCACATACTACACCTTGAACTTCATGTTATATATCAGTAATATCTCAGTAAATCTAGGGGGAAAACATATACACAAAATCAGATATCTTATATATATTTATTTATATTGATATATTTTATGTATTATATGGGCTTTCTAATATGTGATATATAATTTCTTATATACATATGGAAAATATTTTATTTCATTATATTCAATTTCATATGAAATATTTAATTACATATATACATATATATATAACATATGCAGACATATATACTATATATTTTATAATGTATATAATTTATATATAATTTTAATAAAAACACACATTTATATTATAAATATAATTTTTATATATATATATAAAATGATAAAAATAGCTAACTTCATAGAGACAGGCCATACTTTTTGCCACCATGTCTAGCAGATGGGTTACATACCAGGAATTGAGCAAACAAATAAATATATTAAGGATATAGGTAGGCAGTTTTCTCACTGTTGGAGAAGGGAATTACAGGTATAAAAAGAAGGAAGATTAGAGTAAACCCAGTGATGTGGCTTGAAATTAGAGGAGATGGTATGAAATGATTTTTAATTTACACAGATAAAAATATAGAAAAATATAAGTGTAGGTATACATGTGTATATATGTTGATATGTTTCCTAGTTCTGTCCACCGAGAGGGTCTAAATCCAACAGTACCCCAGTAGCTATGAACACACCTAACACTCTGACTTTGATTTTTAAATACCATTCTCTACCAAAAGGACCTATGGCTCCATGATGGAGTGGGTGAAACTGGAATAATTTGTGCAAGAAAATAAGAAGGTACTTAAAGAATTATGGAGATATGTCAAAAGAATATAGGAGCCTGAAGGGGTCTCCACTGGCCAAATCTAGGACAATTTAAGCATCAAAATAAATAATGACAGCAATAGGTCAATAAGTTGTAACCTTTGAGTAAAATAGAAATCAATGAGTCCATGCTGGTAGAAAGAAAAAAAAGGAGAAAGGAAAGCTCTACTAGTAGAATACAACTAATAGATGAAGAAAGAAAGAATTAGAAAATCACCATTTTACAACCATCATTATAATTGATTCAAGCCAGAATCATCAATGGATGCTAAAATTTGTGAGTAAAAGTTTGATGAGGAACAAGATATTTACAGAGTCTCAATATATGTCCCTAAAAATGCTCACTAATTCTCATGAATATATCATTAATTATTAATTAATAAGCACAGCATATTTATCAATTAACATGACAGCTGTAATACTTGGGAAATACCATCTTAATCAACCAGCAACAGTTCACATAAATAAAAACTGGTAATGGAAAAAACCAACCTCATGTTGCCTCCTGACATAATACAGTGAGAAGAACACAGCAGTACTTCTACATAAATATGTAAGTCATGAGGAAGCATCAGACAAATGCAAATTGAGAGAAATTCAAGTAACTGGCATGTACTCTTCAAAAATGCCAAGGCTATGAAAATAAAGATTGTTCCAGGTTAAAAGTCACTATAGAGACAAGACAACTAAATGCAACAGGTGATCTTTAATGGGATCCAAGACCTATAAATGATAATAATGGCATAATTGGTGAAATTTTAGTGGACTTTATTAAATTGGATCAATGTTATTTTCCTGATGTAAGATTGTACTGTGGTTATTTAGGAGTTTCCTTGTTTTTAGAGAATATACACTGATGTACGACAGGGTAAAGAGGCTGCACATCTGTAACTTACTCTCAGATGATTCAGAAATGTTAACAACTTGAAGAATATGAGGGAGCTCTTTGAACTATTTTTTGCAACTTTTTTATAATTTAAAATGATTTCAAAATGAAAGTTTAAAAAAACATATCAAGGTATAATTGTTCTCCTTGCCAAAAAACAAAAACAAATAAAGAAACAAAACAACAACAAAAACTGCCTTCGCTTTCAAAAGTGTTCACCATGGGTTTTCTTTAAGAATCAGCTCACTGTTAGCTGTACTGCAAATACGATTTGATCTACTATTTTGTGAATATACACGATAATGTGATTCAGCTTGACATGTCATTCATTCACTCAGAAATTATTAAGGGCATGCTGTGTACAGGATCTTTCCCAAAACTCCTCTAAAGTATAAAATGAAATACATTTATAGGTAAACTCCTATCATTTGATTACTTCATTACCAAGGGAGTTGCAGGGAAGTATGTAATAGAATTGATCGTGGTGTAGCTCTCAAACCAGGTGACAAATTGAACAGAATGAAAACAAGTTGGCAATTTAGTTGCAATGACTGCATCGGCAGGTGAAGCTGGGAAAACATGGTTAGTGTCAGTGCATTTGTGCAAGTGTGCATGGCAATGAATTTGGGGAGGATAAGGGCTTTGGCACTATGTGGCCAATTTCCCAGGACAGTGAATTTGTGACAGTTGACTGCTGATGCTGCTTTTCTTAAGACCCCCACATTTTCTTTTCCTCACTCTGTAGTCTTTTTCTTTTCCTGAGAGTTAAGGGCTATTTTCTTTGCACTTTGACAATAAAAGGAAACAAGATTTGGGGCGCCTGGGTGGCTCAGTCATTAAGCGTCTGCTTTCTGCTCAGGTCATGATCCCAGGGTCCTGGGATCGAGCCCCGCATCGGGTTCCTGCTCCATGGGAGGCCTGCTTCTCCCTCTCCCCCGCTTGTGTTCCCTCTCTCACTGTGTCTCTCTCTGTCAAATAAAGAAATAAAATCTTTTAAAAAATAAAAAAATAAAAGGAAAGAAGATTCTAGGTAAATGTTGCCTCCTGTTCAGTCCTAAGAGAAAACGAATTTCCTGGTTAGGTGTTTTAGAAAAGGGTCTTTTCTCAAGGGATGACTTAAAGGCCATAGCATCTGTAACACCGGGTTATTTATGAAAACTTAGCAATAAAGATTCTAGAACCCCACTTCAGACCTCAGGTGAAATTTCTAGTGATGGGACCAGAGAATCTCCTTTTGAACAGAAATTTGCATTGGTTTGCAAACTAGCCTCTGTAAATGGAGGGCCAGAAGACTGAGAAAAGAGGCAGGCCACTCCAGATGGGTAGGTAACAATTTTAATAAGCAAGGGAACTTACATATGAGGCTTGTCTTGAGCAGCCACAAGATGAGTAGATCTCTGCACCCGCCTGCCAGAATCTTAAAGTTTCTGTAGAGGCCTCAGCAGGGTCCAGCCCACATAACCAGTCCAGATGGTCTCAACAACACATTATTCTCACAAGGCTGCATCCTGGAAATGGCTCCAAGTGCAGTAACAGTGGACAAAACATGCATTCTGAGGACAGGGGAGGGGGTGAGAAGCCTCTAGTTGCCTATGTCTAGCTTGAGGGTCAACCAGTGGTCATGTCTTCTCAGTTACCTCCCTCCGACAGCTTGTGACTGACCCACAACCGGGATGCTTCCTTCCTAGAATGCCCAGCATTTCTGTTACTACTAATTGCATAATCTCTTTCTCAGGAGAGGGCCGTGGCAAGCAAGCTGATTACAACATGAAGTGGATTTCGTAATGATAGTTTAGCACTTAATCTGCAGTTTTGAAAATCATGTGTCTGGGGTTGGATGTGTTTATGTCATGGTGCTGGAACGGTAATGTCTGAAACTTAGAAGGAGTGTTAGGTCAGAAAGGAATGTATATTTACAAAGCCCCAAGTGCTTAATAATCAGGAAGCAAGGATATGTATATATATAACACCAATACACATGGGAGAAAGTTTACATCAACAACAAGTTTTAAAAAAACCTACACCAGCCCCAAAATAACCATGACACCAATTGTTTGGGCCAAGCTTCTTCATCAGATCACCTCAGAGACACTATTTCGTATACCACCATCCAGATGTTGTGGTCAGAACTGTCACAGAATAGGCAGCTGCTTGTGTGATGTGACTTGAAATGTTTGACACGTCCCCTCAACCAAAAATATCTTTTCTTCACCCTCCCCCCAACACCCTCCTGCTAGGTGCTGGGATTCCCACAGTTCATCAAATTCAGTTATAGACATGTTTGTTTAGGACCATGGTAAAGGGTCAGAGAGGTACTTCAACAAGAAGGATCCTTCGTTGAGGCAAAATCTGTCAGTTACAAACTCTATCAAAAGCCACCTAAGGCCACAGGTAGCCCCCCAAAATAAGAACATTGAAGTTGAACACATAACAGCCTCTGTAAAACACAGCAAAGCTTTCTTCTTAAGGAGAACCATATTTTAATCCATTGAGGCCATTCACAGGTGTTTAAGAACCGGAGCTCAGCTCACAGGGTATTCTCAGCCCTCTTCGGAATCTTGTTTGCCAACTCCTCATTGATATTCTGAAGAACACAGAAATGAAATTTGTTCCATTTGCCCAAACTAAAGCCTGGGCAGATAACCCTGTTCTCAAGACAGCAGACCTGTATCCTCTGCTCAAAACGAACTTTCCTGCAGTGTCTTTTGTCCCTTTTCACACATCACCCAAGACCCAGTAGCAGTTTTCTCTTTAATCTGTAGAATATTTTATGACCCCAAAAAGTTCCTTCTTTCTCCTTTGTATCTAGCCACCTCCCTCCACCCCTGCTAGGCAGCCACGGATCTGTTTTCTGTCCCTATAGTTTTGCCTTTCCCATAATGTCATATAAACAAAATCATACAGTACACAGTCATTTGTGTCAGGCTTCTTGGCATAATGCCTTTGAGATCCATCCACGACGGTACATGTAGCCTCAGTCCGTTCACTTTTACTGCTGACTAGTGTTTTCATTGTATGGATATACCACATTTTGTTTATCCATACCGGCTGCATTTTGGTAAGTATCACGCCTCTAATATGCTCTTCTTCCAGGAGGCCATGACCCATTTCAAATTTACTGATCTATAGAACATACAAACAGACTCTGTAACAGACACTGTTTTATTGTCTACCAAACCCATTCCCTATGCCATCTCCATCCCTGACCCTTCTCTACTCTCTCCTTCTTTGCTGGCTTCCTCCACTTCTGGCAGCCATAACTAAGAGGACCTAGTCCCACTTCCACCAGAGTGGATCTTCATTAGACTAAACTATTCATGGTAGTTCTGCTTCTGTGGCCATGTTGGTAGAGTTATGACCAATGAGGTTTGATGGAAAATCTGCTTGGGGCTCTGCAGTGCTCTGGGGGATCAGGGCTAGAGATGTGAAATAGGTGGAAGTTAAAGCCATGGAACTTAGAGAATTTTCCGTAGCAGTGACGGTGTCTGCAGAAAGCAAAACAGGTTCAAAATCGGGAGACTCCTTCAAGCATATAATTTGTGTTAATTGCACGTACTCATACACACACACACACACACACACATATCCTGATACAAGCCCATGGACCTTCCCCTCCCACTGAAAATCACTATTCTAGTCCTTCTTATGAGGCTTCCAGCTGGAGCATCAGGAACTAATGGATTTTAACCTGCATCTCAGTAAGATATGTGTGTCCATTAGATTTAACATACACACAAGCAAGTAGTTAGCATCTAAAATACCCTGACCAGAAATGCTATTCTAAGGGGGGGGGTGCCCCAAGTTGATCTTCTCTCCATTTGCAAGAAAGAATTATAAGAAAGGTCTTTGAGTTCTTTTCCATTAACTCAAAATGCCTTCTTATTCGTATTTCTCTCCATTCTGACCTCCTTACCCGAGGAAGTCTTTATTTCCTCCCTCATTCCTGTAGTAGACATCTGCTCCATCATGCACACTCAACCATCAGCCCTCCTCACCAGCACCCCCACCCCCAACCCCCGGTGCTTCAGTGTGGGGCTTTTCCTTCCATCCTCACCTTCCCCACCCTGTTGACATCACAACTCTCCTCATTTATAAGGAACACGATTATTCTACAGCAAACTGGGAACATAACAGCAACCAAAGGTAATTCCTAAATTTTGTGATCTAGATGATAATACGCTCAGCTGTCCTGTATATGTTGACCAGTAGCACGGATCAATCACTACCCCAGTCTCCCCTTCTCCTCAGCGCTCGGGGCAACAGATTGCAAAGACCTGGGTCTGAATTAACAGGTGTTATGGGTTTTCCTAAACCTAGCACAATTAGTTTACCCTGTTCATGCGAGAGTGGGTTGCCTGTGTAATGTCTAGCTTTTCTATGTATTTTGAGTCCCGCTAATTTCACCAATGAAAAATATTTCTAATGTGCATTGTGCTAATTAACAAATCCTCTGGTGTTGATGGGATATAAAGATAACTGAAGCTGTGTTTAGTAAGCCCACCCCCTCACACATGTGGGCTTCAGATGAGAGTCTCTAGGAACTCCCTAACTATTCCTGGAATAGGCACTCTTGACTAGGATATTTCAAATATTAAGTACTGCCTGTTTATCTGTTCATTAAACTTCACTAACACATGGACATCTTGTTGACATGCAGGTTAAAAACGCAGGTGCCTTATCCCCAAAGTTCTGTTGAATCAGAAACTCACAATAGAGCTAAAAATCACTGAGGTACCATGCTCTCAGGGTAGTTCAGGTAATTCAGATACAGCTTAGGGTTTGAAAACTCCCACTGTAGAGAGGAAGAAGGGGAGGCCCTGTCCTGGCCCTTGCATGCACTCACTCTGTAAAAATCTGAACAGGTCAAGGGAAGAACCAGCTCTCATTCTTCTGCCCTTCCAAGGCTCAGACTATAGTGGAAGCCATGCAGAAGTTGGGAGCAACTCTGGAGGATTTATGAGCCACAGATGACAGAATCCACTCCTTTCCTTATCTGGAGTTCCCCAAGCTTCCCAGGCGCATGACCACAAAGGAAATGGGCCCTTGTCTCTTTCCTATTTACCCCAGCACTGGGGCGGGTCATAGTTTGGTTACGAACATCCTTTTTTGGGGAAAAGAAAAATTATTCTCTAACCAAGAAGAGGAGAAGAATTTGAATAAATGTAACTGCTTAGAATCCACAGCTGTCCTGTACCTCCGGTGGGTTTCAAACAAACCTTTATCACAGTAACTCAACCCCCTTCCCACTTACCATATATTTGCCTTTCACTTAAATATATCTTAAAATGCAGTAAAATCGTATTATCCCTAAAAAATAGAACAATTGACTAAAATGAAGACTAAAAACTAATCCCCAGAGGAAATTATTAGAGTGCTTAGTTTTGAGATGATAGGTTGTTTAATAGAATTACATACCAGGGGGCGCCTGGGTGGCTCAGTTGGTTAAGCAACTGCCTTCGGCTCAGGTCATGATCCTGGAGTCCCTGGATCGAGTCCCGCATCGGGCTCCCTGCTCGGCAGGGAGTCTGCTTCTCCCTCTGACCCTCCCCCCTCTCATGTGCTCTCTCTCATTCTCTCTCTCTCAAATAAATAAATAAAATCTTAAAAAAAAAAAAGAATTACATACCAGGAATGAGAACTATTTCATGTAATGGAAAAAGATCGAGGTTTAAGAAAATATACACACATAAATATTTATACCGAGAGAGTATTTTTAAGTAGGAGATTTTTTTAACTACTATATCTACTCAAATGGGAACACAAAATTATTTCAGGGTAAACCAGATCTCTGTATCTTTCCTCGCAATTAAAAAGTAAAATATTTCAGCAGTAAAATCCCATCCCAATAAACTGTGCATTCTCTTTCTCTTGGGAGGACTCTAAAATTGGGCAAAATTAAGAGAAGGAATCTATAAGCTCATCCTTTCATGGGATCAGGGTTCAGCATGTGATCTAGTGTAGCAAGGGGGAAACAAGCCTGTCGATGGTGAGTAGAGCCTCATCCTTTAATTGCCGTGCTGGTAAACATAAGTGTTCTCCAAATGGGATAAACCCAATCTGAAAAATCTTAAGAACCACAGTATAAAACGTTCAATTAAAGCATTTTTCAAGTTGGCCTAAGAGGAGAGAGGCTGGAATTGACAAGAAAGCACCTGACATTGGAAGTCCTATATGATAGCATTTGCAGTGAGCCTGCAGCATATTTTGCAGATGAGGAAACAGGCCCAGAGAGAACCATGAAGAATTACAGCTGGAACAGACTTGGTTCTCCTTGTCCCTGCCCTGCTTTCTTTCTGATGGCGCCGTTCAAAGTTTTTGCTGTTGTTTGTGTTGCTTTTTTAGCTGAAAAACACTGAGGACTCACATAATAATAGAAGGAGCAGCTGGGCCACATGGGGGGCTGCTGCCCAGGCCATGACTTCTACTGACATTGACAGCTCCCAGGGTCACAGGTAGAAGCCACTGTGCTTCCCATCGCCCCCAATTCCCTGTTGCTTGACCTTGGAGAAGTCTAATAATTCAGTACTTCTGTCCCCATTTGTAAACAGTGGTGGTGAAAATCTTTTCCCGGCCAAGCTGCTATACTGTATACTTTTAAAAGCAGCAGCAGAAGAGGGTGTGTGGCAACAGCCTGGCACCCTGTGATGAGGTCTGTCACTGGGACTACATGACCCCAACAGGCCAGGGGTGCTCTGACAGCATGAGGGCCCATGTGCCCACCACCCCACATTTCCACACAACAAAGCTGGTAGGACAATCCTGTAAGTTAAGTGTCTAAGGCCATTGGCTACACCCAAGATAGTTTCAATACCAGAAGCATTGGTAATTAGCTCTGAACTACTTGAAGATTCACCCTGGCTCAGGATGTTAAGCCTGACCCAGGGGTGTGTCACCCAACATAATGACCTATGGCATCCTATTTCTGGATCTGCTGGAACCTGACGCTGGGCTTTCTTGCCACCTGTTTTCACCATTCTCCCGCCTGGAGGGGACGACTAAATGCGAGTTTCCACAGCGTAATCCTCTGCACGCTCTGAAGGCATGAGTTCTCAAATGGTACCCCCCCAAAAAAATAAGCTGGGATGCTTCTTGAAATGCCTGTTCCCAGGTTGTGCACTGAGAGGTTCTGATTCAGTGACTTTTGTGGGTGTCCTAGGAATGTGCATTTTAACAAACAGCGTGACCATGGGTCACTGGTCCTCCACTCTTCACCCTGCAAGCTGACCCAAGACACAGACCTGCTAGCCTCCTGACCCGGCCAGCAGGTACCTCCATGGCCATTCTGCCAGGTCTGCCTTAATTGTCCAGTTCCTTCAGGTGCCTGCTCTGCCACATCCCTCAGAGACCCCTCACCACAGCGGGCTGCATCTGAACGCGTGTGGGCTTGTTACCAGAGAACCGGTTTCAAACTCAGGTTCGGCTGCTCCCCGCTCCAAAATCAATACTCAAGAGACAGGTGATGGTGGGAAAGGAAAGTTTGCTTTCTTCAGGAAGCTGGCAACCTGGGAAGATGGCGGACTACCGTCTCGAAGACCTTCTTCCCTGTCCCAGGAAAGGCAGAGGGTTTTAAAGAGAAAGGCATGGGCGCAGGAAGGGGGGCTGCGTGCAGGAGCAGCAGGTGCCCAGGTGGTTAGTCCTCTGTCGGCATGACCCTGAACAGACGTGCTGGCATCAAGGCAGCTGTTTTTTAATGGAGTCAGGCCTTATCTTCTGGGAAAGCTGCATCCTTCATGCCTCAAGGCCAGTGGTCTGCAAATCTCAAAGAAAATAAGTTAGTTCTGCTACATATTAGGGACTTAGGTCAGCAACCAAGGAGTGCATAAGCTGGAAGCAAGTTAACCCTTAAGACCGGCCGGAGCGCTATTAGAGGCTCAGCCCTGGGAGAATTCCGAAAACATCATTGTCTCCCAGGCTAATTTTCTTCCCAGGGCTCAAAACACAGAGAATTCATGTCCCCCTCCTTTCTTGAGCAATACAACTTATTCGCCTTGAGGAGCCTAGACTTATAAAACACATAGGCCCGTTTACCCACATTCCTTGAGGGCAGCTTCTTCCCCGGCCACTCCGTCGGCAGTGCCCTTTAGGTTGCTGCTAATGGAAAACGCAGCCAACAAGAAAGGGAGTTCTTGGCCCATGTCACCGGAAGGTCCAGAGCCAGGTCAGGCCTCAGGCCTGGCCTGATTCCCTTTCTTTCCATCTGCTTTTGTTTTGTTTTCGGTGCCTCTACTTGACCTTGCACGGCGTGAGCAGCACTCAACTCACGCCCACGCACCAGGGAAGGCGACGGCACGTGTCCGCTGTGGCATTCCAAGCAACAAAATCTTAGGACTCATCCTGATTGGACTATGTCCATCACGTGCCTGCCCCTCAGCCAATGATGGCAGACGTGCTGACTGACCGATCCCACCCTGACGCCGGGGGTGGCATCAGATTCCCGCAATAGCACAAGCTCTCCGGGGTGGGTGGACCCCGGCTCCTATGAGGGCGGAGGAGGGGAGGAGTCGGGGGCGGGGTAGTCTCCTAACAATGGCCGAAACCAGTGCTGCTGGCTCATGGGGCACCCAGGGGGTTCCCTGGTATCTCTCTGACTAAAAGCCGCCGAAACCAGGTACAAAACAAGCCTCGGAGGCGAATCCGCTACACGTGAATACAGGTGAAGGCCCCGTGAGGGGTAATAGAAGGGCAGGGCTTCCATCAAATGAGGAAAGGGTTTACCTGACACACACATTTCTCTCCTCTACTATCTCCTCCGAGTTGAATCTCCAAGTTTTCCCCAGATAAAAGTCGCTTCACATTTAATTGCTCCTTTTCCTTAAGTAAGTTTGTATCGATTTAAAAATCTGACAGGTATCTACTCTTAAAGGCGTGGTGCCTGTTTTCTTTGTGAGCATAAAAATATGCTCAAGCACAAGAACAAATGGAAGTGAAACATTTTTAACCATGAAAACAGTAGTGCGGATGTCTAGATTCTTTTTTTCTGTGAAGACATTGGTATCACACTGTTTTTTAAAACAAAGAACACCTGTTTTATGATTGAGGCATTTAGGACCCAGGGACAAAAAGAATTGATTCTTTTAAGAGAAACCAACTGGCAAAATGAAAGAAACACTTGTGAGCTAGGAGGAACCTGAGGGAGTGAAGGCTCAAAGGCAAGATAAAAGAAAAAAATATGATCAGTTAGGGTTCCCAGTGCGGAAAGCTCACCAGCGTCCATGAAAGATCTCCAAGAAGAGACAAGAAATGTGACACCTGGAGTTGGTCCTTGGTGTAGGTTTCCTTAAATCCGTCCCACCCCAGCCCAGGTAGGAGGTAGCCCGTAAGGATTGCCACAACCCTACTCCCATTACCAGCGACTGACTTAGGAAAGGATGAATATGGACTGTGGCTTACAAAGAACCTCTCCTCGCTTCTCTGAAGAGACACAGGAATGGACAATCCCTCTTCTCCCACTGAGCATTGTCTCTTTGGGATGTGGTGCCTAGAACTTGGCAGTCAGCTGGCCTGAGGACCAAACCCACCCACCGGAGAAAGCAGGATGGGAGAGCCTCAGAGAAGCAAAGCCAGGGCATGGGTGCCACCTGAAGCCTGCCCTATTTCTGTTCTTCCTCTTACACAAGGTAATAAACTTCCCTATATTGAGCCAGCAGGAGTCAGGACTTTGAATTACTTGCAGCAGAAAGCTTTCTTACACAGTGGGGTTTGGGTGACCATGAGTTCTAACAGTTAAATTCAAGCAGGTAAACTTGACAATACATTTTAATTATTGGCCGAGGATGTTTGGGGCTGCAAATGACAGAATGCATGACGAACAGGCTTTAACCAATAAGGATACTTCTTGATCTCACCTAACAAGAAATAAGTAGGTAGGTACTACCAGGCTATCCATCTAGTTAGACTCCAAATCTGTCATCCTCCCATAGCAATGTCAAAAAGCAGGTAGGGAGACATGGAATTATTTTTTTCATGTCTCTGCTTTGTTCAACAAAGAAAATTGCTGAAGCCCCTTAGCACGCTTCCTCTTAAGTCTCATTGGCCAGAACTGGGCAGATTACATGGCCACCCTCCCTTTACAAAAGTACGTGGTGGTAGCTTCCAGAATCTCATGGAGATGGCTCTGCCAGGCAGGAGGATATGGGAGGAGAATGACTTCTGGGTAGGGGGCTCTGTCTCTTAGCTGAATCCCCCAGCCCAGCTCCTTCAACCCAAGTTCTCCTAAGGAAAAATTTCATACTCTCCCAGCAGAAAATGTATAATAATGTATCAGGTTAGTTCCAAATATTATATATTTAATGAATAGCTGATTATCAAATTCTTAGAAACACCTGTGAGCTGTTCATTGTGTGATATGCCAACAGCAGAGAGAGCAGGCAAGGAAGAAGCTCTCACTGTGCTGGTAAATCATTACAAAACTGTCTTTCTGTGCAGAAAGTTAGTGGAGGTAGCATGTGTCCTATAGGAGAATCACACTTGTTCAAAGTCCTTGGCTTGTTAAAAGGGTCATTAGACAACAATTTGATCCTTGAAGTATTTAAAACTATGCCTGGATTTTATTGTATCTTCACAGTTTCTTACACTGTTCTTTTTTTCCTGCCCCAATACTAAGACCTTTCCAGGGATGTCTGGGATCTGGTCCAAGACATTTTCTACCAATATATATTTTATAGAAACGGTAAAGAGGAAAAGGAAAGTAATAAGAATTCAATATCTATTATATGCCAGACACTGTATGTGGTACTTGCCCTGTTTTGATTCCATTCAAGGAACAGACGAGGCAGTCTAGTAGAAAGGATACAGGCTAGCTGTGTGTCCACACACAAATCTCTTCACCTTGCCAACATCCTGTTTTCTTATCCCTAAAATAGGGATATTAATAGTCACTACCTCATAGCATTGCTAGAAGAACTAAATGAGATTATCCAAGCACAGTGCTCAGCGGGTAGTGAGTGCTCTAAGTGTAGCCGACACCCCTGTGAGGTGGGGATCACTACCTCCGGTGGTGAGCTGTATCCAGGGGTTTATGAGAATTGATTTTTAGATTTGCAAGCTAGCTGTGAAACGGTCGTTAGCTTGAATGTGAATATTTACACCACAGAAATCAGCAAGTGCTACAAAGCCGAGCTTTTCTTCTTCCTGGAGAGCCAGTTGTAAAACATGTATACCACTGATTTGTGCCATTTGATAAATGAGATTCAGAGAGTTTAAGTAATTTACCCAAGATTACACAGCAAGTAAAGGGCAGAAATGGGATGTGACCTTAGTTCTCTATCACTTCAAACCTGACCTCTTTCTCCTCTTTTGTAAGTACAAATGTAAAATATTGTGCAATTTTCACAGCCCATCATTCTTTCATTTTGGAGCTATTTACTAAGCACACATGTATGTGAGGACTCTGTTCTAGGAACTGCAGGGTCCACAGACATTCACTACCCTCAGAGGGCACTCATCATCACATTACAACCAAACCTTCAAATCATTTTCATTCAGTCCACTTGTCCACCACTGCACTAGATTAAGTGTTACTACCCAAGGACTCTCTCCACTGGAGAGTTGGATGGGAAATGGTGAACCTGGTGAAGTGTCTTGGGGCAGGCTCCACTTCCCCCCAACTGCAGCCCTACTGCAGGGGGAATCTCCTTCCCCCTTCCAACATGTCCAGGTTGGAGTGTAGGCAGATCATTTAAAAAACCTGCTTGCCATATGGTAAGATATGACCCTCTCCTTGGATTTTTTCTGTTTTCAGAGAATAATCTTCACGCGAAAAAAGCCTGTGTGATGAGGTAAGCTGGTCGTGAATCACCTGTGGGCCATCACCTATGGGCCATCACCTGTGGGCCATCACAAACCAGGTGCTTATTTCCCTTCCTTCCTGCTTCTCCCCCCAAACGGAGCACAGCTTTTGATGTTTCCCAAGCTTTGGTCATTCTAATACTGCCTTTCTATTTTTTCCATACTCTCTCACCTGTTTCTTTTAATAAGTACTTTTTCTTTAAATTGGCTTACTTTTTCCCCCTCAAATTTACTTTAAAAGAAAATGTTGTGCCAAATGCCTTAAATAGAAAAGTGTAATGACTTGCCAAAGATAATGAGAGGCATCAAATAAACATGCAACTATTAAAATAGAAGAATATTCATATGTTTAAGTCCAACCATCTTCTTACAGGGCACAATTAGGACATTTATTCCACCCTAAAAACATTGCTCTAAGAGGTGGGCTTTTCTCTCCTCCCAGGAGCTGAGTTAGCATTTAAAATACCTGACCAGAAGTGCTATTCTAAGAGTGGTTGCCCCAACTTGATCTTCTCTCCATTCGCAAGAAAGAATTATAAGAAAGGTCTTTGAGTTCTTTTCCATTAACTCAAAATGCCTTCTTATTCCTATTTCTCTCCATTCTGACCTCCTTTCCCGAGGAAGTCTTTATTTCCTCCCTTGTTCTCTGCATAGACCTCTGCTCCATCATGCACACTCAACCATCAGCCCTCCTCACCAGCGTCCCCCTTCAGTGCTTCAGTGTGGGGCTTTTCCTTCCATCCTCACCTTCCCCACCCTGTTGACATCACAACTCTCCTCATTTATAAGGAACACGATTATTCCACAGCAAACTGGGAACATAACAGCAACCAAAGGTAATTCCTAAAGGTCTGGATAACAATGCTGCTGAGTTATCTTGGGTATGTCTTGATGTGTCTTGGGTATGGGTACCTCAGTCTCCCTTTCTCCTCAGCACTAGGGGCATCAGATTGCAAAGACCTGGGTCTTAATTAACAGGTGTTATGGGTTTTCCTAAACCTAGGACAACTAGTTTACCCTGTTCATGCCAGGGTGGGCTACCTGTGTGTTGGGAACGTCATTAAAAAAAAAAAAAAAACAAGACCGGGGCACCTGGGTGGCTCAGTCGGTTGGGCGTTTGCCTTCAGCTTGGTTGTGATCCCAGGGTCCTGGGATTGAGCCCCACATTGGGCTCCCTGCTCGGCAGGGATCCTGCTTCTCCTTCTGCCTCTGCCTGCAGCTCCCCCTGCTTATGCTCTCTCTCTGTGTGTCAAATAAATAAAATCTTAAAAAAAAAAAAACAAGACCACCAACGGCTCCATGAGCTAGACCCAGGCACTTGGAGGTCTCTCCCTCCTTCCCCTGTCCTGGGAATATGCATTCTGCTTGCCTTTCCCACTCGCAGAGGCTACTTCAAGGACATAGCCTTGAGGTAGTGATATGGTATATGTGACTGAACCCAGTGAACTGAACCCTCTTTATAAAGTTTTAAGCTTTGGCAGGCAGGTGCAGGGATCCATTCGTCTTGCTGCCGCCCAAGACATAAATTCCCTTTGTTATTATTAAAATTGCCACCCCCAACCTGGAGTGGCCCCCCTCTTTCTTCCATCTCTCCCTGCCTTTTGAGTACAGAGGCCAGTTTCAGATTATACCAGAAAAATTCCTGAGAGGGTTGCAAACCAACACCGTGTAATAGTTCTAGCCTACATATATGTCTTAGACTTCACTCATTTCACCAGTGAAAAACAGGATTTTTATGTGATCCAAAGGGAATCTTAATTTTAACTGAAGATGGATGTTTTGCCCACCCTAGCAAGTGGGAATAGAAAAGTGATTTTACAAGATTTAGAAAAAAACAAAGAGACATAAGGTCTGGTGAATCGGTGTGTTGCAGAGCAAAGTAATACCTTTTGTCTCCTAGAAATGAAGCCATCTTGGCCAAAGGACAAGCAGTGATATTGGCAATTCTGCAGAGAAATGTCTCCTGCACGTTCTGCCTCATTGCAAAGGAGCCGCATTCTCTGCCTATTTACAAGCTAAATGTGCTGATGACTCTGCTTTTTTACACCTTGAACTTCCCTGAAGACATAAATATTTACGTTTGTGAAGACATTTACAAAGTGCTTTCACATATTTCTTTTCCTCAAGACTTCAAATCAAGCCAGAGCAGGCAATACATCTTAGGGACTAAGAGACAGCTCAGAAATGATGGGAAGTCAAACAAGGTCATAGCAACAGAGCTAGTAAAAGAACTCAGGTGTCATTGCTCCATACCCTGTCACTTTGTCATGCAGGCCCCACGGGATACAGTTCCAAAGGAAATCCATGTTTCCCCAGATTGCATCTTTCCCTCTGGGTTCCCTCTCTGAGAAGGGCACCACTACCCAGTCACCAAGCTGGCAACCTTGACATCTTCCTAGACACCTCCCACCCTCATCCACATCCTTCATACTACCTCTCAAAGCTGTTCCTCTCTTTCTCCCCACCGCTGCCCTCATCATCTCTCTCCTGGACCCTTGGAATAGTGTTTTAATAGGTCTCTGCCTATGGTTTGGGAACTCTTCCCTACCCAGTTATCCACCACCCAGCTGCCTGAGTGAGCTTTCAGTATGCAGCTCTGGACATATCACCCACTTGCATAAAAGTCTTTAATAGTTCCTCCTTGAATAGAGAAGTCCAACCTCTGGAGTCCAACCTCTCTGTCTTTCTCTTTCTCTTTCTCTCTCTCTTACACACAGAGAGGCAACTGTATGTTCCACCCCTACTAAATTGTATTCAGCTTTCTGAATATGCCAGAAAATATTATAACTGTTTATTGTCCCTGGGAAGGCATTCCATCCTCCCCTGCCCATTCACCTAACCAACACTGGCTTATGAGTTAAGACCTAGCTTATATATCAAGTTACATCCCCTAGGAACTTTTACCCGATCCAGTAGAACTGACACTACCCATCATGTGGCACATTGTACCTGGACATACTTTGGGGGTCTGCAGTGCCTTATCATGCTCACCTATTTACTTTCTGTCTTCTGCAAAACTTGAGCTCCTAAAGGGTAGAGAAATATCTTAATGATCTTTGTGTGTCCAGTGCCTAGCATGGAAGAAACACATCATGCATTATAAATAAATGAATTAATAAATTTCTATATCAAATAATGATTACTCCCCAAGTATTCAAACCAGATCTTCTTTTCTCTGTTAGAAAAGGTTGAAGAAGTCCAGGGGATATTCAAAACTTTGTCCAGTAAATTTGTCCTATGAATGGATAACCTTTTATTCAAGGAAAAGAAATAGCCCATAAATGACCAGTCCCTTAACTCTTTACACATGACCTTCACCCAGCAACTGCCAACCCTAAGGATTTTCTTGGCCTACCGGTCAAGGGTAGCTTGTTGACCCAGTCACGTACTTTCCCAATTTGTTCTTTCTTACTTAGGTCATGGTTTCTCTTTCCTTAGTAGATTATTGATTCTAGATGAAGGGAATAGCTTGCACATACTGTCTATAAGGAGTAACAGGGACACTGATTTGGCCAAACCTGAGGTTTTATTTTAAGAAGCTATGGGAAATCAGTCTGGGTAGATAGGGGCAGATGTGAATGATAGTACGTTAGTACTGCAAGAGAGCTAGGAGTCGGCTTGTCCAGAGTTTATCCTAGAGTGGGGTCTACGTATCATGGTGGAGTGTAGTTTGATTTTACATAGATAATACGCAAAAAAAAAAAAAAAAAATTTTATTTTAATTATGTGCTTATTGATATGTACTAGAAGAAAGGTCATTATCACTTTAGTCCCACAATTTCACATATGTTATTGCCAAGACTTTTTTTTAAAAAGGACTTAAGTAAATAAATAAATAAATTTAGAGAATAAAATGTTAAAAAATAAGTGAAAAGTCAACATGGTGAGTATTACAAAGGTGATACCCAAATGACTGAAGCTGGAGAAATGCGGAGCTAGTTTAACACCTCTTCATGTATCAGGCGGGGAAATCTAGACCCCAAGAAGCTAAATAACATGTCCCAGTCAAGCAGGTGGAAGGCCTGAAATGCTAACATAAAGACCAGCTCAGCAATAATTCAGACACTGACTCTACAATTTGAACTTATTGAATAAAAAATGTTTTTTGTTGTTATTAAATGAAAATATTAAAAAAATAATCTTACCTCTGGGAACCACTTGAGGGCAGGGAGGAAAAGTAGAAAAGAAAGAGGAGTAAACCCTAGCTACATCATCATGGCATGTCCCCAGAGTAGCCCTTCCCTACCGCTCCTACCGCAAAGACCATGGAAAACTCTGACATTGGAAACTTGCTAGAAGATATCCTGAAATGATCAGTCACTCCATGCTGTCCTCTCTGTTCCACTTCATCACACTTGAAGTTTTGCCGGCTGGGATTTTTGCTGTCTTGGCAAATATGATGATGGTGTCAAACATAATGTTTGCTAAATTTTTGCAGAAATGCTTAGAAGACTTCTGTGGGGGCCTATTGTCAATTATCTGGAAAAAGAGAAGTTTGCAGACATTAGAAACAAGAACAGTGTGGGGTTAGGCTCTGGGTTTTAATGAGAAGAATTAAAATTAGAATGTTGGCTATTTCCTATAGCTTTTGCTAAAAATAACCTGGGTGCCTGCTTCCTTCCCTCGCACTTCATTTTCAGTGCCTGCTCATGCTGAAGATGCAGGAGGGCTGGAAAATGCTCCTTGAGATCTTGCACCAATGCTATTTGTTCAGATAAACGTAATTTAGCTTTGACCTGCCCTCTCATGCACCAATGGGCATGCTACTTTCAGGCTCCTGTCAGATTTACACTTGAGGAAGCTTAAAGGTGATAAGGGGAGCACACACACCACGCACTGTTGATTTTACCTCTTGGATGTCTCTTTGCATCACTGCCACCAACTTCGCCCAAGCTACCATCATTCTTTGCTTGGGCTGCTACAAGACCGCCCTGCATGCTCTTTCTATTTGAATCTACCCTGTCCTCACCCAGTCACACTGTAACCAGAACAATCTTTTCCAACACAAAGCTGAACATATCCCCCACCGCTACCATGACTACCACCACCAGTTAAAACCATTCAGTGGCTTCCCATTGCTTGTATGATAACGACTGGAATCCTTGACATGGTCTACAAGCAAGGTCCTCCCTGATCTGTGCCAGCCTCACCCCCTCTCCCCTTTGCTCTTCCTGCTCCAATGCACAGTCCTCACTCCAGTGCCTTCTGCCCACCAGGCCCCCACAGGGCCCCAGCTCATGCCCTGTCCTTTCTTCTTTATCTACCTAATCCTTACTCATTATTCAGACCCCAACCCAGTCATCACTTTTTTTAGGAAAGCTTTTCCTGACCCTTTGGACAAGGTTACATCCTTTCTCATATTGCCTCTCTGAGCCCAAGAGAAACCTCTCCTTCACAGCACTCATCACTGCTCCTTTTTATTTAGGAGCACATTTATTTAATAATTAATTGATTACTAGAGTTACCCCTCTGGATGGTGGTTCCATGAAGGCAGGGACCACATCTGTTTGCTCATCCTTGTATCCTCCATATCTAATACTGTGCCTAGCACACAAGAGACACTCAATGTTTCTTGAAGGATATAAACATTAATCCCCAGGAGGACCCAAGCCTCTCTTTCTTGCAGAGATTCTTCCCAAGAGAAAGGAAAGTATTACCGCATTCAACTACAGCGCTTTCTGTACCTCAGTCCAGCCTCATAAACTCTCTGATTTCCCATCCTTACCTTAGTCCTCCTGATGGGATACACTCTGTAGACAATAGGTTGGTTGAGGTGGGGGTGGGGTATTCCTGAATTTTCCTGAAGTGTTAGGAATATATTAGTTTTTTGCTTTTCATCATAAACCTGTCTGACTTCAGCCCGAATCTTCTGAAGGAATAGTCCCCAAATAAACCACAGTGTTTCTCTCAATGTCTTGATTCAAATGGAAGATCTCATATATCATTTCCCCCATTAAGTTAAAAATACATATTTTCTAACATCTCAATGCAGAGGAGTCTTGGGTGCTCACTTGTATTGTGGAGGAGGTTTAAGGAAAGAGGGCAGAGAAGAAAAATTAATGGTGTCAAGGGAGGTGACTCAAAGCTTTCTACATGAAGCTTTAAGGAATCTGTCTCCATGGGGAACAGGGGGAGACAGGGATGGCAAGACAAGCAGCAGGACCTTCAAGGCAAAGAAGGTTAAGAAAGACTAATGTAAAAGGTGAGATTTCCTTTCTTGTCCACTCTGCCCCACCCACATCTCTCTGCCCTGCAGTGGACCAGTCCTGTGCTTTGCAGTAAGGTGGGCCTGGGGGCCTGGTGAGAACAATGCCCCCAGTAGGGTCCCCACTGTCACCCTACTCACACCTTTCCTGGAGGATCAGCATTCAGCTTCTGGTGCTTTGGAAATCCAGCCCAGCCTATGATGAGGGAGTTATTATTGGCACATTCTTGAATTTTATCAGTGTTTTTAAACAGTGATTACTGTGAGGACATGCAGAAGCCCAAAAGAAGGCTGTAAGCACTGGGAAATTAATCTGCTTGCTCTGTGACAACTCGGCCAGCTTCCACATGCCAGATGTTTGGGGCAGGGTCAGATCAAGGCTGCAAATGGTCATGGCAGAGAGCTACTATTTGGGGGCACAGGTCATGGGAAAAGCTTACAGTTCAAAGTTGGCCTCTATGTCTGTCCCATGACTTTTCCTTCAACCTCATGTATCACAATCATCAACAATCCATCAAATTTGAGGAAATATTTGGATATTTTGCTTAAAGACCCTGATATTGTACTGCTATGGAAGCCCAGAGGATAAACGGACTCACCTTACAGAAGAGAGGGCAGGTGACCTTAGACTTCTCCTGCCTCTCATAAAAGGGGAAAGAAAAAGGAAAACACTTAAATATTGTGTTATGTTCTAAGTGTATATTTTTCAATCTCTGATTTGAGCTGAGTTTTGGGAATTCTGTGTTCCTTTCAAAAACTATAACTATGGGGGTGCCTGGGTGGCTCAGTCAGCTAAGCATCCAAATCTTGGTTTCAGCTCAGTTCGTGATCTCAAGGTCGTGAGATCAAGCCCCATGTCAGGCTCCATGCTGAGCATGGAGTCTGCTTGAGACTCTCTCCCTCTCCCTCTGCACTTCCCCCTACTCTCTCTCTCTAAAATAAATAAATAAAATCTTATAAAACAAAAACAAAAACTACAGCTGCAAAGAATACAGAAGACCATATCAATGTATCTTATTAGAAGATATAAGTTCATATTTCCAAAGGGCAAAGAGCTGAGTTTTGAGATAGTTCATCCAGGAAAATTTTCCTTGCTAAGTGAATGACAGAAAGTTCAGAGTCACACTAGCCAGTGGGAAGTTCATGTAGCTCTACTGTTTCTCATTTACAGTCTATCCATGATTGGAAGAGAAACTGATCAAGGGCAGAGAGTGACCTATGGGTTTGGGAGGAAGAGCAGAAAGCAATCATAGACAAGAGTCTAGTGTTAAGACTCTGTTTTTCAAACTTTACAACAGAAACACCTGGGAGCATTTTTAAAGTGCAGATTTTCAGGGGCACCTGGGTGGCTTAGTCAGTTAAGCATCTATCTTTGGCTCAGGTCGTGATCCCAGGATCCTGGGATTGAGCCCTGTGTAGGGCTCCCTGCTCAGCAGGGAAGTCTGCTTCTCCCTCTCCCTCTGCCCCTCCCTGCTCACACTCTCTCTCTGTTGCTCACTGTCTCAAATAAATAAATAAAATCCTTTTTTTTTTTTTAAAGTGCAGATTTTCAGATCTTCATGGCATGTGGCCCAACATTTGCACTTTCATTGGGCATCACATGTGATTCCAAAGCAACCTGAGGAAAAGCCCTGCTAGAATAGCTAAAATCACAATAGGGGGTGGGGGAGAAAGGACAATGGTAACTAGAATTCACTGTCATTATTAAAAACCCAGGAAGAAAGACAAATATTGAGTATAAATCCAAGAAAAATTCAGGATCTTGGAAGGGTGATTTCCATTCAGACATCAGACAAGACTAAAGTTAGCTTACCAGTAAGTGAAAGCAGCAGCAAATTAGTAAGTTAAGTACCAAATTTCAGTTGTTAAGTGAGAGAAAACCCAACTCAAACTGGCTTAAGCAAAAAAATCAAGAATCTATTGGTTCGTGTAAATGGAAATAGTAGAACTGGTCTCCAAGGGATTCAGGAGGTCAAACATCATTGAAACTCAGTCGCTCTGCCTTTGGCTCTCAAATGTTACATTCCTTCTATCTTGGTTTCTCTTTTCTCCTCTTGTGGAGGAGATATCTGCCTGAAGTTCTGACCATTCATACTTGATTCCAAGTCTGTAGAAAAGAGAACTCCTTTTTCTAGGTTATTCCATTAAAAAAAAAAAAAAAATCCCAGGATTACTTCTGATGGGAAAAGCTTGGTCACATGACTACTTCTGAAACAGTCTCCCTGGTCAGGAATTAAAATACAGTATTTTATTTATTTTTTCTTTTTTTAAGATTTATTATTTATTTATTTGAGAGAGAGAATGAGAGAGAGAGAGAGCACAAGGGGGGGAGGGTCAGAGGGAGAAACAGACTCCAGACTCCCCACTGAGCAGGGAACCCAACGCAGGACTTGATCCCAGGACTCCAGGACCATGACCTGAGCCGAAGGCAGTCGCTTAACCAACTGAGCCACCCAGGTGCCCCTAAAATACAATATTTCTGAGAGCTGGATCATTTTCCCACCCCTAGATCTGGGGAGAGGAGTGGTGAAGGGATGACCAAACCCCATGCATTGAAAGTACAGCGGAAAGGGGAGATAGTTGCCTAAGAAAAAACCCAAGATCTTCCCAGGAAAAAAAGGAAATAGATTCTTGGTAGCAGAAGCCATGATTATCTGCTACAATGGCTGAAAAATATTTTTGTCTGTTTAATTACACAAAAATGTTGTGTTAACTTTAAAAATAAATCTGCCAGTTATTTTACCAGCAAAAAAAAAAAAAAAAAAAAAAAAGAGGGGTGGTTATTTGGGGAATAGTAGAGAATTGTGATCCAGGACAAGTAAGCTACTGCAAAACCATAGACAAGTCCTGCTAGCAAAGGAGAACGAACGCTCTTTTATAGAGAAAAACAGGGAAGTTGGATTGGCTGTCATAAACAAAAAGTCCATTAAAGTAAATTAAGAGTTGGAAGTATAGTGACTTCTCATTGGCTAAGTTATGACAGTCTTTCATTGGCTGGGCTATTACCAGGGAAGGAGGTAAGTCTTTCTTCTTCCTGCTGGGATAGTAAGGTAGAATCCACATGCACCATCCCTCTCTTCCTATTGGGTCTAGGATTGACCAGGAGTACGAGGGTAGTAAGAGCTCCCCCTGCCGGCCCCCAACTCCATTCTAAACGCATTTTCTTTTACTAATTTCCACAATATCTATCAGTTAATATTCACTTATTTTAATATTAAGTATAGAGTCCTATATTTTAATATAGATATTACATTATTGTAATGGCCTGTTTGTCACTAATCTTCCCTAGCGGATTATAACCCCATGAGGGCAGAGACTGTTTATCTTATTTATCCATGTGTAGACAAGCAGTCTTTACAGTGGGATGTGCAAAAAATTGTGGTGCATGAAGACGATAGTAAAATTTCTATTTTTCTTACCTAATTCTTGAGATAAAAGGAAGCTTTGTTAACATTTAGTATACAGATACATGGATTGACAGTGACACACTCATTATGTTCAGAAGTGGTAATGTTAATAATGGGTCCAAAGAGAAGAACGTGAACTCTACTTATTCATTTATCCCTCCAGTTCCTGGCCTCCCACCCTCCACTCTCTCTTCGTCCCACCCAGCATCATTCAGACTCACTGCCTGATGCTATGATTTGTCTGACTAACCCCAGGACTTCTCTCTTAGGAGCTGTCCTCCTTGAAGTGGGACACCCACCTTCTTTCTGACCCCAGCAAACTCAATGTCAGACACTAATGGGCCAACCTGGTGATCTTTATCTAGAGCCTCACTATTAACGAACCCAACTTTTCAAAACGTAGGTCAGAGAACGGGCTGACCTCAACCGTCAACCAACTAGGATTTATCAAACACCTACTATGCCAGGAAGAGGTAGATAAAGGGAAAGACCTTTCCCTCAAGGAGCTCAACTAGTTAGGAAAAGAAGTCATGTAATTATAAAGGTGGCTGACATGTAGAGAGGGGAGGATCGCTATAGCATGTGCTTTCTTTCAAAAGGCATCATTTCCCTAATGCGGTTTTAAAGGGAGCACTGCTTTTAACAAGACCAAGTCTTCCTGCATCCCAGATTCCTAGAGTTCTTTTAAATATAATGTTGGAACCCTGCCATGCCTAGACCAATGTCAGTATATCTTTTGTAGGTAGAAACAAAGGAGACTGGATACATACCTGGTTGATCCAGTGAGTCAGGAAATCAGCCTGTCAACAAAATCTAAGGAGTAAAGATTAGACTCCCAGACTAGGAATCAGGCACATCACCTCCCAGGGCTCATTCCAATAAGGTAAACAGACTGGCTGCATTATCTGTCTATCTACAATGGTTGCAGGCAACATCGCCGATGCCCAATTTTATGTTTCATTAAGATTTCAATTAATCTCTTCCTCATTTAGCCGGGGAGAGGGATTGATCTGCCTTTATATAAATACCACACAATCTTTTACTTTCCAAAGGCAAATAAGCTTATATATTTGATTTATGTCCTTTGTCACGTCCAGAAACAGCATCTATTCTATTTCCCTAACTATATCGACTTGGCCAAAAGTTGCAGTTCCAAGAATTATCCTCTCTGTCCCTAAGAAGAGAATTTTTCTCTATCTGAATCTTTTATTTCCCAACAGTTCCACACCTCCCTGTGAGCATACAGACTTTTAATAAAAACTGTACTAAGTAAAATGTGCCAAAGATACCCAAAGTTCCCTTGGAGGTACCCAAGTCACCATATCTAACAGGAACAAAAGGTTTTGTTTTTTCTTTAAGCCAATAAGCTATGATGTCACTCAAGTGGCTATGAAAAGAGTGAGTTACCAAAAGAACCTTTGGTAATTTTTTTGTCTACAAATTGAGTGGGGCAATTCATGTTTTTCCACAGCCTGCTTCTCTCTGAATAAAAAGAACAATATCTAAGAGGAGAAAATAGGTTATTCATGTCCCATAATTGAACCATTTAGATGTTTTTTTCTGATGCAAGTAACAGAAAACTCAGCTTTCAATGGCTTAAACAATAAAAGGCTTTAATCTCCCATACAACAAGAAGTCCCGAAGCACTTTGGTTTTCCATTGTTCAACAATGTCTTCAAGAACCAGAATCTTTTCTCCTCAGAATGTAGATTCTGGTCTCAAGCTTCACCCATTATGATAGAAAGATGGCTGCAGCGACCTCAAGCATCACTTCCTCGCATATCAATACCCAAAGACAGAATGTTCCATCTCCATTTGCCTTTTACAAGAAAGTTTTCTTTTCCAGAAGCCCTGTGAAAAGGCTCTCCTCACATTTCATTGACTAAAATTGTATTACACATTCATTTCTAAACCAATCACTGGCCTAGAAATTCATATTATCAAGATTTAATCCCCTAAAGCATCCATATGACCAATAAATGTACAATTAGATTTCTGTTAGCAAGGAGGAATGGCTGTTATGTATGCAATCAACAGCCTCTGTAAACAAGATCAACCAAAAAAAAAAAAAAAAATCAAGGAGATAGAGATGGGATGGGGATTAACCCAAGCAGGTTTGAGGAAGTCATACAACTCTCACTTTAGGATTGGCCTGAGCTTTCAACCACTGGAGCCATTCCATTAGCATCTGAACTGAGTATATTTTCTCTAAGATGTCTTTGTTAAAATGCACATATATTAATTGGCAAGAAGAAAGACCAATAGGTAATCCTTATCTACTGGCATGTAGACAAGAATTTATCAATCAGATTAACTATAAATCAGATTGGAAACAACAGTAATAATTGGGTTAGACATTATCACATGCTTACCATGTGCTTGCAATGTATGAAATGCTTTACATGGTTTATAGGTTGTACAGATAAAAACTGAAGCCTAGAGAAACCAAGTAATTGCCAAAATTCACACAAATGGTTTGGGGTAGTCAGGACTTGAAATCAAGGCAGTTTGATTCCAAAGTCCATATTCTTGATATAGGTAGTTAATCCTTGAATTGATTGGGGGAAGCCATGAATTTAGAAATGTATGGACTGCAGGGTCTAGGTTGTTGAACCAATCACATCAGCAAAGGAAAATGAGATTACCTGGATTGGCTCAAACCACATAGTGCCCACCCTTAAAACTGAGGGTTTGGGCCAATTCCACCTAAACAACATAGTTGTTACTTACTGTGGAGGAGTTAAAGTCAATGTTGGAGAGACAATCACAAGTTCTTAACAGTGTTTTCTTGCAGTGGGAAAATGGGGGAAATTTGCGAAAGGGATCCAGTTTACAAAAATACTTACTCAAACTGGTGAAAGCCTACTGATATTCCAGGGAGGAAAAAAGTAGCTCTGATGAAGAATTTTCTTAGTAAAGCCTATAAAGAAAGTACGAATTCACACTTGAAAAGTTTGATTCTGGGTGGGTTTTACATTGTTTAATTGTTTTTGCTCATCTGTATTTCTTATTTTTTTTCTATAGTCAACTTGTATGATTAAAAAAAATTTAAAGACCACTTTAAAAAAAGGGAGCGGGGGAAGGGTGCTTTACTGTTAAGTACTTGGAAAACCAGCCCAGAGGACATCACCAGCATATGGGTTTTCCCCACATCAACACCACTTAAAGGAAATTGGATTTAAAATAATAATATTGGGGTCATTCTTAGCTTTAGAGGAAAATTCATCATAGGATGAATGCTCCTAATGCATTTAAAATATGTTATAATCAATAAAAGTGTTCCTACATATTTTAGGAACATTTCTATAGCATATACCATGCCAATTTTGTAGAATACCCTATTTCACATATGCTAAAGGCTTCAGACTCAGCTGAATATATTTCTACTAGATTGTACCAAACACTAGTGACTGATGATCATTTAAAAGAGAAATTTCAATAAGCTTCAAAAAGATGAAGCCTTTATTTTATATGCTAAGCCCTTGGTTGTTCCTTTAAGAAAATTATTTTCTTAATGATCATTACTCTTTTGAAAGGAGTCCTCCCTTATTGTAAACATGCTTTTACAAAAACTAACAACGGTGGATGGGAACAGCAGCAGGTGTCCCTCTAATCCCCACCTGCCTTTTTTCATGTTCCCAGCCCTACTAGGCACTTAACAGTGTGTCTCATTCAAACTTAAGTGAGTAAATTTAGGTGGGTAAATTTTATAATCACCATATTATAGAGGAGGAAATTGCAGCTTTGAGAGATTAAGCCATTTGCTAAGGCTTCTCAACTTCTAAGTACAGCCGAGATTCAAAACCTAGTTCTTCCTTATTCCAGAGCCCATACTCTCCCCACTTCACTAAGCTGCCTTGCTGACAGATAATCATTCCTTCATTCAGTAAATAATAATGATTGAGCACCTACAATGTGCCTAGCACCAATGTACCTAGGCAGTGTAGAGAGACATAGCTCTTGGTCTTCATGGATTATGGTCACTGAATGGAATGACAGGCAAACAAATCAACAAACTAATAAATATATAATTATGAATGGCAACAAGTATGATGAGGGGAAAAAAAAAAAAAACCAGAATGTTTTCTGTATAAAGATGTACAAAGTTTACCTAATCCAATCTAAGTATGAGGTATTAAGAAGAAAATCTCTTCCTCATAGCCACCACTCCTTACAGGCAGATGAAGCAGTAAGCGTCCTACCAGGTGGTGATTTATAATAAAAGCCAGGTCCGACCAATTTCTGCTACACACACTGAGAAAGAAAATTGTCCCTAACTGAAGCAGAACTTTGTGGTCTGAAGTGATTAGTTGCTCCTTTGGAGAGATAATTACTGTTCCTGATAAATCACATAAGCTATTTTCTGATAGACTTCAATGAGCTCAACAGTCCTTTCTAGATGGAAAATTTACTGTGCTGGATCTTCTGTTTGCCCCTCCATCTCCACTCTACACCTTTCCCCACCCTCCTGGGCCCTGGAAGCTAGCCTGTGTGGATTGCATTCCTGGGCTTCCTGGCCTTCCAGTTTGGGTTAAGTCTGGCTCAGTGAGGAGCACCAGCCGGAGATTGGAAGGTAAAGGGCAGCAGAATGGGGTTGGGGTATATATGCCCTGGTTCTCTCCTTGCAGAGATGCCATGGATGGGCTATACCCCTCTACTGAAGGCCTCTGCTCCTGGCAGATAGCACCTTCTATGTAGATCCCATCTTCGGGTCTACCCTTCTGTTGCCCCTTCAGGCCCAGGAGTAGAAATGGCTCCCACTGTTACTAGTTCTGAGGACCACACCATCCCTTGTTAGTATCCGCAAACCCTGCACACCCCATAATAGTCCCTCTTCCAGTGTCTTCATGTTACCCATTTTGAGTGAGCCATTTGCTTTCCACCAAGACTTCAACTAACACGTCCACTGTCAACCTCAGGAACTGTTTAGCTACCTATGACCAATCTCCCAGGGGTCTCATGACCTTTATTTAAACATTCTTTAAAAAAAAATAATACAAATAGTGATTATCCAAACAACTTTTTTTTCCCTACAAAATATGTATCAAGCAAGAAATACTTACGTTAGTGTGCTCATAAGATTCCTCCCTGGCAGCAAGTTTAAAAAATATCTTTGATATATGCTTGCAATTAATTTGTCTGAGACGTTACTTTAATATTAAGCACAAAAAGAGGCATACATCCTATTCTGTACACTCGATAAAGTTCCAAATTTCTGCCCTTTTGGGTACTGAGATAGCATCTCTCATGAAAAGTTTACTGAAAGTAAATGTGAATATTCTAGCAGCAGAATAGCTGCCAAAGCAGGGCCACAAAAATTCTCCACTCAGCATCTGAGCACAAAACAAGTTTGGAGTCAGAATCCTAAAGAGAGGTATTGGCCCTGCTACCTATACTCTATACTCTATTTAAAGGTAGAACTACCCACACAATACTTCTAGCAAGTCCACACATTTGAAGACCACTCATTTCATTGATGACAAAATTCTAACATCCACCCTATTAGTCAAAAGCCCTTAGTGCAGATCAGAGATAAGGAATGTTTAAGTCCCTCTCCTACCAGCTGTCTCTGGAGTATAGACTTTATTTAGAACTTTTAAATGCTAATTAACCATCCCCTTCGTGTATAATTTCTGATTAGAGTACTTCAAATATTAACTGCTTCTGAAGTGTAGATAAAAACCAACTAATACAGATTTTTCAGTGTCTACGTAGAAATGTTTTAAAGGAAAATACAAACAATATAGCAAATAAATACCGTGGGGCAGCCCACTGCCTCCTATGGTATGCCTCAGGTCACTTCTCCATCTGCACGCAGAGCACATTATAGTGTCCTGTTACGTTATTTCTGTAAGACCAAACTGCATACAAAACAGAACATTAACGCAAAATCATCATGAAAAGCCATAAAATGCCATTGTAGTATAGGAACCATGTTCTATTTGTAGATCCCCAATTACCCGTTGTCTTATAAAACCTCCATTTAATTTCTAAGAAAGCATTCACAGTTTATTGAATAACCCTATTGGCATCTCAGTGACATGCTATTCTTTCTAAATTTACCATTTCCTTTTGCTTCAGAGAGCAATTTAAACAGTTTGCAAATCGAAGTCCATGCCCTTGGAAGCACTCAGTGTGAGCGCTCAGGTTCTACTGTGACATTTGCTCTTCCCTGACACCATCCATCTTCAGAACTTCTTCCTACAGGAAGAGAAACCACTCTTGCATCCTTACTCAAGAAGGGGTCCAGCCTGTCAATCTCAATCCATTCATTATGAGGCAGCTAATGTGAGCATAACTTTCAGGCTGCCCTGGGAAGAACGAGAAGGAAAATCTAGGGTGATTATAGGAAGGCTGTACCCATCTGGCTGAAGATTATTGGCAATTATCCAGTTTTTAAAGCGGGGAAGAATCTATTTTTATGAAGCTTATTGGTGGCTAATTGCTTGAAATGTTTGACAGAACACAATTTCTCAGGCATTCAGCCAGCTCTCAATGTCTTTCCTTTTCTAATGTGGGCCCAACCCATTACAATTGTTTCCAAAGGACTGTCCATAATATTTTATTGGGAAGGGATTTCATTGTATTGTTTGAAATAGAAGGGCAATTAGATGCCGCTAAGATAAAAAACATAGACTCTTCACTGAAATGATTATTTCAGTGTATTATAATAAGATTCATGTGTAATGCAGTCATTTGAAAGATCATTCAAAAAGTAAGCTATTCTATTAAAATCTCTGTAATAAATACAAAAATAAAATTTTATGACTGACATTTTACACGTAAGTTAAGAATCCATTAACTGATTAAATCAGCTGGAAAGTGCTTTAAAAAAAAAGGATGAGATATTTCTTTCAGGTGATTTATCCAAGTAGATAGAAAGAAATGGAGAAATGTGACAAGGAGGTTCTGGGAAGAAGCTGGAGAAGACAACCTAAGTGGATATCAGAATACTAACCGAGTTAGATGGGAACTTGATAGGAATTCCTAGAATGGTGCTCAGAGAGACATGAAAGCTGTCTGTATAGGACTATAGCAGTTTTCTGGGGTTTGTTTTTGTTTTAAGGCCTGCAAATTATCTGATACCCCTCTCGTCAAGAGGGGGGTCTCTGCCTCCTCTCCTTGGGTGTGGGTGGCCCGGACTGCTTCAACCAATACCGGCACCACGTGACTTCTGAGGTGGGCTGGAAATGGCCGGATAGCTTCCACCTGGTTTTGTTGGGATGTTTGCTCTGAGGGAAGCCAGCTGCCATGAAAGAAGTCTGACTACTCTGAGACTGCCCCACTGGAGAGGCCATGTGTAAACGCTCGTGTCAGCCAACAGGGAGCCTGAGTGGCCAGCCATGTGACAAGCCATCTTGGACATCCAGTCCAGTTGATTGCGACCCCAGTAGACATTTGACCAATTACCTGAGAAACGCCAAGTGAGAACTATCCAGCCAAGCCCTTTAGAATTTCTGTCCCTGGGATAATTTGTCTTACAGTGATGGTAACAAGAATAAGGACTGATTCATGGACCTACAGGAGATCTGGGTGCAAACGTTACAAACTAGAATATTCTGTGAACTGCATTAGGCAAACTTAAAAAAGTGGACTTGTTGTCTGGTTCTGGCAAACTGTCCTAACAACCATGGAGCCTTCTCTTCTTTCCAGATCCAGAAAAGTGCTCCTGTCCTCCAGACATCAGATAAAACTGAAGTAAATTACCCCTTAATTCTGGAATCATTTTTTTCACATTTTATTTTACCAGAAGTCTGAGTAGTAACATATTTTCTCAAAACATACAGATTTGAAATGGAAAGAATTTTTATTGGAAAGGAATTTACTGTTTTTAAGCCCAAATTGAATCGAATCCTCCTTAGTTGCTCCTGAACTAAACCTTTTTCACTAATAACAGTTTTATTCTTAAAGGTTTCACTAGCTCTGAATCAAGTTCTATTGTGACTCATGTGGTGTGTGGGCAGCAACTAAAGACTTTCTAGAAGGGTAAGTTACTACAGGGAAAACATCCCAAATGCTTTTGAAAAGTAAGTTGTAACAGTTATAAAACATCATGGCACAATCTGCAGGCAGGCCTGGAATTAACTGCACTAAAGATTAGCAGCAGGTACATGATTAGAAAAGGAATAAACTGGAAAATAACCTTTTATAAAGTGGGTTCGAACAAAGGTCTTATGCTCACCAAAAAACATCTGACAGTTGTCCTAACAGGAAAACAGGTGCCATAGAATCGTGAGGGGTTGAAAAGAAAGCTGAAGTACAGAGCCATAAAATCAGACTAATACCGATTCCCACAGTTCTTTATGGCAGACCTCTCCTGCGTGATTATGCTGCCCACAGAGCGTTAGAAGGACTCCACATGAATCAGGCTGACCAGATCTTTGGTCTGTTCAGGGCAGAAACTTGGCAAAACGACAACATGGAAAAATTATTTTTGTTGCCCTCCCGCTTTTCCTTTCTGCAATTTATACCCCCTGAAATACACGTCATGGTGTGCCCATCCCATTTAACTATCCCCTCTGGCCAAATGGGTATGACCTATTCGGTTAAGGGTTCTTTTTAAGGGATGGTTTCCATAATGGGATTTTTTTCCAACTCCCCCCGCCCCCACTCATCACAAGCTGTTCTCCAGTGTCCCCTTCTCAGAGTGCTAAAATCCCTCTGCTACTGTTAGGGAAATGATCCAAATTCTATATCTAAGTGTTTAAGAATATCCCCAACTTAAGACCCAACCCATCTTACAGCTGTTTCTCAATCTTTCCTTCAAAGGCAGATATTCATTGTTTCTTCTGCTGTTGTTCACCATGTCTTTGTCTGTGCCTTGCCCCCAACACAGAATGCCCCCCTCCCACTCCAAACACACCTAAGTCCGCCTTTTTTTCAAGGCCCACATCAAATCTGACCAGATCCATGAAGCATTCTCCTCTCCTGGCAAACTCTAGTGATCATGTCCTCCTCTGAATTCTAGATTGCTCACCTGGCACTTAGCATGTGCTATGTTTTAATGTTATTCATGTATTTATATTTTCCTTTCTCCACGTGGGCCAGTGACAATAGCATTTGTCTCTGGTATCTCTGATGCACCATGCTTCGCACTCAACCTGTATCAGACGACAATAATGCCTCAGTCAAGAGATCATCTATATCAAAAGTTCATAGGTACTCTTCCTAGGGAGTTAATACATTTAAGTCCTATTGTTCTTATTGCTTTCAACAATACAGTAACTCTTAGGGATATGTCTAAGGAGATTTTTTTTTTTTAGCCCCTTAACAGCCAAATGGAGAAGATATATTGGTGCAACTCAGCTGACCCTTTAGACCAGAGTAGGTCTTCTTGAACCTTTAAAGTCCCATCACAGCCTGTATGTCCTTATAATTAGGATAGAAATCTGTGCATTTTCGCAAATTCCCTTGACCGCCTCCTTCTTTTTCTCTCTTGATTGGCATCCTGTCTATATCAAGTCACCCTTCCTACTTATGGACTTAAGAACATTGTATTGCTGAGCACGGAATCTGGCCAATTTGAGTGGCTGTTGAGGGGCCAGCCGATGCTTCCTGTAGAGTGAACCTTGATCAATGAGAAATAGGATATGAATGGGATGAAGACAGATAAATTCTCCCTCCTCTTTTTTGCCTGTTACCTACTCAGGGTGTGATTTCTCTTTACAGCTCTCCCAGGAGAAGTCCTAGATGCTGAATGGGCACATCTGCTGAACAGCCAGCTCTGTCCCTTGTCTCTTTGTAGTTCAGTGAAGTGGTGGCTAGTGTGGTGATACATTGCATCACTTCCCATCATCCTTGCTTCATTTCTTTTTCCTTTACTCTTCCTGCTTTGGGTTTGCATCTCCCTTAAAAAAGGGTTAGCGCTTTAATCCTTGCCTCAGGCTCTGTTTTCTGGAGTACTCAGGCTAAGATAGTTCCTTTTATTAATCATCACATTTTACTATTGAGACTTGGAGTTCCACTTCACAGAATGGGGTACAAATAAAAGCCTTCCTGTAGTATCCAGTAGTTCAATATTTATCCAGCAGTTCATTACTTATCTGCTAGTTCAATACTTGAGCTCCCATCTGCCCATTTAATTAAAAGTCTGCCTTTTTTTCTGGAATCTTCATCCTCTTATGGACTCCAGATCTTACTAATGCACAGAGAGCCAGACCTGGGCATTCCTGAGTCACTAATGGAATCAAGATAACCTCTTTAAGCTAGGAGACCTCATAAGTGTGAGCGGTTGTTGTCTGCTAAGATCCATTCTCCTCTTCTTACTTAGTTATGTAGTTTTAGTGGGGTACGTAACTGTCTTAAGACTACATTTCCCAGGGGCGCCTGGGTGGCTAAGAAGTTAAGCGTCTGCCTTCGGCTCAGATCATGATCCCAGAGTCCTGAGATCAGCCCATATTGGGCTCCCTGCTCAGCGGGGAGTCTGCTTCTCCCTCTCCCTCTGCTCCTCCCCCTGCTCATGTTCTCTCGCTTGCTCACTTATTCTATCTCTCAAATAAATGAATAAATGTAGTCTTTAAAAAAAAAAAAAAGAGTACATTTCCCAGTATCTCGTGCATCTGGGATCTGGATAATCACATGACTATGTTCTGACCAATGGGATATGAGCAGAAGTGATGTGTGTGCCATTTCCAGCCCTTGTTTTTAAAAGAATTGGCACATACATCTCTGGCTATTTTCTCCTCCCTTCTGACCAAGACATAAAGAAAATTGGAGTAGCTTTCTTGTCCTGAGATGGAAGCCACAAGTTGAGAATGACAGCTGTTCAAATAGCCCTGGACAGCTTACCTGTGAAATGTTACATATGAGGGAAATAAATTTCCATCTTGCTCAAGACACTGTATTTTGGGGTCTTTCTTATTCTATCACTCTAACCTGTTCCCTCTTTAATATAACACATACCAGATCCTGGTTGCTGCTGTCACCAAACTGAGAGGTGCATTGTTGCTCCATGTCCTTGCACCTGCTGCTGGTGTTTGAGCCTGTTGTCACCACCTGCTGAAACCCCAGCATCCTGAAGATGTGTTCTCCTATGCAACTCACTATGTTCTTGTTTCCAGTCACTAACCCACAGTCAGGCCAGCTCAGTACTTCTGAACAAGTTTGGGAAGAAATGAGTCCTCTGTGGAAGACTCTGCTAGTGGCTAGTTGTTTATCCATTATGTATTCTCCCCCTTTCCCTTAGAAATAGAAACCATTTTGTAATGGAGGGGCATGCACCATTCTCCCTCAACCCAATACAGCTTTTGCCCAAAGTAAAGAAGCTCCTTGCATCTGAGGATGAGCATCTGACACAGTTTTGGAAGAAGTCTCTGGTGACTTTAAAGAAGATTTTAATTTCCCAATATAGGTACCTCCCTTTCCACCTTGTCACTTCCTTTTCCTTCTCGGAATGGAAAGTGGATAGGAGGCCTAAAGTAGAACAGCCATTTTGCCATCTTGAGGAGTAAAGTCTGATGCTTGGGATGGCAGAGCAAGAGGATAGAAAGATCCTGAAACACTGACGGCATCAGGGAGCCACTTTACAAGTCTTAGACTGCCTGGCCAGCCTGTTTCTATATGAGGAAAAGTAAATCCCAATTTGGTTACACTTCCAGAGTCAGGATTCCATTATATGCAAGCAAAAGCAACCTCTAATGGGTAATCGCCTGCCAGAAGCCCTGGGTTTCTTTCAAGAATTTGTCAAGCTGTACCCAGCAGGCTTCAACTTACACCGTAATTATTTTCCCCCAAAACAAAACAAGCAAAATTAAAGTTCTACCTTATGAAAAATGCAGTACACTGAAATTACTTGTTTACTGCTTATATTTCCTACAAGACTCTAAGCCCCATGAGGCAGGAGCCATGTTGGTCTTCTTCCTTGCCTTATCCTCAATGCCTAGCACTCTGCCTGGCATATGTCCCCAGAGATATTTTAGATAGAACAATGACTAAATAAAAGAATTTCAACACACTATTATCGACTTATTTAAATTACTCCTTATTGAAAGGCAACTCATTCATACACTGATTCATTCCTTCATTTATCCAGCATTAATTGATGTGATATGCACAGTGGTGTAGGCACTATACCGTTGAGGGCAACGTTATTGCCCTCAACGAGCTTAACTTCTAGTGGGAGTTAACAGACCGTTAACTCTTACACAGAAAAAGAAGAGTTTCAGACAGTGATAAGTAGGGTAGGCAGTAGAACTACACCTAGGATATTCCAGGAAGGCCATATTTAAGGACAATTCACTGTCATCAACATGGCCCACCCCTCAATCACGTCTACCTCAGCAGTTCAAGTCCTGAGAGCAAATTGTTTTCTAAGGGATGAGGTGGTCAATTTTCCTTCTTGGAATTTAGGATCACATACATTTCTAAAGAAAATAAATCACCGAGAAAGAGAAATAGAGGAGAGAGAAAGAAAGAGAGGGGGAGGGAGGAAGGAAGGAGAGGGGAGGGGGAGGGAAGGAAGGAGTTTTATCCTGCTGTTAAGCACACTTCCCCCTCTGTGGCCACAGAGAGACATTCTACGGGTGAAAAATAAGGCCAAGGGGGCAGGTCTTCTCTGAAAGGAGCTGGCACTGGAAACAATAGCTAATGTCCCACAAAAACAGCTTTTGAACTCTCCTATGTTCAAAAGAATGTACTACATTATTAATGCTGCAGCCCCTGTTTATGTTTCAAACCCTTCAAAAACCTCAATCATTGTTCCTCCTCAAATCCCCTCTGAGTCCTGCTACACCCAAGGGAGCCCTCATGAGACATGAGGAGAACCATCAAGACTTGCCCCACCAACACTTGAGCTCCCCAAACGGTAAACTGCCTCCCTTAGAATTTGCTCTTGGAAGAACCGTAGTGAAGAATACTTTTAATTTCTAACATCCAGAGATGGCTGTCCTATTGCCTTGCTCAGGCTTTCTAGAAATCAGTGTCACATGTTTTTAGTATATACTGAGTTAGTTCGGCAACTTTATGAAGGAAAGAAAAAACACACAGACTTGGTCATGTTAGTGAAGTAGAAATGTTTGTTCTCTTTAGTGTTGGCTAAACCACGTTTGTTTACAATGTCAGTAGAATTGTTTCTTCCCGTTGGTGAGTTAGAAGAATGGCCAGGGTTAAGGGGAGTAAAGGGGGATGGATGAAACTGTCTGAGCCCAGCTGAGGGTCATACTGAGGGAGGGAGATGGCATTGGAGAGAAAGTTTCGATTAGCCATGGGTCAGCTTCCACTGGACGGGAATAGAAGGGCCAGGGCCAGGGTAAGGCAAGTGAGACAGCGAGGACTCACCAAGTAAGGAGGCATCATCACTCTTGGGTGCTACCCCTGCTCTTGTACACCCCGGCATGGTGTGTCCAGGCCCCCCTGCCTCTAGCTCCTAGTTCAGGCTCCAGGGAATTGAGTTCCGTCAGGGCTACAAGAGTGAGGAGAGCCAGACACAGATTCTCTTCGTCATGACAAATGGACATGAAAAGGTGGAAAACTGGATTGGTGAACAGCTGGTAAACAGCTTTACTACTAAAACAGAATAGACCTCATTCTCTGGCTGAGAAGAACAAAGTACGTCTTGGCTTCAGAGAGACAGGGCCACTTTCCCGAGGGAAGACGAGGGCTGGTTATAAAAACTCAACTTTTCAGGTCGGCCCCCTCCTGCTCACTCATGATCTTCTCTCTTTTCCACACCCTGCCTATCACCAGAATAAAGTAATACACAAACGTAAGTCATAAAATGAAGAAGGGGAGGGAACTATGTCTGAACTGTTGAAAGAGGAAGCAGGATTCTCCATAAGAAATGAAGACTCCAATCTTAACCAAAAAACCTCCAATCCCCAAACAACCACCCCCAGGTGGAGTGCTCAGGCCCTACTGAGAGCCCCATCCTCCTGCTCTTGACCTTGAAGACACTGTGCTTTCTTCCTTACCTCTTCATATAAGGATTTGTGTCTCTCCCACTGGGTTGCAAACTCCTGGAGGAGAGAGACCATCTCACCTTCGCCCACATTGCCTTGAGATACAGCAGAGTCCCTGACACAGCATGTGCTGTGGGACTTACTTTCAGTGGTGGACACTAGGGACAATAGAAGGCAGAATTCATACAGAGGGTTGTACCCAGGGACAGGGGACAGGGTAACAGGGAGCTGGAGCTGTAGGGGGCGGCTTATGTATGACAAGTGGGATAGGCTTAGCTGAGTTTCTCAGGCTCCCTGTGGATTGGTCAACTTGAGTAATTCTGTGGGCTCCCGGGCATAGGGGCTGTCCCTAGCTGCCTGGGACTTGTCCTTAAGGCAATGAGGCCAGTACACAGCACCATGGAGTCTGAGAGCCCCTAAGGGAAATGGTTGGCAGGGTGGATTTAATCAGCTGCTCGAAAGGGGGAACTGCCCAGGATCCAGCTACAGCCTCAACACTGGCTGAAAACAGCATTTAGAATAAAATAAAATAAAAATTATATTACAGGTGCTTGATATTATCTTAATATCTGCTGAAATCTTGCATTGATTTATAAAGCCTGAAATTCCTTTCTCTGAGCTTTTTCTGAGCTTACTTACTTAGGTCACAGGTCACAGTTAGGTCACAGTTAAAACGTAAATGCCCCTGAAAGAGACAAACTGCTTCAAACTCAGCTGATCAGAAAAGTAGGAGCTCAGATAAGAGCCTGCACAGGAAGAAGCTTCGAATGTATCATTAACACACAAACATGGGCTTCTCGCTGTTTTGCCCAAAACCAAGCCTGGCCTAAAGAAGGGCAATTTAGGGGCAGTGTCTGGTAGTTGAAGGGACAAGCAAGTCCACCAGACACCATTGTGGACTCTTCGGGAAGCAGAGCGAGATAGACCAAGGAGCAAAAACCGTCCTTATTCAAATTATACAGATTTTCTATTTCCTTCACTACCTCCATTAAAGCTGCTAAAAGATCCTACAAGGCATTAACTATAACCTTTGAGTTAACTTTCTTTTCTCCTGGGCAAAAATCATTTGCACTGCAACTGGACGAGAATCATTTGTAATGCTCCTGGTTTGGGACACTTCAACCTCTACCTTTACAGAGCTGTAAGATCACTGAATCCATCAAAAATAGGAAATCAAACAAAGGCAAACATCCTTAGCAAATCCGATCGTCCTGACACAGGACAGACTTGTTAAACAGCACCCAGCACAGCATGGAAAGTGCATCCGGTAATCCCATTTGCCTATTTCCAAATTTTGGATAATTTTTCATGACAAACTACATCTTTTAAAAGTGCTGTTCAGAAAGCAGGAACTCAAATAGGTATTTGAACACCAATGTTCGTAGCAGCTTTATTCATAATGGCCAAAAGGAGGAAACAACTCAATGCCCATCAATAGATGAATGGATAAACAAAAGGTGATATATTCACACAACGGAACATTATTCAGCCATAAAACGGAAGGACACAAGCTACCACATGGGTGAACCTTGAGGACATTATGCTCAGTGAAATAAACCAGACACAAAAGGACAAATACTGCATGATCCCACTTATATGAGGCACCTAGAATAGTCAAGTTCATAGAGACAGAAAGTGGAATCATGGTTACCAAATGCTAGGCAGAGGAAGGAATGTGGAATTAATGTTTAATGATACAGCGTTTGTTTGAGATGCTGAAAACGTTCTGGAGATGGATAGTAGTGATGGTTGCATGACCACGTGAATGTATTTAATGCCATTGAATTATACACTTAAAAATAGTTAAAATGGTAAATTTTATGTTGTGGCTATTTTACCACAATAAAAAAGAAGGAGGAATGAAAGAAGGAAGGAAGAACGGAAAGAAGGAAGGGAGGGAATGAGGGAAGAAAGGAAGGAAGGAGGGAGGGATGGGAGGGAAGGAGAGAAAAAAAAAGTGCTGTCCAATTGCTGGGCTCGCTTTTAGTTTTGGGGGATTGTGATTTTGTCTGCTACTATGTGTCAGGCTGTGTGCAAAGCACCCGTCATTTTATCTTCACAACTTACCCCGCTTGTTTTCTAGATAAGAATACGGAGGTTCAGAGAGGTTAAGTGAGTTCCCTGTAGTCACACAGCCGAGCTAGCTCTGTCTCCATTCAAAGCCCATGCTCTTCACCAGTCCTCTTTACTGCCTCCTCCTCTTTCCAGTCAAATCTTTCACTTCTGAATAAAGCCAATTTCCAAGTTAGCTATTACATTTCCAAGCTCTTTCATTTTGTGCTTTCCAAGAGGGGGAATGAAAATAACTTTCTCCCATAAATCCACAGTGAGTTTTTCCCCATGCGGTCTTACAGCTTAGGAGCTCTAGTCTCGGTTTTTTTCTCCCCTTTCATAAGCCTCAGGCTCAGCATCCTGCCGGATCACAAATCCAGACAAGGAGTGTGTGGAGGGCAGGAAAGAGAATGGACCAGGAAGTGGACGACATCCGGAAAAACAGATATGCCAAATATGTCCGGGAAAACAACACAACACCAGACACAGAAGCAGAGTCTTGGTGGGACTCTAAGAAATAAAGCTTTAAATCAACAGCCCTAAAGAAAGGAAGCTATGGCAAGGATAAAACTGCTGAATTTAAATACAAACAAACAAACAAAAACCCACCTCATTTCTATGAGGTTTGGGATAGATTTTTTACATTTATGCATAATATTACTTCAATTTTGCTAGCTTCTGCCCAGTTGTGCCATTTGATTAAAAACTCCCTTTAAGACCTAGAATGCCCTGGGGCTTCCAGACAAAGGAAATGAATGGTTTGAGACCCCTCACACTGGGCGAGGCCCCCAAGGGAGATAAAGCATTTGATTGAACTGGAGGGGACAGGAATGACTCCCCAGTTGGTCCTGATGAGAAAATCGTGCCACCACTGGGATTAGGCCAGTGCAATCCTGGGAAACCGGGTGCCCCTCAGGCGAGAGGGTGGGATTGTCAGTGGGAGAAGGAAGCCCTGAGTCACTGAATCGATTCTTCTTTTATCCGATCCCGTGGGAGGAAGTGTGGAAAACTGCTCATTTTTCAGCTCCTCTTAGTGAGAGTAACAGGAGTTAGTGGCTAAGGAGAGGGGGTGGCATTGTGTTCACTTGTAATTAGAACCGAAGAAACCTCAGTCTAAACCAGAGCCAGAGCCCTGCTGGGCGGCTGCCCACGGCTGCTCCCGGCAAAGCTGTCAAGGAGGGACACCTGCCCTGTCGCTCCGCGCGCCTCCCCTCTCTCCTGCACCACCCCCAACATCCCCACGCAGGTCGGGCACAAATTTGGTGCATCCGGAAAGAGTTGTTAGAGGTTCAGCTGTAAGTGGGTGGCAGGACATGGTGAAAGATGCCTGAGGACGATTCATCCAACGATGAGATGTGGAATGAGCGGGAGAGGCTAGGATGCTGCCAGCCAGATCCCTTGGCACCGTAACTCAGGGGTGAGAGAAGGTCAGGGTGACAGGCATGGGAACATCAAAAAAAAAAAAAAAAAAAAAAGGAAGGGGACGAAGGAAATCACCCAACTTGATGGCCATCGAACGTGGTGGGGGGGAGGAGACACATCCCGGTTCGGAGTTTGTTGGTTGACACCTGGGTCACAGGAGCGTTCACAAGGACAGGCTCACAGGTAGGCAGGAGTAGAGATGGATTTGAGAGGAGTCCAAAGAGGTAATATCTGGGGAGTGGGCTTCTTGAAAATTAGCTCTCAAAAAAGAAAAGAGAACAAAGAGCTATAAAGAGCAAACTTTGGGATACCCAGTGCATGGTCTGAACGAAGAAGAGTCACCAAATACAGAGACAAAAGGAAGGAACACAAAAGCTGTTCAGGGACTAGCAAAAAAGGGATTTTGGTGTCTTTGGGAGGCAATTTGGCTTCTATCAACTACACATCTACACTCCATTTTTGTGAGTGGAAGATTCCGGGGGAAATGCTGTGCTTTGGGATTTTCCCTTCCAGTCAGTGTTTTGAGAGCGTGGGTCTGGTTCGACCATCCTAACTACCCTGAACTCACCAAATGGCTCCTTACCCGTCAAGAGCACAGTCGCTGAGAACAGGGTCTTGGTGGAGGAAGCTTTACCTAGGCTGTTCCATTGTGACCCAGAAGTCAGCTGGAAGCCCTGGGCATCGGGGAAAGCCTCAGCAGAGCTGGGAAGCAGGTGATCCCACTTCTTGGGCACCCCTACCTCATTGCTGCCATTTTCGCCTCCTCCCGGGGGACTGGTGAACAATCTCCGCCATTCCTGGAGGCTCGAGCAGAAAACTACGTCTGCCTTATGGAGTGATCCAGCGCGGGAGGCAGTGCGGCCCTTAGCTGGGCAATCTCAGTGGACAGTCCTGGCAGCCTGGGCACACACCCTCCAGATGTTCTGTGCCAGGGCTCCAGGGGGCCTGCAGGCCCTGCACGGCGACAGCCGCCAAGCCCGCAGCCTCAGAATCCTTCCCTCTGGGGACCCTCGGCAGCTTTGATGTGCTTCCTGGACACCGAGCCGGTATCACACAGGAGGGCGCAAACCCCCCACATTGACTCTGGGTGAGTTCTCAGACTCTCCAGACTTGTTAAGCAGCAACTCCTCAAGCTATTGCTTTGGTTACCCCAATAGTGCTCAGGGGCCATCTGCAAACATCACCCCTACCGTTGCCTCTGAAGAGCCTAGGGCACCTCCCAGGGAGGCAATGATGTCAGCTCACTTTACTAACACTGAAGACTTTTCCGTTCTGTTTTCCTCCCACACTGGAGGTGAATCAGACGCATGTCATTGTTACCCTGACTCGACTCAGCTCTCTTCAGCCTCCTTGCAAAGGGACTAATGGTTGAATGGGAAGAAGAAGAAGAAAGCTGAAGATTAGTAGAGATGGTTTTGCTTCTGTTGTACAGGGTCGGACACTGTGTCCTTGCGAAAGCAATCAGCTGAGTGGGGCCCAAAGACCTTGGTGTGGAGGTCATTCTTTTGGTAAACTATACTGTGTTAAGTTTTGAGATGCTAAAGTGGTTTGAGGGGCTTTATCTCAAGGTTTTGCCTCATCTTATTAGCAGGCATTCTATAGCTGGAACAGGTTTTCTTTCTTTCAAAATGGATATTTTACTTTTAACTTAGCACATTGTGTCATTTTCCTTTGTTGGGAAAGCTTGTCAGGTTGGGTTTTAGCAGCAGCAGTGACTACAGCAACAATGTCTAGAGAGAGCTTTTGTTTCTCCGGTGACTGTCATTTCAACCTGATTCCATTTGCGGAGCGAAGGACAGCCTCCGTTCCTTCACTTGGGAGAGGGCTTCTGGAATGGTCATCCAGTCCCGGCACCTCCCCTTCTTCTTTCCTGTGCTCCTCCCCACCCCCCTCCAGTGCCAGGGTGGGAGGAGGAAAGAGCAGAGAAATGGCATTGTCTCCATGAAGGCCTAGTACACATATGACCCTTTCCAGGGTTTGTTATAATTCATATTCTAGCTGTTTTCTGTGGTCTGGATGTGGATGGTTGATGGTCTCAACGGGCTTCACTGATGTAAGACACAGTTTCCCAAGGTGTGTGGGGTCCCTCAAGAGGAGTGATCCCATCTTCAGGATGACCCCCTGGGAGCAGTCCAAGCTGTACTTCTGAGAGGCCTAGGTTCTTTGCTTCTTGCTATGATGGACCCCAGTGAGCCCTTTGCCCACTTCTCAATTTGAGAAGGCCCATAATCCTGGAATCTGCCAGTATAAGTGGAACCTATTTCCTGTACCTCCAGGAATGGAAAATTTAAAAAATGGTCCTTGTTCCTGCCTTGCTTAGTCATGTCTTCCTCATCTCTTCCACGGTGCTTTCTCCAGTCCCAGCCAGAAGAGGAGATGTCGGCCTGCCCTCCTTGAAGACACTCCCAAGTTGTACAGATGAGCTCCAGGTCCAGTTTCTTCTCCTTGTCTTGGAAATTACTCCCCATCCCCATGAGGGGTGAAAGAAAGGTGAGACATAGCTGTTCTTCATCATGTCCTCCTACTAGGAAAACCATTTCTCTCCCTCAAAGTCCTCTACTGGGAGATGGTATGGGAGTTCAGGATGGCGTTGGAGGGACACTGGGAGGTTGGAGTTGGTGGTGGCATGGGATCTGCTGTAAGTGTTGCCTCTCAGCAAATCATTTTGGAACACTGCCATCCCCAACAGCTGGCCGTTCTCTGCACTTACAATGTGGGGAAACTTGAGGTTTTGTTTCCAGCAGTAAAGCTAGTTATCAGTTCCAACCAATATGAGAAAGAACTCTCACTTGGTACCTATCTTCATCCTGTTACATAAATATCCCCAGTAGCTGAATTTTTTTTTAATATTAGCAATTCTAGTGCCTTTGGGGGTGATTTTACAACCTCTATGAATTCCTGTCTGTTTTTCTAAATATCTTCACGTTCTGGCCAGGGAGGTTTGCTGCTTTTTCCTCTATTGTTTAGTTCATTTTCAGTCAATTATCCCTGGTCTTAAGTTTGGAATGTCAGCCATCACATCCCAGTTCCAGCAGCAGGACAGAAGAAGGGAAGAGCAAGGGCCCTGTCCACCCGCTTTAAGATATTCTGGAAGGATCATGGAGCCCCTCGGCTAAGTTCAAAACCCAGTCCCAAGACCCATACAGTCACAGAAGAAAGGCAGCCCTCTGGCCAAGTGCACCTACTGCCTCAGATGCCATGAGGGTGACGTAAGGCAACGGTCTCCACCATATCCCCAAAGCAAGAAAATTCCGGATCATTCTTTCATAGTTTATTTTATTAAGAAAATTCCAGATCATTCCTTCATAGCTTATTTTATTAAGAACATTTCTCGGGGTACCTGGGTGGCTTGTCAGTTAAGCATCCGACTCTTGATTTCGGCTCAAGTCATGATCTCAGGGTCAGGGTATCAAGCCCCGCATCAGGCTCTGCACTCAGCACAGAGTCTGCTTGAGATTCTCTCTGTCCCTCTCCCTCCCCAATGAATGAATGAATAAATAAATAAATAAATAAATTTTTTAAAAAAGAACACTTCTCAAATTATTTTTACTAAAAAAGCAATGGGTGTTTGTTAAAAAGAAAAAAAAGGGGGGCGCCTGGGTGGCTCAGTCGTTAAGTGTCTGCCTTAAATTTAAAAAAAAAAAAAAGACAAACCAAAGGTAACTATAAAGAACCATCATATAAGTCCACCCATCAGAAATAATCACCAAGGTATACATCTTCCAGATTTTTTCTGTGTGTGTCTATATGTCTTTACTATAAGAATGGGTTACACGTCTATAGCTCTTTTTTTTTAAGAGTTTATTTATTTATTAGACAGAGAGAGACACAGCCAGAGAGGGAACACAGTGGGGGAGTGGGAGAGGGAGAAGCAGGCTTCCTGCTGAGCAGGGAGCCCGATGTGGGGCTCGATCTCAGGACCTAGGATCATGACCTGAGCCAAAGGCAGACACTTAACAACTGAGTCACCCAGGCGCCCCATGTCTATAGTTCTTGATAAATAGCTAATGTGGCAGAAATAGCTGAGGATTTTCATATTTCTTTGAAACACACCATAATTTATTTGAGCAGTCCATCTGTTGTTGGACATGGAGGTTATTTCAACTAATATTCTTTTGCTACACATTTAGGAGGTTTCCAATTTTTCATTATCATACACAGTGCAAAGCTGGAATAATGGTCGAAAATTAATTCCAAATTTTAAATATCCAAAGAATAAGGGGGGGGGATCTCCCTGTACTTAAAAAAAGAAAGGGAGGAGAGACCAAAAAATGCTAAAAAAAAATGTATTATGGGTTTCAAAACCTCCTTCATGATCTGCCAAAATGACTAATACATGAAAAACCAATGACCGAGAAGCATTCATTTTTAACCAAAATTATCTTATTGGCCAGCTTATGTTTGACCAAATCGCTAAACTGCTTTCAGCTAAATCACCTGGAGCTGAGTTAAATAATTAAACTCTCTTGGAAGGGATTAAGGGTGACCCACTTAACCTTCATGCACTTCTTTAGGAAAGTGCAGGTGAATTTGCTAGAATGCACCAGTGCCCTTTTAAGCAGAAAAGAGAAATAGACTTTTAAGACCCAACTTTTTATTTCCCCATCCCTGGAGTTTTGCTCAAACAAAATTCCAAAAAGTTTAGAGCACCTCTTCAGAATATTTAATTAGAGATGTTCTGACATTCATCAGACATAAAAGAGGATGCCCAGCAGCCCCACCCAGCCCTGATTTATTAGAAACGAGGAGGCTTTTAGCATTCACTTCTTTTGATTCCTGTGCCAGAAAGAGAAAAGGAATCATTGCTTTCCTTCAGCTTTTCTTAGGATTTCTCCGAAGCGAATTTAAATGTATGTCACATGCTCATGTACATGGATTCTTCTCTCCAAGGGGCTCTTTCCTCCCCAGGCACTAAAATAATGTCTTATGTTAATGATAGCCCAGCTCCTTTGTCCTTTTCTGACTTTACCCCATTAACTCCAGCAACAGGACCCTCTGCAAAGATAACCAGAAGTCAGTGTCGGGAAGCAAATGGGCAACTCTGAGCCTGGCACAGTCCACCCACCCAGCATCCCTTAAGGGATGGACTCTGCAGGAAGCCCATTGCCATGAACACCCGAGAGGGTACCCTTTTGAGCATCAACATCTTTGTTTCTGTTTTAGTCATTTGCGATGGCAGTCTTCTCCAAAATACATTTTATGGTTTCTGGCTTTTGAAGCAGAATATGTAGAATACAATTAAGCCTTTTCTTGATGGGGTCACTTTATGGTACATCATTTGAAACTTTTATTGGAAGCCAATTTTTGTTCCAGGCGCTATGCCAAAAGGATACAAACATAAATAACACGCAAGCCCCACGGCAAAGACTCCACAGCCTCGTGGGAGAGACAGAGGACTAATCAACTCCTTACAAAACTTCCTGATAATTAAATGGATTGTGAAAAGGGTGGTTTGAGAACACAGAACATAACATCTAGCTCTCTGTGAATTTCAGAAAGGGAAATGTTTAGAGAGAAATTGATGCCAAAGATTAAGTAAGAAATGCTTCCGTTCCCAAATGGTTACAATGATATAACAACATTCCAGGCAAAAAGAAGCACGTGCAAAAACCCAGGGTTTGAGGACATGTCTAGGGAAACTTCTTATAGTTTGGGAAGGCAGTGTGCACTGCGGAAGGGCAGGAATGTGGGCCAAGCCTCAGAGAGCCTAGCGTGTCACACTGACAGGTCGACACAGGACTCAAGGATGCCCTTTACAGAGTTATGATAGGCTTGTGACATTCTTGGAGGATTTTTAAAATCTAAGGTCATTTATATGTGGTATATGCTAAAGAAATATGTTTGAGTTAAACATTTTCAGATTAGCATATTACAGATTACAAGTTTCACTTTTTTAATAAATCTTTATAACATTTATTTTAAAAGAGATACTTCTTTGTTCCATTAATAAGCAACACATGTTCCTTAATTTACCTTACTAATTATGCAAGGAAAGGCATGGTCTCTCGACCAGTATACATTTAATATGAACATCTTGCCTTGTGTGTTTTGAGATTGAACACACCTAATATAGAATGATTTTGAGGACATTTTACAGTAGCAAAAATAGATGAAAACTCCTTTCATGACCTAATGTTGGAATGCTTGTCTTTGCTAGGAAAAAAAAAAATGCAACGGGTTTATTTTTGAAACATTCATGTTTGTTTCTAAATGATAAAATTAGAAAAGGCCTTCAGGCTGCTCTTTTCCACCCCTTCTTAGCAACGAACATTTTACAGGTATTAGTGGTCTCCGTACCCAATAAACTGGACACCCAACTGGATAGAAGAGTCACAAGCATCAGCAATACCTTGATATACTATATAAGACATTGTATTATATAACTGCAACTTCTAGATCTGATGACATCATCTTGAAGAGATTTAGAAAATTTCTTTCTTATGTCTTCCATTCGTTTGTTGCATTTCACAGAAGTTCCTACATGTATCCCTTCTTTCGCCTTTAATCCGTTATGGGCATACATTTTAAAATATAGGACCTAAAATACAAATAACTTAAAATAGTATAACAGCTAAAAACCCCACTGTGCACATCAGTGGTCCCTGGATATCCCAGCTGAGTAATTGTTTCGAGAGAGCTTTCCTTCTTCCCACCTCTTAACCACCGTGCACACCCACTCGGAAGGGAGCAAATGCTTCAGCTTTAACAGGTGGGAATAATTACATAATTCTAAAATCCATATTTCATATTCAGAAAAATAGAAACTGAAGCAGGAAATTAAGAAAGAAAAAAAACTTTGAGGGCATAAACCCCCTAGGACATCTGAGACATTCCCTGGCTGGGAAGTACTGAAGGATTTGAAGCATAACTTGGTTTGCATTTTTTAAATGATCTCTCTGGCAACTCCAGTGGGGATGACTTAAGGAGAGGTGAGGCTGAGCCAGAGACCAGCTAAATGACTGTTGCAATAGTCCAAGCAAGAAATAGGAAGAGTCTCCACCTGGGCAACAGCAGTGGACAACGGATTACTATTTCAGGTCAAGAACAAGGAGTTAGGAATTAAAACCATTTCATCTAAAAATCTGTAAACACGATCCATTGGGACCACACCTGAATTGTGTAGAGCTGCTTGTCCTAAACTAAATGGGTGGCCCCATGCACTGAAGCTACTAATAATTATGACTGCCTATTTTCAATATGTTTTTGCCCTTCCCTTGTATTCATTTTTGGTTCTTTCTATGCCTTCTTGTAGCATAAAACTACTCCCTTCTAATTTTTTTTTTTTTACTTCTAATCTGTTCTGGGTTTAGAAAATAGATATATCTAAGATTGCTAGAATTGATATGAAGTAATGATAGCTAAGTCATTAGTGTGAGACGCAGCAGTGCTCCTCAAAAAAGAAAAATGCACAAAATTAGTGATCTCTCTTTTGTCTGCTTATATGTGCTGTTTCTCACAGTACTCTCACTTGGGACCTGTCTTAGGGTTCCCTCAGAAGCAGACCCTAAGACAAGGACTCTAGCAGAAGCCATTTTGGGGGGAAGTGAAGGAAACACCAGTGGGAGCCAAGAGTATGTTATTAAGGTAACGACCACGTGGATGCTTGTTGCTTATCCCCGCTGGGGAGACTCTGGCAGCCTGCATAAAGTGTGTGTCTCAGAGTAAGCCCACACAAGAGGGCATTTATACACCAATTCACGTAAGCAATTGGTTGAGGGCTGCTTCTGGGGAGCATTAACTCCCCAGTATTTCTGGCCTGCTATGTAAGCAGCAGAGCAGTGGGCTCCAGGAGCAAGAGAAGGTCCTCAGGCAAAGAAATGCCCGTGCTACCAATGAGAAATCTGGGGGGTAGAGGGGGCACAAGGGCCAGAAATTGACAATGACTGCTACAGGGTCTAGGCGGTTACATTTAGAGAGTGCTGAGCATCTGTAGGTTTCCTTATTGTCATTATCATTGCCACCACATCTGACCACTTTAGAGCTCCCCAAATTCACTCAGAGCTCTGTGGCTTCTCAGTGCCTCCCGTGGCTGTGCTCAAACACCCAATAAATGAAGGTCGTGATGGTTAATTTTATATGTCAACTTGACTGGCTAAGAGATGCCTAGATAGCTGGTAAAAACCTTTCTGTGTGTGTTTGTGAGGGTGTTTCTGGAAGATATTAGCATTTGGATTGGTAGGCTGAATAAAGAAGAGGCCTCACTAATGCAGGTGGGCATCATTCAGTCAATTGAGGGCCTGAATAGAAGAAAACAGTGGAGGAGGGGTGAATCTGCTCCCTGACCGAGCCAGGATGCCCATCTTCTCCTGCCCTTGGACATCAGCACTCCTGGTCTTCAGGCCTGCAGACCTGGACTGAACCATACCACTGGCTTTCCTTGTCCTCTAGCTTCCAGATGGCAGGACATAGGACTTTTGGCCTCCATAATCACGTGAGTCAATTATATAATATATATATATATATATATATATATTTCCCCTGCTTCCTTAGGTAACAAAACTCTGATTTTATCCTGGGCTGCAATGGGCCCTGCTAAAAGACATTTCCCAACCTCCCTTGCAGGTTTGTATAGCCATATGACTAAGGCCTGGCCAGTGAGAGCAAGTATATAAGGAACACCAAAGAAAACTCCTTAAAAGGACTTGACTCCGTTGGAAGGTGTACCCTTTTGCAAATCCTTCTCTCCATCTTTCCTGTTCCCTTGGAGAGTAAACACAACCGTTGGAGATAATCAGCTCTGGTCCATGAGGTGTCCTTGAGGATGCAAGCTATATGCTAAGGATGGAGGAGCAGACAAATAGGAGGTCAGGGGTTCCTATTATATTTAAGCCACTGTGGTCAAAACAGTTCCTGACTGAAATGCAAATGTGTTCTAATTAGGTTAGAATGACTCTTACTCTATTCCCACCTGTCTTCTTGCCTCACACATTAACAAAAACAACTGTTTCTGTGATAAATAAAATACCTACTTTTAAAAGTCTCTATTATTCTGTAATTAAAGATTGAGTATTCAATCTTTAGTATTCAAGATTGAGTTTTGACCCAAAATTACGCTATTGGAAGCAATTAAATTAAATATAGATGAATCTCTCCCTTAGTCTTGTCCAAAAAAACTGCTCCATAAAAATCAGAGCTAGAAGAATCTTGAGGGGTCATTTAGTCCAACTCCCGATTCTTAGAGTTTGCAGAAATTATTTCAGAAAACTAAATGTCTCTTATTAAAACTCAAACGTTATTTTTTTAAGTTAACATATGATGTAAAGTTCAGTGAATTTTAGCACATGTATTGATTTCTGTAACTACCACCACAGTCAGAATACAGAGCAGTTCCTATGCCCAAAACGGTGCCCCAGGGTAATCACACCTTCACACCACCCCTAATCTATTGTCTTTTATTATACTTTAGTCTTTTCAAGAATGTCATATAAATGGAATAATACTGCGTATCACCTTTTAGCATAATGCCTTGAGGAATTCCAAATTGTTGTGTGTATCAGTGGTTCAGTCTTTCCTATTGCCGCATAAAATTTCATTGTATAGATGTGTCACAGTTTGTTACTTATTCCCTTTTTTAAAATTTTATTTATTATTTATTTATTTATTTATTAGAGGGGGAGAGAGAGGGGAGGGGCAGAGGAAGAAGGAGAGAGAGAGAGACTCTTAAGCAGGCTCCACACCCAGTGCAGAGCCCAACACGGGGCTCGATCTCATGACCCTGAGATCATGACCTGAGCTGAAATCAGGAGTCGGGCACTTAACCAACTGAGCCACCCAGGCACCCCTACTTACTTGCTTTTGATGGACATTTGGGTTGTTTTCAGTTTGGGTAGATTTCGATAGAGCTGCATGAACCAAAGTTTTCATTTTCCTAGGGTAAATACAGAGGACTAAGATGGTTGGATCAATCCTGCTCTTCCTGTCACATTTTGAGAGCTTACCTTTTTATATACTCTGCATATAAGACCTTTGATGTGTGATTTATAAACATTTTCCCCCGGTTTGCAGTATGTATTTTTTTAATTGCTATTTTTTTCTTTTTTTATTATGTTATGTTTTTTTTGTTTTTTTTTTGTTTTTAAAGATTTTATTTATTTATTTGACAGAGAGAGACACAGCGAGAGAGGGAACACAAGCAGGGGGAGTGGGAGAGGGAGAAGCAGGCTCCCCGCGGAGCAGGGAGCCCGATGCGGGGCTCGATCCCAGGACCCGGGATCATGACCTGAGCCGAAGGCAGACGCTTAACGACTGAGCCACCCAGGCGCCACCTATTATGTTATGTTAATCACCATACATTACATCATTAGTTTTTGATGTAGTGTTCCATGATTCATTGTTTGCATATAACACCCAGTGCTTCATGCAGAACGTGCCCTCTTTAATACCCATCACCAGGCTAACCCATCCCCCCACCCCCCTCCCCTCTAGAACCTTCAGTTTGTTTCTCAGAGTCCATAGTCTCTCATGGTTCGCCTCCCCCTCCAATTACCCCCCTTCATTCTTCCCTTTCTGCTATCTTCTTCCTTTTTTTTTTTTTTTTTAACATATAATGTATTATTTGTTTCAGAGGTACAGGTCTGTGATTCAACAGTCTTACACAGTTCACAGCGCTCACATAGCACATACCCTCCCCAATGTCTATCACCCAGCCACCCCATCCCTCCCACCCCCCACCACTCCAGCAATCCTCAGTTTGTTTCCTGAGATTAAGAATTCCTCATATCAGTGAGGTCATATGATACATGTCTTTCTCTGATTGACTTATTTCGCTCAGCATAATACCCTCCAGTTCCATCCACGTCATTGCAAATGGCAAGATTTCATTCCTTTTGATGGCTGCATAATATTCCATTGTATATTCCATAATATTTCATTCCTTTTGATGGCTGCATAATATTCCATTGTATATTCCACCTCTTCTCTATCCATTCATCTGTCGATGGACATCTTGGCTCTTTCCACAGTTTGGCTACTGTGGACATTGCTGCTATAAACATGGGGTGCACATGCCCCTTCAGATCACTACATTTGTATCTTTGGGGTAAATACCCAGTAGTGCAATTGCTGGATCGTATGGTAGCTCTATTTTCAACTTTTTGAGGAACCTCCATACTGTTTTCCAGAGTGGCTGCACCAACTTGCATTCCCACCAACAGTGTAGGGGGGTTCTCCTTTCTCCGCATCCCCTCCAACATCTGTCATTTCCTGATTTGTTAATTTTAGCCATTCTGACTGGTGTGAGGTGGTATCTCATTGAGGTTTTGATTTGGATTTCCCTGATGCCGAGCGATTTTGAGCACTTTTTCATGTGTCTGTTGACCATTTGGATGTCTTCTTTGGGAAAATGTCTGTTCAAGTCTTCTGCCCATTTCTTGATTGGATTCTTTGTACTTTGGGTGTTGAGTTTAATAAGTTCTTTATAGATTTTGGATACTAGCCCTTTATCTGATATGTCATTTGCCAATATCTTCTCTCATTCTGTCGGTTGTCTTTTGGTTTTGTTGACTGTTTCTTTTGCTGTGCAAAAGCTTTTTATCTTGATGAAGTCCCAATAGTTCATTTTTGCCCTTGCTTCCCTTGCCTTTGGCGATGTTTCTAGGAAGAAGTTGCTGTGGCTGAGGTAGAGGAGGTTGATGCCTGTGTTCTCCTTTAGGATTTTGATAGACTCCTGTCTCACATTGAGGTCTTTCAACCATTTTGAGTCTATTTTTGTGTGTGGTGTAAGGAAATGGTCCAGTTTCATTCTTCTGCATGTGGCTGTCCAATTTTCCCAACATCATTTGATGAAGAGACTGTCTTTTTCCCATTGGAATTCTTTCCTGCTTTGTCAAAGATTAGTTGACCATAGAGTTGAGGGTCCATTTCTGGGTTCTGTATTCTGTTCCATTGATCTATGTGTCTGTTTTTGTGCCAGTACCATACTGTCTTGATGATGACAGCTTTGTAATAGAGCTGGAAGTCCGGAATTGTGATGCCGCCAGCTTTGCTTTTCTTTTTCAACATTCCTCTGGCTATTCGGGGTCTTTTCTGGTTCCATACAAATTTTAGGATTATTTGTTCCATTTCTTTGAAAAAAGTTGTCAACTTTTTTATTTTTATTCTCTTAACAGTACTTTTATCAGCAAAATTTTTTTATTTTGTTGGAGTCTAATTTACCAATATTTTCTATTGTAGGTCATGCTTTCGGTGTCCTAAGAATTCTTTGCCTAATCCTGATCATGAAGATTTTCTCCTCTGTTTTCCTGTAAAAGTTTTATAGTTTTGTGTCTTACATTTAGATCTATGATCTATTTGAGTTCATGTTTGTATCTGTGTGAAGTTTAGGTTTTCTTTTTTTTTTTTTTTTTTACATGGATGGGATGTCTACTTGTTCCAACATTATTTGTTGAAAAGATAACCTTTTTCCATTGAATGGCCTTTGAACCCCTGTCAAAAATCAATTGGCCATATTTGTGTAGGTCGATTTCTGGTGTCTCTATTCTGCTCATTGTTCTATTTTTTGTCCCATCATCAATACCATGCTGTCTTGATTTCTGTAGCTTTTTATAGTAAGTCTTAAAATTGTATACTGTGATTCCTCAAACTTTTTTTTTTTTTGCAAAATTGTTTTGGTTATTCTATTTCCCTTGCCATTCCAAATAAGTTTTATTTATTTTTTTTTTAAAGATTTTATTTATTTTTTTGACAGAGACATAGCGAGAGCAGGAACACAAGCAGGGGGAGTGGGAGAGGGAGAAGCAGGCTTCCGCAGAGCAGGGAGCCCGATGCGGGACTCGATCCCAGGACCCTGGGATCATGACCTGAGCCGAAGGCAGACGCTTAACGACTGAGCCACCCAGGCGCCCTCCAAATAAGTTTTAGAGTAAGCTTATCCACGTCTGCAAAAAGTTCTTCTGGAATTTGTGTTAGAATTATGTTAAATTTGTAGATCAATTTAGGAAGAACTGGATTTTTACTATGTTGAGACTTCCAACTCATGAACAAGATGCATACCTTTTTTTCCTTGCCCTATTTCACTAGCTAGGACTCAGTACCATGTTGAATAGGAGCAAGGAGAGTGGACATCCCAGTTTTATTCCTGATCTTAGAAGAAAAACATCATACCATTAGGTATGATGTTAGCTGTAGATTTTTTTATAGGTGCTTTTATCAGGTTGAAAATGTTACCTTCTATTTCTAGTTCACCACAAGTTTTTATCATGATTGAATGTTGTATTTTTCAAAAGTTTTTTTTCTACAACAATTAGTATGATTAAGTGGTTTTTCTTCTTTAGATTGTTAATATGGTGTGTTACATTTGTTGTTGTTTAAAAATTGAGCCAGTCTCTTGCATTCCCAGGATAAAACCCACTTGGTCATGGTGAGATAGATATATATGTAGGTAGGTAGATGGATGGATGGATGGACGGACAGATAGATAGGATGTGCTGGATTTAATCTGCTAATGTATCATTGGGAATTTTGGTACCTATGTTCATGAGGGATATTGGTCTGTGGTTTTCTTTCCTTGTAATCTCTTTCCTGGTTTTGCTATCAGAGTAATTAAGTAATCATATGAGTTGGGAAGTGTTCCTTCCTATTCGATTTGCTGAAAGAGATTGTATAGATGATTGGTAGAATTTATCAGTGAAATCATCTAGGGCTGGAGATTTCTGTTACAGAAGATTGTTAACTATGAGTTTAATTTCTTTAGTATTTATAAGGCTATTCAGGTTGTCTGTTTTATATGGGCAAGTTTCATATTGGGTAAATTTTGGTGATTTGTGGCTTTCAAGGAACTAGTCCATTGCATCTGGTTTGGTTGAGTTTATATGTGTAAAGTTGTTTTTAGTATTTCCTTCTTATCCTTTGCAGGGTATATAGTGAAATTTCCTTTCTCATACCTGGGTAATTTGTTGTAGGGTGACAAACCCTCCCAGGTTGCTCAGGACTGGGGCATTTCCTGGGATGCAGGACTTAAAGTGCTAAAACTGGCAAATCCCAGGCAAATCAGGATGAGGTGGTTACTCTTATTTCCTTTTTTCCCCCTTTGGCAGTCCTGCTAGAAGTTTATCAATATTATTGGTCTTTTCTAAGAACCAGCTTTTGGTTTTATTGATTTTTCTCTATTATTTGTTTTCCTGTTTTCAGTTCCATGAATTTCTCCTTTTATCTTTATTTCCTTCTTTATGCTTGCTTTGGGTTTATTTTCTTCTTCTCTTTTGGTTCCTTGAAGTGGAAGTTGCGATTATTAATTTGAAACATTTATCTTCCAATACAAGTATTTAATGCTATAAATTTTCCTCTAAACACTGCTTTAGTGGCATGCTAAAATCTTAATATATTATATTTTCATTTAAATTCAGTTCACAATATTTATACTTTTCTTTGAGACTTACTCTTTGATGCATGATTATTTAGGCATGTGTTGGTTTTTCAAGTGTTTGGGGATTTTCTTATTATCTTTTTATTGATGGATTGTAGTTTAACTCCATAATAATTAGAAAACATTCTTGTATGATTTCAATTCTGTTAAATATCTTAAGGTTTCTTTTATCATCCAAGATATGATCTATCCTAGCAAATAGTCCAAGGGCACTTGAAAATATGTCTAAGCTCTAGCACCTGCCTACTACTGGCTTAGCAATGGGACATCTGGTAAATCACCCCATCTCACATGGCCCTCTATTCCCATGTCTATAAAATTAGAATGAATTAGATAATCTCTAGCAGTTCCCCTCTGTCTTTAATATGCACCCCCCCCTTCCATGAGTAAACAGAAATGCGACAGCTTCCTTCCTGCCCATCTGTCAACAATAACAAACCAATTTTATCTACTCCTGAATGAATAGACATGGGAGATACAACCTGTTCGCAAAGCCTTGTCTTTAGTTGCCGAGAAGCCACGAGGAATTTGAAAACCTACATACAAAAATTTCATTCTTACAAGGCAGTTTCTGCAGCCTTAATAATATTAAGAAAGGAGGATGTGAATCTGTTCATTTTTTCTGAACTTGAAAAGATATTGCAACTTCTTCAGTCTCTTGCCAGTCAGCCTAGTGATAAAATTTCTATTTAGATCTGGGATCACAGAAGTGACTCCATAAACTCTTTGGTGAAGTGAGCTGCACACCCAGTCCCTTCTCTTTCCTTGGCCCATCTCAAACATTTCACCAACATCACACCCATGAAATCTAAGATCAAATAAAAACAGAAAGGATGGGTTTTCAGAAACATATCCCAGAACATGTCCACAAGTAAAGAACCGAAGAAATCAGAGGAATAAGAATAAAAAGGAGGGCATCAACTCCAGGGGGATCTTTCTGAATCCTCATCCTTGGGTTTTATGTCTCTTATATTTCCACACATGCCATTTTTGAGGGGCCATGGTACTTTGTAAGAAGCAGACATTAAGAATTTTGGAATAGGGCGCCTGGGTGGCTCAGTTGGTTAAGCGACTGCCTTCGGCTCAGGTCATGATCCTGGAGTCCCTGGATCGAGTCCCGCATCGGGCTCCCTGCTCGGCGGGGAGTCTGCTTCTCCCTCTGACCCTCCCCCCTCTCATGTGCTCTCTCATTCTCTCTCAAATAAATAAATCTTTAAAAAAAAAAAAAAAAAAGAATTTTGGAATAGAAGGTACATTCACTTATTAAATATCATCTGATATCAAGAGACAGATCTCTCCCTGAACACCTTCAGTAGAGAGAGCTTCCAACCAGGACTCTGACATGGTTGGAAGGCTTAAACTCAGGCACACAACATGGCAGGTGCCAGCAGGGGGCAGCAGCTTGGCAGGAACATGGAGGCAGGCCTGGGTATATGGTGAGGCCAATGAAACTCTGCCAACAGGAAACCAATGTGCTCTGCTCTTGGAAGAACTTGATTATGAGCTGAAGTGTCATATGATAATCAAGATGCAAAATATTTTGGTGTCCAAAAAATTTTGAACTTTTTATTATGAAAATTTTCTTTTTTAAAAAAGATTTTATTTATTTATTAGAGAGAGAGAGAGCACAAGCAGGGGGAGGGGCAGAGAGAGAGGGACAAGCAGACTCCCTGCTAAGCAGGGAACCCAAAGCAGGGCTTGATCCCAGGACCTGGAGATCATGACCTGAGCTGAAGGCAGATGCTTAACCAACTGAGCCACCAAGGCACATGCACACGTGTGCACACATACACACTCAGAAGCAAAAAAATATAGTAAACCCATATATCTAGTCTTCAGATCATCATTTATCAGTATTCTGCAATATTTTCTTAACTATACCTATTTTCTTTCTTATTTTAAAGACACTTGGAGTTTTAAATTCTAGAATGTGTGTTCTTCAAAGGTGAGGTTCAATGGGTAGTCCAACCCTGGTACAGTCCAACATAGCCATTAAGGACCTAAGGTTCCTTCTATCTTTCTGCCCTGATACCCTTAGGTTATAGGATAATCCTCATGATGGCAAGATGGCTACTGTACCTCCAGGATCACATCAACATTGCAGGCAGAAAGAAGATCCAGGTTAAGAGGCACATGCTAAAGGTCACATTTTGCATTAGAAATGAAGACAGGGTCTCAAGGAGAGCAGTCAAAAATAAGCTTTCCAAGCCTCTTAAGAAAGAGGGGAGAATACTAAGAAGTCCAACTGAGAAAAAACACAACATTATTGATCACTTTTTACAGCTTCCAATGAGACCAGGTTTTTAGACAAATTATCTCATTAAATCTTCACGGCTACCCAACTGAGCAGGTGAAATTATTTTACAGGTGATGAAATGAAGCCTCAAGAAACCTAGTAGCTTTCTCAAGGCTACAGAGTTGATAAATGGTAGCTCCAAAGCCATCCCCTTTACTCTGTCCTCATTTCCTTTTTATTGATCCTCCCAGAGATGTGGTAAATGTCCCTATAGATTGAAAAATCCATAATCCTCACCATCAAAAGCCACTATTGTGTATACATGATTTCTAACTCACTAGCACAAAAGTGCACATTCTTCTCACGTCCAGTGCGCAATGCTGCCCACCCAGCTGCAGGCCTGGCTGTGCCTGCACCACAGGGGCCTTCTGGGTGTGGGTCTGTGCTGCCTCTGGGCAGAGGCCCCCCCAGCCCTAGGCCCAGATGCATCTGCTTAAAGAAATGGAGTAAAACCTCCACAAAGCCATGTTCTTCTGCTTTTTCCAATAAAAGAAAATGCACATAGATCCACTGGGCTCAAAGTGACCTTCTGTCAAGGGCTTCTGAATCATCTTCAAAGAAAGAAAATACTGCTTTGTGCCTCCTCTTGGGATAGATTAATCATGAACCGAACTTCACATAAAAGCAAAGGTAAGAGATTTGATGAAGTCCAAAAATTTTTTTAACTTTTTATTATGAAAGTTGTCAAGTACACAAGAGAGGGGAGAATAATATAATGAACCTCATGTGCCCATCCCTCTGATTCAACAGTTACTCAATTTTGGCTCTACTTTCTTCATTCCTTTTTATCTGCTTTCCTTTTTTTTTTTTTTTGTGGGTATTTTTTTAAGCCAGTTCCTGTCATCAGGTCATGTTGCCCCTAAATATTTCCATACATATCTCTAATAAATACAGATTTTTTCCTATATAAACACAGAGCCATCATCACAGCCAATGGTATTAACATCTACTCTATATTCAAATTTCAATTGTCTCAAAAATGTCTTTTTATAATCGGTTTCTTCAAAACAGGATTTAAACAAAATCAAGTCACTGTATGTGACCATTACCTTCATTAACTCTCTTCTACCCTGAGTTAACATGTTAACAATGCTGGGGAGGCCCTCAACTCCTTCAGTTCTTCAAGCATGCTCTCTCCTACCTCCAGGCCTTTGTACTTGCTGTTCTTTCTGCCTGAGAGATGTCCCCATGCCCATGAAACAATCTACTTGTCCTTCAGCTTTCAGATTGGATGTTCTTCCTTCTCTGAAGTGCCTCCTACCAGACCTTCTGTTACTAAATGCAGACTGTGATTCAACAGTTCTGGGGTAGGATATGAGATTCTGCATTTCTAACAAGCTCCGTGGTGATGTCTGTGCTGCTGGTCTGAGGATCATACTTTGAGTAGTGAGGGACTAGATTATTCCCCACTTTATCATAGCACTTATCATACTGTATTGTCATGGCCTCCTTGAATTTCTGTCTGCCCTCTAGACTGGGGGTCGCAAACTACTTACTAGAGCTTTTGGAATACAGCCAGACCCTTTCATTTGTCTCGTACGTGGCTGCTTTTGAGCTATAACAGCAAAGTCGAATAGAATAGTTGTGAGACTGTATATCCACAAAGCCTAAAATATTTGCCCTCTGGCCCTTCATGAAAAAAGTTTGCTGAGCTTGCTCTAGGTTGTAGTGCAAAGATGATAGCTTTTTCACTAGCATATCTCAGAACCCAGTGCGGGGCTTTGTACATAGTAGTTACCCAATAAGTACCTATTAGATGTTGAATAATGACAGTAGTTGGCAATAACTGAGAGCTTACTATATGCCAGGCACTGTAATAAATGCTTTACATTTACTCAACATCTCTGATTCCCCCGCTAACCCTCTGTGAAAGGTAGGGTGTCCTCATGTTTCAGATGAAGAAACAGAGGCTTAGAGGTCCTGCCCAAGTTTAAAGTACCACAAGCCCATGTAATCTAACTCCACGACGCTTTCAAGAAAGGACTGAAAAAGGTAGCTATGGAAAGCCAGGCAGAAGCTGTGTTTCCTGGGCCCATTTAAGGCAGCCTGAGCCACTGTCTCTGTAAAAATGGCTACCAGTGGGACCGGGCCAAAAATTCAAAATATTCTTAGTGTTTTTATCCAGATATGCTAGGTCAGTTGAACATACACACAAACACACAAAAGCACCTTTTTTGTAGTAATTCTATCCAATTATAATGGGTCCCAGCATCTCTTCTGAGTCCAAAGCAGGATCTGCATCAAAGAGAACAGCACTTCAAGATTATATACTACCTGGGAGCTCCTTTCCCTACAATTGCCCTCACTTACTGTCCTGAAAGAGTTTCCAAGCTGTGGTGCGGGAAAGGAAGACCTATGCAGAGCCCAGCAGACTCCTGATTTGAAGAGATAGAACAGAGTCTGGTGGAGACCAAAGCAGAGCTGGCAGGACAGAGTACCAAAGGAAGAGCACTGCACAGAGTGAGAATCCTGGAGATGTGTAGAGGGTCTGCTTTGAGTACTCAGCAATGTACCGATCATCATACTCATGTGAGAAAATTACCCAAGGCCAGGGAAAGAACCCCTCTAAAAGATAAGATAGAAGAGTGGAAAACCTTAGAATTGGCAAGAAAATGAATTGACTACTCAGAAGAGTCTCTAGGTCTTACCACCTAAAGAATCTTAAAAACCAAACTTGGAAGGAGCAAACTATTCCCAAGTAGTTTAATTGTATCTCAAAACTAAATTTAGGAATGTTTTTAGGAAGATAATATATCCACACTCAATGTAAAATTCACAATTTGTAGCATCCAATCAAAAACTACCAGCTATCTAGGGGTGGCTAGGTGGCTCAGTCAATTAAGTGTCCGACTCTTGATCTCAGCTCAGGTCTTGGTCTCACAGTCATGAGTTTGAGCCCCGCACTGGGCTCCACACTAGGTATGGAGCCTACTTAAAAAAAAAAAAAAAAAAAAATTACCAGCTATCTAAAGAAGCAGAAAAATACGACCCATAATAAGGATAATCAATTAATAAAAACTGATACAGATGTAAGACTTAGCCAACAAAAGCATTAAAAGCATTATAACTACATTCTCTATGTTAAAACAGGTAGACATGGAGGAAATAAAATGACCCAAATTGACCTTCTATACATAAAAACTATAATATCTGAGATTAAAAAAAAAAAGAAAAGAAAATTGGATGGAATTAATGGCAGATTAGTCATTTCAGAAGAAAAGATTAGTGAACTTGAAGGTGTAACAATAGAAACTACCAAATGAAACAGAGAAAAAATAAATTTTTTTAAATGAGCTGAGACAACTTTAAGTGTCCTAATAAAAATTCAAAGTCAAGGGGCGCCTGGGTGGCTCAGTTGGTTAAGTGTCTGCCTTCAGCTCAGGTCATGATCTGGGGTCCTGGGATCGAGTCCCACATCAGGCTCCCTGCTCAGCAGGGAGTCTGGTTCTCCCTCTCCCTTTGTCCCTCCCCCCACTAGTGCTCTGTCTCTCTCTCTCTCTCAAAAATAAATAAAAATCTTAAAAAAAAATTTAAAGTCAAAAGGTAAAGATTGTCAGATTGATGGGGAAAAATAAGACGCACCTAACTATATGCTCTATATAATGAATGCTCATTCACTATAAAGACATAAGTTAATAGTAAAAGAATGGAAAAATATATATTACGTGCAAAAGAAAGCTGGAGTGACTAAATTAATATCAGTAGTATTCAGAGCAAAGCATAGTACCAGTGGTAAAAGGTCATTTCATAATAACAAGGGATCAATTCATCAAGAGGACATAACAATAATAAGGATTTATGCATCTAATGATAGAGCTTCAAAGTCCATAAAATAAAAGTTGTTAGAACTTCAAGGAGAAACAGACAAATCTGTAACTATAGCTGGAGATTTCATTGCCACTTTCTCAATAATTAATAAAATAGAGATAAAAATCAGTAAAAATAGAAAAGGCTTGAACAACACCCAATCAACCAATGTGACCTACTTGACACTCCACCCAACAGTAGCAGAATTCATATCCTTTTTAAGTGCACAGGAAAAATTTACCCTGATAGACCAAATTCTGGGTCATAAAATATGTCTCAGTAAAGTTAAAAGGATTCAGTTCATCTGAAGAATGTTCTCTGACAGCAGAATTAAATTGCCAAGACCTCTAGAGAATTTCCAATTATTTGAAAATTAAATAACACACTTCTAAATAAACCGTGAATCAGAGAAGAAATCAAAAGGAAAATTAGAAAGTATTTTCACCTGAACAAAAATGAAAATACAGCAATCCACATTTAAGGAATGCTATGAAACCATTACTTGTGAGACAATTATAGCTGTTTTCTATTTTAGGAGAGTTGACACACAAATGTTACAATAATTTCAGGTGTATTACATAGTGATTCAACTTCTCTATAGCTTATGCTATGCTCACCACAAGTGTAGCTGCTGTCACCATAAAATGCTATTATCATTATCATTATACCATATTCCCTATGCCCTGCCTTTTATTTCCACGATTTATTTATTCCATAACTGGAAGTTTATATCTCCTATTCCCCTTCACCCATTTTGCCCATCCCCCAACCCTTATCTTTAAATTCTTGTATTAGGAAAAAAATAGAGGTATCCTATCAATGACTTAAGTTTTCACCTTAAGAAACTAGAAAAAAAAAGAGCAGAAGAAATGAAACAATAAATATTAAAACAAAAATCAGTGACTAGATAACAGAAACACAGTAGAGAAACTCAGTAAAATTAAAAGCTAAGTCTATGAGTGATCAATAAAATTGATAAATCCCTAGGCAGACTGATCATGAAAAAAAAAAAACACACAGATTTCCACAATCAAGAATGAGAATGGCTATTTCACTATACATTCTACAAATATTAAACAAATAATAAGGAAATATGGTGAACAACTTTATAATAACTTGATAATTTAGATGAAATGGACCAAATCACCTCAAAATGAAAGAAACAAATTGAATAACTTTATATCAAAAAGAACTTGACCTTGTAATTAAAAACATTCACACAAAGAAAACCTGAGGCCCAGATGGCTTCACTGATGATTTCTACTAAATATTTAAGGAAGAAATAATATCAATTCTACACAAATTCTTCCATAAAATTGAAGGGGAAGGAAGACATCCCAACTCACTCTATAAGGTCAGCTTTACTCTGATACCAAAACCTAGGCACATTACAATAAAAGAAAACTACAGATCAAAATCCCTCAGGAGCATATATGCAGTGCAGAACCTAATGTGGGACTCAATCTCATAACCCCAAGATCATGACCTGAGTCAAAATCAAGAGTCAGCTGCTTAACTGACTGAGCCACCCAAGCACCCATATATGCAAACTTTACAAACAAAATTTTATCAAACTGAATCCAATAATATATAAAAAGTATAATATATCATGACCAAATATAATTCATCCCATGAATGCAATACTGTTTTAACACTGGAAAATCAATGTGATTCATCTGTTAACACACTTTTAAAAAGTTATTTAAAAAGAAAAGTCATATGATCATTTCAGTAGTTGCAGAAAAAGCATTGACAAAGTCCAACATCCATTCCTGTTAAAGGAAAAATAAACTCTCAGCAAACTGAGAACAGAGGGAACTTTCTCAACTAGATATTAGTAATTTAGAAAAACTTATTGCTTACATAATACTTAGGGGAAAACATTCAGTCTTTCACCATTAATATCCAGACCAAGACAAGGATGTGCACTCTCCCCAATTCTATTCAACATTGTACTGGAGGTTCTAGTCAGTACAGCAAGAGAAGACTAAGAAATAAAAGCATCCAGATGGGAAAGAAATAAAGTTGTCTTTATTTGTAGCCAATATTTGGTATGGTTTTTAAGAAAATTTGTTGGAATCTATTTTTTAAAGCTACTAGAATTAAATGAATTTAGCAATGTTACAGTATATAAGATCAATATTAAAAATCAGTAATATTTCTATTTCCTAGCAATGAATCAAAAATTGAAATTTTAAAAAATTATCATTTATAATAGTGTTAAATGTGAAATACATAGGGATAAATCTGACAGAATGTTTAAAACATGGGCTTTGAAAGCTACAAAAGTAGCCAAGGGAAAATAAAGAAGTCCTAAATGAATAGAGATATATGCCTTGTTCATGGGTTGAAAGACTCAAAATGGTTAAGATGTCAGGTTTCCCCTAAATTGTTCTATAGAGTCAATGCAATCTCCATCCAAATTTCAGCAGGTTTTTTTTTTTTTTTTTTGATAGAAATTCACAAGCTGATTTTAAACTTGGTGGATAAATATAAAGGATCTAGGCTAACCAAAAATAACCTTGAGAAAGTCAAATTTGGAAGGCTAACACTATCTGATTTAGAGACATGTTATAAAACTACAATAATCAAGACAATATGGCATTGACATAAAGATTAAATAAACGAATGGCACAGAATAGAGTCCAGAAATAGGCCCACACATATATGGACAACTGTGTTTTGACAAAGTTGCAAAGACAATTTGGTGGAGAACGGACAGTCTTTTCAACAAATGGTGTAGGAGCAATTGGATATCCATAAGCCAAAATTTAGAACTTCTATCCAGTCCTCCAGCATGTGCAAAAATTAACTCAGAATGGATCACAGACCCAAATACAAAAACTAAAATTATAAAATTTCTAGAAGAAAATGTAGAAGCAAAATCTTTGTGACCTTGGGTTACACGAAGATTTCTTAGATGTGATACCAAAAGCATAGTCCAAAAAGCAAAAATTGGTAAATTTCACTTAACCAAAGTTAAAAACTTCTCTCTGAAGGACATTGTTAAGAACAAAACAAAACAAAAAACAACTGGAAGAGTGAGGAAAGGATTTGCAAAGCATGTATGTGGTAAAGGGCTTATATCCAGGAAATATAAAGAACTCTCAAAACTCAAAAATTTGAAAACAACCCAATTTTTTTAATGGGCAAAGGATTTGAATAGACATATCACCAAAGAAGGCATGCAGATGGCAAATAAACACATGAAAAGATGCTCAGCATCATCGGCCATGAGGGAAATACAAATTAAAGCCACAAGGAAATACCACTAAACACTTATTAGAATGGCTAAAATTAAAAAGTGTGACCATGCCAAATGCTGGCAAGGATGCCAAAAAAACGAGAACTCTCACACACTGCTGGTGGGAATGCAAAATGGTGCAATCATTTCAGAAAACAGTTTGGCAGTTTCTTAAAAAGTTAAAATACTCCTACCATATGACCCAGCCGTTCCAGTCCTTGGTATTTAATCAAAAGAACTAAAGGCATATGTCCACACAGAGACTTACACAGACTTATACCTGAATGTTCATAGCAGCTTTATTTGTAATAGCCCAAAACTGGAAACAATCCAAATGGGCAACAGGCAAATGAATAAACAAATTGTGGCATATCCATGCAATGGAGTGAAAAAGTAATGAACTATCAATACATTCAATAAGGAATTAATCTCAAAATAATTATGCCAAATGAAAGAAATGCATACAACATGATTCCATTTGTATAAAAAGTCAAGAAAATGCAAAGTAATCTATAGTAAGAGAAAGATCAGTAGTTGCCTAGCAGAGGGTGGGAAGGGGGAGGAGAAAGAATTTACAAAGAGGGACAAAGAGACTTCTGGGGTTGGTGGATGTGTTCATTATCTTGACTGTGGTAAAAGCTCACAGGTGTGTTTGTATAGCAAAATGTGTAATTGTATGCATTAAATATGTGCAATGTATGCCAATTATGCTTCAATAAAACTGTCTTTTTAAAAAGATCTCTTATTTCAAATTAATAGGGGTAGGATAGCTGTCATTAAGCAAAGCTAAATGAAAAAGAAAAAATTGTCCCTTGAAACATTGTGAACAAGATGCAGTTTCTTTGTGAAGCTGTCCTTCTTGCCTACAGGGGACCCCTCCTGCTTCCCTGGCATTCTGTGGAATTCTTGCTGAGCTGGCATCCAGGGTTTGCCATCCCACTCCCAAGAAGGATCACCCTGGCAGCAACTCCTTCCCTTGTCTTCTCTTTCCCCCTTTTCCTCCTCTTGGAACCTATTTTCAACTTACCTGTCAGTCTGGGAAGGAGATGATTTACTAATTCACACAAAATTGCAGGGGGAAGAATCAAACAAGCAAACGTGAAAAGCATGACATTCTACCTCCTTTAGTTCTGCCCCCTCAAACCTTGGTGATATTTGCATTTTTTAAAAGATTTTATTTATTTATTTTTATTTATTTATTTATTTATTTATTTATTTATTTATTTAAGAGAGAACACAAGCAGTGGAGAGGGAGAGGGAGAAGCAGACTCCGCAATGAGGGGGAGGTGGGGGAGTGGGAGGGATGGCCTCCATCCCAGGACCCTGAGATCCTGTCCTGAGCCAAAGGCAGCTGCTTAACTGACTGAGTCACCCAGGCGCTCCGATATTTGCATCTTAAAAGAGGCAATCATGGGGCACCTGGGTGGCCCAGTTAAGTGGCCAACTCTTGATTTGGGCTCAGGTCTTGATCTCATAAGATCAAGCCCCAAGTGGAGTCTGCTCCAGATTCTTTCACCCTCTGCCTCCCTCCCCCTCTGCTCCTCCCCCTACTCACACTCTTGTGGGCGTTCTCTCTCTCTCTCTCACTCTCAAATAATAAATAAATCTTTTTTTAAAAAAGGAGGCAATTGCTTTTATCCAAAATAAACAAATGTTGCAAGAGGAACTAAAGGAGGCATCAAGGAAATACTTTGGGGTGTGGGGGATTTGCTGACATCTATTTCATACTTCACTTCAATCCCTCTATACACAATATCCCCTATGCCCTCTATTTATTGGTTACAACAAATGTATCTGGAATCTGAAAAACAAGAATTATTTCACAGCTGTAGCCATGTGCTTCCTCATAAGTATACATAACTTTGCTTTTGTAGTTTCCAGACAGGACTGGAATGTATGAGGTCAAAATACCAGAAGAAAGACTTCTCTAAAGGAAGCATTTCATAAAGCAAACTTCTCAAACATCTCATCTCCTGAGGGTTGGTCCCAGGAGAATGCTAAACTAATTTTCAGATAGTGAATTATGTCCTGGATATAAGCCCTATAAAGTGCCTGAAGTGTTTATAAGATATCCAAATTCTCAGAGACCGTGGGCCCAGAGAGAGGACTATTTTTTAGAGATGCCAGTTTTACTTTGGGACTTAAAAAATCTTTATTGTAGAGCTGTTATATGTCAAGCCCTTTGTTAGGCAATAGGGACCCAGTTGTGAATAAGATAGTTACCCTCCCTGGCCTTATTGAGTTTAAAGTCTAGAAGGGAAGACATATATCCAACAAGTAGTTCCAAGCATGATAAGTGTTAGAGATTGCTGTGAGCATGTAATGCTGAGGAATGTAACCAAGGAGCATCAGGGAAGGCTTCCTGGAGGAGGCAATATCTGAGACTTAGAGGATTATGAGACAAAGATAGAGGGAAAGAGGGTTTCAAGCCAAGGGTCCAGTATATATCATGCTCTTGGAGAAGGAGAAAGCATATTATACTGGAAAATCTTAGAGATGATTTCTCTAAGCTGTATGAATGAAGTAGACCAAGGGAGAAAGTAACTCAAAATGAAGCTGGGGAGGTGGACAGGAGATAAATCTTCCTTGAACAGGTAAAGAATTTTGGTCTTCAGCCTAAGAACCATGACAAGCCATTAAAAGGATTTGACCATCAAGTGTCATGATCAGATGAGCATATCAGATTCAGAACCTAACAGTTGACCTGAGATCATTCTATCACTGTATGTTCATAGTGGTTGAGTTGGGTCTCTGAGCATCATTGCCTGGGCTCACATTCTGCCTCGGCCCTCTACTAGCTCTACAAGTAATCTAGCTTCTCTGAGCTTCCCATTTATTAAAAAAAAAAAAGAAAAATTTAAAAAGTGGGGCGGGCACCTGGCTGGTTCAGTTGGTAGAGCAACCAACTCTTAATCTCAGGATCATGAGTTCAAGCCCTACATTGGGTAGAGAGATTACTTTAAAAAAAAGAAAAAAAGAGAATAATAATGTTATCCTCATAGAGTGGTTACAGGTATTAAATCTGTTAGTATGTGTAAAGTATTTAGAATTGTGCTTGTCATATAGAAAAGGCTCAAAAAATTATTTCCACTTCTATTTGTATAGCTCTTAGGATTCTCAAATATAACATGTCTGTAAGTCTTGGTTTATCTCCCTAGCTGCTACATCTCTTTTAGCTTTCTCCATCTCAAAAAAAAAAAAAAAAAAAAAAAGTGACACCTACTATCTATAGAACCCCAAATAACTACATCATTAGTATAAGGGTAGTCATGTCTGCCCCCACACAATCATGAGACTATAAGGAAAATTAATTGTCTTGAACCTTGGTACCAAGTAGAGAGAGAAAAAAATCATAAGGATTATAACCAGAGATAAAGAGGAATATTTTATAAAGATAAAAGGATAAGTTCATCAGAAAGACATAATGATCCTAAATCATTATGTATCTCAGATTAGAGTTTCAAAATGCAGGAAATAAACTTGGTAGAAATAACAGGAGAAATAGACTAATTTGGAAATTTTAACACTTCTCTTTCAATGATAGATAGACCAAGTAGATGTTTTTTTAAATCAGTAAGAATACAGAAAAAATGAACACTATCAAGTGACTCAACCTAACTGACATTTCTAGAACACAATGACCAAAAATGGTGGAATATACTTCTTAAGTGAACATAAAACATCCTCCACAATAGACCACCTGCTGGGCCATAACACAATCTCAAAAATATTCAAAATATTGAAATCATGCAGGGTGCATGTTCTGACCATGATAAAGTTAAATTAGAAATCAATAACTAAGAAATAAAAAGAAATAAAAGCTCCACATTTTAAAAATTATACAACATACTTCTTAATGACCCATATGTCAAAGAAGAAATCATAAAAGAAACTAGAAAATATTTTAAATTGAAAAATTCTGAAAATACAACAAATGTGTAGGACTCAGCACTGCTTAGAGGAAAACTTATAAATACTGATCTTAATAAAAAGGAAGGCTTAAAACAATGATCTAGATTAACAGCTAGACAAAGAACAACAAATTAAACCCAAAACAAGTAACAGGAAAGAAATGATAAAGGTAAGAACAGTAATTTTAAAAAGGAAAATAGAAAAACAGCAATAAAATGTTTAAAAGTCAAAATTGCTTCTTTGAAAGATTAATAAAATTGGTAAACATTGACAAGACTGAATTTTTAAAAAGAGAGAGATAACTCTAAATGCCAGTATCAGAAGGTAACCACAATATTACATACAGTAGAAGGATAAGTGAATACTACAAACATCTTTATGTCAATAATACAAGTTACCAAAGACACAAGAAGAGATAGAATATCTGTTGAATTGAATTTGTAATTAACCTTTCTGCAAAGAAAACTTCAGACCTAAATGGATATAGTGATGAACATTTAAGAAAAGAAATGGCAAGCATTTAAGGAAGAAATAATTATAATCTCACAAAATTTCCTTAAATAGTAGAAGAAACATTTCCCAATTTGTTTTTATGAGACCAGCTTAGCTATAGCAAAACTGTAAAGATATTAAAAGAAAGAGAAATTACAGAACCATCCCACTCATGAACATAAGCTTTAAAAGCTTTAACAAAATGTAAAATGAATCCATCAATATATTAAAATAGTAATCCACCATGAACAAGTGGGTTTTAATCCAAAATATTTTGATAGAATATTCTAAAAACAAAGTTTAATATGATTTATTAAATTAACAAAGAAAAAATATATAATTATTTCACACAGAGGAAAAAACATTTTACAAAATTTAACACACATTTATGATAACTTTCTGCAAGCCAGGAGAAATGGAAACTGCCTCAGTCTTAGGGCATCTACAAAAAAAATCTATAGCAATAATGGTTACACAACAATATGAATGTGCTTAATGCCAATGAACTGTACACTTAAAAATGGGTAAAATGGTAAAGTTTGCATCAGAATCCCTGTCTCTGTTCTGCTCTTAGTGAACCCAACCTAGAACAAACTATCATATCATAAATGGACTTTAAGACAAAAATGCTTACTAGAGATAAAGAGGGTCACTTCGTAATTGGTAAAAAAAAAAAAAAGATTCAATTTACCAGGAAGCTCTAAAAACATTAAGTTTGTATGCATCCAAGTAATTAAAGAAAAAATAGAACTCTAAGAAATATACAAATCCACTATCTCCATAATTGATAAGACAAGCAGAACAAAGAAATCAGCAAAGATATAGAAGATTTGAACAACACATTTAAGTTGGTCAGTCATTGACCTTCCGAGCATTGCTTTGTCTCAAAACAGGCTTGAATCCGACGGAGTGTTTCCAGATTCCTTTGTCAGTTGGCTTCAGTCTATAGTCTATCGATGGGAGGCACTGGTAAGAGATCAGAAGGCAGAAGGGAAAGGGAAGCCCTTTTTCTTTTCTTTTGCTTTTGGTGGCAACCGCACAGCAGCAGCAGCAAAGCACCTGACTGCTGGTTGCTGGGCTCCTACATCATCTGTCCCTGTGCAGGCTCCTATTTGTTCAAAGCAACAGCAATGGTTCTAATGGCAGTTGTGGGTGCTCTAGCATCCTCAAATGTGTGGGGATATTAGGCTCTTGGATGAAGCCATGTTAACTTTTTCTCCTAGGAGAGGAGGAATGCTAATGGCTTTCTACGGTTACTAAGCATCCCCCCCCACTTTTTTTTTTCTTTTCTAGCTCTATAACAAATTTGTAACCAATTTCCTGTGTTAAATTCTCTCTGAAATACCTAGAATGGTTTCCACTTTGTTCAGAGGGTACTGACTGATACACTAATACAGTGTAACACTGCACTCAACACTGCAGATTACATTGTGTTTTCAAACACATGTGAAATATTTCCAGCTTTTTTTTTCTTTTTTTTTTTTTTTTTTTGAGAGCAAGAGAGAAGAGTGGGCAAGTGAGCAGGGGGAAGGGCAGAGGGAGAGGGAGAGAGAGAGAGTCTTAACGCGGGTTCCACGCCAGCACAGAGCCTGACACTGGGCGCGATCTCAGAAGATCGAGACCTGAGCTGAAATCGAGAGTCCGATGCTTAACCGACTGAACCACCCAGGTGCCCAGAATATTTCCAGCTTTGATGATTCACTGGACCATCAGTAACTGAAATCATACAGAAAATGTTCTCTGGTTACAATGTATTAAAACTAGAAATAAATTGTAAAATATAACTAGAAAAAAACATGTTTGGAAATTAAGGAATGACAATAAATGAATCAAAAAGAAATAACAGCTACTGCCTAAGAGCTAACATGTACATTGCTCTTACTGGGTGCCAGGCTCCATTTAATCTGTACAAAAATCCACCCAAGGTACACATCATTATTATTTTCTCCCATTTCCACAAACAAAGGAATCAATGGCCCCAAGGAGTGATTTACCCGAGCTCACACAACTGGCAGTGCTACATTCAATCAGTAAAGCCCTAGATTCACACTTGTAATCAAAACACTGGACTGTCTCTCATCATAAAGGAAATTAGAACTATTTCAAGATGAATGATCATAAAAATAACACTATAGATCACAACTTAAGAGATAAGATAAAACAGAACTTACAAGGATATTTATAACCTTACATGCTTATGTATATATATGAAAAGATAAAAGGCTGGAAATTATTGAGCTATAGTTAGAAAATGAGATAAAGATTTAGTAAAAGGCTAGCAAGAAAATCTCAAAGGCAATGGGAGGAGGAAAATAATAAAGATAAATACAGAAATTGATGAAATAGCAAATAGAGAAAATCAAAACCCAAAGCTGATTTCCTGAAAACCCATAAAATTGAAAAAAAAAAAAAATCTCTGGAAAGACTCCTAATAAAAGGCAAAATAAACAATATTAGGAATAAAATGGGAAACATACTCTAGATGATGCAGTCATTAAAAAAATAATGAGATCTACAACTTTGTGCTTATACATTTGGAAATTTAGATGAGATGAATAAATACTTGGAAAAATATAACTTACCAGAACTGACTCAAGAAAAAATAGAAAATCTGAATGTCCTGAAATCATTAAGGAAATTCAATCGACTTTTTAAAATCCCACAAAGAAAACTTGAGCCCCAGATGGTTTCCTAACTAGTACTACCAAACAAATTTAAATACAAATAAAATAGTCTTATGCAAGCTGTTACCAAGTATAGAAAAAGAGAGACCACTCCCTTATTTGTATTATAAGGCACATAATCTTGAACCCAAAATCTGACAAGTAAAACACAAGAAAAGAAAATTATAAGTCAATCTTTCTCATGAGCAAAGATGGGGGGAAAATTAAGCAAATCCAGCAAAGTTATAAAAATAAGCCTGTCATGAGCAAGTTTCATTTATCCCAGGAATGCAGTTTTGGGTTGACTTTCTTTCAGCACCTTAAAATGCTATTCCAATTCTTCCTGGCATCTGTGAGTTCTGATAAAAAATCCATAGTCCCTCGAATTGTTTTCCACTATAAGCAATGTGTTGTTTTTCTCTCGCTGCTTTTAAGACTTTTTTTCACTTGTCTTTAGTGTTCAGCAGTTTGATTATGATGTGGCTAGACATAGATTTCTTTGGTTTATCTTGTTTGAGGTTTGCTGACCTTCTTGAATCTGTAGATTTATGTCTTCAGAGAAATTTAGGAAGCTTTCAGCACTATTTCTTCAAATTTTTTTTTTCTGTAACATATTCTTCCTCCTCATGTAGGATTCTGTTAGGCCTTTTGGTGTTGTCCCATAAGTTCCTGAGGCTCTTAATTTTTTTCCCCAACTTTTTTTTCTCTCTGTAGTTTACATTGGATAATTTCTATTGCTTTATCTGCAAGTTCACTAACTTTTACCTTTGTCATGTTCATTTTGCTGTTGAGTCCAACCAGTGAAATTTTTATTTCACTTCTTGTATTCTTAGTTCTAAATTTGCCATTTGTTTTTTTCCGTTATATCTTCTGTTTCTTTGCTGAGCCTTTCTATCTTTCCATTCATCAAAAAAAATTCACTCTTACTTTTTACAGCAATTTGTAACTGCTACTTTAAAGTCCTTGCCCAATAATCTCAACATCTATGTCCTTTCAGGAGTAGTGCCTGTTGATGGTCTTTTTCCATACAAATTGAGATTTTTCTGGTTGTTAATATGCCAAATAATTTCATATTGTATCCTGGACATGTTGAATATTATGAGACTCCAAGTCTTGTTTAAATACCACAGAGAATGTTGATATTTTTGTGTTGCCAGGATATAGCTCTGCTTGGGTTCAGGCATCAAGTTCTGACCAGTCTTCTGTGGAATGGAATGCCAGTGTCAAATCTGTTTTGAAAGTCATTGCTGTGCTATTCATGTCTGTCAGTCATGTGTGCCCCTCCACGGCCAGTCTGGGACTTAGGCAGTGGCCTAACCAGGAGCTAATTCCCCATGTCTAGGGTGTGCTATTAGGGTCAGGTCCAAGTATGCAGAATTTGAGGATGAACCCAGGAGCTTTATGGGATTTTTTTTTCCCCAAGCTCTCCCATTTCTGTCATATTTCTCGTACTTTCTGATTTCCTGGGGCTCCTCTTTGTGGTTCACTGGCCAGAAAACTGGGGGTTTATTTTATTTTATTTTGCAGCATATTTCCCACAACTGCACCTGTTAACAGAGGCCAACTGGCAGAAAGTCAGAGGGACAAAACAAAATATAAGTTTACCTTATACTTTTGGGACCACAGCCCCTTTGATCAGAGAGGAAAATCTCCCTGTTTCAGCTTTAGGTACCTGCAGGGTCCACTGCTGTCACTGTCTCTCCACTTGACTGCCATTGTCACAGGATTGCCTCGGGGCTAAGGTGCAAGAGAATGAAGAAAACAAGGAGGATTTCTCAATATGCTAAGAATCCCCTTTCCCACTCTTCAAGCCAGAACTAAAGGCTTCTTCTCACATCCGTGTCTTGGTGCCTACTTTCTGGTTTCAGGGTGCTTTGAGTCCTGGCTGGGGGATAACAGAAGAAAAAAGGGGGGAAATGAATTACTGATTTGGTGATTCTTTGAATTCTGGTCTTCTTCCCCAATCTTCCTACTATCATTTATTTTTTAGAGTCCTCAAATATCAGTTCCAAGTATTCCGTCCAGGTTCTATAACTGTGTTCAATGGAAGCGACAAGGTGCAATGTCTATCCCATCTTACCAGCAGCTGGAACTCTGGCTTCTTCCATCTTGCTCTTTATCATCCCCAATGGTCCAAGACAGTTGGCAACATTCCAGTTTTTATGTCTTCATTCCAGTCAATAAGAAGGAGGAAGAGACAAAGAATACATCCCTCACTGTAAGGACATTTTCTAGTATCTCATATAACCGTGTCTTATTTTCAGAACTTTGCCACAAAGCCTCAATACACTGCCAAGTGGGTTTTATTCTAGATAATCATTTGACTAGTTAAGAAATGGTAGCTGTATTAATAAGAAAGAAGAGAATTAAGATATGGGGGATAAGCAGCAGCCTGCCACAAGGGCCTCATTTTAGCTCTTTCCAATGTCTTTTTCTAATCCTTATCTCTTAAAAATACCTAAAGTGTGTACAGCACTGAAGTCAGTCCTAATATATTATAGAAGATGAAATTATTATAGAACAATCTGCTCTGCATTTTCCACTAGTCTGCTCTGCATTTCCCACTAGTCTCCCTGCGGTACCCTGGGAGGGATGTCAGGGCAGCTGAGATTTGTGAGTCAGAGCAGAGGACGATGTTTGCCCCCCCTCCCGCCTTACCCCCTATAGACTTCACTCTAGCTGAAGGTCTTTCTGAATTTCACCTGAGTGTGATCGGGGAAAGAAGTAGGCATAGGCTGACCTTTTTACAGCTCTTTCCCTTTTATTTCCTTGCAAGTGCTAGCCCTGGTTTCCCACCCTCCAGAGAGCCTCATCCTGGGCTAATTAGCCAGCCTCTTGGCAGTCTGCTGGCTCTCAGGAGGCTTGGGAAGAACATGGAGTTACTCTGATTCTTTTCAATAAGAATGAGTAAGATGTATTTATTATAAGATCAAAGAAAGGAATTGATAGGAAGAAATAGTATAAAGAATAATATAAAACCAAAGGGGAAAAAAATAAGAAACTACTGATTTAGGCAGATATTCTCCCTAAAAGATCTGTATTTCAGCCTCTGGCCCTCACTTGTAGAGAGAGAGAGAGAGAGTGTGTGTGTGTGTGTGTGTGTGTGTAACATGTTTTATTAATTACAGGTGTAACCTCTTTAAGTTTGGCCCTGGGCTTCTACCAAACATTTCAAGAAGAATTAATACCTATCCTTCTGAAACTGTTCCAAAAAATAGAAATGGAAGGAAAACTTCCAAACTCATTTTATGAGGCCAGCATTACCTTGATCCCCAAACCAGACAAAGACCCCATCAAAAAGGAGAATTACAGACCAATATCCCTGATGAACATGGATGCAAAAATTCTCACCAAAATACTAGCCAATAGGATCCAACAGTACATTAAAAGGATTATTCACCACGACCAAGTCGGATTTATCCCTGGGCTGCAAGGTTGGTTCAACATCCGCAAATCAATCAACGTGATACAATACATTAACAAAAGAAAGAACAAGAATCATATGATCCTCTCAATAGATGCAGAAAAAGCATTTGACAAAGTACAGCATCCTTTCTTGATCAAAACTCTTCAGAGTATAGGGATAGAGGGTACATACCTCAATATCATAAAAGCCATCTGTGAAAAACCTACAGCGAATATCATTCTCAATGGGGAAAAACTGAGAGCTTTCCCCCTAAGGTCAGGAACGCGGCAGGGATGTCCACTATCACCACTGCTATTCAACATAGTATTAGAAGTCCTAGCCACAGCAATCAGACAACAAAAAGAAATCAAAGGCATCCAAATTGGCAAAGAAGAAGTCAAACTCTCACTCTTTGCAGATGATATGATACTTTATGTGGAAAATCCCAAAGACTCCACCCCAAAACTGCTAGAACTCATACAGGAATTCAGTCAAGTGGCAGGATATAAAATCAATGCACAGAAGTCAGTGGCATTCCTATACACCAACAACAAGTCAGAAGAAAGAGAAATTAAGGAGTCGATCCCATTTACAATTGCACCCAAAACCATAAGATACCTAGGAATAAATCTAACCAAAGAGGTAAAGGATCTGTACTCAGAAAACTATAAAATACTCATGAAAGAAATTGAGGAAGACACAAAGAAATGGAAAAACGTTCCATGCTCATGGATTGGAAGAACAAATATTGTGAAGATGTCAATCCTCCCTAGAGCAATCTACACATTCAATGCAATCCCCATCAAAATACCATCCACTTTCTTCAAAGAAATGGAACAAATAATCCTAAAATTTGTATGGAACCAGAAAAGACCCCGCATAGCCAGAGGAATGTTGAAAAAGAAAAGCAAAACTGGCGGCATCACAATTCCAGACTTCCAGCTCTACTACAAAGCTGTCATCATCAAGACAGTATGGTACTGGCACAAAAACAGACACATAGATCAATGGAACAGAATAGAGAGCCCAGAAATGGACCCTCAACTCTATGGTCAACTAATCTTTGACAAAGCAGGAAAGAATGTCCAATGGAAAAAAGACAGTCTCTTCAACAAATGGTGTTGGGAAAATTGGACAGCCACATGCAGAAGAATGAAACTGGACCATTTCCTTACACCACACACAAAAATAGACTCCAAATGGTTGAAAGACCTCAATGTGAGACAGGAGTCCATCAAAATACTAAAGGAGTACACAGGCAGCAACCTCTTCGACCTCAGCCGCAGCAACTTCTTCCTAGAAACATCGTCAAAGGCAAGGGAAGCAAGGGCAAAAATGAACTATTGGGACTTCATCAAGATAAAAAGCTTTTGCAAAGCAAAGGAAACAGTCAACAAAACCAAAAGACAACCGACAGAATGGGAGAAGATATTTGCAAATGACATATCAGATAAAGGGCTAGTATCCAAAATCTATAAAGAACTCATCAAACTCAACACCAAAAGAACAAAGAATCCAATCAAGAAATGGGCAGAAGACATGAACAGACATTTTTCCAAAGAAGACATCCAAATGGCCAACAGACACATGAAAAAGTGTTCAATATCGCTCGGCATCAGAGAAATCCAAATCAAAACCTCAATGAGATACCACCTCACACCAGTCAGAATGGCTAAAATTAACAAGTCAGGAAATGACAGATGTTGGCGGGGATGCGGAGAAAGGGGAACCCTCCTACACTGTTGGTGGGAATGTAAGCTGGTGCAGCCACTCTGGAAAACAGTATGGAGGTTCCTCAAAAAGTTGAAAATAGAGCTACCATATGATCCAGCAATTGCACTACTGGGTATTTACCCCAAAGATACAAAAGTAGGGACCCGAAAGGCTACGTGTACCCCGATGTTTATAGCAGCAATGTCCACAATAGCCAAACTGTGGAAAGAGCCAAGATGTCCATCAACAGATGAATGGATAAAGAAGATGTGGTATATATATACAATGGAATATTATGCAGCCATCAAAAGGAATAAGATCTTGCCATTTGCAACGACGTGGATGGAACTGGAGGGTATTATGCTGAGCGAAATAAGTCAAACAGAGAAAGACATGTATCATATGACCTCACTGATATGAGGAATTCTTAATCTCAGGAAACAAACTGAGGGTTGCTGGAGTGGGGGGTGGGGTGGGAGGGATGGGGTGACTGGATGATGGACACTGGGGAGGGTATGTGTTTTGGTAAGCACTGTGAATTGTGCAAGACTGTTGAATCTCAGATCTGTACCTCTGAAACAAATAATGCAATATATGTTAAGAAAGAAAAAAAGAAGAAGAAGAATGTAGCAGGAGGGGAAGAATGAAGGGGGGGAAATCAGAGGGGGAGAAGAACCATGAGAGACGATGGACTCTGAAAAACAAACTGAGGGTTCTAGAGGGGAGGGGGTTGGGAGGATGGGTTAGCCTGGTGATGGGTATTGAGGAGGGCACGTTCCGCATGGAGCACTGGGTGTTATGCACAAACAATGAATCATGGAACACTATATCCAAAACTAATGATGTAATGTATGGGGATTAACATAACAATAAAAAAAATTAAAAAAAAAAAAAAAGTTTGGCCCTGGGGTACTTCTGGCCTCCTTCAAGATCTCTGATAGTATACTATTGCCAACATGTACCTACCTAGTTGCCTGTGACAAATCAATCTTCATACTTCCTTCCTCTTCCCATAATCTGGAGCTTAGTTTTGTAAGCTCTGCATTATTCATCATATTTCATTTATACCAAGCTGCCCTCCCTGCCTTAGCGGGAATCTTTTTGAGAGCTGGGAGCTTAAGATAGGCTGGCTGCATCTCAGAGGGTAAAGCTGCCCTGTAGTCATCTGGGCCTGGGAGGGAGATCCACATCTTCTATGAAGCCAGTCCTGGTCCAATGGCCCAACCTAAACTTTCTAGAATTCAATTTTGAAAATTACTGTGGTACTAATTCCCAGCCTGAGGCTGATATAATTAAGTCAGAAACTGTTACATTGAAACTTGGGGAACAGAATTCAAGTATTAGCCATTTTTCTCCAGCTTTAGTGAAGTCTGATTGACAAATAAAAACGATATAGTTAAGGTATCTGAGATGTTTTGATATATGTATCCATTGTGACATGGTTATCACAGAAGTTAAGTAACATTTGCATCCCCTCACATAGATACCTTTTGTTTTCCTTTCAGTGAGAACACTTGAGAGCTACTCTCAATCAAGTATATAACACATTAACTATAGTCATTATGCTGTACATTAGGTATCCAGAACTTAATCCACCTTATAACTGAAAGTTTGTACCCTTTGCCAAATATCTCCCTTTTCCCCCATCCCTCAGCCCCTGGTAATAGCATTCTACTCTCTGTTACTATGAGTTTGACTAACTTTTTAGATTCAGCATATAAGTGGAATAATGCAGTATTTGTCTTTCTCTGTTTGGCTTATTTCACTTAGCAAAATGTGCTCCTGGTTCATCCATTTTGTTGTACATGGCTGAATTTCCTCTTTTTTAGGACTAAATAATATTCTACTATAGGTAGATAGATACATATCACATTTTCTTTATCCATGCATCTGTTAACAAACACTTAGCTTGTTTCCATATTATCTTGGCTACTGTGAATTTAATGCTGTAACCAACATGAGAGTTTAGAGATGTCTCTGAGGCAGTGATTTTATTTCCTCTGGATATAGACCCAGAAGTGGGATTTCTGGATCCTATGGTTGTTCTATTTTTAATTTTTTTGAGGACTCTTCATACTGTTTTCCCTAGTGGCTGTACCAATTTATATTTCCACCAACAGTGCACAAGGGCTCCCTTTTCTCTACAACCTCACTAACACTTGTCTTTTGACTTTTCATAATAGCCATCCTACCAGGTGTGAGGTGATATCTCATTGTGGTTTTGATTTGCATTCTCCCTGGTGATTAGTGATGTTGAGTATGTTCCCATATACCTGTCCTATGTCTTTTTTGGAAAAATGTTTATTCAGCTCCTTCATTCATTTTTTAATTGGGTTATTTGGAGTTTTTCTGCTACCAAGTTATATGAGTCCTTATATATTTTGGATATTATTTCCTTATCAGATATATGGTTTGTGAGTATTTTCTCCAATTCTGTAAGTTCCCTTTTCATTTTGTTGGTTGTTTCCTTTACCAGCAGGCTGTCTTCATTCTTCTTCATTCTTTGGTCTTTTTGTTCCTCTAACTGGGTAATTTCAAATGATTTATCTCTTGGTTTTCAGATTCTTTTTTTGGTTCCATCAAGTCTGCTATTGATGCCTTCTGTTGTACTTTTTATTTCATTCACTGTACCCTTCAGATCTAGAATTTGTTTGGTTCTTTTTTATGATTTCTCATTTCTTTGTTGAACTTACCATTTGTTTATATATCATTTTCTTGATTTCACTGGGTTGCCTATCTCTATTATAGCTCACTGAGTTTTCTTAAAATAATTATTTTGAATTATTTGTCCAGCAATTTATAGATCTCCACTTCTTGGGGGTCAGTTACTAGAAAATTATTGTGTTCCTTTGGCAGTCCCATGTTTCCTTGATTTTTCGTGTTTCTGTAGCCTTGTGGCAACATCTATGCATTTGACGTAGCAGTCATGTCTTCCAGATTTTATGGACTGGTTTCAGTGGGGCAAGACCTTTACGTGTGGGTGTGGGCAAGGGCATTGGCTGGGTGGAGCGTGGCAGTTCCTGCGCCAGTGAGGGCACGGTGGTGTAGTCTAGGGAGAGGCCAGGGTTTGCAAGGATTGCAGGGTCCTCAGCAGCCAGCACTGCAGGTGACCATAGAAACAGTGAGAGCTATTGGGGTCTTTAGTGGCAAAGCGTTCTGGGCTCTTCCTGATCTCCTTTTCTCCCATAGGGGAAGCTGTGGCCAAGGGACTCCTTCTGGTTCTAGTTCTGGCTTTTGAGTGTGTTCCCAGTGGTGGTGGCACCAGTGTGTGATGTGCAGGCACCCAGAGGGTGGCCAAGGAGCCAGTGATCCAGAGCACAGACACGTGCAGAGTTATAGTTCGTCCAGGTCCCACTGCAGATGGATTCAGTGCCCTTGGGTGGGCACTTCCAGAGTAGCTGCAGAGTCCTGAACACTGGTGTGTGCAGAGTGACCACGGCTCTGGGGCTCGGGATGTAGATGTGCCCACTGTGGTGGTAGCCCAGTGTCCTAGGCACGGGTACTCCCAGAATGGCTGTGGAGCCAGGGTCCTAAGTGGGGGTATGAGCAGAGGGACTATGGCTCCAGGGTTCAGGGTGTAGGCACACCTGCTACAGTGGTGGCTCTAGTTTGCCCAGTGTGGGCACTCACAGAGGAGCCGCAGAGCTGGGGTCCAGAACGAACTCAAGGCCCAGGCTAGCCCACAGTGACAGTGGGACTGGTAACTAAGGAGAGGTGCACACAGAGAAGCCATGGCCCCTGGGTCCAGTGCGAATGCAGGGCTGGGTGGAGAGGTGTCAGCCCCAAGCCCGGGAGGATGGAACAACAGCAGCTCATTCTTGGGGCAAGGGCACAGTAGCATCTCCTTCTCCAAGGGGTCCACAGCAGTGATAACTGTTGGTTACCTAGGAAGGTGTAGGTGTCCTCTTTGGAGGAGGCCACTGGGATCCATGCCAACAAACACTATGGGGTCCTCTGCTGTGACAGTTGCAGGGAGTCTGTGGCTGTCTCAGAGGCTGTTGAGGTCCTCAGTGTTTATTAAAGACAGCCAGGGTCCATCACGAGCAGGCCACTAGGAAATGCAGTAGCACCCGGTGATACTGATGGCCCTATTCTATTTTTCTATGTTCCTAGCCATCTCTAGACATTTCAGCTGTGCACACCTCCCCGGCAATGCTTTCTATGTAGTTATTTCCATTTTTTGTTATTGTTGATGTTCTACTGTGTTGCTGCAAGTTCCTCATCGGACTCACGCCCTCCAAGGGTTACTTTTGTTCATGGGTAGGTGTCTAATTGTTTTATATTGGAGACAAAGGGTGGTGTTGCCTATTCCACCATCTTGCTGGTAACTTTCTTCCAGATATTCGTGGTTTTTAAAGCTCCCAGGCAGTAGTGGTCTGGTGGTAATGTTTAACAACCAGCTCTCCAAAAGAAAAAAATCTGTATGCATATACCTACATAAGCGTATTACAAATGTTAGTAACATAAAGGATATGTAGTACACAATTTAGATATAAAAATAAAACATAATACCCCTTGTTGCAAGTTCCATTTAGCCAATTAAATCTCACAGAATGCTTTCACTAATTTTTGGTGAACTCTTACATTTCTGGTTGACACATGGTTGCAGCTGACAAAGGAATGTAGTTCAGACATGAATATTGGTTAGTATTTTTATTTATGTTAATAAGGAAAATGAAAATGAACCATGTAAAAAATATGCCAGAATTTTACTTGTCAATTACATGAGTAACTTCTTCATTTAATCAGATAACTTTGAATGCCGGAAGAATACTTCCTCAACTTCTCGTGTTATTGACAGTGTGATGGTTACAAACAGGACACACTTTTAACTTGAGATTTTTCTTGCTTCTTGAAGTGGGCCTGTAATGCTATAAACTTCCCTGTTAGGACTGCTTTTGCTGTATCCCAAAAGTTTTGGGCCGTTGTGTAATCATTTTCATTTGTTTCCATGTATTTTTTATTTCTTTTTTGACACCCTGGTTGACCCATTCATTGCTTAGTAGCATATGGTTTAACCTCCATGTATTTGTGGTCTTTCCAAATTTTTTCTTGTGGTTGAGTTCTAGTTTCATAGCTTTGTGGTCAGAAAAGATGCAAGGTATGATCTCAATCTTTTGATATTTGTTGAGGCCTGTTTTGTGACCTACTATGTGATCTGTTCTGGAGAATGTTCCATGTGTACTTGAAAAGAATGTGTATTCTGCTGTTTTACATTGGAATGTTCTGAATGTATCTGTTAAGTCCATCTGGTCCAGTGTGTCTTTCAAAGCCTTTGTTTCCTTGTTGACTTTCTGTTTAGATGATCTGTCCATTGATGTAAGTGGGGTGTTAAAGTCCCCTACTATTATCAATTAGCTCCTCTGTGTTTTATGTATTTAGGTACTCCCATGTTGGGTGCATAAATATTTACAATTGTTATGTCTTCTTGCTGGATCGTCCCCTTTATGATTATATAATGCCCTTCTTTGTCTTTTTTTTACAGTCTTTGTTTTAAAGTCTTGTCCCATATAAGTATTGCTACTCTAGCTTTCTTTCGACATCCATTTGTGTGATAAATGTTTCTCCACCCCCTCACTTTCAATCTGCAGGTGTCTTTAGGTTTAAAATGAGTCTCTTGTAGGCAGTACATAGATGGGTCTTGTTTTTTTATCCATTCTGATACCCTATGTCTTTTTTAAAAATATTTTATTTATTTATTTGACAGAGAGAGAGACAGGGAGAGAGGGAATACAAGCAGGGAGACTAGGAGAGGGAGAAGCAGGCTTCCCATTGAGCAGGGAGCCCAATGCAGGCCTCCATCCCAGGACCCTGGGATCATGACCTGAGCTGAAGGCAGATGCTTAACAACTGAGCCACCCAGGCGCCCCCACCCTATGTCTTTTGATTGGAGCCTTTAGTTCACTTATATTCAAAGTAATTATTGATAGGTATGTATTTATTGTTTTTTATTACTTGTTTTAGGACATACTTTTAAGTTTAATCTGCATTATTGACATTTCTTTTACCATTTTCTTAAGTCTAGATAATCAACAAGACAATAGATCAAGCCCTAATTATAGTATTTGTCAGTTTCAATGGTGTAAATACTCCCATCATGGTCAATTTTTAGCTAGCAATGTGCCATTACAGAGCACAGGAATTGGGAAGAGATGAACAGGTGCATACCATTATATAGTATTTCCACCACGCAAATACAACACATGCAAATAACCTCTAGAGTACAGAGAAGAATAAAATAATTAGGAAGTGATAAGTGTTGTTTTTAATATAATTTAGCTAACTATACCTTTATGTAATTAATTTTTAACCATAGGTTTATTCAACCACTGCTTCACAAAAATTCTGAAAATTTCAGAACTGGTTTTTATGAGCTAGTATGCACCATCTCCAAAATATACTTTTTCCAGATAGGTCCAGTGAGCAGCCAGGATTAGAAACCCTACCATAGAGGAAAGCAGACATGATTCTGTTGCTCAGAAGTCTGAAGCCATAGAGTGATCCCATGGCTTCCTCAGCTGTGGGCTTGGTTCCCATTAGAGGGTATATATCAAAAAGAATTGCCTTTATTTTTGGACACTCAGTACCAGCAGTGAAAGTGTCTGGAGCTGTCTGCTTCCCTGCATAGGAGAGGAAGCCAGGCCTTACCAGGAGCCGGAGAAACCATGCCACCAGCAGAGCAAGCCGTGACTCCATCCCAAAGGGGCCCTCTCCATATCAACTTAAAAGTAACTCCTTGGTCTTGTCCCTTCTCCCAGAGGAAGGGGTCACCCCCTCTGCAGGTGTCTATTTTTCTAAATACCAGGCAACATAAAGCATACGGGGCACAGGTCCACGAAGCTGTGTTCCAGCCATGGTCCTTTCTCACCATTAGATTGGACAACTCAACCTCACAGTGTCCCTGCTTCCTTGTCTACAGGGTAGAACAACACCTGCTCTGTCTGCCTCTCTGTGCTGTTAAAAGACTCAAAATAAGGCCGATTTGCAAGTGATCTTTAAATAGTACAAAACTCGGGCGCCTGGGTGGCTCAGTTGTTAAGCGTCTGCCTTCGGCTCAGGTCATGATCTCGGGGTCCTGGGATCGAGCTCTGCATCGGGCTCCCTGCTCAGCGGGAAGCCTGCTTCTCCCTCTCCCACTCCCCCTGCTTGTGTTCCCTCTCTCACTGTTTCTCTCTCTCTCTGTCAAATAAATAAAATCTTTAAAAAAAAATAAATAAATAGTACAAAACTCAACATCTCTCTCTACAATTTGCCATGACTGAGGTCTTCTCATCATAATTGAGGAACAGAATCCCCTAGTAGTTAACTGTGGGCTTTGTAAATTTTTTTTTTTCATTTTGTGTTTTACCGTGATTTCTTTACTAAGTCTCCAATTGAAGGTCATTTGGGTTGCTTCTCTGGTCTTTTGTTTGAACAAAAAACACCAAAGTGTCTTCAGGTATATCCTTGCTTATATGTGTGTGTGTATGTATGTATATACTTATATATTTGACATATTTTATATACATATATATATACATATTTACAAAATCCTAGAGTGGAATTTCTGGGCCAAAGGAATGTGAATTTATTTTAAGATTTCTTTATTTATTTTGGGGGGGGAGGGGCAGAAAGAGAGGAAGAGAATCCTCAAGCAGACTCCTTGTTGAGCATGGAGCCTGACGCGGGGCTTGATCTCAGGACCCTGAGATCATGACCTGAGCCAAAATCAAGAGTCAGACACCTAACTGACTGAGCCACCCAGGCGCCCCAAAGGGAATGTGCACTTGAAATCTTCACAGGTACCGTCTGCCAACTTGCCCTCCAAAGCAGTTGCACTAATTTCCATATTCTCCAACAAATATGCCATGCCAAGGCTTGAATCTGCCTTCCTTTTATTGTGATGTCCTTAAATTTTTATACCCCATGCATATGTCCTCTAAATTTACTTGTATTAAGTTTTTGGAAGACTGTTTATTCATGCCCTTTGTCAATTTTTCTTTTGGATTCTTGGAATTTCTCTTACAGGTTTGTGATAGCATTTTCTTTATTATTTAAAACTGACCCTTTGTTAAAATGGATGAAAAAGGAGCGCCTGGGTGGCTCAGTCATTAAGCATCTGCCTTCGACTCAGGTCATGGTCCCAGGGTCCTGGGATCAAGCCCCACATCGGCTCCCTGCTTGGCAGGAAGCCTGCTTCTCCCTCTCTCACTCCCCCTGTTTGTGTTCCCTCTCTTGCTGTCTCTCTCTGTCAAATAAATAAATAAAATCTTTAAAAAAATGGATAAAAAAGTGTGGGCTTTGGAGTTAGATACAAGTTCAAATCTGGCCTCTCTTTCCCTTACTAGTCCCTAGAAAATACTCAGTAGGCTTTTGTTCAGGGAATAGCGATGTTCCTTTGGGCAACATACATAACCTCTCAGAACCTTGGTGTCCCTGTTGGTAAATGGGGACGATGTGATCCATCATTCATGATTTTTATGAGGATGGAATCATAGGTAATATTTGTGACTTAATAAATGTTAACATTTATTGATGATGATGTTGAGTCCTGCCCTTCTGAACCTCCCTCACGCCAGTCTAGGATGAGTTTCTAGAACCAGCCTTTGGATCCAGAAACAAACCAGACCTTTTGCTTTTGACTTGTGGCCCCTGGAAGTCAGAATGGCAACAGGCTTCCCTCCCCCCTGGGACTGCCTGGGGAATTACCCACCACAGAGAAACAATTTCTGGAAAGTTCCTCCTCCCACTGCTTCTTTGTAGTCAGTTTTCTCATGTTTCCTCATAATTTTCTATTTGCGAATGCAAAATGGTTGGGCAAGTTCATTGCTGAGACCCTTGCTCTTTAAGATAACCTAGTTACTAACTGAGATGGCAGTTTACTTCATCGCACTTGTCGTTTGTCTTGTGGCTCTACCTGTACCGAAAATGTCAGGTTTCCTCTGCTCTTCCAGGCCTCCGAGGGCTTCTTTACATCCCCTGTAGGCCTTCCAGCCCCGCTCGGTTTTGTGGATGTAATTTTCTTTTTGGTTCTTGTTTGTTACTATTCTTATTTCCTGCCTTTCCCCACTAGCACCATAACGGCGAGCCCCAATCATTTAAAACCTTGAACCCAAGATTTTAGCCACATTAGCACGGCTCTCAGTCACCCCTGCAAGATCCACAGCAAAACTGGCCCCTGGAGGGTTGACAGGCTCTAATGGGCATCCCGCCAGGGAGGCAGCCTCAGCTCTCTGGTGCCTTTCTAGGTTGAAACAGCTTCCCTTTGTCCAAAGTCACCTTTCTATGGCTTCAACCCATGCGTTCCAGTTTTTCCCACAATAACAACACTGCCTCTTATAAGATAGCATTTCCCAACACTTTCTGATATAAAGAACTAGCTGGGGTTAAAAAGCCAAACAAAGAAACAAAAAATTCCAGATTCTCTAGTCCTATTCCATACCCAGTGAATCAAAGATCAGCAAACAGCCTGGATTCCATATTTTTCAACAGCCCTTCAGGTGATTCTGAGGATGAAAACCACTTTTCTACAAGATTAAACTTCTGTGTTTGAAGTTTCTACCTCCAAACTTCTCTTTTTTCCAAAATGAAATCTCCCTTATTCCTATAACCAACTCTTCTAAGAAATGGTCTCCAGACTTCCTTCCAACTTGTTTGTTCTCTAATGCAAACAACAGACCCTATCAATTTCCCTACTGAAATAAGACACTCATATGTGAAAACAATCTTCATGTGTTAATGTATTCTCTTAACAAATGCCTACTGAACACATGTTGATGGACAGGCACTGTGTTAGGAGCTGAAGATAAACAGAGAACAAGATAATCATAGTTCTTTCACTGTCCTCCTAAAGCTTAGAGAGAGAAAGGAAGAGAAGGAAGGAAGCAGGGAAATAAGGAAAAGAAAAGAGGAAAGAGGGAAGAAAGGAAGGAGAGAGAGAAGGGAAAGAGACAAATAAATAATCACAAAATGTATGAAATACCGTGAAAGAAGCAAGTGTAGAGAGGAAATAATTTCCCTCTGCTCTCTGAGTTCCTAGCTGAGACCCCTATGATAAAAGACAAATCAACAAGAGAAAAACAAACAGAAGCTTATTATCATGTATACCACATATATACATGGGAGAATCCGGGAAAACTGAGTAACTCCCCAAGACCCTTAGAATTCAGGATTACATATGATCTTAATAGGGAAAGGGGAGTGGGATGTAGGCCTCTAGGGGAGAGTAAATGGTTTTTAGGAAAGATGAATGGGCCCTTAGAAGAACTGATGGGAGGTACGATGGTTTGTGACAAAGTTTGTCTGGGTGTAGGGGTCAGCTTCTAGGCTCCTCTCCTGTGATAAGAGTCCATCTTTCCTAGTTAATGAAACTCCAGGGAAGGAGATTTATTGCAAGTGCGTTCCTTTTGGAGGATCTATCTTTAGGCATATAGGGGAGTTCAGAGAAAGCCTCTCCTTTCATTTGCTGGTTCTCAAGTTCCTACAGCTCAGAATAATCAATATGCCAAGCACACATATTTTGGGGTGGTGTTTTCTACTGCCATCACAAGCAAGGGGCTGGAATAGGATGGTCAGAGAAGGCATCGTTCTAAATGTGTTATTTAAGCCCAGACCTATAAAATGAGAAGGAGCTAATGTAAAGAATGCTGAGACCAGAGGGAGAGGAGAAAGAGGTGTTTAACGGACAAAGACCCTTAGGTGAGCAAGAACCTGGAATGTTCGAAGAGCCCCAAGATAATCCATGTGGCTGGAGCATGATGTATGTGAGGGAGATTTAAGGTGAAATTGGACAGATGAACAGAGGCTAGGCCACCACACAAGATGTATTAGTACAAAGGAATTTGGATTTTATTCTAGATGAAGTGTGAAGCCACAAAGAATTTCAAGCTGGGAATGACAGGATTTGGTTTTTCTCTTAAGAAGGTCATTTCTCAGAACTTCTGATATAAACAAAGTATCCAAATCAGTATCATTTCCATTCTCCGGGAAATTATACAGAAGAAATAAAGAAATGAAAAAGAAAAACCACAAATTCAATTTCAGCAATACTAGGAGATAAATATAATTCATAGCCTTCAAAATATGCTAAAAGATGCCCCAAAGCAGCTAAAATAGGGTAGAATGTAAAGGCGAGAAACAGAGAATTGCAAGAAGGTTCAGTGGTATGATATCTACAAACGTGCCATAAAATACTCTTGCTGAAATTGACGAGGTTCACCCAAAGTGCAAATGTCTCTTATTTACAAAGCAAGTATGGGAACTGAAATGATCGGGGCTGGTGACAGGTGACCTCCTAGATCTGGCTGGCATCAGAGAAACAGTGGGAACTAACTACACGAAGAATCACCAGATGAGCCATATTTGTAGAAGGCAGTCTCTTCAGCAGCAGATAGTATAGAGCCTTTGAATTATGAAGCCTTAAAAGTTACTTGCCCTACCCCGAGGAAAATTCCTGCAAATAGCTTCCACAAAAACATAGCTCACTCAAAGGTGAGTAATCGTAAGGAGACTGACACAATATCGATACAAAGATACCATAAGGGAAAAAAAGGTGGAGAAGAACAATAAAATTTACCAACAGATAAAATTGCTATCAGAAAAATGTTACAATGAAATGGATGGAAATGGTTGGCAGATATTTTGCTAAGAATTAAAATTAACCTAATGAAGTAATTGCTTCTGCAAAGGAAAATCCACAAAGCACAGATGTAAGATATCAAGGAGGAGATATCAGGCTTCAAGAGGAGATAAAATCTGAGCTAGAATAACTCAGAAAAATGTCAAAGGAAAAAAAAGCAAAATTTGGAAGGAGCACAGGGAGCACAGACATTATAGGAAAAGGTAATAAGGGACACAGAGGATAGAAATAAAAGCAAAGACTAAAATGAAATGTCAGCAAAGGAATAACAAAAAAGGGCTAGAGAAAACAGACGGAGAACAGATGAATTAAACTGGATATGCCTTTATTTTTTTTTAAAGATTTTATTTATTTATTTGAGAGAGAGAGTGAGTGAGAGAGAGAGTACAAGCTGGGGTGGGGAGAGAGGCAGAGGGAGAAGCAGACTCTCCACTGAGCAGGGAGCCCAACATGGGACTCGATCCCAGGACCCTGAGATCATGACCTGAGCCAAAGGGCAGATGCTTAACCAACTGAGCTACCCAGGCACCCCTAGATATGCCTTCAATTGAAAGAAAGAAGAAAGTCAAGACAATCAATGAGAAGAACATGTAAAGGTAAAATTCAAGAGCTCTTGCCTCAATCTTAAATTTGCACATTGAAATGGCACTTCCCATGTCAGGGAAAGTGTTATTCTTGACAATGTAAAAATTATACAATAAAAAATGGGAAAGAGGGAGAGGAATCTTGTTAGGGACAGTAGAGTGAGTTCACAGATGATCTCATCCGTAAAAATGGGAGCCAAAGATATCATTTAAAATTTAACAAGTAATTAGGGGCACTTGGGTGGCTCAGTCGTTCAGCACCCAACTCTTGGTTTCTGCTCAGATCATGATCTCAGGGTTGAGAGATCAAGCATCGAGCTCCATGCTCAGCGGGTCTGCTTGAGATTCTCTTCTCTACCCCTCTACCCCTCCCACCTCTCCCTGCTTGCGTGCTCTCTCTCTTAAAAGAAAAACAATTAAAACTTAACAAGTAATCAAAGTCAAAGTCTATGTAACAGTTCGAAAGAAATGCTAAGAAAGAGAACATTGAGAAAAATCAGGTGAAGGAAAAAAGGAGGAAAAAAGGGGAATGGAAGTGAAAAGACATATTAACTTTTTAACTTCTCTTAGTAAGGAATTAATAGATATTTTCTAAAGAAACAGAGGACTAGGGGCGCCTGGGTGGCTCAGTTAAGTGCCTGCCTTTGGCTCAGGTCATGATCCCAGGGTCCTGGGATCGAGCCCCACATCAGGCTCCCTGCTCAGCGGGAAAGTCTGCTTCTCCCTTTCCCACTCCCCCTGCTTGTGTTTCCTCTCTCGCTGTCTCTCTCTCTCTCTCTGTAAAATAAATAAATAAATAAATAAATAAATAAATAAATAAATAAATAAAATCTTTAAAGAAAAAAGAAAGAAACAGAGGACTAAGGGCATTAAACACAATTACATTACAAATTATTGTTAACAAACAAAAATAGATACCTTTTTAAATAGCAGAAGGACTGCCCAGAGACCCATTGCAAAGAAAAAAGACCATATGGTTAAAAAAACAAAACAAAACATGGGGTGCCTGGGTGGCTCAGTCGGTTGAGTATCTGACTCTTGATTTTGGCTCAGGTCATGATCTCAGGGTTGTGAGATCGAGCCGTGTGGGGTTCTGCACTCAGCAGAGTCTGCTTGAGGTTCTCTCTCTCCCTTGACCCCTCCCCCCCGTCCTCTCTCTCCCTCAGATAGATAAATAAAATCTTAAAAAAAAATAAGAACTTCTCTAAATTCAGAAAACATAATATAAGTCAAAATGATAGAACTGAAACCAAATATATCTGTCACATCAATTAATATAAATGGCTTACCTTACCTATTAAAATAAAAAGATTTTCAGGGGGTACCTATCTGGCTCAGTCAATAGAGCATATGACTCTTGCTCTCAGGGTCATGAGTTTGAGCCCCACGCTGGGTGTAGAGATTACTATAAAAAATTGTAAAAAAAAGTAAAATAAAAAGATTATCAGATTGGATCACAAAGCAAAAACTACCTCTATGCAACATATAAAATATATACACAAAAAAAAATGTATACAGCAAGGTTGGAAACAGAAATCTGTGCTAAGACATACTAGGTCAAAGCAAGCAAACAAACAAAAAAGCAGAGGTCACAGTCTTAAATATAAGCTAAGATAGAATTTAGGCCAAAAAGCACTTATTTGGAACAAAGAACAAATAAGATATAGAATACCTAAATAATTAATAAGGTCTGTCCAAATTGATACACATCAAACCGTGTATCCTAAAAATTAAAACCATTCCTTGTCTTCAAGTGCCTATGGAACGTTCGTAAAAACTGACCATATATTAAATCTGCAAAGAAAGCCTCAGTAAATTTCAAGTAGTAGAAATAGCACAGACAACATATTCAAGTGAAAGGCAATAAAATTAGAAATTAATAACCCTCAGAAAACAAAGTTCCTTCCATCTGCAAATTTTAAACACTCTTAAACAACTTTAGGGGCCAAAAGGAAATACAAACAGAAATTTTTAACTTCCTAGAAAGGAAAAGAAAGAATAACAAAGATGTATCAGAACCTACAGAATACAGCTAGTCACACTCAGAGGAAATTGTGGAACCTTAAAAATATTTATAAAAATAAACATGAAAGAAAACCAAACATATGTTCTTACACCACAGATTTAGGAAGGAGGAGTGGAGGTAGAGAAGTAATCCAGCACGTTGTCAGTTGATTGAAACCTCTTCCAGCTGGCCATTGGGCCCCCCTTCCAGAACCCTGGGAGCCACGTCCTTGGTCTGGAAATTTTTTTCTGTGGAAATGTGAGGAGCACTGGGGGGTCAGGTGCTCCTCAGGAGGACACACCCCGGAAACCACATATGCCTCCTCCAGATCCGCGCTGGGTGAGGCCAGTCACTGCCACGTGGAAGAGGCAGGAAACCTTAGACCCAGTTTATCTACTTCTGAATGACCGGTGTTGGGTGGGGCCGTTCAGATGCAGGGAGCACCTGACTTTTCCCCTGGGCTCGGAACCACACAACCTCGACCACCCTGACATGGTGCCTGCAAGTGCAAGTCGTCAACACAGAAGTCCTTCCCCAGCCTGCTCCCCAACGGGGCTTGCCTACACGGGAGGCGGCATTTCCCTTCGGCCAGCTGCCCAGCCCCGACCTGGGAGCCATCTTCCACTTTCTCTCTCCTTCACCCCCCACGGCTCATCTGTAGGCAGTCACATTGGTTGTGGCTTCAGAATGCATCCTGACCTCAGCCTTCCACCCCTAGCACCTCATTCATGCTTCTTGCACAGACCACAGCAAAATCCTTCCACCTAGCCTACCTTCCTCTGCTCTTGACCTCCGGCAGTCTGAGTGATCCTTTTATTTTATTTCGTTTTGTTTTTTAAAGATTTTATTTACTTATTTCTTTATCTGAGAGAGAGAGACAGAGACAGAGAGAACATGTGAGCAGGGGAGGGGCAGAGGGCAAGGGACAAGTAGACTCCCCACTGAGCTTGGAGCCCAACTTGGGGCTCGATCTCACAACCCCGAGATCGTGACCTGAGCCAAAATCAAGAGTCGGATGCTTAACCAACTGAGCCACCCAGGCGCTCCAAAGTGATCTTTTAAAAACATACACAAGAATAGTCCACAAATCCCTGCTTAAACCTTCCAGTGACTCCTGTCGACTTAGACTACAATCCAAGGGGACAGGGGCCTTATCAGTCTTGTTCAGTTTATAACCACATTACCTACAACAGGGCCTGGCACACTGGTGGAACTTAATAAATATATTTGTTGAATGAACGAATGAGGGAAAGAATGAATAAGTGAATGAATTGGAGTCATTTACAAGCTCAGTTCCTCTGTTTCACAAACGTGGCTAATAGGAGCAATGGGAACGTGGTCAAGTTCTTTTGCATCCTAGACAGAAAGCACCTCTATCCATATCATTTAACCTATTGCAAATTATTCAAAATTCGGTATAAATTTTCAGATCATTTATGCCCACAGTTGTTCAGCCATATTATGGCTTTACATCTTTAGAGGCAACGTAGGGATATTACCTTTTCACCATGGGCCAGTAACCACAAGACAATTAAATTGCACACGCTGCAGTTGAGTTTAACAGCACATGGCAGCGAGGGAGGCAGGGGCGCTATCATGGAAGAGCATGGCCATGGCCGCCAGGCCTTCCTCTTGTGAACCCTGCCTGTAGCAGCTGTTAGCAGGATGTCCAAGCGCATAGCTGCTGAATCTCTGGATGGAGTGGGAAGCCTACTTTTGCCAGTTCCTAGACAGGAGACCTTGGGCAGGTCATTTGGCCTCTCTGAACCTCAGCTTCCTTAACATTTAAAATGGTGGGAATCCTATATTCTACCCCACTTGAGCATCAAATGAGATAGTACACGTCACTTAGCAAAAGCTGGGTCTTTAGTGAGGTGGTAAATGCTCAGTAAATATTGCCTCTTTATCGTAATAATCTCGGGCATAAGCATTTGTGAGGATTAAATAAAATTACATGTAAAGTCTATACTGTGTTTAGAATGAATGCTCTTTCCTTTCAACACCAACCACACCTCTCCCCCGCTGCCCACAGGGAGAGAGAAAACCAAGGCTAGCCATTCAATGTTAGAAAAGGGAAATTTGACACCATGTGGACACTTGTGAGGGGGGAAAATGTAAAGGAAGAGTTACAAGACAAGATATAAAAAAAAAACCAGGCAAACAAACCCACAGGAAGGCTAGACACTATTTAAAGGGCCTCTTATTGGAAACCCAGGAAGAGTGTGCCAAAGACCAAAAATACCAGGCACTCAAAACCAGCAAAGTCAAAGAGAATGCCACAATGAAAAGAACACTTTTCAAAAACTGCATTGAGAGCCCAAGTACCCTGAATGGGAAAGCCCGCAAAACACAGCAGCCGAACACCACTCAAGACTGCACACATTTATGAAGTACCTACCAGATAACCTGGGAACTGGGCCAGAAGAGCACTTTGCAAAAAACTCCCGCGTCAATAAGAACTCTTTTCACTACATCACAGGGACGAAATGATCATGGTGTGACCGGCTTCCCCAAGTTTGACAAAGAGAAAGCCGCAGGGGAAATGAAGCTAAGTCCTGACAACCAGAGCTGCCTCAGTGGATCAGAGGACTGGGGAGTGTAAGGGGACGTACCGAGCATCCACCATTGAGGTGATGTCTCTTCTGTCTTGGTCGTAATATTTATAAACACGGGTTTACATAAACATAATGGCTACAACTTTTTTTTTTTTTTTTACAGCTTAGAAAACGTCACAGTAACGACTGAGCAAAAATGTTAGAAGTATACCTAAGAGGTCTGTAGCCCCAGATTTTCAGGCTACTGAACCTCAGTTCATGCAAAGTCAACAAATGTGTATTTGGTTTTGTATTTTTTTTAATATTTATATATTTATTTTAGAGAGAGTGTGCGCGGTGGAGGGTGGGAGGGCAGAGTGAGAGGAGAGAGAATCTCAAGCAGATTCCCTGATGAGTGCAGAGCCCAACGTGGAGCTCCATCTCACGACCCATGAGATCACAACCCTGAGATCATGACCCTGAGTTCATGACCTGAGTGGAAATCAAGAATCAGATGCTCAACCGACTGAGCCACCCAGGCGCCCCAACAAATGTGTATTTGTTAAGAGGTCAAGTTGCTCATGCCGCATGATGTCCTGAAGGAGCCCCTGTCTGGCTCTTTAACTCTCTCAGGAAAAATCCATTAAGTGGCTTTTTCTATGATAAAAGATCACTACCAATGTTGTTCTTTATTTTACCAATTTTGGATGCAGGTAAATAGCGTCTGGAATGACTCATTGTCCTCACAATAGACCGCCTTCACCAAGCTCTCAAACTTCAGTTTTATTTGTGATCAAGTGCAATTAAAAATGTTATGTTTGCCTTTGTGTTGAATGAGAATGTTCAATCTTGAAAAGAATATCTGCCGCCAAAAGGCAACTTTGTAAGTCACTTTTTATCATCAAGGTCAACAATAAAATCATTTTCCCCTTCATGCTTTTACCTTTGCCACGAGGTCTAACATTTTCTCCACAAAGACAAACAACAGTTTAATTCTTTGCCTGAAAATTTTAATGAGAACTTTGTCCCAGCTGAGAGAGCATATAGATATGTGCTGGCACAAGGTTTCAACTTTCTCGAAAAAAGCCAGCGTTCAAATCACTGGTCTTTATGTAGTTTATATACTATTTTTACCAGTGAGCAAAGGGAGGACACTCATACCCACTGAGAAGGTCAAGACTCAGACCCTAAGATGGTGAATTGAATGTGTCAACTTGACTGGGCTGAGGGATGCCGAGATAGGTGACAAACCATGATTTTCAGGTGTGTCTGTGAGGGTGTTTCCAGAAGATATTAGCATTTCCATCAGTAGGCCCCTACCCTCCATGCAGGTGGATGCCATTCAATCCATGGAGGGCCTGAATAGCACAAAAAGGCAAAGGAAAGATGAATTTGCTCGCTGCCTAAGCCAGGACTTTAGCACTGTTGGCTCTCAGGCCTTTGGACTCAGGCTAGACTTATATGTGCTCCCCATGTTCTCAGGCCTTTAGGTTGGGACTGGACCTATACTGCTGGCTTTTCTAGACCTTCATCTGGCAGACAGGAGGTTGTGGGACTTCTCAGCCTCCATAATTACCTGAAGCAGTTCCAAATAATAAATCTCTTTCCATATATTTATGTATAACCTATTGGTTCTACCCTGACTAATACAGACCCTTTGAGGTAAGGTGATCTGAGTAAGTGTGGTGTGACTGTTGGTACCTGGCCATGGCTTTGGTGTGGGCTGCTTCTCCTGAGCATTGCCCATGTGTGTACATGAGCCATCTCCTTATGCTGCTTGAATGCATGCTCATTACCTTTTAGGTGCCATCTTATACAAAAGAAGATGGTATTTCCAAAACCATAACAAGTAATCTGTGGGCAATTTTAAGTGTAGGATGTACATAGATGCTGATTTTAAACCTGGGCTTTATAATTGTGGGGATGCAAATAAGCATAAACTCTGATATGACAAAACTCTGTGTGATAAAACTGATCAATAGAGAACCATTATAGCAGTGACCTTTAAAAATTAATCATGCAATTTTGAATGAGTTTCAGAAGTTCGGTGGCTTAACAAGAAAGATGTCAGGGCTAGAAATAATACAACTGAAAGCAAATAAAAATCGCTTAAAGCTTATTTCAAAATTTCAGAATTACTTCATATGAGACAACTTGGTCAAGATCTATGTTATAGATCTGAGTGAATGTGTTTCCGCTCTAGAAGAGACAGCCAAGTGTGGCGCCTGGGTGGCTCAGTTGGGTAAGCGTCCAACTCTTGATTTCAGCTCAGGTCATGATCTCAGGGTGGTGAGATCGAGCCCCACATTGGGCTCTATGCAGGGTGTGCAGCCTGCTTGGGATTCTCTCTCTGTCCCTCCCCTACTCGTTTGCACGTGCTCTCACTCTCTCTCCCTCTCTAGGAGAAAAAAAAGAGACAGCCAAGCTGAGATGATGCATTTTTACACATTCCAAAGACATATCTGAACTCTGAGAGACTAAATTCAACCCCATTTTTATTTCTGATTAGACTAAAACCATTAATAAATTTGACATTTCATTGTGCTTGGTTTGCTCCATTTTAAATGATGTGTGGGTGAAAATGTGTTGTTTTGGTCAAGTTAAAGAAATTTTCAATGAGATAGGTGATGGATTTTGGTAGTGCTGTCTCTGCTATTCATTATGGAGATTTATTATGAAGCCTCAAGACCACACCGAATCTGCTGAATTATCATTTACTTCAGTTTGTTCTGAATGTCCCTCATTGTCATGTGGACATTAAAGCTTATACTTAAATGATGTTTAACCATCTATCCATGCTCCCAGTTGAAAATTTTTAAATTAAATTTTAAAATTATCCCATTTAAAAATAGAATGATATTAAGATCCCACTTAAAAATAGAATGATATTAAGATCCCTCTTCCTCCAACCCCACCAGACACACACACATACACAGAGAGAAAGAGAGAGAATTTTCCATACTTTTGTCTAGAAACACAAGATGTATTTTCATGTAGGTTAATTTAGGAGAAAACTCAACCCATCTTTGGCTGATGGATCACCTAACCTCACCTGGATTAGAAAACCACATGGTATCCCACAATGACATCTCTTCCTTAACCAGGCTATCCCTCTGCACGTCCCACCTACCACACACTACTTAAAGTTAGCAAAGGAAACCCTCCATTACTGTCCTATTGAAACACAAGTGGCTAGAGTTTGCAAGACACAGAATAAGGAGTCAGGGCTTCTTTATCACATAGGAAGGAATGAATACCTCTAGCAGGGTTGGAAGACGACCAGAGAGGGAAGATTGGGACATAGCAGTGGTGTGTGTGTGTGTGTGTGTGTGTGTGTGTGTGTGTGTGAAAAGCCAAGAGAAGGACCCAGAGGGGATAAAGGGCAATGAAGTTGGTAGGATAAAGCACTCTGGAAGCCTAAAGGACAAGACCATCAGAGAGTAGAAGACAATGAGTTACTAAAAAGGAAAACAGCTCCTAGTCTGTGACCCTGTAGCTCTTGGGCATGCTCATTTGAACTCTTCGGAGAGAGAAAGCTTAACCACCCAGCTAAGCTCAGCACCACTGTAGCTAGGAGGGAGAGGTGCGCTGGCCCTTCGTAGGTGACTGTGGCCCTTCTCAGAGCCTCTAGCAAGCTAGCTCTTCCCTGGAGCGTCACCAGGTCCTCAAGCAACTCCCCTGCCTGAGTCCCCAAGGCTGGTTCAGGTTCCCCTGACCTCCCTTTGGCCATTGCCTGTGGGGCCCCTGCCTCACGGGTTACAAGTCTGTCTCTGCAGGAAGAGACACATGTGGAAAGGATGGGGTACACATCCCCACAGCCCTCACCATCCTGAGATACAGCCCCTCCCAGTAATCCCTGCTCTGTGTAGAATGCATCTCTGTTCCCAAGGAGCATGGCCACTTCCCGACAACGGCCGACAGGAGCTGCTGTGGTTTCCAGAGCACTTTAACACATCTTTTGTTGGTTGTCACAATAATCACATGCACAGGTACTAGCTGTGGTTCTGAGGAGGCTCAGACTCGGAGGCTGGCGTCAGGCTGTGAACCAGCCTTTGACTCCAACTCCGGTGCCCCGCTCATCTACCCTGTCCTGTCATCTTTGAGCAGCGTGGGACTCCAGGCCTTCTCTGGCCTAAGCTGGATTGCTGGACCTATCCCTGACATTACTTCTCTTTCCCCCCTTCCCCCTGCTCCGAAGGGCTCTCAGCAGAAAAGATATTTCAGTGGGATTTTTTAAAAAATATTTTATTTATTTATTTATTTGACAGAGAGAGAGACACAGCAAGAGAGGGAACACAAGCAGGGAGACTAGGAGAGGGAGAAGCAGGCTCCCCGCTGAGCAGGGAGCCCGATGCGGGGCTCAATCCCAGGACCCTGGGATCATGACCTGAGCCGAAGGCAGACGCTTAACGACTGAGCCACCCAGGCGCCCCGTGTTTCAGTGGGTTTTGACGTCGTTTTTTTTTGGAGTAGTGCTGTTGGGGTCTGGAGACAATGGCCAAGAAAGAATTCTTGAGACAATGGCCAAGAAAGAATTCTTGAGACATCTTCAGTGCAAGAAAGGTGGTTTTATTAAAGCCCAGGGACAGGACCCCTGGGCAGGAGGAGCTGCTGCCGCCCCGGGGGGGGGGGGGGGATTGTGAGGGGCAACTGATTATATACTTTGGTGTTGGGGGGAGTGCACTTCCAAGATAAGGGAAGTTCCAGAAGGATTTTCATATGCTAATGAAGACTCACAGGATACCGAGGTCTTGCTATCCTCAGACCAAGGTTTTTCTTCCCTCTAGCAAGGCATTAACTTTGACCAGTTAAGGAGCTTCCTAGAGGAACATTCCACTCTGCCTGCCTCAAGCATTCATCAATGGGCTGCAGGTTATAAGGACATTTAATTTTATCTACATTTCCTTCTGTCTTGGTTTCCCACATCAGGTCTCAGGAGGTCCGACACAAATGGAAAGTTCCCTGAGTTTTTGCCAAACAAGGCTCTTGCAACCTAGTTGTATTCGAGCCCTTCCCTGACCTTGTGCGTATTAAAAGGGCCTGGCGTGTGCTGTTGACCAGCTGCGGCACAACAGAGCCCTTTGTGGTCACTTTTTTTTACCATTGCTTCCAGAATTAGGCATCACCCTGTGAAGAGAACGGGCTTACTTTGCTTCTATTTTATTGGAAACTATCTTTTGGTAACTGAAAATGCCCCGATGAAAACATAGTTGGGGCATGCCCTAAAGAACTAGCTTCTCTTGCTGGGCTTTCAGAGGTCTTCCCTCCCTAATTAAAACAGCCATTCCACCTTACTAAACATAGATGTATGGGAAGTCGCATGTCTTTTCCAATTCCATCCCAGTTTAAAGGTTAAGGGAGATTTTGGTATTTGGATAAATATAAGGTAGAATAGCATAGGCAAGGGTGAGGGGAGGGAAAAAATAGAAAGGAGAAGACCAAACGAATACTCTCTGTTTTTCGTGGGGTCATTTTATAATGGAAGATGGGCTAAAAACAGGCAGGAAATCTAACAGAAGGTTAGAGCTGGAAGACAATCTAGAAATCATTTACTCAGTACCTTTCAGTCTCATTTTCTAGATAAGGACAGTGAGCGTCAGAGAGGTTAAGGGGCTTGCAAGAGGTCACACAGCAAGTTATGGAGCAGCTGGGGCTGATGTGATAGGCCAGCCCTGGGAAGCCTCAAGGTAATATCTGTCCCCAGTAGATACCAGCTTCCCCAGGAGTCGGTCCTGGGAAGTCAGCCTTCCCAGAGCCAAAGGCCAACTTCAGTTTGTTTCAGAGCCAAGAAACGAAGAAGTGGGCCTGAATAATCCTATTTCAAATAAGCTACTTTGTGGTTTTGTGCCAACAAGAATTTTCAAACTATCGTGCTCCTGAAGTCACTGTGACTGAGAGTTTTGCCTTCTGGCTCCTTTCTGGAGGTTGAGCCAGACTCAACTATTGCAAATATTTACTATTTCCGTTCTCCCTCTCTCCACTTCTACATATAAACACACGTACTTGTCTAAGTTAACCAGATAATTTAGAAGAGATAGGTCTGTTTACTCTGCTTAACTTACAAATGCAGCTGTGAAAGTGACCCCAGGGTAGACCTAAACTAAACTAAAAGTAACCATGGCGAACATTAGAAACTTTACTTCCTGTTCTGGTAATCCCCAATTGCGTGATGCCTCCTGCCCTGGAACTTTGCTTTCTATCACAGAACTGTGAAATCAATGCAAATCTATTGTGATTTCATAATAAAGGAGTTTGTTGGGGAAGTGCCAGAGAACCTTGTTGTGAGTGTCCTGAAATGTTAAAATGGCACGCCTTCCAAGTTTTGGCTCAGCGCCAAGATGTAACTAGCAAATAGTCACTCTAAAGGACTTGCTCAGGAATTGGTTAAAAACCTGTTTTGTACTTACGGAATTCAGCTAAGTAGTGCTTAAGGAATTTCATAGCTATAAACAGCTACATTTAAAAAGAAGAAAGAATAAATGTACATGAGTCCTACTGATACAAATAAGTTATTGAATACATTAATCAGTGATAAATCTCCTATATAGAAAAATTACAAATAACTTATATGGACACTCCACTCTAAAAGAGGGGGCATGGAAGGGTGCCTGTGTGGCTCAGTGGGTTAAGCCTCCGTCTCTTGGTTTCCACTCATGTCATGATCTCGGGGTTGTGAGATTGAGCCCTGTGTGGGGCTCTGTGCTCAGCGGGGAGTCTGCTCAGGATTCTCTCTCCCTCTCTCTCTTTCCCTCTCTGCCCCTCCCCCCACTTGTGCATGCTCACTTGCTCTATTTCTCTCTCAAATAAATCTTTAAAAAAATAAAAGAAGGGAGCATGGATATCAGTATGGAAACAGTATGCAAGTTCCTCAGAAAATTAAAAATAGAACTACACTACGATCCAGCAATTGCACTACTAGGTATTTACCCAAAGGATACAAAAATACTAATTTGAGGGGATACGTGTTTATAGCAGCATTATATACAATAGCCAAATTATGGAAAGAGCCCAAATATCCATCGACTGATGAACGGATAAAGAAGAAGTGGTGTGTGTGTGCATATATATAAACATTACTCAGCCATAAAAAAGAATGAAATCTTGCCATTTGCAACAACATGGATAGAGCTAGAGAGTATTATGCTAAGTGAAATAAGTCAGTCAGAGAAAGACAAATACCATATGATTGCACTCATATGTGGAATTTAAGAAACAAAATAAATGAACCTAAGGGGGGGAAAGAGAGGCAAACATAGAAACAGACTCTTAACTATAGAGAACTGATGGTTATTGGAGGGGAGGGGAGTGGGGGATGGGTGAAATAGGTGATGGGGATTAAGGAGGACACTTGTCCTGATGAACACTGGGTGTTGTATGTAAGTGATGAATCATTAAACTCTACACCTGAAACTAATATTACACTGTATGTTAACTAACTGGAATTTAAATAAAAACTTGGAGAAAATAAATAAATAAAAGAGGGGGAGCATAATTCCCATTCCTGAAACGTGAGCTGCATATGGTGACTGCCTTCCAAAGAGTACAGTATGGAAGGGAGATAAACAAGTGTAACTTCACAGTGGGGAAATCTGAAAAACACTGCCTCATCCAGGTGACCAATATCAACATCAATAGTTATAAATCATGTGGATGGTACATACTCTTAATATGATAGAAATGACACTGTACCTCTACGATTTTCCCCCTAAAAACCCATAGCCCAGTGTCATCATGAGAAAAACATCAGACAAGTTCCAATAGAGGGACATCCTATGATATGCCTGAACAGGACTCCTCAAAACTGTCAAGTACATCAAAAACAAGGAAAGTCAGAGAAACTGTCAGTGCCAAGAGAGCCTAAGGAGACATGACAGATATAACGTAGCATCCCAGATGGTATCCTAGAACTTAAAAAGGACAGTAGGTCAAGAGAATGAGAAGACAAGCCACAGATGGAGAAATATTTGCAAAAGACATGTCTGATAAAAGACTATTATCCAAAATATACAAAGAACTCTTAAAACTCACCAATAAGAAAACAAACTACCCAATTAAAAAGTGGGCCAGGGCGCCTGGCTGGCTCAGTCGGAAGAGCGTGTGACTCTTGATCTCGGGGTTATGAATTCAAGCCCCATGTTGGGTATAGAGATTCCTTAAATAAATAAGGAAATAGACTTTTAAAATAAGTTAATTAAATAAAATAAAAAGTGGACCAAAGACCTTAACAGACACCTCACCAAAGAAGATATACAGATGGCAAATAAGCATATGCAAGATATTCCACATCACGTGTCCCCAGGGAAATGCAAATTAAATCTGCAACAAGATACCGCTGTACACCTATTAGAATGGCTAAAGTTGAGAACACTGACGATATCAAATGCTAGTGAGGCTGTGGAGGAGTAGGAACTCTCATTCATTGCTGGTTGGAATGGAAAATGATATACCCACTTTGGAAGACAGTTTGTTTCTTATAAAACTAAGCATACTCTTACCATATGACCCAGCAATTGCACTCCTTGGTATTTACCCAAAGGAATTAAAAACTATGTCTATGCAAAAAACTCAACAAACGCTTACAGTAATTTTATTCATAATTGCCAAAACTTGGAAACAACCAAGATATTCTTTAGGTAAGATAAGTAAACTTCAGGTAAAATAAGTAAACTGTGGGACATTTAGGCAGTGGAGTATCATCATTCAGGATTAAAAAGAAATAAGCTATCAAGCCATGAAAAGACATGGAGGAAATATAAGTGCATATTACTAAGTGAAAGAAACCAATCTGAAGGGCTATATACTATATGTTTCCAACTACATACCATTCTGGAAAAAGCAAAACTATGGAGACAGTAAAAATTTCAGTGGTTGCTGGGGTTAGGAGTGGGGCAGGAAGGATGAATAGGCAGAACACAGAGGATTTTTAGAGTAGTGCAATTATTCTGTATGATACTATAATGATGGATACATGTCATTATACATTTGTCTAAATCCACGTAATGTACAACACAAGACTGAACCCTAATGTAAACAACAGACTTTAGGTGATTATGATGTGTCAGGGCAGGTTCATCAGTTCTAACAAATGTACCACTCTAATGGAGGATGCTGATAATTCAGGAGTCTATCCACGTGTGTGGGGAGAAGGTATATAGGAAATTTCTATAGTTTCCTCTTAATTTTGCTGTGAACCTAAAAATGCTCCAAAAAAATGAAGACTTCTTTACGAAATTGTAAATAAAAATAAAATTTAAATTTAAAAAGGACATTAAGTTAAAATTAAGAAAATATAAATAAACTAAGGACATCAGTTATTAATAATGTATCAATATTGGGTCATTAATTGTAACAAATGTACTTTATTCATGTAAGGTGTTAATAATAGGGAAAACTGGGGTGGGGATATTTGAGAAACTTCTGTGCTATCTGTTCAGTTTTTCTGTAAATATAAAACAGTTCTACAAATAAACGTTATTTTATAACAAAGAAAGGCCTCAAAATCAATGACCTAGCTTTCTTCCATAAGACAATGGAAAAAGAAGGGCAGCTAAATGCAAAGTAAGCAGAAGGAAGACTATAATAAAGATTAGAGCAGAAATAAAAGAGAGAATGGGAAAACAATAGAGAAAACTTGGTTCTTTGAAAATATCAACACAGTTGCAAACCTTTCACTAGACTGCCATAGAAAAAAAGAGAGAAGACTCAAAATATTAAAATCAGGAATGAAGACGGAACGTTATTACCAACCTTACAGAATTAAAAAGGTTTATGAAAGAATATTATTAGCAACTGTATGCCAACAAATATCAATAGCCTAGATGGGAAAATTTCTAGAAAGTCACAAATTACCAAAACTGACTCAAGAAGAAACAAAATATGAATAGACTTGTAATGAGAGATTGAATTAGGGGGAAAACAACAACAACAACAACAAAACCACTCACAAAGAAAATCCCAGACCGAAATGGCTTCAGTGGTGAATTTTAGCAAACATTTAAGGAAGAATTAATACCAATCCTTCTCAAACTCTTCCAAAATATAAAGAGGAGAAACTCCCAAATTCATGCTTTGAGGCCAGTATTACCCAATATCAAAAGCAGATAAACACATCACAAGAAATGACAGACCAATATCTGTTATAAATATGGACACAAAAACCCTCAAGAAAATATTACCAAACCAATCCAGCAACATATAAGAGATTATACACCATGATCATGTGGTTTCTCCCAGAAATGCAAGGTTGGTTTAACATCCAAAAATCAGTTCACATACTACAACATATCAATAGAATAAGGATAAATACCACATGATCATCTCAATAGATGCAGAATAAAAATTTGAATAAATTTAAAAACCTTTCATGATAAATAAACTTAACAAAGTAGTACGAGAAGGGAACTTCCTTCATCTGAAATATGGTATATATGAAAAACCAATTGCTCTTACTAAAGCATGAAAAACTGAATGCTTTTCTCCTAAAATAAGGAACAAAACAAAGATGATATCCTGTTTTGTCACTTCTATTCAACATTGTACCAGAGGTTCTAGCCAGAGCAATTATGCTAAGAAAATAAATAAAAGGCATCCGTGTTTGAAAGAAAGAGGTAAAACTATCTCTATATGCAGATAGCATGGTCTTGTAAATAAAAAGAATCCACTAAAAAACTATTAGAATTAATAGATGAGTTCAGCAAATTTGCAGGATATAAGACCAATATATAAAAATCAATTATATGTCTATATATTTGTCTTCAACAATCCAAAAATAAAATTAAGAATACAGTTCCATTTACAATAGCATCAAAAAGAATTAAAATACCTAGGAATAAATTTCACAAAAAGGCTGCAAAATTTATACTCTTAAAACTATAAAATATTGGAGGGGGCGGAGCAAGATGGCAGAGGAGTAGGAGACCTGGATTTCGTCTGGTCTCAGGAATTCAGCTGGATAGGGATCAAACCATTCTGAACACCTACAAACTCAACAGGAAATCGAAGAAAAGAATAGCAACAAGTCTCTGAACAGAAAACCGACTACTTTCTGGAAGGTAGGACGTGCAGAGAAGTGAATCCGAGGTGATATTCGGGAGGATAGACGGCGGGGGAGGGAGCCTCCGTCAGCCGCTTCTGGCAAGTGATAGAGCCGCGGAGCACAAAATCGGAACTTTTAGAAGTCGGCTCCGCTGAGGGACGTCGCTCCAGTGGCTAAGCGGGGGGTGGAACCCTCAGGGGACAGTGTGGTCTGAGGACCCTCGGGGTCACAGAAAGACCGGGGGTGCCTGAGTGCGGCAGAGCTCCCAGGTATCGGAGCAGGGAAGCCGGCTGCAGAGACGGAGCCCAGGGGCGGGCTCTCAGCTCAGGGTTGTCATAAACCGTGATCCGCGGCACAGTCGGGCCACTGCTCCTCCAGCAGGGACCCAACAAGCGGCAGATCCAGGGAGACTCACCTTCCTTCCCCGGGAGGAGAGGTGCGGGAGCGCACCGCAGGGATCTGCTGGGTTTGGAGACTCCACACGGGGTCGGGTGCCAGAGATAGAAACGCTTGGTCACAGGCCGGGTGAGTACAGAGTGCAGCCGGAGACCGGGGAGACGGGAGTGACTGACTGCTTCTCTCTGGGGGCTCACTGAGGAGTGGGGCCCCGAGTTCTCGGCTCCTCCGGGGCGGAGATTGGGAGGCCGCCATTTTCACTCTCCACCTCCAAAGCTGTACGGAAAGCTTTCAGGGAAAAAAAGCTCCCGAGAGCGAACCCGAGCAGATTACTCACCCCGGACCAGGCAAGGGCGGGGCAATTCCACTTCCAGCAAAGACATTTGGGAACCACGGCAACAGGCCCCTCCCCCAGAAGATCAGCGAACCAACACCAAGTTTACCGATCAATGAGAACGGCAGAACTCCAGCGCTAGGGGAATACTGCACATAGAATCCATGGCTTTTTTACCATGATTCTTTAGTCTTGCAAAGTTAATTTTTTTTTAACTTTTTTTTTTTTGAATTTTTCTTTTTCCTTTTTTCAACCAACATCTTATCAATCCCTTTTTTAAAAAAACATTTTTATTTTTCATTTTTAGAGTCATATTCTATCCCTTCATATTAGTTACCCTCATTTTTGGCATATATATATATATATATATATGTTGTTCTCTCTTTAAAATTTTGAGATAGTTTCTTCCAACAGATCAAAATATACTCTAAATCTCTAGTGTATGGTTTTGTTCTACTCACCTGCCTGATCACATTCTCTCCCTTTTTTTTCTTCCTTTTTTTTCAATCCTCTTTTCTTTTTTCAAACAACTTCTTATCAATTCCTTTTATAAAATTTTTTATAATTTTCATCTTTACAGTCATATTCCATCCCTTCATCATATCAACCTTTATTTTTATACATATATAAGTTTTCTTTCTTTAAAATTTTGGGAGGCACTATCTTCTAACAGACCAAAATGCACCCAAAATCTAGTGTGTGGCACTGATTTATGCACTAGCCTGATCATATTTGATCATATTCTGTTTTTTTGTTTTGTTTTGTTCTGTTTTTTGTTTTGTTTTGTTTTTATCTTTTTC